>NC_092733.1:28261186-28933028 GCF_047496885.1 Scyliorhinus torazame | reverse complement strand
CAATTGGCATATACTTAAACCGAGCAGCCAATTTGAAGCCCAGGCATGTTCTGTTGACACAAGGAGGAGGGTCGCGGGATAGTCACTGCCAGGGGGAGCAGTGATGGAGAAGGTGCTGTTAAAACCAATATACGGGTCGACAGCTGCCTGAGCTTCCCTCCCTCCCCCTCCCCCTCCCTCCCCCTCCATCTCCCTCCCTCCCCCTCCATCTCCCTCCCTCCCTCTCCATCTCCCTCCCTCTCCATCTCCCTCCATCTCCCTCCCACCCCCTCCATCTCCCTCCCTCTCTCTCCATCTCCCTCTCTCTCCATCTCCCTCCCTCCCTCTCTCTCCATCTCCCTCCCTCCCCCTCCATCTCCCTCCCTCTCTCTCCATCTCCCTCCCCCTCCATCTCCTTCCCTCCCTCTCCATCTCCTCCCTCTCCCTCTCCCTCTCTCTCCATCTCGCTCCCTCTCCCTCTCTCTCCATCTCCCTCCCTCCCTCCCTCTCCCTCTCCCTCTCTCTCCATCTCCTTCCCTCCCTCTCCATCTCCCTCCCTCCCTCTCCCTCTCTCTCTCCATCTCCCTCCCTCTCCATCTCCCTCGCTCTCTCCCATCTCCCTCCCTCTCCCTCTCCCTCTCTCTCCATCTCCTTCCCTCCCTGTCCATCTCCCTCCCTCCCTCTCCATCTCTCTCGCTCTCCATCTCCCTCCCTCTCCATCTCCCTCGCTCTCTCTCCATCTCCCTCCCTCTCCATCTCCCTCTCTCTCCATCTCCTTCCCTCCCTCTCCATCTCCCTCTCGCTCCATCTCTCTCCCTCTCCATCTCCCTCCCTCTCCATCTCCCTCGTTCTCTCTCCATCTCCCTCCCTCTCCCTCTTTCTCCATCTCCTTCCCTCCCTCTCCATCTACCTCCCTCCCTCTTCCTCTCCCTCCCTCTCCATCTCCCTCCCTCCATCTCCCTCCCTCTCCCTCTCTCTCCATCTCCCTCTCACTCCATCTCCCTCTCTCTCCATCTCCCTCTCTCTCCATCTCCCTCCCTCTCCCTCTCCCTCTCTCTCCATCTCTCTCCCTCTCCATCTCCCTCCCTCTCCATCTTCCTCCCTCTCCCTCTCCCTTTCTCTCCATCTCCCTCCCTCTCCATCTCCTTCCCTCCCTCTCCCTCTCATCTCTCTCCATCTCCTTCCCTCCCTCTCCCTCTCCCTCTCTCTCCATCTCCTTCCCTCCCTCTCCATCTCCCTCTCTCTCCATCTCCTTTCCTCCCTCTCCCTCTCCCTCTCTCTCCATCTCCTTCCCTCCCCCTCCATCTCCCTCCCTCTCCCTCTCTCTCCATCTCCCTCCCTCTCCATCTCCCTCCCTCTCCATCTCCTCCCTCTCCCTCTCCCTCTCCCTCTCTCTCCATCTCCTTCCCTCCCCCTCCCTCTCCCTCTCTCTCCATCTCCTTCCCTCCCTCTCCATCTCCCTCTCTCTCCATCTCTCTCCCTCTCCATCTCCCTCCCTCTCCATCTCCCTCGCTCTCTCTCCATCTCCCTCTCTCTCCATCTCCCTCCCACTCCATCTCCCTCGCTCTCTCTCCATCTCTCTCCCTCTCCCTCTCTCTCCATCTCTTTCCCTCCCTGTCCATCTCCCTCCCTCCCTCTCCATCTCCCTCGCTCTCCATCTCCCTCCCTCTCCATCTCCCTCCCTCTCCCTCTCCCTCTCTCTCTATCTCCTTCCCTCCCTCTCCATCTCCCTCCCTCCCTCTCCCTCCCTCTCCCTCTCTCTCCATCTCCCTCTCTCTCCATCTCCTTCCCTCCCACTCCCTCCCTCTCTATCTCCCTCCCTCCCTCTCCCTCTCGCTCCCTCCCTCTCCATCTCCCTCCCTCCCTCTCCCTCTCCCTCCCTCCCTCTCCCTCTCCTCCCTCTCTATCCATCTCCCTCCCTCTCTCTCCATCTCCTTCCCTCTCTCTCCATCTCCCTCCCTCCCTCTTCCTCCCTCCCTCTCCATCTCCCTCCCTCCCTCTCCCTCCCTCCCTCTCCATCTCCCTCCCTCTCCATCTCCTTCCCTCTCCATCTCGCTTCCTCCATCTCCCTCCTCTCCCTCTCTCTCCATCTCCCTCTCTCTCCATCTCCCTCCCTCCCTCTCCCTCCCCCTCTCCCTCCCTCTCCATCTCCCTCCCTTCCCTCCATCTCCCTCCCTCCCTCTCCATCTCCCTCCCTCCCCTCCATCTCCCTCCCTCCCTCTCCATCTCCCTCCCTCTCCATCTCCCTCCCTCCCTCTCCATCTCCTTCCCTCTCTCTCCATCTCCCTCCCTCCCTCTCCATCTCCCTCCCTCTCCATCTCCTTCCCTCCCTCTCCAACTCCTTCCCGCCCTCTCAATTTCCCTCCCTCTCTATCTCCTTCCCACCCTCTCCATCTCCCTCCCTCTCTATCTCCTTCCCTCTCCAATTCCCTCCCTCCTTCTCTCTCTCTATCTCCCTCCCTCCACCTCCATCTCCCTCCCTCTCTATCTCTCTCCCTCCCTTTCCAATTCCCTCCCTCCCTCTCCACCTCCCTCCCTCCCTCTCTGTCTCTCTCCCTCCCTCCCTCCCTCCCTCTCTATCTCTCTCCCTCCCTCTCTCTCTATCCCCCCTCCCTCCCCCTCCATCTCCCTCCCTTCCTCTCTATCTCCCTCCCTCCTTCTCCACCTCCCTCCTTCCCTCTCTATCTCCTTCCCTCCCTCTCCATCTCCCCCCTCTCTCTCTGTACCTCCCTCCCTCCCTTTCCATCTCCCTCCCTCCCTCTCGATCTCCTCCATCCCCTCTCCATCTCCTTCCTCTCTCTCTATCTCCCTCCCTCCCTCTCCAATTCCCTTCCTCCCTCCCTCCCTCCCTCTCTATCTCCTTCCCTCCCTCTCCATCTCCTCCCTCTCTATCTCCCTCCCTCTCCATCTCCTCCCTCTCTCTCTGTACCTCCCTCCTCCCTTTCCATCTCCCCCCTCCCTCTCGATCTCCCTCCATCCCTCTCCATCTCCTTCCTCTCTCTCTATCTCCCTCCTTCCCTATCTATCTCCCCCCTCCCTCTCTATCTCCCTCCCTCCCTCTCCAATTCCCTTCCTCCCTCCCTCCCTCTCTATCTCCTTCCCTCCCTCTCCATCTCCTCCCTCTCTCTCTATCTCCCTCCCTCTCCATCTCCTCCCTCTCTCTCTGTATCTCCCTCCCTCCTTTCCATCTCCCTCCCTCCCTCTCGATCTCCCTCCATCCCTCTCCATCTCCCTCCCTCCCTCTCTATCTCCTTCCCTCTCACTCCATCTCCTCCCTCTCTCTCTATCTCCCCCTCCCTCTCTATCTCCCTCCTTCCCTATCTATCTCCCCCCTCCCTCTCTATCCTCCCCCCTCCCTCTCCAATTCCCTTCCTCCCTCTCTATCTCCCTCCCTCCCTCTCTATCTCCCTCCCTCCCTCTCTCCCATCAGTACAATCCTCCATGAGAAAGAAAGACTTCCATTTATACGCCGCCCGTCACAACTTCAATCCCCGGTTTGGGGGTTGAAACCACACACCCTCTGGCTCCACATGAGAGTTTTTACCCACTGGGTCGAAGCTGGCATTTATTCACAATAAGTGAAGAGCAAGTTGACGGGTTCACAAATGCTTCTTTTCTGGAACATCTTCCATTCACTTATTGTATCCGAAAGATGAAAACACAGTCCCGTTATCTCTACGCTAACACACATTTTTTGGCCGCTCTTTCATCCGTTATTTCCTTTTCATCCTAAATAACAATTAAATAATTGGAGCTTTGGCATTGTTGAGGAGAGAGAGAGAGACATGCTACATGTTGAATTGATACATCCTACACTCATCAGATTCCCAAGAGTAACAAATCTCAAAGCTTGGCAGTTAACTGTTCCCTGGTGCAGTCCTCATGGCAACACTGTGACCAATCAGGGTGCTCTTGCCAACCAATCAGCACCCGCTTCTCATGCAGTATAAACTGTTGCCCCGTTTGAAATTTGGTATTCTTGCATCTGCCCTGATGTGTGCGAGATAGAAAGCTTCGACAGAATGTCTCTTTTTTTCCCCCAGCAACACTCAATTTATAGCTGCATTCTGGAAAATTCTCAAAGTCCCCCTGCCTCCAACCGGAACAGAACTGACAGGGGTGGAACCTCAGCAAATGCACGCAGAGCACAAGTGCCACCGGGGAACACACTCAGGACACCAATTTTGCATTTGTATAGCGCTTTTAACAAAGTAGAACACCCCGAGATGCTTGATGGGAGCACTCACGTCACCCAAAACTCCTTCCGCCCACTTCCCCACTGTGCTCGCTGACCTATGAAATTCGCACCCTGACTTCCAGGTCCCTCCATGGCCTAGTCTCCTCCCCCTCACCTCTGTAATCTCCTCTGGCCCCACGACCCTCCGAGATATCGTTCTCCTCTAATTCTTTCCTCCGGTCCAACACCCAAATTTTAATTGCTCAACCGTTGGGGGGGTGTCGCTGCGCCTTCAGGTGTCGAGGCCGCAGGCTCTGTAACCCCCTTCCCCTTCACTTCTCCGTGCCTCTATCTCACTTTACCCCTTTCCGACACTCCTTAAAGCTTCACCTCCAGGACCAGGCTTTAGTTTATCTGACCTAATTACATGGCCCAGCATCAAGCGTTGTTTCTCCACGTTGCTGGGGAGTAACAAAAGGATTAGGAGCAGGGGCGGATATTCAGCCCCTCATTCAATAAGATCGCGGCTGATCTGATCGTAACCTCAACCCCACATTCCTGCTGACCCCCCGATAACCTTTCACCCCCCCTCGTTAATCTTGCTCCGCCTTTTAAGTATTCAAAGACTCTTAGGGAGACTGTTCCAGAGACTCACGCTCCTCTGAGAGAAAAGAAATTCTCCTCACATCTGCCTTAAATAATATTAATAATAATCTCCATTAGTATCACAAGTAGGCTTACATTAACACTGCAATGAAGTTACTGTGAAAAGCCCCCAGTCGCCACATTCCGGCACCTGTTCGGGTACACAGAATTCAGAATGTCCAATTCACCTAACAGCACGAGTTTCGGGACTTGTGGGAGGAAACCGGAGCACCCGGAGGAAACCCACGCAGACACTGGGGAGAACGTGCAGACTCCGTGCAGTGGGCGGCCCCTTATTGTTAAACAGTGACCCCCCGAGTTCTAGATTCTCCCAGAAGATTAAACATACTCTCTACATCCACCTTGTCAATACCCCTCAGGATCTTAAAGGTTTTGATCAAGTCGCCTCTTAATCTTCTAAACTCCAGTGGAGACAAACCCAACCTCTGCTAGCTTTCCTCCTAAGACAACCCGCCCATTCCTGGGATTAGTCGAGTGAACCTTCTCTGAACTACTTCTGACGCATTTACGTCTTCCCTCAATTCAGGAGACCAGGACCGTACACGTCGCGTTAAAGGTGCCTCACAAATGTAAGTTGTTGCTGTGGTTAGCTAGCCATGCCACGATCCGGTGGAGGAATGAAGAACTGGTCGGCCAAAGTGATCAAGAAAAGATAACGAGGTTGGACTGGTCAAAGCCGAAGGCGCGAGAAGTCGCGGAAAGAGGCGATGGAAGGAAGATTAGAGGGATGTAGGCCAAGAGGGGGGGGGGTGGGGGGGGGGGGGTAAGAGAATGATGCTGTTGGACAACCTGAATATGAAAAATGGGAGGTTCCTCCGAGCAACTGAAGAGGAAAATTTGAGAAGATGTGGCGTGGAGAAATTAGCAGATGATCTACCCTTCGGCAGATCACTTTATATGTATTATATATGTTTATATATGAAGGAAGGAAGGAGGCATTGAGAGGTGGAGAGGTTTAGGGAGGGAATGCCCAGGGCCGGGCAGTGAAGGTACCACCGACGATCATGGCTTTTAGACCATTGTCGATTGTTGTGAAAACCCCTCGGGTTGACTAATAAGAACATAAGAACATAAGAACTAGGAGCAGGAGTCGGCCGTCTGGCCCCTCGAGCCTGCTCCGCCATTCAATGAGATCATGGCTGATCTTTTGTGGACTCAGCTCCACTTTCCGGCCCGAACACCATAACCCTTAATCCCTTTATTCTTCAAAAAACTATCTATCTTTATCTTAAAAACATTTAATGAAGGAGCCTCGACTGCTTCGCTGGGCAAGGAATTCCATAGATTCACAACCCTTTGGGTGAAGAAGTTCCTCCTAAACTCAATCCTAAATCTACTTCCCCTTATTTTGAGGCTATGCCCCCTAGTTCTGCTTTCACCCGCCAGTGGAAACAACCTGCCCGCATCTATCCTATCTATTCCTTTCATGATCTTATATGTTTCTATAAGATCCCCCCTCATCCTTCTAAATTCCAACGAGTACAGTCCCAGTCTACTCAACCTCTCCTCGTAATACAACCCCTTCAGCTCTGGGATTAACCTAATGAATCTCCTCTGCACACCCTCCAGTGCCAGTACGTCCTTTCTCAAGTAAGGAGACCAAAACTGAACACAATACTCCAGGTGTGGCCTCACTAACACCTTATACAATTGCAGCAGAACCTCCCTAGTCTTAAACTCCATCCCTCTAGCAATGAAGGACAACATTCCATTTGCCTTCTTAATCACCTGTTGCACCTGTAAACCAACTTTTTGCGACTCATGCACTAGCACACCCAGGTCTCTCTGCACAGCAGCATGTTTTAATATTTTATCATTTAAATAATAATCCCTTTTGCTGTTATTCCTACCAAAATGGATAACCTCACATTTGTCAACATTGTATTCCATCTGCCAGACCCTAGCCCATTCACTTAGCCTATCCAAATCCCTCTGCAGACTTCCAGTATCCTCTGCACTTTTTGCTTTACCACTTATCTTAGTGTCGTCTGCAAACTTGGACACATTGCCCTTGGTCCCCAACTCCAAATCATCTATGTAAATTGTGAACAGTTGTGGGCCCAACACTGATCCCTGAGGGACACCACTAGCTACTGATTGCCAACCAGAGAAACACCCATTAATCACCACTCTTTGCTTTCTATTAATTAACCAATCCTCTATCCATGCTACTACTTTCCCCTTAATGCCATGCATCTTTATCTTATGCAACAACCTTTTGTGTGGCACCTTGTCAAAGGCTTTCTGGAAATCCAGATATACCACATCCATTGGCTCCCCGTTATCTACCGCACTGGTAATGTCCTCAAAAAATTCCACTAAATTAGTTAGGCACGACCTGCCCTTTATGAACCCATGCTGCGTCTGCCCAATGGGACAATTTCCATCCAGATGCCTCGCTATTTCTTCCTTGATGATAGATTCCAGCATCTTCCCTACTACCGAAGTTAAGCTCACTGGCCTATAATTACCCGCTTTCTGCCTACCTCCTTTTTTAAACAGTGGTGTCATGTTTGCTAATTTCCAATCCGCCGGGACCACCCCAGAGTCGAGTGAATTTTGGTAAATTATCACTAGTGCATTTGCAATTTCCCTAGCCATCTCTTTTAGCATTCTGGGATGCATTCCATCAGGTCCAGGAGACTTGTCTACCTTTAGCCCCATTAGCTTGCCCATCACTACCTCCTTGATGATAACAATTCTCTCAAGGTCCTCACCTGTCATAGTCTCATTTCCATCAGTCACTGGCATGTTATTTGTGTGTTCCACTGTGAAGACCGACCCAAAAAAACCTGTTCAGTTCCTCAGCCATTTCCTCATCTCCCATTATTAAATCTCCCTTCTCATCCTCTAAAGGACCAATATTTACCTTAGCCACTCTTTTTTGTTTTATATATTTGTAGAAACTTTTACTATCTGTTTTTATATTCTGAGCAAGTTTAATCTCATAATCTATCTTACTCTTTATAGCGTTTTTAGTAGCTTTCTGTTGCCCCCTAAAGATTTCCCAGTCCTCTAGTCTCCCACTGATCTTTGCTACTTTGTATGTTTTTTCCTTCAATTTGATACTCTCCCTTATTTCCTTAGATATCCACGGTCGATTTTCCCTCTTTTTACCGTCCTTCCTTTTTGTTGGTATAAACCTTTGCTGAGCACTCTGAAAAATCACTTGGAAGGTTCTCCACTGTTCCTCAACTGTTTCACCATAAAGCCTTTGCTCCCAGTCTACCTTAGCTAGTTCTTCTCTCATCCCATTGTAATCTCCTTTGTTTAAGCACAAAACACTAGTGCTTGATTTTACCTTCTCACCCTCCACCTGTATTTTAAATTCCACCATATTGTGATCGCTCCTTCCAAGAGGATCCCTAACTATGAGACCCCGAATCAATCCTGTCTCATTACACAGGACCAGATCTAGGACCGCTTGTTCCCTCGAAGGTTCCATTACATACTGTTCTAGGAAACTATCGCAGATACGTTCTATAAACTCCTCCTCAAGGCTGCCTTGACCGACCTGGTTAAACCAATCGACATGTAGATTAAAATCCCCTATGATAACTGCTGTACCATTTCTACATGCATCAGTTATTTCTTTGTTTATTGCCTGCCCCACCATAATGTTACTATTTGGTGGCCTATAGACTACTACTGTCAGTGACTTTTTCGCCTTACTATTCCTGATTTCAACTCAAATGGATTCAACCTTATCCTCCATAGCACCAATGTCATCCCTTACTGTTGCCCGGGTGTCATCCTTAAATAACAGAGCTACACCACCTCCTTTACTGTCCTTCCGAATAGTTTGATACCCTCGGATATTTAACTCCCAGTCGTGACCATCCTTTACCCATGTTTCAGTAATGGCCACTAAATCATAGTCATTCACGATGATTTGCGCCATCAACTCATTTACCTTATTCCGAATACTACGAGCATTCAGGTAAAGTACACTTATGTTGGCTGTTTTACCTCTGTTCTTAATCTTAACACCTCGATCAGTAACCTCTCCTAAGTTATATTTCCTCTTAACCTTTCTCCTAATTTTCCTTGCCGTTGAACCCATATCTTCCTGTAACAACCTGCCGCGTCGCTTACCATTAATGTTTTCACTTCCTGTTTTATTCCTTTTAGTATTCCTGGTCCTATTCACTGAGCTCCCCTCAGTCACTGTACCTTGTACTGTCGCCCTTTTTGATTTTTGACTATGGCTTCTCTGCCTTACACTTTCCCCCTTACTGCCTTTTGTTTCTGTCCCTGTTTTACTACCTTCCAACTTCCTGCATCGGTTCCCATCCCCCTGCCACATTAGTTTAAACTCTCCCCAACAGCTCTAGCAAACACATCCCCTAGGACATCGGTTCCAGTCCTGCTCAGGTGCAGACCGTCCGGTTTGTACTGGTCCCACCTCCCCCAGAACCGGTTCCAATGTCCCAGGGATTTGAATCCCTCCCTCTTGCACCATCTCTCGAGCCACGCATTCATCCTATCTATGCTGACATTCCTACTCTGACTAGCTCGTGGCACTGGTAGCAATCCTGATATTACTAATGTATCCTTGAGGGAAATAAATCTACTGTCCCCACCCGATCTGGCCTACATCTGACTCCAGGCCTACAATGATGTGGTTCACGATCAACTACCCGTCTGAAATGGCCCAGCGATACACACAGCACAAGGGTAATTAGGGGCGGGCTACAAATGCTAGGCCCAGCCTGAGACACCCAGAATAAAGAACAAAATACAGGAAACAGTCAGAGTTCAACTCAAAAAGAGTCCTTATTGACGCTTCCCCACTGTTCAAGGGTACAACTGATGGTGAGCATTGATCACACCTTTTGTAAGCGTCACAAAGAGTTGACACCATGTTGGTTGACGCAAAAACTTACACTATTTTACAACTATTATTGAATAAAGCTCTGAGGCACTAATATTCCGAGTGTGTCTCTCTGACGCACTGATACTCCGAGTGTGTCTCTCTGAGGCACGGATACTCCGAGTGTGTCTCCCTGAGGCAGTGATATCTCTAGTGTGTCTCTCTGAGGCACTAATAATCCGAGTGTGTCTCTCTGGGGTACCAATACTCCGAGTGTGTAACTGAGGGACTGATATGCTGAGTGTGTCTTCCTGCGGCAGTGATACCCCGAGTGTGTCAATCTGAGACACTGATACTCCAAGTGTGTCTTCCTGCGGCACCGATACTCCGAGTGTGTCAATCGGAGGCACCGATACTCCGAGTGTGTCTCTCTGATGCACGAATACTCTGAGTGCGACGCTCCGGGGTACCGATGCTCCGGGTGTGTAACTGAGGGACTAATACTCCGAGTGTGTCTCCCTGAGGCAGCGATATCCCGAGTGTCTGTCTCCGAGGCACTGATACTCCGTGTGTCTCTCTGAGGCACTGATACTCTGAGTGTTTCTCACTGAGGCACTAATACTCTGAGTGTCTCTCTGAGGCACTGATACTCCGAGTGTGTCTCTCTGAGGCACTGATACTCCGAATGTGTCTCTCTGAGGCACTGATACTCCGAGTGTGTCTCTCTGAGACACTGATACTCAGAGTGTGTCTCTGAGGCACTGTTACTCTGATTGTGAGTCTGAGGGACTGATACTACGAGTGTGTCTCTCAGAGGCAATGGTACTCCGAGTGTGTTTCGCTGAGGCACTGATACTCTGAGTGTGTCTTGCTAAAGCACTGATACTCCAAGTGTGTCTCGCTCAGGCACTGATACTCCGAGCATGTCTCTGTGAGGCACTGATTCTTCTAGTGTGTCTCTCTAATGCACTGACACTCTGAGCGAGTCTCTTTGAGGCACTGATACTTCGAGTGTCTCTCTGAGGTACTGATACTCAGTGTGTCTCTCTGGGGCACTGATACTCCGAGTGTGTCTCTCTGAGGCACTGATACTCCGAGTGTGTGTCTCTCTGAGGCACTGATACTCCAAGTGATTCTCGCTGAGGAACTAATTCTCTGAGTGTTTCTCATTGAGGCACTGATACTCTGAGTGTGTCCATTTGATGTTCTAATACTCCGAGTGTGACTCGCTGGGGTACCAATGCTCCGAGTGTGTAACTGAGGGACTGATAGGCTAAGTGTGTCTTCCTGCGGCAGTGATACTCCGAGTGTGTCAATCGGAGGCACCGATACTCCGAGTGTGTCTCTCTGAGACACTGATACTCCGAGTGTGCCAATCTGAGACACTGATACTCCGAGTGTGCCAATCTGAGACACTGATTCTCCGAGTGTGTCAATCTGAGACACTGATTCTCCGAGTGTGTCAATCTGAGGCACCGATACTCCGAGTTTGTCTTTCTGAGACACTGATACTCCGAGTGTCTCTCTCTGATGCACAAATACTCCGAGTGCGACTCTCCGGGGTACCGATGCTCTGAGTGTGTATTTACAGAATTTACAGAATTTACAGTGCATAGGAGGCCATTCGGCCCATCGAGTCTGCACCGGCTCTTGGAAAGAGCACCTTACCAAAGGTCAACACCTCCACCCTCTCCCCATAACCCAGTAACCCCACCCAACACTAAGGGGAATTTTGAACACCAAGGGCAATTTATCATGGCCAATCCACCTGACCTGCACATCGTTGGACTGTGGGAGGAAACCGGAGCACCCTGAGGAAACCCACGCACACACGGGGAGGATGTGCAGACTCCGCACAGCCAGTGACCCAAGCCGGAATCGAACCTGGGACCCTGGAACTGTGAAGCAATTGTGCTATCCACAATGCTACCGTGCTGCCCGTAACAGAGGGACTGATACTCTGAGTGTGTCTCCCTGAGGAAGTGATACCCCGAGTGTGTGTCTCCGAGGCACTGATGCTCCGTGTGTCTCTCTGAGGCACTGATACTCCAAGTGTGTCTCTGAGGCACTGAAACTCCGAGTGTGTCTCTCTGAGGCACTGATACCCCGCGTGTGTCTCTGAGGCACTGATACTCCAGATGTGTCTCTCTGAGGCACTGATCCACCGAGTGTGTCTCTCTGAGGCACTGATATTCCGAGTGTTTCTCACTGAGGCACTGATACTCCGAGTGTGACTCTCTGAGCCATTGAAACTCCGAGTGTGTAACTGAGTCACTGATACTCCGAGTGTCTCACTGAGGCACTGACACTCCGAGTGTGTCTCCCTGAGGCAGTGATACGCCGAGTGTGACTCTCACAATCACTGACACTCCGAGTGTGTCTCTGAGGCACCGATACTCCGAGTGTGTCTCTGAGGCACTGAAACTCCGAGTGTGTCTCTCTGAGGCACTGATACTCTGAGTGTGTCTCTCTGAGGCACACATACTCCGAGTGTGTCTCTCTGAGGCACTGATACCTCTGAGTGTGTCTCTCTGAGGCACTGATACCCTGCGTGTCTCTCTGAGGCACTGATCCACCGAGTGTGTCTCTCTGAGGCACTGATATTCCGAGTGTTTCTCACTGAGGCACTGATACTCCGAGTGTGACTCTCTGAGCCATTGAAACTCCGAGTGTGTAACTGAGTCGCTGATACTCCGAGTGTGTCGCTGAGCCACTGATACCCCGAGTGTGTCTCTCTGAGGCAATGACACTCCGAGTGTGTCTCTTTGAAGGGCCAATATTCTGAGTGTGTCTCTCTGAGGCACTGATACTCCGGGTGCGTCTCGCTGAGGCAATGGTACTCCGAGTGTGTCTCTCTGTGACACTGATACTCCGAGTGTGTCTCTGAGGCACTGATACTCCGAGTGTGTCTCTCTGAGGCGCTGATACTCCGAGTGTGTCGCTGAGCCACTGATACCCCGAGTGTGTCTCTCTGAGGCAATGACACTCCGAGTGTGTCTCTTTGAAGGGCCAATATTCTGAGTGTGTCTCTCTGTGACACTGATACTCCGAGTGTTTCTCGCTGAGGCAATGGTACTCCGAGTGTGTCTCTCTGTGACACTGATACTCCGAGTGTTTCTCGCTGAGGCAATGGTACTCCGAGTGTGTCTCTCTGTGACACTGATACTCTGAGTGTCTCTCTCTGTGACACTGATACTCCGAGTGTGTCTCTGAGGCACTGATACTCCGAGTGTGTCTCTCTGAGGCACTGATACTCCGAGTGTTTCTCGCTGAGGCAATGGTACTCCGAGTGTGTCTCTCTGTGACACTGATACTCTGAGTGTCTCTCTCTGTGACACTGATACTCCGAGTGTCTCCCTCTGAGGCACTGATACTTCGAGTGTCTCTCTGAGGCACTGATACTCCGAGTGTGTCTCTCTGAGGCACCGTTACTCCGAGTGTGTCTCTCTGAGGCACAAATACCCCGCGCGTGTCTTTCTGGTTTACAGATGCTCCAAGTGTGTATTGAGGCACTGATACTCCGAGTGTGTCTCCCTTAGGCAGTGGTACCCCTAGTGTATCCCTGAGGCACTGATACTCCGAGTGAGGCTCTCTGAGGCTCTGATACTCCGAGTGTCTCTCTGAGGCACTGATACTCCGAGTGTGTCTCTCTGAGGCACCGATACTCCGAGTGTGTCTCTCTGAGGCACAAATACCCCGCGCGTGTCTTTCTGGTTTACAGATGCTCCAAGTGTGTATTGAGGCACTGATACTCCAAGTGTGTCTCCCTTAGGCAGTGGTACCCCTAGTGTATCCCTGAGGCACTGATACTCCGAGTGTCTCTCTGAGGCACTGATACTTTGAGTGTGTCTCTCTGAGGCACTGATACTCCGAGTGTGTCTCCCTGAGGCACTGATACTCCGAGTGTGTCTCTCTGAGGCACTGATACTCCGAGGGTCTCTTTAAGGCACTGATACTCCGAGTGTGTTTCTCTGAGGCACTGATACTCCGAGTGTCTCTTTAAGGCACTGATACTTCGATTGTCTCTCTGAGGCACTGACACTCCGAGTGTGTCTCTCTGAGGCACTGACACTCCGAGTGTGTCTCTCTGAGGCACTGATACTTCGAGTGTCTCTTTGAGGCACTGATACTCCGAGTGTGTCTCTCTGAGGCACTGATACTCCGACAGTGTCTCTGAGGCACTGACACTCCGAGTGTGTCTCTCTGAAGCACTGATACTCCGATAGTGTCTCCCCGAGGCACTGACACTCCGAGTGTGTCTCTCTGAGGCACTGATACTTCGAGTGTCTCTTTGAGGCGCTGATACTCCGAGTGTGTCTCTCTGAGGCACTGACACTCCGAGTGTGTCTCTCAGAGGCACTGATACTCCGAGTGTGTCTCTGAGGCACTGATACTCCGAGTGTGTCTCTGAGGCACTGATACTCCGAGTGTAACTATCTGATGTTCTGAACCTCCCAGTGTGACTCTCTGGGGTACCAATGCTCCGAGTGTGTAACTGAGGAACTGATATACTGAGTGTGTCTTCCTGCGCCAGTGATACCCCAAGTGTGTCTCTCTGTGACACTGATACTCCGAGTGTGTCTCTCTGAGGCACTGATACTCCGAGTGTGTCTCTCTGAGGGACTGATGCTCCGAGTGTGTCTCCCTTAGGCAGTGGTACCCCTAGTGTATCCCTGAGGCACTGATACTCCGAGTGAGGCTCTCTGAGGTGCTGATACTCCGAGTGTGTCGCTGAGCCACTGATACCCCGAGTGTGTCTCTCTGAGGCAATGACACTCCGAGTGTGTCTCTTTGAAGGGCCAATATTCTGAGTGTGTCTCTCTGTGACACTGATACTCCGAGTGTTTCTCGCTGAGGCAATGGTACTCCGAGTGTCTCTCTCTGTGACACTGATACTCCGAGTGTGTCTCTGAGGCACTGATACTCCGAGTGTGTCTCTCTGAGGCACTGATGCTCCGAGTGTGTCTCTCTGAGGGACTGATGCTCCGAGTGTGTCTCTGAGGCACTGATACTCCGAGTGTGTCTCTCTGAGGGACTGATGCTCCGAGTGTGTCTCCCTTAGGCAGTGGTACCCCTAGTGTATCCCTGAGGCACTGATACTCCGAGTGAGGCTCTCTGAGGCACAATACTCCGAATGTGACTCGCCGGGCTACCGATGCTCCGAGTGTGTAACTGAGGGAGTGATACTCCGAGTGCGTCTCCCTGAGGCAGTGATACTCCGAGTGTGTCTCTCTGAGGCACTGATACTCCGATTGTGACTCTGAGGGACTGATACTGCGAGTGTGTCTTTCTGAGGCACTGATACTCCGAGTATGCCTCTTTGAGCGACCAATACTCCGAGTGATTCTCGCTGAGTCACTAATTCTCTGAGTGTTTCTCGTTGAGGTACTGATACTCCGAGAGTGGCCCTCTGATCCACTAATACTCCGAGTGTGTCGCTGAGCCACTGATACTGCGAGTGTGTCTCTCTGAGGCACTGATACTCCGAGTGTGTCTATCTGATGTTCTAATCCTCCGAGTGTGACTCTCTGGGGTAGTAATGCTCCGAGTGTGTAACTGAGGGGCTGATATGCTGAGTGTGTCTCTGAAGCACTGATACTCCGAGTGTGTCAATCTGAGGCATTGATATTCCGAGTGTGTCAATCTGAGGTACCGATACTCCGAGTTTGTCTTTCCGAGACTCTGATACTCCGAGTGTGTCTCCATGATCCACTAATACACCGAGTGCGACTCTCCGGGGTACTGATGCTCCGAGTGTGTAACAGAGGGACTGATACGCCGAGTGTGTCTCCCTGAGGCAGTGATACTCTGAGTGTGACTCTCTCAATCACTGATACTCCGAGTGCGTCTCTCTCAATCACTGATACTCCAAGTGTGTCTCACTGAGGCACTGATACTCAGAGTGTGTCTCTCTGAGGCACTGATACTCCGAGTGTGTCTCTCTGATACTCTGATACTCCGAGTGTGTCACTCTGAGGCACTAATACTCTGAATGTGTCTCCCTGAGGCACTGAGTCAATGAGTATTTTTTTTTGAGTGTCCAATACTCTGAGTGTGTTCCTGAGGCACTGATACTCCAAGTGTGTCTCTCTGAGGCACTGATACTCCGAGTATTTCTCACTGAGGCACTGATACTCCGAGTGTGTCTCTCTGAGGCACTGATACTCCGAGTGTGTCTCTCTGAGGCACTAATAGTCCGAGTGTCTCTCTGAGGCACTAAAATGGCAAGTGTGTCTCTCTGAGGCACTGATACTCCGAATGTGTCTCCCTGAGGCACTGATACTCCGAGTATGTCTCTCTGAGGGACTGATACTCCGAGAGTGTCTCTGATACTCTGATACTCCGAGTGTGTCTCGCTGAGGCACTCATACTCCAAGTGTGTCTTGCTGAGGCACTAATTCTCCGAGTGTTTCTCGTTGAGGCACTAATACTCCGAGCGTGACTCTCTGAGCCACTAAAACTCCGAGTGTGTAACTGAGGCACTGGTACTCCGCGTGTGTAACTGAGGCCCTGATACTCTGCGTGTGTCACTGAGCTACTGATACCCCGAGTGTGGCTCTCTGAGGCACTGATACTCCAAGCGTATCTCTCTGAGGCACTGATACGTCGAGTGTGTCTCTCTGAGGTAATGACACTCCGAGTGTGTCTCTTTGAGGGGCCAATACTCTGAGTGTGTCTCTGAAGAACTGAAACTCCGAGTGTGTCTCTCTGAGACTCTGATACTCCGAGTGTGTCTCTCTGAGGCACTGATACTCCGAGTGTGTCTCTCTGAGGCACTAATACTCCGCGTGTGTATCTGAGGCACTGATACTCCGAGTGTGTCTCTCGGAGTCACTGATACTCCGAATGTGTCTCTCTGAGGCACTGATACTCCGAGTGTGTCTCTCTGAGGCACTGATACTCCGAGTGTGTAACTGAGGCACTGATACCCCGAGTGTGTCTCTCTGAGGCACTGATACTCCAAGTGTATCTCTCAGGCATTGATACTCCGAGTGTTTCTCACTGAGGCACTAATACACCGAGTGATACTCGTTGAGGCACTGAGTGTGACTTACTGAGACTCCGAGTGTGTCAATCTGAGACACTGATACTCCGAGTGCGACTCTCCGGGATAACGATGCCCCGAGCGTGTAACTGAGGGACTGATACTCTGAGTGTGTCTCCCTGAGGAAGTGATACCCCGAGTGTGTGTCTCCGAGGTACTGATACTCCGTGTGTCTCACTGAGGCACTGATACGCCGAGTGTGTCTCTGAGGCTCTCATAACCCGCGTGTGTCTCACAGATTATCATAGAATTTATCATAGAATTTACAGTGCAGAAGGAGGCCATTCGGCCCATCGAGTCTGCACCGGCTCTTGGAAAGAGCACCCTACCCAAGGTCAACATCTCCACCCTATCCCCATAACCCCACCCAACACTAAGGGCAATTTTGGACAGTAAGGGCAATTTATCACGGTCAATCCACCTAACCTGCACATCTTTGGACTGTGGGAGGAAACCGGAGCACCCGGAGGAAACCCACGCACACACAGTGAGAACGTCCAGACTCCGCACAGACAGTGACCCAAGCCGGAATCGAACCTGGGACCCTGGAGCTTTGAAGCAATTGTGCTATCCACAATGCTACCGTGTGTCTCTGAGGGACTCATAACCCGAGTGTGTCTCTGAGGCACTGACACTCCGAGTGTGTCTCCCTGAGGCACTGATACTCCGAATGTGACTCTCTCACTCACTGATACTCCGAGTGTGACTCTCTCAATCACTGATACTCCGAGTGTATCTCGCTGACAAACTGATACTCCGAGTGTGTCTCTTTGAGGCACTGAAACTCCGAGTGTGTCTCTCTGAGGCACGGATACTCCGAGTGTGTCTCTCTGATATTCTGATACTCCGAGTGTCTCTCTGAGGCACTGAAACTCCGAGTGTGTCTCTCTGAGGCACGGATACTCCGAGTGTGGCTCTCTGAGGCACTGATACTCCGTGTGTGTCTCTCTGATACTCTGATACTCCGAGTGTGTCTCTCTGAGGCACTAATACTCTGAGTGTGTCTCTCTGAGGCACTGATACTCCGAGTATGTCTCTTTGAGGAACAAGTACTCCGAGTGTGTCTCTGAGGCACTGATACTCCGAGTGTGTCTCTCTGATACTCTGATACTCCGAGTGTGTCTCTCTGAGGGACTGATACTCCGAGAGTGTCTCTGAGGCACTGATACTCCGAGTGTGTCTCTCTGAGGGACTGATACTCCGAGTGTGTCTCTCTGAGGGACTGATACTCCGAGAGTGTCTCTGAGGCACTGACACTCCGAGTGTGTCTCTCTGAGGCACTCATACTCCGAGTATGTAACTGAGGCACTGATCCTCCACGTGTGTCTCTCTGAGGCACTCATACTCCGAGTGTGTAACTGAGGCACTGATCCTCCGCGTGTGTCTCTCTGAGGCACTGATACTCTGAGTGTGTAACTGAGGCACTGATACTCCGCGTGTGTCGCTGAGCTACTGATACCCCGAGTGTGGCTCTCTGAGGCACTGATACTCCGAGTGTGTCTCGTTGAGGCACTGATACTCCGCGTGAGTCTCTCTGAGGCACTGATACTCTGAGTGTGTAACTGAGGCACTGATACTCCGAGTGTGACTCTCTGAGCCACTAAAACTCCGAGTGTGTAACTGAGGCACTGATTCTCCGCGTGTGTAACTGAGGCACTGATTCTCCGCGTGTGTAACTGAGGCACTGATACTCCGCGTGTGTCGCTGAGCTACTGATACCCCGAGTGTGGCTCACTGAGGCACTGATATTCCAAGCGTATCTCTCTGAGGCACTGATACTTCGAGTGTGTCTCTCTGAGGTAATGACACTCCGAGTGTGTCTCTTTGAGGGGCCAATACTCTGAGTGTGTCTCTGAGGAACTGAAACTCCGAGTGTGTCTCTCTGAGGCACGGATACTCCGAGTATGTCTCTTTGAGGAACAAATACTCCGAGTGCGTCTCTGAGGCACTGATACTCCAAGTGTGTCTCTCTGAGGCACTGATACTCCGAGTGTGGCTCTCTGAGGCACTGATACTCCGAGTATGTCTCTTTGAGGAACAAATACTCCGAGTGCGTCTCTGAGGCACTGATACTCCAAGTGTGTCTCTCTGATACTCTGATACTCCGAGTGTGTCTCTCTGAGGGACCGATGCTCCGAGTGTGTCTCTCTGAGGGACTGATAATCCGAGTGTGTCTCTGAGGCACTGACACTCCGAGTGTGTCTCTCTGAGGCACTCATACTCCGAGTGTGTCTTGCTGAGGCACTGATACTCCGAGTGATTCTCGCTGATGCACTGATACTCCGAGTGATTCTCGCTGAGGCACTAATTCTCCGAGTGTGACTCTCTGAGCCACTAAAACTCCGAGTGTGTAACTGAGGCACTGATTCTCCGCGTGTGTAACTGAGGCACTGATACTCCGCGTGTGTCGCTGAGCTACTGATACCCCGAGTGTGGCTCTCTGAGGCACTGATACTCCAAGCGTATCTCTCTGAGGCACTGATACGTCGAGTGTGTCTCTCTGAGGTAATGACACTCCGAGTGTGTCTCTTTGAGGGGCCAATACTCTGAGTGTGTCTCTGAGGAACTGAAACTCCGAGTGTGTCTCTCTGAGGCACGGATACTCCGAGTATGTCTCTCTGAGGCACTAATACCCCGAGTGTGTCTCTCTGAGGAACTAATACTCCAAGTGTGTCTCTTTGAGGGGCCAATACTCTGAGTGTGTCTCTGAGGAACTGAAACTCCGAGTGTGTCTCTCTGAGACTCTGATACTCCGAGTGTGTCTCTCTGAGGCACTGATACTCCGAGTGTTTCTCGCTGAGGCACTAATACTCCGAGTGATTCTCGTTGAGGCACTAATATTCCGAGTGTGACTTTCTGAGTCTGTGACACTCCGGATGTGTCTCACTGGTGCACTAATACTCCGAGTGTGTCGCTCTGGGGAACCAATGGTCCGAGTGTGTAACTGATGGAGTGATACTCCGCGTGTGTATCTGAGGCACTGATACTCCGAGTGTGTCTCTTGGAGTCACTGATACTCCGAATGTGTCTCTCTGAGGCACTGATACTCCAAGTGTATCTCTCAGGCATTGATACTCCGAGTGTTTCTCACTGAGGCACTAATACACCGAGTGATACTCGTTGAGGCACTGAGTGTGACTTACTGAGACTCCGAGTGTGTCAATCTGAGACAGTGATACTCCGAGTGCGACTCTCCGGGATACCGATGCCCCGAGCGTGTAACTGAGGAACTGATACTCTGAGTGTGTCTCCCTGAGGAAGTGATACCCCGAGTGTGTGTCTCCGAGGCACTGATACTCCGTGTGTCTCACTGAGGCACTGATACGCCGAGTGTGTCTCTGAGGCTCTCATAACCCGCGTGTGTCTCACAGATTATCATAGAATTTGTCATAGAATTTACAGTGCAGAAGGAGGCCATTCGGCCCATCGAGTATGCACCGGCTCTTGGAAAGAGCACCCTACCCAAGGTCAACACATCCACCCTATCCCCATAATCCCACCCAACACTAAGGGCAATTTTGGACAGTAAGGGCAATTTATCACGGTCAATCCACCTAACCTGCACATCTTTGGAGTGTGGGAGGCAACCGGAGCACCCGGAGGAAACCCACGCACACACAGTGAGAACGTGCAGACTCCGCACAGACAGTGACCCAAGCCGGAATCGAACCTGGGACCCTGGAGCTGTGAAGCAATTGTGCTATCCAAAATGCTACCGTGTGTCTCTGAGGCACTGATAACCCGAGTGTGTCTCTGAGGCACTGACACTCCGAGTGTGTTTCCCTGAGGCACTGATACTCCGAGTGTGACTCTCTCACTCACTGATACTCCGAGTGTGTCTCGCTGACACACTAGATACTCCGAGTGTGTTTCTCTGAGGCACTGAAACTCCAAGTGTGTCTCTCTGATACTCCGAGTGTGTCTCTCTGAGGCACTGAAACTCCGAGTGTGTCTCTCTGAGGCACTGATGCTCCGAGTGTGTCTCTTTGAGGAACAAATACTCCGAGTGTGTCTCTCTGAGGCACTAATACTCCGAGTGTGTCTCTGAGGGACTGATACTCCGAGAGTGTCTCTGAGGCACTGACACTCCGAGTGTGTCTCTCTGAAGCACTCATACTCCGAGTGTGTCTCATTGAGGCACTGATACTCCGCGTGAGTCTCTCTGAGGCACTGATACTCTGAGTGTGTAACTGAAGCACTGATACTCCGCGTGTGTCGCTGAGCTACTGATACTCCGAGTGTGGCTCTCTGAGGCACTGATACTCCAATCGTATCTCTCTGAGGCACTGATACTTCGAGTGTGTCTCTCTGAGGCACTGATACTCCGAGTGTGTCTCTCTGAGGCACCGATACTCCGAGTGTGTCTCTCTGAGGCACTAATACTCCGAGTGTGTCTCTCTGAGGCACTAATTCACCGAGTGTGTGTCTCTGAGGAACTAATACTCCAAGTATGTCTCTTTGAGGGACCAATACTCTGAGTATGTCTCTCTGAGGCACTGATACTCTGAGTGTCTCTCTGAGGCACTGATACTCCGAGAGTGTCGCTCTGGGGTACCGATGGTCTGAGTGTGTAACTGATGTAGTGATACTCGTAGTGTCTCTCTGAGCTACTGATACTCCGAGTGTGTCTCTTGAGGTACTGATACTCCGAGTGTGTCTCTCTGAGGCACTGATATACCGAGTGTATCCCTGAGGCACTGATACTCCGAGTGTGACTCTGAGGAACTGATATTCCGAGTGTGTCTCTGAGGAACTGATACTCCGAGTGTTTCTCTGAGGCACTGATACTCCGAGTGTTTCTCTGAGCCACTAACACTCCGAGTGTGTCTCTGAGGAACTGATACTCCGAGTGTGTCTCTTTGAGAGTCCAATAGTCTGAGTGTGTCTCCCTGAGGCACTGATACTCCGAGTGTGTCTCTCCGAGTGGCTGATATTCCGAGTGTGTCTCTGAGGCACTGATACTGCGAGTGTGTCTCCCTGAGGCTCTGATACTCCGAGCGTGTCTTTATGGTTTACTGATGCTACAAGTGTGATTTGAGGGACTGATATCCGAGTGTGTCTCTCTTAGGCAGTGGTACCCCTAGTGTATCTCTGAGGCACTGATACTCCGAGTGAGTCTCTCTGATGCACTACTACTCCGAGTGTGACTCGCTGGGCTACCGATGCTCCGAGTGTGTAACTGAGGCACTGATACTCTGAGTGTGTCTCCCTGAGACACTGATACTCAGAATGAGTCTCTGAGGCACTGTCACTCCGATTGTGACTCTGAAGGACTGATACTGCGAGTGTGTCTCTCTGAGGCACTGATACTCCGAGTGTGTCTCGCTGTGGCACTGATACTCTGAGTGTGTCTTGCTAAAGCACTGATACTCCAAGTGTGTCTCGCTCAGGCACTGATACTCCGAGCATGTCTCTGTGAGGCCCTGATTCTTCTATGTGTGCCTCTCTAATGCATTGACACTCTGAGCGAGTCTCTTTGAGGCACTGATAAATCGAGTGTCTCTCTGAGGGACTGATACTCCGAGTGTGTCTCTATGAGGCACTAATGCTCCGAGTGCGACTCTCCGGGATACCGATGCTCCGAGTGTGTATTTACAGAATTTACAGAATTTACAGTGCAGAAGGAGGCCATTCGGCCCATCGAGTCTGCACCGGCTCTTGGAAAGAGCACCTTACCAAAGGTCAACACCTCCACCCTATCCCCATAACCCAGTAACCCCACCCAACACGAAGGGCAATTTTGGACACTAAGGGCAATTTATCATGGTCAATCCACCTAACCTGCACATCTTTGGACTGTGGGAGGAAACCGGAGCACCCGGAGGAAACCCACGCACACACGGGGAGAACGTCCAGACTCCGCACAGACAGTGACCCAAGCCGGAATCGAACATGGGACCCTGGAACTGTGAAGCAATTGTGCTATCCACAATGCTACCGTGCTGCCTGTAACTGAGGGACTGATACTCTGAGTGTGTCTCCCTGAGGAAGTGATACCCCGAGTGTGTGTCTCCGAGGCACTGATACTCCATGCGTCTCTCTGAGGCACTGATACTCCATGCGTCTCTCTGAGGCAGTGATACTCCGAATATGTCCCTGAGGAACTGACACTCCGAGTGTGTCTCCCTG
Source organism: Scyliorhinus torazame (assembly GCF_047496885.1). Taxonomy (NCBI): domain Eukaryota; kingdom Metazoa; phylum Chordata; class Chondrichthyes; order Carcharhiniformes; family Scyliorhinidae; genus Scyliorhinus; species Scyliorhinus torazame. The sequence goes on along the minus strand of NC_092733.1, from coordinate 28,910,219 downwards.
AGGCAGTGATACTCCGAGTGTGACTCTCTCAATCACTGATACTCCGAGTGTGTCTCGCTTACGCACTGATACTCCGAGTGTGTCTCTCTGAGGCACTAATACTCTGAGTGTGTCTCTCTGAGGCACTGATACTCCGAGTATGTCTCTTTGAGGGACCAATAGTCTGAGTGTGTCTCTCTGAGACACTGATACTCAGAATGTGTCTCTGAGGCACTGTTACTCCGATTGTGACTCTGAAGGACTGATACTCCGAGTGTGTCTCTCTGAGGCACTGATACTCCGAGTGTGTCTCTCTGAGGCACTGATACGCCGAGTGTGTCTCTCTGAGGCACTGATATTCCGAGTGTGTCTCTCTGAGGCACTGATACTCCGAGTGTGTCTCTCTGAGGCACTGATACTCCGAGTGTGTCTCTCTGAGGCACTGATACTCTGAGTGTGTCTCGCTCAGGCACTGATACTCTGAGTGTGTCTTTGTGAGGCACTGAATCGTCTCGTGTGTCTCTCTAATGCATTGACACTCTGAGCGAGTCTCTTTTAGGCACTGATACTTCGAGTGTCTCTCTGAGGGACTGATACTCCGAGTGTGTCTCTCTGAGGCACTGGTACTCCGAGTGTGTCAATCTGAGACACTAATACTCCGAGTGTGTCTCTCTGAGGCAATAATACTCCGTGTGTCTCTCTGAGGCACTAATACTCAGTGTGTCTCTCTGAGGCACTGATACTCCGAGTGTGTCAATCTGAGACACTAATACTCAGTGTGTCTCTCTGAGGCACTGATTCAACGAGTTTGTCTCTTAGCCATTGATACTCCGAGTGTGTCTCTTTAAGGGACCAATACTCCGAGTGTATCTCTCTGAGGCACTGATACTCAGAATGTGTCCCTCTGGGGCACTGATATTCCGAGAGTGTCTCTCTGAGGCACTGATACTCCGAGTGTGATTCTTTGAGCGACCAATACTCCGAGTGATACTCGTTGAGGCACTAATTCTCCGAGTGTTTCTCGTAGAGGCACTGATACTCCGAGCGTATCTTTCTGAGGCACTGATACTTCGAGTGTGTCTCTCTGAGGCAATGACATTCCGAGTGTGTCTCTCTGAGGCACTGATAGCCTGAGTGTGTCACTCTGAGGCACTGATACTCTGAGTGTGTCTCTCTGAGGCACTGATACTCCGTGTGTGTCTCTCTCAGGCAATGATACTCCGTGTGTGTCTCTCCGAGGCACTGATACTCCGATAGTGTCTCTGAGCCACTGATACTCCGAGTGATTGTCGCTGTGGCACAAATACTCCGAGTGATTCGCGTTGAGGCACTAATATTCCGAGTATGACTTTCTGAGACTCTGGTACTTCGAGTGTGTCTCTCTGATTCACTAGGACTCCGAGTGTGAGTCTCTGGCGTTTCGATGCTCTTCGTGTGTAACTGAGGGAATGATACTATGAGTGTCTCTCTGGGCCACTAACACTCCGAGTGTGTCTCTGAGGAACTGACACATCGAGTGTGTCTCTTTGAGGCACCGATACTCTGAGTGTGTCTCCCTGAGGCACCGATACTCTGAGTGTGTCTCCCTGATTCACTGATACTCTGAGTGTGTCTCCCTGAGACACTGATACTCCAAGTGTGTCTCTCTGAGGCACTGACACTGCGAGTGTGTCTCTCTGAGGCACTGATACTCTGAGTGTGACTCTCTGGGGTACCGATGCTCCGAGTGTGTAACTGAGGGAGTGATACTCCAAGTGTGTCTCTGAGGCACTGATACTCCGAGTGTGTCTCTCTGAGTCACTGATCCTCCGAGTGTCTCTCTTAGGCACTGATACAGCGAGTGTGTCTCTCTGAGGGACTGACACTGCGAGTGTGACTCTCTGAGGTACTGATACTCCAAGTGTGTCTCTCTGAGGCACACATACCCCGAATGTGTCTCTGAGGCACTGACACTGCGAGTGTGTCTCTCTGAGGCACTGATACCCTGAGTGTGTCTCTCTGAGGCACACATACTCTGAGTGTGTCTCTCTGAGGCACAGATACTCCGAGTGTGCCCCTCTGAGGCACTGATACTCCGAGTGTTTCTCGCTGAGGCACAAATATTCCGAGTGTGACTATCCGAGACTCTGATACTTCAAGTGTGTCTCTCTGATGCACTAATACTCCGAGTGTGACTCTCTGGGGTACCGATGCTCCGAGTGCGTAACTGAGGGAGTGATACTACAAGTGTGTCTGCGAGGAACTGATACTCCGAGTGTGTCTCTGAGGCACTGATCCTCCGAGTGTCTCTCTTAGGCACTGATACAGCGAGTGTGTCTCTCTGAGGGACTGATACTCTGAGTGTGTCTCTCTCAGTCACTGATACTCCAAGTGTGTCTCTCTGAGGCACTGACACTGCGAGTGTGACTCTCTGAGGCACTGATACTCCGAGTGTGTCTCTCTGAGGTACTGATACTCCAAGTGTGTCTCTCTGAGGCACACATACCCCGAATGTGTCTCTGAGGCACTGACACTGCGAGTGTGTCTCTCTGAGGCACTGATACCCTGAGTGTGTCTCTCTGAGGCACACATACTCTGAGTGTGTCTCTCTGAGGCACAGATACTCCGAGTGTGCCCCTCTGAGGCACTGATACTCCGAGTGTTTCTCGCTGAGGCACAAATATTCCGAGTGTGACTATCCGAGACTCTGATACTTCAAGTGTGTCTCTCTGATGCACTAATACTCCGAGTGTGACTCTCTGGGGTACCGATGCTCCGAGTGCGTAACTGAGGGAGTGATACTACAAGTGTGTCTGCGAGGAACTGATACTCCGAGTGTGTCTCTGAGGCACTGATACTCCGAGTGTGTCTCTCTGAGGCACTGACACTCTGAGTCTGTATCTTTGAGCAACCAATACTCTGAGTGTGTTTCTCTGAGGCACTGATACTCCGAGTGTTTCTCGCTGAGGCACTAATACTCCGAGTGATTCTCGTTGAGGCACTAATATTCCGAATGTGACTTTGTGAGACTGTGATACTCTGAGTGTGTCTCACTGGTGCACTAATACTCCGAATGTGACTCTCTGGGGTACCGATGTCCCGAGTGTGTACCTGAGGGAGTGATACCCGGAATGTGTGTCTCCGAGGCACTGATACTCCGAGTGTTTCTCCCTGAGGCAGTCATACCTCGAGTCTTTCTTTGAAGCACTGATACCCCGAGTGTATCTCTGAGGCGTTGATACTTCAACCGAGTCTCTCTGAAGCACTGATACTCCGAGTGCGTCTCTGAAGCACTCATACTCTTGGTGTGTCTCTCCGAGTGGGACTCTATGGGGTACCGATGCTACGAGTGTGTAACTGAGGGAGTGATTCTCCAAGTGTGTCTCTGAGGAACTTATACTCCGAATGTGTCTCTTTGAAGGTCCAATACTCTGAGTGTGTCACTCTGAGGCACTGATACTCCGAGTGTGTCTCTCTGAGGCACTGATACTCTGAGTGTGTCTCTCTGAGGCGTACATACTCCGAGTGTGTCTCTCTGAGGCACTGATACTCTGAGTGTGTCACTCTGAGGCACTGATACTCCGAGTGTGTCTCCCCGAGGCACTGATAATCCGAGTGTGTCTCTCTGAGGCATTGATACTCCGAGTGTGTGTCCCTGGGGTACCGATGCTCCGAGTGTGTCTCTTTGAGGGTACAATATTCTGAGAGTGACTCTCTAGGGTACCGATGCTCCGAGTGTTTAACTGAGGGAGTGATACTCCAAGTGTGTCTCTAAGTAACCGATACTCCGAGTTTGTCTCTTTGAGGATCCAATACTCTGAGTGTGTTTCTCTGAGTCACTGATACGCTGAGTGTGTCTCCCCGAGGCACTGATACTCCGAGTGTGTCTCTGAGACACTGATACTCCGAATGTGTCTCTGAGGCACTGATACTCTGATTGTGTCTCTGAGGCACTGATACTCCGAGTGTCTCTCTCTGAGGCACTGATACTCCGAGTGTGTCTCTGAGGGACTGATACTCCGAGTGTATCTCTTACAGGCACTGATACGCCGAGTGAGTCTCTCTGAGGCACTGATACTCCGAGTGTGTCTCTGAGTCTCTGATACTCCGAGTGGGTCTCTCTGAGGGACTGATACTCCGAGTATGCTTCTTTGAGCGACCAATACTCCGAGTGATACTCGTTGAGGCACTAATTCTCCGAGTGTTTCTCGTAGAGGCACTGATACTCCGAGCGTATCTTTCTGAGGCACTGATACTTCGAGTGTGTCTCTCTGAGGCAATGACATTCCGAGTGTGTCTCTCTGAGGCACTGATAGCCTGAGTGTGTCTCTCTGAGGCACTGATACTCCGATTGTGTCTCTGAGCCACTGATACTCCGAGTGATTGTCGCTGTGGCACAAATACTCCGAGTGATTCGCGTTGAGGCACTAATACTCCGAGTATGACTTTCTGAGACTCTGGTACTTCGAGTGTGTCTCTCTGATGCACTAGGACTCCGAGTGTGAGTCTCTGGCGTTTCGATGCTCCCCGTGTGTAACTGAGGGAATGATACTATGAGTGTCTCTCTGGGCCACTAACACTCCGAGTGTGTCTCTGAGGAACTGACACACCGAGTCTGTCTCTTTGAGGCACCGATACTCTGAGTGTGTCTCCCTGATTCACTGATACTCTGAGTGTGTCTCCCTGAGACACTGATACTCCAAGTGTGTCTCTCTGAGGCACTGACACTGCGAGTGTGTCTCTCTGAGGCACTGATACTCTGAGTGTGACTCTCTGGGGTACCGATGCTCCGAGTGTGTAACTGAGGGAGTGATACTCCAAGTGTGTCTCTGAGGCACTGATACTCCGAGTGTGTCTCTCTGAGTCACTGACCCTCCGAGTGTCTCTCTCAGGCACTGATACAGCGAGTGTGTCTCTCTGAGGGACTGATACTCTGAGTGTGTCTCTCTGAGTCACTGATACTCCAAGTGTGTCTCTCTGAGGCAGTGACACTGCGAGTGTGTCTCTCTGAGGCACTGATACTCCGAGTGTGTCTCTCTGAGGTACTGATACTCCGAGTGTGTCTCTCTGAGGCACACATGCCCCGAATGTGTCTCTGAGGCACTGACACTGCGAGTGTGTCTCTCTGAGGCACTGATACTCTGAGTGTGTCTCTCTGAGGCACACATACTCTGAGTGTGTCTCTCTGAGGCACAGATACTCCGAGTGTGCCCCTCTGAGGCACGGATACTCCGAGTGTTTCTCGCTGAGGCACAAATATTCCGAGTGTGACTATCTGAGACTCTGATACTCCAAGTGTGTCTCTCTGATGAACTAATACTCCGAGTGTGACTCTCTGGGGTACCGATGCTCCGAGTGCGTAACTGAGGGAGTGATACTATAAGTGTGTCTGCGAGGAACTGATACTCCGAGTGTGTCTCTGAGGCACTGATACTCCGAGTGTGTCTCTGAGGCACTGATACTCCGAGTGTGTCTCTCTGAGGCACTGACACTCTGAGTCTGTATCTTTGAGCAACCAATACTCTGAGTGTGTTTCTCTGAGGCACTGATACTCCGAGTGTTTCTCGCTGAGGCACTAATACTCCGTGTGATTCTCGTTGAGGCACTAATATTCCGAATGTGACTTTGTGAGACTGTGATACTCTGAGTGTGTCTCACTGGTGCACTAATACTCCGAATGTGACTCTCTGGGGTACCGATGTCCCGAGTGTGTACCTGAGGGAGTGATACCCGGAATGTGTGTCTCCGAGGCACTGATACTCCGAGTGTTTCTCCCTGAGGCAGTGATACTTCGAGTCTGTCTTTGAAGCACTGATACCCCGAGTGTATCTCTAAGGCGTTGATACTTCAACCGAGTATCTCTGAAGCACTGATACTCCGAGTGCGTCTCTGAAGCACTCATACTCTTGGTGTGACTCTCCGAGTGTGACTCTATGGGGTACCGATGCTACGAGTGTGTAACTGAGGGAGTGATTCTCCAAGTGTGTCTCTGAGGAACTTATACTCCGAATGTGTCTCTTTGAAGGTCCAATACTCTGAGTGTGTCACTCTGAGGCACTGATACTCTGAGTGTGTCTCTGAAGCACTAATACTCCGAGTGTGTCTCTCTGAGGCACTGATACTCTGAGTGTGTCTCTCTGAGGCACACATACTCCGAGTGTGTCTCTCTGAGGCACTGATACTCCGAGTTTGTCTCTTTGAGGATCCAATAATCTGAGTGTGTCTCTCTGAGGCACCGATACCCTGAGTGTGTCTATCTGAGGCACTGATACCCTGAGTGTGTCTCTCTGAGGCACTGATACTCCGAGTGTGTCTCTCTGAGGCACCAATACTCCGAGTGTGTCTCTCTGAGGCACTGATACTCCGAGTGTATCTCTCTTAGGCACTGATACTCCGAGTGTGTCTCTCTGAGGCACTGATACTCCGAGTGTATCTCTCTGAGGCACTGATACTCCGAGTGTGTCTCTCTGAGGCACTGATACTCCGAGTGTGTCTCTGAGTCTCTGATACTCCGAGTGGGTCTCTCTGAGGGACTGATACTCCGAGTGTATCTCTTACAGGCACTGATACGCCGAGTGAGTCACTCTGAGGGACTGATACTCCCGAGTGTGTCTCTCTGAGGCACTGATACTCCGAGTGTGTCTCTCTGAGGCACTGATACCCTGAGTGTGTCTCTCTGAGGCACACATACTCCGAGTGTGTCTCTGAGGCACTGATACTCCGAGTGTGCCTCTCGGAGGCACTGATACTCCGAGTGTGTCTCTGAGACACTGATACTCCGTGTGTGTCTATCTGGTGCACTAATACTCCAAGTGTGACTCTCTGGGGTACCGATGCTCCGAGTGCGTTACTGAGGGAGTGATACTCCAAGTGTGTCTATGAGGAACTGATACTCCGAGTGTGTCTCTGAGGCACTGATACTCCGAATCTGTCTCTGTGGTGCACTGATACTCCGAGTGTGTCTCTCTGAGGCACGAATACCACGAGTGTGTCTCTCTGAGGCACTGATACTCCAAGTGTGTCTCTCTGAGGCACAGATACCACGAGTGTGTCTCTCTGAGGCACACATACTCCGAGTGTGTCTCTCTGAGGCACGGATACCACGCGTGTGTCTCTCTGAGGCACACATACTCCGAGTGTGTCTCTCTGAGGCACTGATACTCCGAGTCTGTCTCTGTGATGCACTGATACTCCCGAGTGTGTCTCTCTGAGGCACTGATACTCCGAGTCTGTCTCTGTGATGCACTGATATTCCCGAGTGTGTCTCTCTGAGGCACGGATACCACGAGTGTGTCTCTCTGAGGCACACATACTCCGAGTGTGTCTCTCTGAGGCACTGATACTCCGAGTGTGTCTCTCTGAGGCACTGATACTCAGAGTGTGTCTCTCTGAGGCACTGATACTCCGAGACTGTCTCTCTGAGGCACTGATACTCCGAGAGTGTGTCTCTCTGAGGCACTGATACTCCGAGAGTGTGTCTCTCTGAGGCACTGATACTCAGAGTGTGTCTCTCTGAGGCACACATACTCCGAGAGTGTCTCTCTGAGGGACTGATACTTCGAGTTTATCTCTCTGAGGCACTGACATTGCGAGTGTGCCCCTCTGAGTGACTGATACTCTGAGTGTGTCCCTGAGCCACTGATACTCCGAGTGATTGTCGCTGTGGCACAAATACTCCGAGTGATTCGCATTGAGGCACTAATATTCCGAGTATGACATTCTGAGACTCTGGTACTTCGAGTGTGTCTCTCTGATGCACTAGGACTCCCAGTGTGAGTCTCTGGCGTTCCAATGCTCCGCGTGTGTAACTGAGGGAATGATACTATGAGTGTCTCTCTGGGCCACTAACACTCCGAGTGTGTCTCTGAGGAACTGACACACCGAGTGTGTCTCTTTGAGGCACCGATACTCTGAGTGTGTCTCCCTGAGGCACCGATACTCTGAGTGTGTCTCCCTGATTCACCGATACTCTGAGTGTGTCTCTCTGAGGCACAGATACTCCGAGTGTGCCCCTCTGAGGGACTGATACTCCGAGTGTTTCTCGCTGAGGCACAAATATTCCGAGTGTGACTTTCTGAGACTCTGATACTCCGAGTGTGTCTCTCTGATGCACTAATACTCCGAGTGTGACTCTCTGGGGTACCGATGCTCCGAGTGCGTAACTGAGGGAGTGATACTACAAGTGTGTCTGCGAGGAACTGATACTCCGAATGTGTCTCTGAGGCACTGATACTACGAGTGTGTCTCTCTGAGGCACTGATACTCCGAGTGTGTCTCTGAGGCACTGATACTCTGAGTGTGTCCCTGAAGCACTGCTTCTCCGAGAGTGTCTCTCTGAGGCACTGACACTGCGAATGTGTCTCTGAGGCACTGATACTCCGAATGTGTCTCTCTGAGGCACTGATACGCCGAGTGTGTCTCTGAGGCACTGATACTCTGAGTGTGTCCCTGAAGCACTGCTACTCCGAGTGTGTCTCTCTGAGGCACTGCTACTCCGAGAGTGTCTCTCTGAGGCACTGACACTGCGAATGTGTCTCTGAGGCACTGATACTCCGAATGTGTCTCTCTGAGGCACTGATACTCCGAGTGTGTCTCTCTGAGTCACTGATACCCTGAGTGTGTCTCTCTGAGGCACTGACACTGCGAGTGTGCCCCTCTGAGTGACTGATACTCGGATTGTGTCTCTCTGAGGCACTGAAACCCTGAGTGTGTCTCTCTGAGGCACACATACTCCGAGTGTGTCTCTCTGAGGCACTGATACTCCGAGTGTGTCTCTCGGAGGCACTGATACCTTGAGTGTGTCTCTCTGAGGCACTGATACCCTGTGTGTGTCTATCTGAGGCACTGATACCCTGAGTGTGTCTCTCTCAGGTACTGATACTCCGAGTGAGTCTCTCTGAGGCACCAATACTCCGAGTGTGTCTCTCTGAGGCACTGATACTCCGAGTGTGCCCCTCTGAGGGACTGATACTCCAAGTGTATCTCCCTTAGGCACTGATACTCCGAGTGTATCTCTCTGAGGCACTGACACTGCGAGTGTTTCTCTCTGAGGCACACATACTCCGAGTGTGACATTCTGAGACTCTGATACTCCGAGTATGTCTCTCTGATGCATTAATACTCCGAGTGTGACTCTCTGGGGTACCGATGCTCCGAGTGCGCAACTGAGGGAGTGATACTCCGATTGTGTCTCTGAGCCGCTGATACTCCGAGTGTGTCTCTGAGGCGCTGATACTCCGAGTGTGTCTCTGAGGCACTGATACTCCGAGTGTGTGTCTCTGAGGCACACATACTCCGAGAGTGTCTCTCTGAGGCACTGACACTGCGAGTGTGCCCCTCTGAGTGACTGATACTCCGAGTGTGTCTCTCTGAGGCACTGATACCCTGAGTGTGTCTCTCTGAGGCACACATACTCCGAGTGTGTCTCTCTGAGGCACTGATACTCCGAGTGTGTCTCTCTGAGGCACTGATACCTTGAGTGTGTCTCTCTGAGGCACTCATACCCTGTGTGTGTCTATCTGAGGCACTGATACCCTGAGTGTGTCTCTCTGAGGTACTGATTCTCCGAGTGAGTCTCTCTGAGGCACCAATACTCCGAGTGTGTCTCTCTGAGGCACTGATACTCCGAGTGTGCCCCTCTGAGGGACTGATACTCCGAGTGTATCTCCATTAGGCACTGATACTCCGAGTGTATCTCTCTGAGGCACTGACACTGCGAGTGTTTCTCGCTGAGGCACTAATATTCCGAGTGTGACATTCTGAGACTCTGATACTCCGAGTATGTCTCTCTGATGCATTAATACTCCGAGCGTGACTCTCTGGGGTACCGATGCTCCGAGTGCGCAACTGAGGGAGTGATACTCCGAGTGTGTCTCTGAGCCGCTGATACTCCGAGTGTGTCTCTGAGCCGCTGATACTCCGAGTGTGTCTCTGAGGCACTGATACTCCGAGTGTGTGTCTCTGAGGCACTGATGCTCTGAGTAAGTCCCTCTGATGCACTAATACTCTGAGTGTGACTCACTGGGGTACCGATACACCGACTGTCCCTCGGAGGTACTGATACTCCGAGTGTATCTCTCTCAAGCACTGATACTCCGAGTGTGTCTCTCTGAGGCACTGATACTCCGAGTCTGTCTGTGTGATGCACTGATACTCCGAGTGTGTCTCTCTGAGGCACGGATACCACGAGTGTGTCTCTCTGAGGCACTGATACTCCAAGTGTGTCTCTCTGAGGCACTGATATCCTGAGTGTGTCTCTCTGAGGCACACATATTCCGAGTGTGTCTCTCTGAGGCACTGACACTGCGAGAGTGTCTCTCTAAGACACTGATACTCCGAGAGTGTCTCTCTGAGGGACTGATACTCCGAGTGTGTCTCTCTGAGGCACGGATACCACGAGTGTGTCTCTCTGAGGCACACATACTCCGAGTGTGTCTCTCTGAGGCACTGATACTCCGAGTCTGTCTCTGTGATGCACTGATACTCCCGAGTGTGTCTCTCTGAGGCACTGATACTCCGAGTCTGTCTCTGTGATGCACTGATACTCCCGAGTGTGTCTCTCTGAGGCACGGATACCACGAGTGTGTCTCTCTGAGGCACACATACTCCGAGTGTGTCTCTCTGAGGCACTGATACTCCGAGTGTGTCTCTCTGAGGCACTGATACTCAGAGTGTGTCTCTCTGAGGCACTGATACTCCGAGACTGTCTCTCTGAGGCACTGATACTCCGAGAGTGTGTCTCTCTGAGGCACTGATACTCAGAGTGTGTCTCTCTGAGGCACACATACTCCGAGAGTGTCTCTCTGAGGGACTGATACTTCGAGTTTATCTCTCTGAGGCACTGACATTGCGAGTGTGCCCCTCTGAGTGACTGATACTCTGAGTGTGTCTCTGAGCCACTGATACTCCGAGTGATTGTCGCTGTGGCACAAATACTCCGAGTGATTCGCATTGAGGCACTAATATTCCGAGTATGACATTCTGAGACTCTGGTACTTCGAGTGTGTCTCTCTGATGCACTAGGACTCCCAGTGTGAGTCTCTGGCGTTCCGATGCTCCGCGTGTGTAACTGAGGGAATGATACTATGAGTGTCTCTCTGGGCCACTAACACTCCGAGTGTGTCTCTGAGGAACTGACACACCGAGTGTGTCTCTTTGAGGCACCGATACTCTGATGTGTGTCTCCCTGAGGCACCGATACTCTGAGTGTGTCTCTCTGAGGCACAGATACTCCGAGTGTGCCCCTCTGAGGGACTGATACTCCGAGTGTTTCTCGCTGAGGCACAAATATTCCGAGTGTGACTTTCTGAGACTTTGATACTCCGAGTGTGTCTCTCTGATGCACTAATACTCCGAGTGTGACTCTCTAGGGTACCGATGCTCCGAGTGCGTAACTGAGGGAGTGATACTACAAGTGTGTCTGCGAGGAACTGATACTCCAAATGTGTCTCTGAGGCACTGATACTACGAGTGTGTCTCTCTGAGGCACTGATACTCCGAGTGTGTCTCTGAGGCACTGATACTCTGAGTGTGTCCCTGAAGCACTGATATTCCGAGTGTGTCTCTCTGAGGCACTGCTACTCCGAGAGTGTCTCTCTGAGGCACTGACACTGCGAATGTGTCTCTGAGGCACTGATACTCCGAGTGTGTCTCTCTGAGGCACTGATACTCCGAGTGTGTCTCTCTGAGGCACTGATACGCCGAGTGTGTCTCTCTGAGGCACTGATGCTCCGAGTGTGTCTCTCTGAGGCACTGACACTGCGAGTGTGCCCCTCTGAGTGACTGATACTCCGAGTGTGTCTCTCTGAGGCACTGATACCTTGAGTGTGTCTCTCTGAGGCACTGATACCCTGTGTGTGTCTATCTGAGGCACTGATACCCTGAGTGTGTCTCTCTCAGGTACTGATACTCCGAGTGAGTCTCTCTGAGGCACCAATACTCCGAGTGTGTCTCTCTGAGGCACTGATACTCCGAGTGTGCCCCTCTGAGGGACTGATACTCCGAGTGTATCTCCCTTAGGCACTGATACTCCGAGTGTATCTCTCTGAGGCACTGATACTCCGAGTGTATCTCTCTGAGGCACACATACTCCGAGTGTGTCTCTCTGAGGCACTGACACTGCGAGTGTTTCTCGCTGAGGCACTAATATTCCGAGTGTGACATTCTGAGACTCTGATACTCCGAGTATGTCTCTCTGATGCATTAGTACTCCGAGTGTGACTCTCTGGGGTACCGATGCTCCGAGTGCGCAACTGAGGGAGTGATACTCCGATTGTGTCTCTGAGCCGCTGATACTCCGAGTGTGTCTCTGAGGCGCTGATACTCCGAGTGTGTCTCTGAGGCACTGATACTCCGAGTGTGTGTCTCTGAGGCACACATACTCCGAGAGTGTCTCTCTGAGGCACTGACACTGCGAGTGTGTCTCTCTGAGGCACTGATACTCTGAGTGTGTCTCTCTGAGGCACACATACTCCGAGTGTGTCTCTCTGAGGCACTGATACCTTGAGTGTGTCTCTCTGAGGCACTCATACCCTGTGTGTGTCTATCTGAGGCACTGATACCCTGAGTGTGTCTCTCTGAGGTACTGATACTCCGAGTGAGTCTCTCTGAGGCACCAATACTCCGAGTGTGTCTCTCTGAGGCACTGATACTCCGAGTGTGCCCCTCTGAGGGACTGATACTCCGAGTGTATCTCCCTTAGGCACTGATACTCCGAGCGTATCTCTCTGAGGCACTGACACTGCGAGTGTTTCTCGCTGAGGCACTAATATTCCGAGTGTGACATTCTGAGACTCTGATACTCCGAGTATGTCTCTCTGATGCATTAATACTCCGAGTGTGACTCTCTGGGGTACCGATGCTCCGAGTGCGCAACTGAGGGAGTGATACTCCGAGTGTGTCTCTGAGCCGCTGATACTCCGAGTGTGTCTCTGAGGCGCTGATACTCCGAGTGTGTCTCTGAGGCACTGATACTCCGAGTGTGTGTCTCTGAGGCACTGATGCTCTGAGTAAGTCCCTCTGATGCACTAATACTCTGAGTGTGACTCACTGGGGTACCGATACACCGACTGTCCCTCGGAGGTACTGATACTCCGAGTGTATCTCTCTCAAGCACTGATACTCCAAGTGTGTCTCTCTGAGGCACTGATACTCCGAGTCTGTCTGTGTGATGCACTGATACTCCGAGTGTGTCTCTCTGAGGCACGGATACCACGAGTGTGTCTCTGAGGCACTGATACTCCAAGTGTGTCTCTCTGAGGCACTGATACTCCGAGTGTCTCTCTGAGTCACAGATACTCCGAGTGTGTCTCTCTGTGGCACTGATACTCCCAGTGTGTCTCTGAGGCACTGATACTCCAAGTGTGTCTCTCTGAGGCACTGATATCCTGAGTGTGTCTCTCTGAGGCACACATACTCCGAGTGTGTCTCTCTGAGGCACTGACACTGCGAGAGTGTCTCTCTAAGGCACTGATACTCCGAGAGTGTCTCTGAGGGACTGATACTCCGAGAGTGTCTCTCTGAGGCACTGATACTCCGAGTGTGCCCCTCTGTGGGACTGATACTCCGAGTGTATCTCTCTGAGGCACTGATACTCCGAGTGTGCCCCTCTGAGTGACTGATACTCCGAGTGTATCTCTCTGAGGCACTGACACTGCGAGTGTATCTCGCTGAGGCACTAATATTCCGAGTGTGACATTCTGAGACTCCGATACTCCGAGTGTGTCTCTCTGATGCATTAATATTCTGAGTGTGACTCTCTGGGGTACCGATGCTCCGAGTGCGCAACTGAGGGAGTGATACTACAAGTGTGTCTCTGAGGCACTGATACTCTGAGTGTGTCTCTCTAAGGCACTGATACTCCGAGTGTGTCTCTCTGAGGCACTGATACTCCGAGTGTGCCCCTCTGAGGGACTGATACTCCGAGTGTATCTCCCTTAGGCACTGATACTCCGAGCGTATCTCTCTGAGGCACTGACACTGCGAGTGTTTCTCGCTGAGGCACTAATATTCCGAGTGTGACATTCTGAGACTCTGATACTCCGAGTATGTCTCTCTGATGCATTAATACTCCGAGTGTGACTCTCTGGGGTACCGATGCTCCGAGTGCGCAACTGAGGGAGTGATACTCCGAGTGTGTCTCTGAGCCGCTGATACTCCGAGTGTGTCTCTGAGGCGCTGATACTCCGAGTGTGTCTCTGAGGCACTGATACTCCGAGTGTGTGTCTCTGAGGCACTGATGCTCTGAGTAAGTCCCTCTGATGCACTAATACTCTGAGTGTGACTCACTGGGGTACCGATACACCGACTGTCCCTCGGAGGTACTGATACTCCGAGTGTATCTCTCTCAAGCACTGATACTCCAAGTGTGTCTCTCTGAGGCACTGATACTCCGAGTCTGTCTGTGTGATGCACTGATACTCCGAGTGTGTCTCTCTGAGGCACGGATACCACGAGTGTGTCTCTGAGGCACTGATACTCCAAGTGTGTCTCTCTGAGGCACTGATACTCCGAGTGTCTCTCTGAGTCACAGATACTCCGAGTGTGTCTCTCTGTGGCACTGATACTCCCAGTGTGTCTCTGAGGCACTGATACTCCAAGTGTGTCTCTCTGAGGCACTGATATCCTGAGTGTGTCTCTCTGAGGCACACATACTCCGAGTGTGTCTCTCTGAGGCACTGACACTGCGAGAGTGTCTCTCTAAGGCACTGATACTCCGAGAGTGTCTCTGAGGGACTGATACTCCGAGAGTGTCTCTCTGAGGCACTGATACTCCGAGTGTGCCCCTCTGTGGGACTGATACTCCGAGTGTATCTCTCTGAGGCACTGATACTCCGAGTGTGCCCCTCTGAGTGACTGATACTCCGAGTGTATCTCTCTGAGGCACTGACACTGCGAGTGTATCTCGCTGAGGCACTAATATTCCGAGTGTGACATTCTGAGACTCCGATACTCCGAGTGTGTCTCTCTGATGCATTAATATTCTGAGTGTGACTCTCTGGGGTACCGATGCTCCGAGTGCGCAACTGAGGGAGTGATACTACAAGTGTGTCTCTGAGGCACTGATACTCTGAGTGTGTCTCTCTAAGGCACTGATACTCCGATTTGATACTCCGATACTCCGATACTCTGTTTGTCTCTGAGGCACTGATACTCCGAGTGTGTCTCTGAGCCACTGATTATCCGAGTGATTGTCGCTGTGGCACAAATATTCCGAGTGATTCGCGTTGAGGCACTAATATTCCGAGTATGACTTTCTGAGACTCTGGTACTTCGAGTGTGTCTCTCTGATGCATTAGGACTCCGAGTGTGAGTCTCTGGCGTTTCGATGCTCCCCGTGTGTAACTGAGGGAATGACACTATGAGTGTCTCTCTGGGCCACTAACACTCCGAGTGTGTCTCTGAGAACTGACACACCGAGTGTGTCTCTTTGAGGCACCGATACTCTGAGTGTGTCTCCCTGAGGCACCGATACTCTGAGTGTGTCTCTCTGAGGCACAGATACTCCGAGTGTGTCTCCCTGATTCACCGATACTCTGAGTGTGTCTCTCTGAGGCACAGATACTCCGAGTGTGCCCCTCTGAGGGACTGATACTCCGAGTGTATCTCTGTGAGGCACTGATACACCGAGTCTGCCCCTCTGAGGCACTGATACTCCGAGTGTTTCTCGCTGAGGCACAAATATTCCGAGTGTGACTATCTGAGACTCTGATACTCCGAGTGTGTCTCTCTGATGCACTAATACTCCGAGTGTGACTCACTGGGGTACCGATGCTCCGAGTGCGTAACTGAGGGAGTGATACCACAAGTGTGTCTGCGAGGAACTGATATTCCGAGTGTGTCTCTGAGGCACTGATACTCCGAGTGTGTCTCTCTGAGGCACTGATACTCCGAGTGTGTCTCTCTGAGGCACTGATACTCCGAGTGTGTCTCTGAGGCACTGATACTCTGAGTGTGTCTCTGAAGCACTGATACTCCGAGTGTGTCTCTCTGAGGCACTGATACTCCGAGTGTGTCTCTCTGAGGCACTGATACCCTTAGTGTGACTCTCTGAGGCACACATACTCCGAGTGTGTCTCTCTGAGGCACTGATACTCCGAGTGTGTCTCTCTGAGGCACTGATACCTTGAGTGTGTCTCTCTGAGGCACTGATACCCTGAGTGTATCTCTCTGAGGCACTGACACTGCGAGTGTTTCTCGCTGAGGCACTAATATTCCGAGTGTGACATTCTGAGACTCTGATACTCCGAGTGTGTCTCTCTGAGGCACTGATACTCCCAGTGTGTCTCTGAGACACTGATACTCCGAGTGTGTGTCTGAGCGAGTGATACTCCAAGTGTGTCTGTGAGGAACTGATACTCCGAGTGTGTCTCTTTGACGGTCCAATACTGTGAGTGTGACTCTCTGGGGTACCAATGCTCCGTGTGTGTAATTGAGGGAGTGATACTCCAAGTGTGTCTCTGAGTAACTGATACTCCGAGTTTGTCTCTTTGAGGGTCCAATACTCTGAGTGTGTCTCTCTGAGGCGCTGATACTCCGAGTGTCTCTCTCTGAGGCACTGATACTCCGAGTGTCTCTCTGAGGCACTGAAACTCCGAGTGTGTCTCTCTCAGGCACTGATACTCCGAGTGTGTCTCTGAGGCACTGATACTCCGAGTGTGTCTCTGAGGTACTGGTACTACGAGTGTGTCTCTCTGAGGCACTGATACTCCGAGTGTGTCTCTCTGAGGCACTGATACTCCGAGTGTGTCTATGAGACACTGAAACTCCGAGTGTGTCTCTCTGAGGCACTGATACTCCGCGTGTGTCTCTGAGGCACTGATACTACGAGTGTGTCTCTCTGAGGCACTGGTACTCCGAGTGTGTCTCTGAGGCACTGATACTCCGAGTGTGTCTCTGAGGCACTGATACTCCGAGTGTGTCTCTCTGAGGCACTGATACTCCGAGTGTGTCTCTGAGGCACTGATGCTTCGAGTGTGTCTCTGAGGCACTGATACTCCGAGTGTGTCTCTCTGAGGCACTGGTACTCCGAGTGTGTCTCTGAGGCACTGATGCTTCGAGTGTGTCTCTGAGGCACTGATACTCCGAGTGTCTCTCTGAGGCACTGATACTCCGAGTGTGTCTCTGAGGCACTGATACTCCGAGTGTGTTTCTGAGGCACTGATACTCCGAGTGTCTCTCTCTGAGGCACTGATACTCCGAGTGTGACTCTATGGGGTACCGATCCTCTGAGTGTGTAACTTAGGGAGTGATACTCCAAGTGTGTCTCTGAGGAACTGATACTCCGAATGTGTCTCTTTGAAGGTCCAATACTCTGAGTGTGTCTCTCTGAGGCACTGATACTCTGAGTGTGTCTCTCTGATGCACTGACACTCCGAGTGTGTCTCTCTGAGGCACTGATACTCTGAGTGTGTCTCTCTGAGGCACTGATACTCCGAGTGTGTCTCCCCGAGGCACTGATACTCCGAGTGTGTCTCTCTGAGGCACTGATACTCCGAGTGTGTCTCTCTGAGGCACTGATAGTCTGTGTGTCTCTGAGGCACTGATACTCTGAGTGTCTTTCTCTCAGGCACTGATACTCCGAGTGTGCCTCTGAGGCACTAATACTCCGAATGTGTCGCTGAGGCACTGATAGTCCGAGTGTGTCTCTGAGGCACTGATACTCCGAGTGTGTCTCTGAGGCACTGATAGTCCGAGTGTGTCTCTGAGGCACTGATACTCTGAGTGTGTCTCTGAGGAACTGATACTCCATGTGTGTCTCTCTGAGTCACTGATACTCCGAGTGTGTCTCTGAGGCACTGATACTCCGAGTGTGTCTCTGAGGCACTGATACTCCGAGTGTTTCTGAGGCACTGATGCTCCGATTGTGTCGCTGAGGCACTGATACTCCGAGTGTGTCTCTGAGTCATTGATACTCCGAGTGTGTCTCTCTGAGGGACTGATACTCCGAGTGTATCTCTCACAGGCACTGATACTCCGAGTGTGTCTCTCTGAGGCACTGATGCTCCGAGTGTGTCTCTCTGAGGCACTGATACTCCGAGTGTGTCTCTGATGCGCTGATACTCCGAGTGTGTCTCTCTGAGGCACTGATACTCCGAGTGTGTCTCTGATGCGCTGATACTCCGAGTGTGTCTCTCTGAGTCACTGATGCTCCGAGTGTGTCTCTGAGGCACTAAAACTCCAAGTGTGTCTCTCTGAACCACTAAAACTCCGAGTGAGTAACTTTGGCACTGGTACTCTGAGTGTGTCTCTCTGAGGCACGGATTTTTGAATGTGCTAGAAGAGACTGAAGTGCGACAGGGAAGAACTCAGGGCTCCCCATCTGCTTTAGATAATGTAATTGAAAACCGGCGGCTTTTCAAGCAGCAGTTCAAACTCTATGTTTCAGCCTGAGGCCTACATGCCCAGTCTGATGATGGGCAAATAGAGTTGCTGCCCACGGTGGTGGATCCACAAGGAACGGAACTGCATATTTTGTTTGTGTTTGATGATGAGGAGGACCGCAAGAAATGCGATGAAGTTGTGAGGCACTTTGATCGACACTGCTCCCCTAAAAAGAATGACACATTTGAGCAATACATGTTCCGTTTGCGTAACGCAAAATCTGGTACATCGTTTGACAGTTTTGTCACTGACTTCAGGCCCAGTCATCCAACTTAAGCAGCCTGAAATATTCGCTGATCCGCGACCAAATTGCCTTTGGTATAGCTGGTGATACGTTCCGGGAGAGGTTGTCACGAGAGGAAGATTTGTCAGGCGAGCGGGATAGCTGCACAGAGAATCGGCACACTCTGCTGGAAAAAATTTGGCGCCAGCTCAGAAGAAGGCGCCAGCGCCATTCGTGCTGTGACGCACGTCATGACGAAATGTGGTCTCAGTGCGGGCGGCCATTTTAAACGGCTGTCACGTGCCGCCGCCGCCATCTATTGCCAAACGTGTGGCACTCGACATGGCCCATGGCAATATCCGGCCTTTGGAAAAGTATTTTCCAGGTGCGGCCATGTTGTGCATTTTGCAAAACAATATTTTGCGCGCCTTACAACAGACCATATAAGATCAATGAATGTAGTTGATGAGATAAGTACCGAAGAATAGTTGTTCATCGCAGCCAAGGGCCTGAAGAGTCCGAACAAAAATGACGAAAACAAAATTTAAGTCAGACTGAAGCTAGTAAGAACTCTCCGGAAATCATTTAAAGCAGAAGGAAACGATGGTGTTATTGAACAATCCACTCTTACGATGCGACTTTGACCCGAAACCAAAAGCCAACCTCATTAGTCGGTCTTTCACGCAGCGGAAAGCCGCTGATCAGTCAGGGCTGTGGGTGGAGTTCGGAACAAGAAAAATGGAGACCTTCGGGACATGCGAACATGTGCGCTCCGTGGACGACATGAGGTACAAGTTACTGTTTCATTTTGTAGACATGGACATTGGCTGCATCAGAGGAGCAGATTCATGCGAATCCCTGAATTTAGTCGAGCGACTTCAGATCCCTACAAGATGTTAGAGCGTGCACGGTTTATGAGGTGTTGGAAGAAATCCAGGTGGAGGTCGACAAATCAGACGAGGAGCCGGAACAGTCAGCGAGCATTCCGCAATTCTGGTTAACAGTCTTCAAGATCGTGTATGTGGCTCAGCGGCACGGGAGAGGGGCATGACGAGCCCATATTAAAGCCTGTGCAAGCTGTAAATGTGAAATGGACAGAGCACGGGAAACCGAGGTGCTTCACCCTGGAGCTCAAATTCGAGCCAAATGAGTATTTCACAAATGATGTGACCACGAAAGTATATCAGATAGATTTACGGTGGCTGAGATCATTCTGCGGAGAACCGGAAACCCTGGGGTGCGCAAACTCGACGGGAGGGAGGGCAAAAATGTAAACGGGTGAAAACGATTCAAACGAAACCAACACACAAAGGTCGAAGCCTTCATAGAGCAGTTACGAAAACTACCAATTGAATCGTTCTTTAATTTCTTCAGTCCTTCCGAAATTCCACAGCGTGGAATGTTAGGCCAACGTTTAGCAGCCAAGCTCAAGGCTTACTTTGAACTTGGCGGCCTCCTGCGCGAACACATAATTGCGTGTGCAATGTTGCATTTTGCAGGAGAAATGATTGCAGACGATGCTGAATCCGATGATGACGGCTACGAACATATGTTTGAAGGTTTCGACGATGGTGCAGAATGTAATGGCGTGGACGGTGAGGCAGATGAAGGCCAGCATGAATATGGACTACTTGCAGAACTTTTTTTTGCAGGAGCAAAGAGGGGCTCAATGAAAAGGCTCAAGAAGCGCTACTCCGGCGGTTTGGACGCAATGATGAGGTGGTCACGGGGGGAACGACCAGATCGCGCTGGACACGAAGAGCGGGGGAGCGGAGATGGCGCACTCAAAAGTAGACGCTGTAATCGAAGCTGCTGATGCCACTGGTGGACCAGCCACTGACCAAGCTCGACACAGAAGAAATTATCCCAATATTAGAGAAACTGGCTCCAGAGGTACGTGGTGACTCACCGCAGGCTTTCAAAACTATTCCCAGATCGAGAACACTGAGGGTGAGTGGGAAGGCGTTGATGATGCAGATGGTGACAGCGACGCTGATGTTGGAGAGTTTGACGACTCTCCGACTGAAACACTGGAGATCCTGGAGGACAGTGACGATGAATGGGAAGACATTGATGATGAATACGATGACAGCAACTCAGATACTGAAGTGATTGGCAACTGCGAGACTGACCCAGAGGGGGGAGCGGATGACAATCTCGCTATGCAGTCCAACAGATCACTCAAACATTCTGGAATTTGACCAAGCTGACCCAACGCCTGGATCGCCACGGCCGGAGAGCATCGTAGTGACGAAGAGCGAGGGAGCGATGCTCCAGCGAGCCAAGAAAGGGCGGCACCTCCACCCAGGCACCAGAAACCCAGGCGCGCCAACGTTTCGGGGAGGCCGCAGAAGTGGGCGTGGTCACACAACCCCATGATGATGCGTCGGCCCCCCAGGCTCCACCTGAAACTCCGCTGTTTAGCACAGGGGCTAAATTGCTGGCTTCGAAAGCAGACCAAGGCAGGCCAGCAGCACGGTTCAATTCCCGTACCAGCCTCCCCGAACAGGCGGAGGAATGTGGCGACTAGGGGCTTTTCACAGTAACTTCATTTGAAGCCTACTTGTGACAATAAGCGATTTTCATTTCATTTCATTTCGTTTCACAGGCCTCTGAGCCCAGGGCAAAAACCAGCGCCATCCCGAGGCGGCCATGCCCAGGCGCAAAAGCAGGAAACTCAAGAAACTATGTCATGACATTGTCAAAGTCAAGAGAAGAAAGAGGGGAGGGCTGGGAGAACGAGCTCATCCCACGAACAAACCAGAAACGGAAACAAAGAGAATCAACTAATAGCCCTTCGTGGCAGGAAGGGCAACAGAAAGAGGTCGCCGACGCGAGCGTGGCAACCTTGGACACAGGCCTTCCAAAGGCACGGAGCAAAGAGGAGAAGAGGCAAGAGGCCGGCACGTAAACCAGTCTTCGAAGAGGCTGGCAACCGCTAGAATGATCACAGAGGTGATCCCGTGAGAGAGGCACAATGTCCTGTGTGAAAGTGACAGACACTGGCCAGGCATATCATATTTATGGACAAAGAACAAAGAAAAGTACAGCACAGGAACAGGCCCTTCAGCCCTCCAAGCCTGTGCCGACCATGCTGCCCGTCTAAACTAAAATCTTCTACACTTCCGGGGTCCGTATCCCTCTAAAGAAAAGACACCCTAGTTAAACGCATTCACAAGATCAATGTCAGCTGTAAACAAATCTTAATGTTTTCTGAGATAGGGGGATGGGGTGATGTGCCTGTCAGCAATATCAGAGATGGATGGTGTGCGACCTCCAACCAGTAGGTGGCGGTGCATACTCACCATGCGGTTTCAAGACCGTGGTCATGTGACCAGGAACTCTAATATAAGTGTGGGCACATCCGGCCATCACCAGATGATTATAGGAGATGATTGGAAGACATACAGGGGAACAGTCGTGCTCGGTGTAGTTCCAGAGGACTACAAAGAAACTCCATGATAACTTGCTCTGTAACAGATTGCTATCTTACCAAGTGTGATTCAATAAAGATCTTGGTTTGGACAAGTCAAGGTGTTTGGTCGATTACTTTGCAAGACATAGAAAGCAAAATACAACAGAGCTCTGATACTCCGAGTGTATCTCTCTGAGGCACTGATACTCCGAGTGTGTCTCTGAGGCACTGATACTCCGAGTGTGTCTCTGAGGCACTGATACTCCGAGTGTGCCTCTGAGGCACTGATACTCCGAGTGTGTCTCTCTCCGACACTAATACTGTGAGTGTGTTTCTGAGGCACTGATACTCCGAGTGTGTCTCTGAGGTACTGATATTCCAAGTGTGTCTCTGAGGCACTGATACCCCGAGTGTGCCTCTCTGAGGCACTGATACTCCAACTGTGTCTCTCTGAGGCACTGATACTCCGAGTGTGTCTCTCTGAGACACTGATACATCCGAGTGTGTGCCTCTGAGGCACTGATACTCCGAGTGTGTCTCTCTGAGGCACTGATACTCTGAGTGTGTCGCCCTGAGGCACTGATACTCCGAGTGTGTCTCTCTGAGGCACTGATACTCCGAGTGTGTCTCTCTGAGGCACTGATACTCCGAGTGTGTCTCTCTGAGTCACTGATACTCCGTGTGTTTCTCTCTGAGGCACTGATACTCCGAGTGTGTCTCTCTGAGTCACTGATCCTCCGAGAGTCTCTCTGAGGCACTGATACTCCGAGTGTGTCTCTCTGAGGCACTGATACTCCGAGTGTTTCTCTCTGAGGCACTGATACTCCGAGTGTGTCTCTCTGAGGCACTAATTCACCGAGTGTGTGCCTCTGAGGGACTGATGCCCTGATTGTGGGAGGAAACCGGAGCACACGGAGGAGACACGGGGAGGACGTGCTCACTCTGCATGGACAGTCAACCGAGGTCAGAATCAAACCCGGGACCCTGGCGCTGTGAGGCAGTAGTGCTAAACACTGTGCTACCAAAAAGGTGCAAGAACCCCTTTCAAATCATTGGGATCCCATGTGAATGGGTTTCACTGTTTGAGAGGCTTGGATTGAAGAGGGCTCGCTCGAGGACCCGTTAACCGCCAAGAGCAAATCTCATTGTTTCACAAAGACTTAAACTAAATTAATTGCCTTTTTACCGAGGGTGACTGACACTTTGCACACTCCTTATTCTGGCGTTGTTAACAATCCTGCCTTTATTGCTGTTCTTTATTCGTAAAGTAGAACACATTTTTATAACCCATGTACTGTACTGACAGGGGGGTGTTGGATGCGTATGCAGGAAAACAATGAGGTAAACAGCCATTGGTCGGGCAGGTGAAGTACCTGGAGCATGTGTAACCACTGGAAACACACGCAGAGCACGTGCAATCCAGGGAAACACGTGCTGAGTACGTGTAGCCTGTAATGATATGCAGACATGTAACCAATGGGTCATCAGAACAAGACACAACCAATGGGTGATCAGAACACCCAGCGGTGGCATCACCACAAGAGGGCACCACACGACCACTATAAAAGGACAAGGCACACAGGCCCTGCCCCTTCCACCGACAGAAACCTAGAGATCAGGACGTGTGTGGTTAGCAGCACCGTCACACCATAGCATGTGGTCTAGAGTAAGTTCATATAGTTAGCGGAGTGTACTGTGTTACTAGAGTCAGATTAGTAGAGTGTAGAACTCATTTCGGAACTTTGTTAATCGCTCAATAAATACGTTCAACTTACCTCGAGGTCTGGAGTATCCTTCAGCAACGCCTACACCAAGTAGCGGCTTCTGTTACTCAAAGTAACGTAACAACACACGGTACAGGATTGGCGACTGAATCTACCTAGTTCAACTCAGTAAGGTCAGAGACAAACTCAGACAGCTGTTTGACAACAGAGCCAACACAAACTGCTACCGAATCCAGGCACGATGGGCAAGACACAGGCTCCTCGTCACCTCAGGCCCACCGGTAATCTTAGTGCTAACTGGCGTTCGTTTAAACAAAAATTCCAACTATATGTAGAAACAGCCGACTTGAACAGCGCGACCGATGCTCGGAAGATAGCTCTCCTACTGACCACTGTGGGTGACCAAGCGATAGAGATCGTCAACTCGTTTCAATACACAGAAGGGCAGGACAAAACAAAATACCAAACTATCCTGGAAAAATTGATAGCCACTGCGAGGTTGACACAAACGGAATATTTGAGCGCTACATCTTTAAACAAAGGATGCAAGGTAAAGGTGAATCCTTCATTAGTTACCTCACTAACCTTAGATTGCTAGCGCAATCCTGCAACTTCGGTGACATAACTGACTCCATGATCAGAGACCAGATCGTTTTTGGAATTCACTCTGATCCTCTGAGATAGCAATTGCTAAAACTTAAACATATGACTTTAAAGATCGCTATCGAAACGTGCACTGTCAATGAACATTCAAAAAATCGCTACTTACAATATAGAAACGCTGAGAGTGAAAACAAACCTCCCACGAGGTGGAGAGTGTTCAGGCCATCTCCCGGATGCAGCGCCTCCACATCTCCCATGGCAGCCATCTTGCACGCTCCTCCTTGGGCCCGGCGCATGCGCAGTATGACCTGGAATACGAATCGGCCGAGAACCGCACTCCGCATGCGCGATGACGCACGGAACGTCATGACGTGTGAAAACTGTGGCACCACCCACTTAAGAAAAAAATGCCCTGTAAAAGGCAAACAATGTCTCCAATGTGGGAAACTCAACCACTAAGCAGCCCTGTGCAGATCTGTACCACAATTCAGGAGTCAGCGACCACAGTTCAAACAGAACCGCATCAGGAGTGTGCAACACCAAACGCATGACTCTGATCAAGGTAGTGCAACAGATCCAGACGATGACTACCAGGATAAAACATTACGAGTAGGCATCATCACGAAGTGCGAAAACGCCACACCGGACACCTCGCAAGTCCCATCAATCCTTGCCGTTGATTCCGAGGACGAATGGAACGCAGTGATGGATGTCAACCGATGCCCCATCCAGTTCAAATTGGACACAGGTGCCTCCGACAACCTGATCTCGAAGTTTGACTTCACGAAAATCAAGAAGGCTCCCATAATCCTTCCAGCTGCCTGCAAACTCCAGGACTACAATGGCAACGCAATCACGGCACTGGGGTCATGCTATCTGACAGTGTCCAACCCACACATAGAGACAAGCCTGAGATTCGAGATTGTCCAACCAGACAGGGCGTCCCTGCTAGGTGCGCAAGCCTGCAAACAACTGAACCTCATCCAAAGGGTCAACACCATGACGGCGTCTCATCAGGATCTTCAGGCCACATCGACTGACCCAATAACCAGATGTCTTCAGCGGAATGGGCACACTTCCATACAGGTACAAAATTCTACTGCGGCCTGATGCAAAACCAGTGGCCCACCCACCAAGGAGAGCTCCTGCTCCACTGAGGGATCGACTGAAAGCAGAATTCGCAAGCCTACAGAAGAAAGGCATCATCTCTAAGGTCACTGAACCAACTGACTGGGTCAGCTCGATGGTGTGCGTCAAGAAGCCTTCGGGGGACCTACGAATCTGCATCGACCTCAAGGATCTAAACAAAAACATTCTGCGGGAACATTACCCCATCCCGATGAGGGAAGAAATCGCGAGTGAGATGGCACACGCGCGCGTCTTCACAAAACTGGACGCTTCTCAAGGATTCTGGCAAATCCAACTCAAAGAATCCAGCAGAAAGCTCCGCACCTTCAACACGCCTTTTGGCAGATTCTGCTACAACCGAATGCCATTTGGCATCATCTCGGCATCAGAGATTTTCCACCGCATCATGGAACAGATGATGGAAGGAATAGACGGGGTTCGTGTCTACGTTGACAATGTCATAATCTGGTCTTCAACTCCGGAGGAACATGTGTCGCGACTGAAGTATACCGTCGCAGACATGAGCCTGGCCTCGATCTAAACAAATCCAAGTGCTGCTTTGGGACGTCCACGCTGAAGATCCTGGGTGGTCAGATATCGAAACACGGTGTCCGCCCGGACACGGACAAAATAAAAGCCTTTGAGGCAATGAAAGTCCCCGAGGACAAGAAAGCAGTACTGCGCTTCCTTGGAGTGGTAAACATCCGAGGAAAATTCATCCCGAATTTGGTCACACACACAACGTCCCTAAGAAAATTGATAAAGAAATCAACCGCCTTCGAGTGGACGGAACACCAGACAGAGTGGTTGGAGCTGAAGGCCAAACTCACCACTGCACCCGTCCTCGCGTTCTTTGACCCAGATCGCGAAACAAAAATCTCAACCGATACAAGTCAGGATGGCATTGGAGCGGCTGCTACAGAAAAACGACACATCATCCTGGGTCCCAGTAGCGTAAGCGTCACGGGCGATGACACCGACTGAGGCCAGGTACGCGCAGATTCAAAAGGAGTGTTTAGGTCTTCTCACCGGCATCCTCAAATTCCATGACTACATCTACGGACTGCCAACATTTACCTTTGAGACGGATCACAGACCTCTGGTCCACATCATCCAAAAGAACCTGAACGACATGATGCCCCGATTGCAGAGAATTCTGCTCAAACTCTGGAGGCACGACTTCAATCTTGTGCACACACCTGGCAAGGAGCTCATCATTGCCGATGCATTGTCCCACGCCGTCACCTCACCGAGTGAGCCACTGGAGATCATCCAGCACATTGAATCGCAGGCGCAAATGTGTACAAGCAACCTCCCTGCAACAGAGGAAAAACTCGTTCTCATCAGAGAAGAAACGGACAAAGACCCCTGCTGCAACGAGTCGTCTACAACCTCAACAATGGGTGGCCGAAAGGGCAATGCCCTTAATTCTACAACGTCAAAGACGACCTAACGATGATCAACAGAATTCTGCTAAAAATGGACAGAATAGTGATCCCGCTGCGTCTCAAGCACATGGTACTGCATCAAATTCACGAGGGACACCTGGGCATAGAAAAATGCAGATGCAGGGCCCGACAAGCCGTCTACTGGCCCGGCATCACCCAGGACATCACGGACATGGTCCTGGACTGCGGGACCTGTCAGAAGTTCCAACCAGCACAGGGCAAGGAGACGCTCCAACAACACGACTTGGAAACCTCTCCATGGTCCAAGGTCGGCATTGACCTATTCCACGCGAATGGTCGCGACTACATCCTACCCATTGATTACTTCTCAAACTATCCTGAGATGCTGAAGCCGTCCGACCTCACCTCAAATACCGTCATCAAAGAGACGCTCTGGCGGCATGGCATCCCAAATACTGTCATGAGCGACAATGGCCCGTGTTTCCACAGTCGAGAATGGATCACGTTTGCTAAAGGCTACAACTTCAAGCACGTTACCTCCAGTCCACACTACCCGCCGTCCAATGGCAAAGTCGAAAACGGGGTGCACATCATCAAACAACTTATCCACAAAGCCTCGGACTCCGCGTCCGACATACACCTTACACTACTATCCTACCGGGCGACTCCCTTATCAACTGGCATGTCACCAGCTCAACTGCTGATGAACAGGGACCTCAGAACAACACTTCCAGCCCTACACCTGCCCAACCCAGATCACCTCCCGGTACTAAAAAAGATGCAACAGCTTTGTGACAGTCAGAATCATCACTATGCCCCACATGGCACCGATCTGGATGCCCTATCCCCAGCAGACACCGCCAGGATCAAAACACCTGATGGCGGGCGGTCTACCCCAGCTGACATCATTCGGCGGGCCGCGCCCAGATCCTACGTGACAAAAACGGCTGACGGCACTAGCATTCGACGAAATCGAAGGGCACTTCGGAAAATCATCCGCCCACGACCAACTCCCCCTCCACTGCCGTCTGTTGAAGCGCCACCTCAAGACACCACGAACCACGATTGCACCAGTCGTGACTCCCACACGGCTATCAAGACACCGGCATCCCCTCCGCCACCTCTCAGAAGGTTATCAAGGATGAGGCGGAGACCCCAAAGACTGGATTTATGAACATTTCCCTTCTCATGTTTACTGTATATCCAAGTCATGCATATCACATTCTTATCTTTAGTACTGTCAACCATAGCCACCATCACCACATTAGACAGGCGCACAACAAAAAGACATGCAACCAATGGGTCATCAGAACAAGACACAACCAATGGGTAATCAGAATGCCCAGCAGTAGCATCACCACAAGAGGGCACCACACGACCACTATAAAAGGACAAGGCACACAGGCCCTGCCCCTTCCACCGACAGAAACCTAGAGAGCAAGACGTGTGTAGTAAGCAGCACCGTCACACCATAGTATGTGGTCTAGAGTAAGTTCATATAGTTAGTAGAGTGTACTGTGTTACTAGAGTCAGATTAGTAGAGTGTAGAACTCATTTAGGACCTTTGTTAATCGCTCAAAAAATACGTTCAACTTACCTCAAGGTCTGGAGTATCCTTCAGCAACGCCTACACCAAGTAGCGGCTTATGTTACTCAACATAACAACACATGGTACAGGGAAACACACGCAGAGCACGTATACCCAGGGAAACACACGCAGAGCACGTGTAGCGCAGGGAAACACACGCAGAGCATGTGTAGCCCAGGGAAAGACACGCAGAGCACGTGTAGCCCAGGGAAAAACACGCAGAGCACATGTAGCCCAGGGAAACACATGCAGAGCACGTGTAGCCCAGGGAAACACATGCAGACCACGTGTAGCCCAGGGAACCACACGCAGAGCACATGTATCCCAGGGAAACACATGCAGAGCATGTGTAGCCCAGGGAAACACACACGGAGCATGTGTAGCCCAGAGAGACACACACAGAGCACGTATTACCCAGGGAAACACACGCAGAGTACATGTAGACCAGGGAAACAGATGCAGAGCCTGTGTAGTCTAGAGGAACACAGACAGAGCCCATGTAGCCCAGGAAAACACACATAGAGCATGTGTAGCCCAGGGAAACACACGCAGAGTACATGCAATCCAGGGAAACATATACAGAGCCTGTGTAGTCTAGAGGAACACAGACAGAGCCCACGTAGCCCAGGAAAACACACATAGAGCATGTGTAGCCCAGGGAATCCCATGCAGAGCACGTGTAGCCCAGGGAATCAGATGCTGAGCACATATAGCCCAGGGAAACACACATAGAGCATGTGTAGCCCAGGGAAATTCACGCAGAGCATGTGTGTCTCTGGGAAACACACGCAGGGCACGTGTAGCCCAGGGGAACACAGGAAGAGCATGTCTAATTCAACGGTACACACTAAGAGCATGGGTGACACACTGGAACACACACTGTGTTACACAGGGGAGCACACGCGTGAGTAACACGGGGAACACACGCCGAGCATCCCTAACACAGGTGAATACAATTGGAGCACGGCTGGCCCAGGCTAAAGTGGAAAGATAGTGGGCTGGACTGG
Organism: Scyliorhinus torazame; assembly: GCF_047496885.1. Classification (NCBI taxonomy): domain Eukaryota; kingdom Metazoa; phylum Chordata; class Chondrichthyes; order Carcharhiniformes; family Scyliorhinidae; genus Scyliorhinus; species Scyliorhinus torazame. Next base: position 28,880,783 of record NC_092733.1, on the reverse strand, counting down.
TTCGCTGTCAATGGGATTCCCCATTGAAACCAGCCCACACCACCGGGAAACCATTATTCGCGAATCCGCAATGATGCCCAGGTGAAACCGGGCACCGTAAACGCTGTTCAGAATTGGGCCCATTCACTGCTCGCTGAATAAAGTTTTAACATCACCTGGCTCCCTATAGTCATCTGGACAGCGAACATGCTCTTAAATTGGATGTTTCTTGAATGTCAAACAGCCCGTAGTCCCCCTTTCCCAACATCTTTTCAGATAAATGAAAAAAAAAGAAAGTTTAAAGAAATGCACCTGTGTTTTTTTTTTGCTGCAAAAAAGCTGTGTACGTTATTGCTGTGTTATGAGGAAAGGCTGATGGACTTGAGTTTGTTTTCGTTGGAGAGAAGAAGGTTAAGAGGAGACTTAATAGAGGCATACAAAATGATCAGGGGGTTGGATAGGGTGGACAGTGAGAGCCTTCTCCCGCGGATGGAAATGGCTGGCACGAGGGGACATAACTTTAAACTGAGGGGTAATAGATATAGGACAGAGGTCAGAGGTAGGTTCTTTACGCAAAGAGTAGTGAGGCCGTGGAATGCCCTACCTGCTACAGTAGTGAACTCGCCAACATTGAGGGCATTTAAAAGTTTATTGGATAAACATATGGATGATAATGGCATAGTGTAGGTTAGATGGCTTTTGTTTCGGTGCAACATCGTGGGCCGAAGGGCCTGTACTGCGCTGTATTGTTCTATGTTCTATGTTCTATGTAAGGGTTTGCTGGAGATTAAGCTCTAATTGCTGGGGACCCAATCCTGGGGCATGGGCGTAACTACACATCCAACCATTAGATGGCGATCAAGCGCATACACGTGGATCATGTTACCCTTGATTCGGGGAGTAGGTTGTTGGGGGAGATAGTGAATAGTCTTGTTATCGGGAGCTCTCTAGTTCGAATCATAGTTTTAGTCAATCTGTTATCTTTTACGTCTTAGCCATCAAGTCGAATCTATTTAGTTGCAGCGTAAATAAATTAGCTTTGTTCAAAACTTAGCTTGATGTCCTGTGTGAGGCACAGCACTTTGAAGCCACCCTCATTCAGTAATCAAAGAACATCCCACCCTCGAGTAGCAATTTCAGCCCAAGCGCAACCCCCCCCCAACCATCTCGTCCCGGAGGTGGGTGGGGGGGTATCAAATTAACCCTTCATCAAACCCAGCACCTCGGCCCAGACGTGGTCAGAATATCACATCATGACTGCATCACATCGTGGCTACGCTCCGGGGGGGAGAGTCACCACGTTTTTTTCCGCTTCTCCCCCGAAAAGCGACTTGACCGTTTAAAAAAAAAAAAAAATGTTTAAATATTTTTTTATCCCGTTTGTCGGCTGGACGGGCAAATCCAATCCGGCGTCCGAGGGTCGGGTCTTCGCGTCGTCGGAAAACCCAATCGGAGAAACAAATCATAGAAAAACAAAGCTTACAGGCGCGGTGAAGGAAGATCGAAAAAAATAAAGCAGAGAGAGAGAGAGAGAGAGACAGAGAGAGAGAGAGAGAGAGAGAGGAGCAGCGAGTGAGACAGCCCAGGAATACCCCCGCCAACCCCTCCCTTGGCCGTTAATGGGGATGATGAGAGGGTATCTGGATAGAAACAGGCGGATGGATCACATCACATCACCCAAGGGCGAGGAATGTCCCTGAGGAGGTAAAACAAAACAATCCCGAGCGATTTTCCACTTTTACACTTTACTGACTCCCCCCCCCCCCCCCCCCGCCCCTCCCGTGTCAGAAAAGGCGACACACAGGCCGGTGGCTGCTAGTTAAAAGCAAATTACTGCGGATGCTGGAATCTGAAACGAAAGAGAAAACGCTGGAAAATCTCAGCAGGTCTGGCAGCATCTGCAGGGAGAGAAAAGAGCTCACGTTTCGAGTCCGGATGACTCTTTGTCAAAGCTTTGGCGAAGACTCATCGGACTCGAAACGTGAGCTCTTTTCTCCCCCCCCCTCAGTGGCTGCTCGTTACAGGTCGAGTCCGAATTAATTTTTGCCTGCACGTGGGCCGTTCATCGGGGCCGGGAGACCGGAGAAAAGAGGGGAGGAGGGGGTGGGGGGGGGGGGTGGGGGGGGGTGGGTAAGGGGAGTAAACAATTATATAAGTACAAAAAACAAAGTGTTGGGGTTGGAACTGTGTACGTTATAGCTTTACCTTTTTGTTCCACTTCTATTTAAGCATCGGAAGAGAGAGAGAGTGAAAAAGTGCAAGAAAAAAGAGAAAATAGATTAACATATTTTCGAGCACCTCAACCAGAGGAATAACTTTTTTTTCTTTTTTTTTTTTAAAGCTGATGATTCAACAAACCTGTCACAGAATAATGAAATAGTTTTGTCCCCGATGAGCCTCCTTCATCTACTCAGTCGTGTGCAGGGCTCAATATTAGCGGCTAGCAGATCAGTACACAGTTTCAGGTTAAGAAAGAAGGGTTAGTTAGGCACCCCCGGAACCGCCACGGGCTCGAAAAGACACATTTCACAATCCCTTGGGAAAAATGACGACAGGTTGATTAAAATGAAAACAGACGGAATAATCGGAATCACCAGAGAACCAAAAAAAAAAAATGGGGCCTGAGCCTTTACCTCCTTCGATCGAATGAGAGAAGAGGATCCATGAATCGAGGTTACCCATTTGTTGACCCAGCATCCGTGTATCTGGGACAGAGAACTGCATCTCACTTTACACTCAGCACCAGCCTTGTTTGGACTTGGGAGCAACCAGTCAACTAGGCCCTGTGGTTACTTAGCAACCAGTTAAGATGAGGGTTTAGGGTTGGGGGGGAGGGGGGAGGTGTTGGAGGGAGGTTTAAAGGTTAATGCTGTACCACCCGTTGGCTTAATATCAATAATCTTTATTAGTGTCACAAGTCGGCTTACATTAACACCGCAATGAAGTTGCTGTGAAAATCCCCTAGTCGCCACACTCTGGCGCCTGTTCGGCGACACAGAGGGAGAGTTCAGAATGTCCAATTCACCTAACAAGCACGTCTTTCGGGACTTAGTGGGAGGAAACCGGAGCGCCCGGAGGAAACCCACGCAGACACGGGGAGAACATGCAGACTCCGCACAGACAGCAACCTGAGCCGGGCATCGAACCCGGGACCCTGGCGCTGTGAAGCAACAGTGCTAACCGCCGTGCCACCGTGCTTAACCAGTTAAGGTGCTGATTCGGTTGATAGAATGGTGGCGCGCTGTGACGCCACACCCCATTGGGCTGCCCCAAGCTGGGTTCTTTCAGACGTGACGTTCCCTCTGAGGTCTCTCCGCGGGGATAGCCAGGGGCCATCCCATCCGCAGGGGAGGAAGAGGTGACGGCTGACGAACTACTCAGTCGGACAGATTGAACAGCGGAGAAGATAACAGGCAAAACAAAGAACCACTTGACAAGTTAATGGGGAGGAAAAACGAAGGTGGTGGAACCGAATGGGGATGGGGGAGGCGGGGGAGGCCGGGGGGGGGGGGTGATGGGAGTGCCCCGTGGGTTGGGGGTCTGGAGAGTCTAACGGCTAATGGAAGGTCTTAGCCAGCGACGGAGAGAATTTGCTTAACACGTGACAGGGTGGGAGTTGGAGGGGTGATGAAGGTGGGAGTCTGGCGTGGAGGAGGGCGGTGAGTGCAGCAGGAAAAGCAGCCGGGAAGAAGTGCCCAGCGCAGAAGGCGATAGAGAGGAGAGTTCACCGGAGCAGGAAGATGGGGGGGGGGGGGAGGAGGAGGAGTCGGAGCGGCGGGTTCACTAGGAACGGAAGGGGCAAGAGCCAACAGAATAGGAGAGGACTCCGAGATAGAGGAGCGGGAGAGCTGAACAGGAGGGAGGGGCGGGTGGGGAGGCGGAGAGCATGTGGGGTCGAAGGGGTGGTGGCAAGGGCAGTGCGCAGCGCAAGGGTTCAGGGAAGGAAGAGTGGTCCATGTGGATTTTCCCCATGCCTCCCGGGTCCCCAACGGGTTGGCTGGTTACTCTGAACTGTCTTGAGATTAGGGAGACAGTAACATTGGCCTGTGCTCTTTAACAATGACAGGAGGGTACATGAATAATTATACTGCACAGAGCTCTAAAGCTTGGGCATATAAAACATAGACAGCACTGTAACACAACCTGTATTGCTCCATACAATCATCATTGGGATTGCATTGCATGAAACGTTGATGTGCAAACTGATGGATTAGTCTATTCTGCAAACATGACTCATGAATATACAATAATGTACATCAATTCAACACAGTTTCCATTGTGCAACTACAAAGAACAGACATTAAAAACAGTAATAAATGTGGGCACATGATAATGAATAATTTTGCAAAACTGTTTCGCAATATTGAACTCTAAACAATTCTGGAGCACAGGTATAGAACCGACTGTTTATCGGTGGTAGCTTAATAAGCGCTGATGTATTTGACGTTTTTATTACATCCCTCAGCATCCCAAATGTATTTTTTTCTTTCACGTGAGGTGCATTGAAATGATGGAATTCTACTGCTCGGAGACATCACTGAAGGCAGGCAAGGCTGATCAAAGAGACGGGAACAATAGTGAGAAATTGGGAATTGCTCCACTGGTTTATGATATGTGAGTGGCCCTCCCCCCCCCCGCCCCCGCCGTTCCAACTCAACATTCCCGGCCACAGAGTGTCCCCTTAGACACGTCCATCGGCGCTCTTCCATCCCGCAACCTTTCTCAGCAGGTTCAGCAGGCTGGGCCCAGAACAGGAGCCAGACCCGACACTCAGTCGAAAGGCACTCCGCTGACCACAAGGAGGCAGACTGGCCCCCTTGCAACCTCCTAATGCGACATGAGGGAATGGGGTCCCTCCAAGCTCAACACCCTGCGTTTATTTTTCCCCCCCGGGAGCGAGGCCTGTCTGACGTCAGTGGGCCCGCGCGGCAGAGTGGAACCCAGGCGCCGAGGGCCGAGGGCTGGAATTTTCCCTTGGGGACGGGGAAACAGGAGCCGGGATGGATTCCCTCTATCACTGGCCGGGAGACTGGCCCAACCCCCCCCCCCCCCAATCCCCCCACCCCGTCCGATGTAGGAGGTGGGCGGCCTCTCAATGCCGGAGGGCCCAATCAGAGGCCTTCATGGTCCGAGGGGAGCAGCAGGCCGCAGTGGCGCAGGGCAAGGAGCTGAGAGCGTGCTTCACCATGGAGAAGCAACCCCCACCCCCACCCCACCCCACCCCACAACATTTGTAAACTGTAAACAAAGAAAAATAAAATGTCGGCATGTCTCAGGCTTCACCAATGCCCAATGGTCACATTTTCTGTTCTATTTTGTTGGCGAGCTTATTCTGTTCTATCGACCCTTCATTATCTTTTCCAGATGGACCACTTTGGGGGTCGTGGGGTGGGGTGGGGGAGGGAAATCCCCCAAGGGGAGGGCTTGAGGCCTGCGTGCCGATGACCGTCTGCCTCCCTGGGGCGGATAACCCCCCCAGCCCACCTCGGCAAGATATGGCCGCACCAGGAACAGGGTAGGGAAACTGAAACCCTGACGGTCAGCGATATTTTCAGGCCACTGTCATCTCGGTTTTATGACCTCTGATCTTTGGCAGGGCCGGCAAATTCTGATACCGGTGTGTGTGCGGGGCCTGGGCAGGCTGGGCAGGACTTTAACCCGGGCTTCAGGAACATGGGTTGTGGGGGGCCGGACAGGGGTGGAGGGGGTGGGTTGTGAGGTGGGGGGTAGGAGTGCAGGGTATGGTCTGGAGGCAATCAGGCCCAAAGAGAGGGATGAGCATTCAGCCGGCTGATGGGGAAGATGGGCTTTGACGAGGCGAGTCGGAGATCATGCGACACTCCTCAACCTGGAGACCCTTTCGGAAATGCTTTAAGTTCAAATTTGGAGGGGCCAAGTAGGCAGGCAGGCCCCTCTGGATGTCCCACTGGGCTGTGGAGTGGGCGGTGGCGAGGGCGTGGCTCCCCTTGCTTGACGGTCCTCTCTTTGGGCGGAGGGCTTCCAGCTCCAGAGGTTCTGGAGGGGGCTGCACCACCAAGGGCAGAGGGTGAGGGATTGGGGGGGGGGGGTGCCCTGCCACTGAAGAAATATGAGCAGGCTGGGGGAAAAAGGTCATCTTTATTGGGCCATTAATTATTAAAATGGGCTTCCTGCTACTTTCCCAGAAAGTCCAAACTTCAAAGTCAACGCATCTCCAAATTTTCCCATCCTGCCCGCTGGTGTCGGGATGGAATGAATGGGAACTGGATGGAGAGTGTTTAAGTGTACTGGATAGCACAAGGAATTAAATCATTAACCCTGCCCTGCCTGTCTGACATACATCTAATCTCAGGGCGGAAAGGGTATGGATATTGAAGCCTTCATTAGTTGTCTTCTCGAGAGAAGGACCCATTCTGTCTTCCACAGCCACGGTACAAAGCAAATAAATAAGCCTTTCCAGCTATTAGGGGAGGGTGACCCCACAACAGTCTTAGTCAAAGTTGGTCGTGGACCCACTCCTTCTCCCGCCTCTCTCCCCCCCCACCCCCCCCCCCCCCCCCTCCCACCCCCCCCACCCCCCAACGTTCCCAACCCCTCAATGAAAGAAAATTGAGAGATTTTGATATACAGTTCCCTGTCTCCATGGAACGGGGCGAGGGGTTGAGGAGGGAGCGGTGGCTAGTAATCTCCTTGCTCATTTTTGACCTGATTCTTAAGACATCAGAGGGTACCGGGGTCAATGTTGATGACACCCAAATACCTCCCTCCCGACTAAATACGACATCTCTGCTGGGGTGGGGATGGTGGTGTCTGTCACTCCGGCAGTACGGTACGTTTCCATGAGTATGACTGTTGCTTGACTAGTCTGGGAGACAGCTCTCCGAATTCTGGCAGAAGCCCCCAGCTCTGAGTAAGGAGCCTTTGCAATGTCAGCATGGCTGGATGTGGCATTGCTGGCACCGTGGTTTGTCCAGGTTCATTGCTTCGCTGCTGAAATTTGGTACCAGCCAGGACCATTACAGGGTCAACCGCATTGCTGTGGGTCTGGGGTGACGGATAGGCCAGAGCGGGTAAGGACGGCAGATTTCTATCTCGAACGGACACGGATGAACCTGATTGGCTGATACGACAATCAAGGGTCGGCTCAAGGTCACCATCATTGGGATAATTCTATATTGCAGATTTAACAATGAACTGAATTCAAATTCCACCAGTTGACGTGAAGCCAGTCTGTATTCATGTCTCCAGAGCACTAGCCTGGGCCCCTGGTTTACCCTTACCGTGGCAGCACCTCTGTGCCACTGCATCCCCTGTTAGTGGCTCAGTCGGATTTTAATAACAATCCAACAATTTGCCAACTATTTATTGATAAACTGGTCAAATTATTGAATTGCCATAGCGATTAAACTCACGGTCTCTGGACAATGAGTCCAGGCCTCAAGTTATTCATAACCAGCACCAAAACCATTAAACTACCCATTTCACTGGGTAGGTACATCACGGGATTAGATACAGAGTAAAGCTCCCTCTACACTGTCCCCATCAAACACGCCCTGGACAGGTACAGCACGGGGTTAGATACAGAGTAAAGCTCCCTCTACACTATCCCCATTAAACACTCCCAGGACAGGTACAGCACGGGTTTATACACAGAGTAAAGCTCCCTCTACACTGTCCCCATCAAACACTCCCAGGACTGGTACAGCACGGGGTTAGATACAGGGTAAAGCTCCCTCCACACTGTCCCCATCAAACACTCCCAGGACAGGTACAGTATGGGTTAGTTACAGAGTAAAGCTCCCTCCACACTGTCCCCATCAAACACTCCCAGCACAGGTACAGCACGGGTTAGATACAGAGTAAAGCTCCCTCTACACTGTCCCCATCAAACACTCGCAGGACAGGTACAACATGGGGTTAGATACAGGGTAAATCTCCCTCTACACTGTCCCCATCAAACACTCCCAGGATAGGTACAGCACGGGGTTAGAAACAGAGTAAATCTCCCTCTGCACTGTCCCCATCAAACACTCCCAGGACAGGTACAGCACCGGGTTAGATACAGAGTAAAGTTCTCTCTACACTATCCCCATCAAACACTCCCAGGACAGGTACAGCATGGGGTTAGATACAGGGTAAAGCTCCCTCTACACTGTCCCCATCAAACACTCCCAGGACTGGTACAGCACGGGGTTAGATACAGGGTAAAGCTCCCTCCACACTGTCCCCATCAAACACTCCCAGGACAGGTACAGTATGGGTTAGTTACAGAGTAAAGCTCCCTCCACACTGTCCCCATCAAACACTCCCAGCACAGGTACAGCACGGGTTAGATACAGAGTAAAGCTCCCTCTACACTGTCCCCATCAAACACTCGCAGGACAGGTACAACATGGGGTTAGATACAGGGTAAATCTCCCTCTACACTGTCCCCATCAAACACTCCCAGGATAGGTACAGCACGGGGTTAGAAACAGAGTAAATCTCCCTCTGCACTGTCCCCATCAAACACTCCCAGGACAGGTACAGCACCGGGTTAGATACAGAGTAAAGTTCTCTCTACACTATCCCCATCAAACACTCCCAGGACAGGTACAGCATGGGGTTAGATACAGGGTAAAGCTCCCTCTACACTGTCCACATCAAACACTCCCAGGGCAGGTACAGCACGGGGTTAGATACAGAGTAAAGCTCCCTCTACACTGTCCACATTAAACACTCCCAGGACTGGTACAGCACGGATTTCGATACAGGGTAAAGCTCCCTCTACACTGTCCCCATCAAACACTCCCAGGACAGGTACAGCATGGGTTAGATACAGAGTAAAGCTCACTCGACACTGTCCCCATCAAACACTCCCAGGACTGGTACAGCACGGATTTCGATACAGGGTAAAGCTCCCTCTACACTGTCCCCATCAAACACTCCCAGGACAGGTACAGCATGGGTTAGATACAGAGTAAAGCTCCCTCTACACTGTCCCCATCAAACACTCCCAGGACAGGTACAGCACGGGGTTAGATACAGGGTAAATCTCCCTCTACACTGTCCCCATCAAACACTCCCAGGATAGGTACAGCACGGGGTTAGATACAGAGTAAAGCTCCCTCTACACTGTCCCCATCAAACACTCCCAGGAAAGGTACAGCACGGGGTTAGATACAGAGTAAAGCTCCCTCTACACTGTCCCCTTCAAACACTCCCAGGACAGGTACAGCACGGGGTTAGATACAGGGTAAAGCTCCCTCTACACTGTCCCCCATCTAACACTCTCAGGACAGGTACAACACGGGGTTAGATTCAGAGTAAAGCTCCCTCTACACTGTCCCTATCAAACACTCCCAGGACAGGTACAGCACGGGGTTAGATACAGAGTAAAGCTCCCTCTACACTGTCCCCATCAAACACTCCCAGGCCAGGTACAGCACGGGGTTAGATACAGAGTAAAGCTCCCTCTACACTGTCCCTATCAAACACTCCCAGGACAGGTACAGCATGGGGTTAGATACAGAGTAAAGCTCCCTCTACACTGTCCCCATCAAACACTCCCAGGCCAGGTACAGCACGGGGTTAGATACAGAGTAAAGCTCCCTCTACACTGTCCCTATCAAACACTCCCAGGACAGGTACAGCACGGGGTTAGATACAGAGTGAAGCTCCCTCTACACTGTCCCCATCAAACACTCCCAGGCCAGGTACAGCACGGGGTTAGATACAGAGTAAAGCTCCCTCTACACTGTCCCTATCAAACACTCCCAGGCCAGGTACAGCACGGGGTTAGATACAGAGTAAAGCTCCCTCTACACTGTCCCTATCAAACACTCCCAGGACAGGTACAACACGGGGTTCGGTACAGGGTAAAGTTCCCTCTACACTGTCCCCATCAGACACTCCCAGGACAGGTACAGCATGGGGTTAGATACAGAGTGAAGCTCCCTCTACACTGTCCCTATCAAACACTCCCAGGACAGGTACAGCACGGGGTTAGATACAGGGTAAAGCTCCAACTGTGCTTAAGAAACGTTTTTGCATGACACCAAACGTGGAATGAGTAGCCACATGTCTTGCAGCGCACCAGAAAGTGTTATCGTCCCTTGCTCACTTGGAATGAATCTCTCGTGCTAATTTCCGGCAGAAATAACACAGAGACATCAGTCACTTGAACCCAGTCACCAAGGGATATGACATTTCATAAAAGAGTCCTTTATGATGGAGGAACTTGATCTCAGGACTACGACAAGGTTTCTGGTTTACACTCTTCCCCGTGATGTCAAGATCACAATATGGAAGAATGATATTTCTGATGAAGTCAATGTCTACCCACTTTTATTCAGTCATCAGGTACTCCTTCTCATGAAGGAGATCAGGACACTGTTTACTGAGCTAAACTTCACATGCACTGTCCTCTACGTACCATTTACTCCCACACTGACATGAATGATATGAGTGATAAACAGAAGAGATAAATATGGATGGTGTCATCCCCAAAGGAGGCTACATTATGTTTGGTGAGGGGAGCTACCTAGTGTACGGTGGTTCTTCATTCAGAAAAATAACATGAGAGTAAAGGAGTTCAAACAATATAATAAAGTTACTGGTGTGTTATCATCACTGTTTCTCGTGTGTTATCATCACTGTAACTGGTGTGTTATCATCACTGTTACTGGTGTGTTAACATCACTGTTACTAGTGTGTTACCATCACTATTACTGGTGCGTTATCATCACTGTTTCTGGTGTGTTATCATCCCTATAACTGGTGAATTATCATCACTGTTGCTGGTGAGATATCATCACTGTTACTGGTGTGTTTTCATCACTGTTGCTGGTGAGTTATCATCACTGTGTCTGGTGAGTTATCATCACTGTTGCTGGTGTGTTATCATCACTGTTGCTGCTGTGTTATCATCACTGTTTCTGGTGTGTTATCATCACTGTTGCTGGTGTGTTATCATCATTGTTACTGGTGTGTTATCATCACTGTTACTGGTGTGTTATCATCATTGTTACTGGTGTGTTATCATCACTGTTTCTGGTGTGTTATCATCCCTGTAACTGGTGAATTATCATCACTGTTGCTGGTGAGATATCATCACTGTTACTGGTGTGTTAACATCACTGTTTCTGGTGTGTTTTCATCACTGTTGCTGGTGAGTTATCATCACTGTGTCTGGTGAGTTATCATCACTGTTGCTGGTGTGTTATCATCACTGTTGCTGCTGTGTTATCATCACTGTTTCTGGTGTGTTATCATCACTGTTGCTGGTGTGTTATGAGCGCTGTTTCTGGTGGGTTATCATCACTGTTCCTGGTGAGTTATCATCACTGTTTCTGGTGAGTTATCATCACTTTTGCTGGTGTGTTATGAGCGCTGTTTCTGGTGGGTTATCATCACTGTTGCTGGTGAGTTATCATCACTGTTTCTGGTGAGTTATCATCACTGTTGCTGGTGTGTTATGAGCGCTGTTTCTGGTGTGTTATCATCACTGTTGCTGGTGTGTTATTATCACTATTTCTGGTGAGTTATCATCGCTGTGATTAGTGTGTTATCATCACTGTTGCTGGTGTGTCATCATCACTGTTTCTGGTGTGTTATCATCACTGTTACTGGTGTGTTATCATCACTGTTACTGGTGTGTTTTCATCACTGTTTCTGGTGTGTTATCGTCACTGTTACTGGTGTGTTATCATCACTGATTCTGGTGTGTTATCATCACTGTTTCTGGTGTGTTATCATCACTGTTGCTGGTGGGTTACCATCACTGTTGCTGGTGTGTTATCATTACTGTTTCTGGTGAGTTGTTATCACTGTTGCTGGTGTGTTATCATCACTGTTGCTGGTGTGTTATCATCACTGTTTCTGGTGTGTTATCATCACTGTTGCTAGTGTGTTATCATAACTGTTTCTGGTGTGTTAACATCACTGTTTCTGGTGTGTTATCATCACTGCTACTGGTCTGTTATCATCACTGTTTGTGGTGTGTTATCATCACTGTTACTGGTGTGTTATCATCACTGTTACTGGTGTGTTATCATCACAGTTGCTGCTGTGTTATCATCACTGTTACTGGTGTGTTATCACCGTTTCTGGTTTGTTATCATCACTGTTTCTGGTGTGTTATCATCAGTGTTACTGGTGTGTTATCATCACTGTTTCTGGTGTGTTATCATCACTGTTGCTGATGTGTCATCATCACTGTTGCTGCTGTGTTATCATCACTGTTACTGGTGTGTTATCATCACCGTTTCTGGTTTGTTATTATCACTGTTGCTGGTGTGTTATCATCACTGTTTCTTCTGTGTTATCATCACTGTTGCTGGTGTGTTATCATCACAGTTACAGGTGTGTTATCATCACTGTTTCTGGTGAGTTATCATCACTGCTGCTGGTGTGTTATCATCACTGTTACAGGTGTGTTATCATCACTATTTCTTGTGTGTTATCATCACTGTGGCTGGTGTGTTATCATCACTGTTACTGGTGTGTTATTATCACTGTTACTGGTGTGTTATCATCACTGTTACTGGTGAGTTATCATCACTGTTATTGTGTGTTATCATCACTGTTTCTGGTGAGTTATCATCACTGTTTCTGGTGAGTTATCATCACTGTTTCTGTTGTGTTATCATCACTGTTTCTGGTGAGTTATCATCACTGTTACTGTGTGTTATCATCACTGTTTCTGGTGAGTTATCATCACTGTTTCTGGTGTGTTAACATCACTGTTTCTGGTGTGTTATCATCACTGTTGCTGGTGTGTTATCATCACTGTTTCTGGTGAGTTATTATCGCTGTTTCTGGTGTGTTATCATCACTGTTTCTGGTGAGTTATTATCGCTGTTTCTGGTGTATTATCGTCGATGTTACTGATGTGTTATCATCACTGTTTCTGGTGTGTTAGCATCACTGTTGCTGGTGTGTTATCATCACAGATTCTGGTGTGTTATCAACACTGTTTCTGGTGTGTTATCGTCACTGTTACTGGTGTGTTATCATCACTGTTTCTGGTGTGTTAGCATCGCTGTTGCTAGTGTGTTATCGTCACTGTTACTGGTGTGTTATCATCACTGATTCTGGTGTGTTATCATCACTGTTTCTGGTGTGTTATCATCACTGTTGCTGGTGTGTTATCATCACTGTTGCTGGTGTGTTATCATCACTGTTTCTGGTGTGTTAGCATCACTGTTGCTGGTGTGTTATCATCACAGATTCTGGTGTGTTATCAACACTGTTTCTGGTGTGTTATCGTCACTGTTACTGGTGTGTTATCGTCACTGATTCTGGTGTGTTATCATCACTGTTTCTGGTGTGTTATCATCACTGTTGCTGGTGTGTTATCATCACTGTTTCTGGTGAGTTGTTATCGCTGTTTCTGGTGTGTTATCATAACTGTTTCTGGTGTGTTAACATCACTGTTTCTGGTGTGTTATCATCACTGCTACTGGTCTGTTATCATCACTGTTTCTGGTGTGTTATCATCACTGTTCCTGGTGTGTTATCATCACTGTTACTGGTGTGTTATCATCACTGTTGCTGCTGTGTTATCATCACTGTTACTGGTGTGTTATCATAACCGTTTCTGGTTTGTTATCATCACTGTTTCTGGTGTGTTATCATCACTGTTACTGGTGTGTTATCATCACTGTTTCTGGTGTGTTACCATCACTGTTGCTGGTGTGTTATCATCACTGTTGCTGCTGTGTTATCATCACTGTTACTGGTGTGTTATCATCACTGTTACTGGTGTGTTACCATCACCGTTTCTGGTTTGTTATCATCACTGTTGCTGGTGTGTTATCATCACTGTTTCTGGTGTGTTATCATCACTGTTACAGGTGTGTTATCATCACTGTTTCTGGTGAGTTATCATCACTGTTGCTGGTGTGTTATCATCACTGTTACAGGTGTGTTATCATCACTATTTCTTGTGTGTTATCATCACTGTGGCTGGTGTGTTATCATCACTGTTACTGGTGTGTTATTATCACTGTTGCTGGTGTGTTAACATCACTGTTACTATTGTGTTATCATCACTGTTGCTGGTGTGTTATCATCACTGTTTCTGCTGTGTTATCACCACTGTTTCTGGTGTGTTATCATCACTGTTGCTGGTGTGTTATCATCACTGATTCTGGTGTGTTATCATCACTGTCGCTGGTGTGTTATCATCACTGATTCTGGTGTGTTATCATCACTGTTTCTGGTGTGTTATCATCACTGTTGCTGGTGTGTTATCATCACTGTTTCTGGTGAGTTAATATCGCTGTTTCTGGTGTGTTATCATCACTGGTACAGGTCTGTTATCATCACTGATTCTGGTGTGTTATCATCACTGTTGCTGGTGTGTTATCATCACTGATTCTGGTGTGTTATCATCACTGTTGCTGGTGTGTTATCATAACTGTTGCTGGTGTGTTATCATCAATGTTTCTGGTGAGTTATCATCACTGTTTCTTGTGTGTTATCATCACTGTTTCTGGTGTGTTATCATCACTGTTGCTGGTGTGTTATCACTGTTACTGGTGTGTTATCATCACTGTTACTGGTGTGTTATCATCACTGTTGCTGGTGTGTTATCACTGTTACTGATGTGTTATCATCACTGTTACTGGTGTGTTATCATCACTGTTGCTGGTGTGTTATCACTGTTACTGGTGTGTTATCACTGTTACTGGTGTGTTATCATCACTGTTGCTGGTGTTTTATCACTGTTACTGGTGTGTTATCATCACTGTTGCTGGTGTGTTATCATCACTGTTACTGGTGTGTTATCACTGTTACTGGTGTGTTATCATCACTGTTACTGGTGTGTTATCATCACTGTTACTGGTGTGTTATCATCACTGTTTCTGGTGTGTTATCATCACTGTTTCTGGTGAGTTATCATCGCTGTTTCTGGTGTGTTATCATCACTGTTACTGGTGTGTTATCATCACTGTGTCTGGTGAGTTATCATCACTGTTTCTGGTGAGTTATCATCACTGTTTCTGGTGTGTTATCATCAGTGTTTCTGGTGTGTTATCATCAGTGTTTCTGGTGTGTTATCATCACAGATTCTGATGTGTTATCATCACTGTTTCTGGTGTGTTATCATCACTGTTTCTGGTGTGTTATCATCAGTGTTTCTGGTGTGTTATCATCACAGATTCTGATGTGTTATCATCACTGTTTCTGGTGTGTTATCATCACTGTTTCTGGTGTGTTATCATCACTGTTGCTGGTGTGTTATCATCACTGTTGCTGGTGTGTTATCATCACTGTTGCTGGTGTGTTATCATCACTGTATCTGGTGAGTTATTATCGCTGTTTCTGATGTGTTATCATAACTGTTGCTGGTGTGTTATCATCACTGTTTCTGGTGTGTTATCATCACTGTTGCTGGTGTGTTATCATCGCTGTTTCTGGTGTGTTATCATCACTGTTTCTGGTGTGTTACCATCGATGTTACTGATGTGTTATCACTGTTTCTGGTGTGTTATCATCACTGTTGCTGGTGTGTTATCATCGCTGTTTCTGGTGTGTTATCATCACTGTTTCTGGTGTGTTACCATCGATGTTACTGATGTGTTATCACTGTTTCTGGTGTGTTATCATCACTTTTGCTGGTGAGTTATTATCGCTGTTTCTGGTGTGTTATCGTCGATGTTACTGATGTGTTATCATCACTGTTTCTGGTGTGTTATCATCAGTGTTTCTGGTGTGTTATCATCAGTGTTTCTGGTGTGTTATCATCACAGATTCTGATGTGTTATCATCACTGTTTCTGGTGTGTTATCATCACAGTTTCTGGTGTGTTATCATCAGTGTTTCTGGTGTGTTATCATCACAGATTCTGATGTGTTATCATCACTGTTTCTGGTGTGTTATCATCACTGTTTCTGGTGTGTTATCATCACTGTTGCTGTTGTGTTATCATCACTGTTGCTGGTGTGTTATCATCACTGTATCTGGTGAGTTATTATCGCTGTTTCTGATGTGTTATCATAACTGTTGCTGATGTGTTATCATCACTGTTTCTGGTGTGTTATCATCACTGTTGCTGGTGTGTTATCATCGCTGTTTCTGGTGTGTTATCATCACTGTTTCTGGTGTGTTACCATCGATGTTACTGATGTGTTATCACTGTTTCTGGTGTGTTATCATCACTGTTGCTGGTGTGTTATCATCGCTGTTTCTGGTGTGTTATCATCACTGTTTCTGGTGTGTTACCATCGATGTTACTGATGTGTTATCACTGTTTCTGGTGTGTTATCATCACTGTTGCTGGTGTGTTATCATCACTGTTTCTGGTGTGTTATCATCACTGTTGCTGGTGTGTTATCATCTCTGTTTCTGGTGTGTTATCATCACTGTTACTGGTGTGTTATCATCACTGTTTCTGGTGTGTTATCATCACTGTTTCTGGTGAGTTATTATCACTGTTTCTGGTGTGTTATCATCACTGTTTCTGGTGTGTTATCATCACTGTTACTGGTGTGTTATCATCACTGGTACAGGTGTGTTATCATCACTGTTTCTGGTGTGTTATCATCACTGTTGCTGGTGTGTTATCATCTCTGTTTCTGGTGTGTTATCGTGACTGTTACTGGTGTGTTATCATCACTGTTTCTGGTGTGTTATCATCACTGTTTCTGGTGAGTTATCATCGCTGTTTCTGGTGTTTTATCATCACTGTTACTGGTATGTTATCACTGTTACTGGTGTGTTATCATCACTGTTACTGGTGTGTTATTATCACTGTCACAGGTGTGTTATCATCACTGTTAGTGGTGTGTTATCATCACTGTTACATGTGTGTTATCATCACAGTTGCTGGTGTGTTATCATCACTGTTTCTTCTGTGTTAACATCACTGTTGCTGGTGTGTTATCATCACTGTTGCTGCGGTGTTATCATCACTGTTACAGTGTGTTATCATCACTATTTCTGGTGTGTTATCATCACTGTTGCTGGTGTGTTATCATCACTATTACAGGTGTGTTATCATCACTATTTCTGGTGTGTTGTCATCACTGTTGCTGGTGTGATATCATCACTGCTACTGGTGTGTTATCATCACTGCTATTGGTGTGTTATCAGCACTGTTTCTGGTGTGTTATCATCACTATTTCTGGTGTGTTATCATCACTGTTGCTGGTGTGTTATCATCACTGTTTCTGGTGTGTTATCATCACTGTTTCTTCTGTGTTAACATCACTGCTGCTGGTGTGTTATCATCACTGTAGCTGCTGTGTTATCATCACTGTTTCTGGTGTGTTACCATCACTGTCGCTGGTGTGTTATCATCAGTGTTTCTGGTGTGTTATCATCGCTGTTTCTGCTCTGTTATTATCACTGTTTCTGGTGTGTTATCATCAGTGTTTCTGGTGTCTTATCATCACTGTTACTGGTGTGTTATCATCACTATTACTGGTGTGTTATCATCACTGTTTCTGGTGTGTTATCATCACTGTTACTGGTGTGTTATCATCACTATTACTGGTGTGTTATCATCACTGTTTCTGGTGTGTTATCATCACTGTTGCTGGTGTGTTATCATCACTGTTGCTGGTGTGTTATCATCACTGTATCTGGTGAGTTATTATCGCTGTTTCTGATGTGTTATCATAACTGTTGCTGGTGTGTTATCATCACTGTTTCTGGTGTGTTATCATCACTGTTGCTGGTGTGTTATCATCGCTGTTTCTGGTGTGTTATCATCACTGTTTCTGGTGTGTTACCATCGATGTTACTGATGTGTTATCACTGTTGCTGGTGTGTTATCATCACTGTTGCTGGTGTGTTATCATCACTGATTCTGGTGTGTTATCATCACTGTTGCTGGTGTGTTAGCATCACTGTTGCTGGTGTGTTATCATCACTGTTGCTGGTGTGTTATCATCTCTGTTTCTGGTGTGTTATCATCACTGTTACTGGTGTGTTATCATCACTGTTTCTGGTGTGTTATCATCACTGTTTCTGGTGAGTTATTATCACTGTTTCTGGTGTGTTATCATCACTGTTTCTGGTGTGTTATCATCACTGTTACTGGTGTGTTATCATCACTGTTACTGGTGTGTTATCATCACTGTTTCTGGTGTGTTATCATCACTGTTTCTGGTGAGTTATTATCACTGTTTCTGGTGTGTTATCATCACTGTTTCAGGTGTGTTATCATCACTGTTACTGGTGTGTTATCATCACTGGTACAGGTGTGTTATCATCACTGTTTCTGGTGTGTTATCATCACTGTTGCTGGTGTGTTATCATCTCTGTTTCTGGTGTGTTATCGTGACTGTTACTGGTGTGTTATCATCACTGTTTCTGGTGTGTTATCATCACTGTTTCTGGTGAGTTATCATCGCTGTTTCTGGTGTTTTATCATCACTGTTACTGGTATGTTATCACTGTTACTGGTGTGTTATCATCACTGTTACTGGTGTGTTATTATCACTGTCACAGGTGTGTTATCATCACTGTTAGTGGTGTGTTATCATCACTGTTACATGTGTGTTATCATCACAGTTGCTGGTGTGTTATCATCACTGTTTCTTCTGTGTTAACATCACTGTTGCTGGTGTGTTATCATCACTGTTGCTGCGGTGTTATCATCACTGTTACAGTGTGTTATCATCACTATTTCTGGTGTGTTATCATCACTGTTGCTGGTGTGTTATCATCACTATTACAGGTGTGTTATCATCACTATTTCTGGTGTGTTATCATCACTGTTGCTGGTGTGATATCATCACTGCTACTGGTGTGTTATCATCACTGCCATTGGTGTGTTATCAGCACTGTTTCTGGTGTGTTATCATCACTGTTTCTGGTGTGTTATCATCACTGTTGCTGGTGTGTTATCATCACTGTTTCTGGTGTGTTATCATCACTGTTTCTTCTGTGTTAACATCACTGCTGCTGGTGTGTTATCATCACTGTAGCTGCTGTGTTATCATCACTGTTTCTGGTGTGTTACCATCACTGTCGCTGGTGTGTTATCATCAGTGTTTCTGGTGTGTTATCATCGCTGTTTCTGCTCTGTTATTATCACTGTTTCTGGTGTGTTATCATCACTGTTTCTGGTGTCTTATCATCACTGTTACTGGTGTGTTATCATCACTGTTTCTGGTGTGTTATCATCACTGTTACTGGTGTGTTATCATCACTATTACTGGTGTGTTATCATCACTGTTTCTGGTGTGTTATCATCACTGTTGCTGGTGTGTTATCATCACTGTTGCTGGTGTGTTATCATCACTGTATCTGGTGAGTTATTATCGCTGTTTCTGATGTGTTATCATAACTGTTGCTGGTGTGTTATCATCACTGTTTCTGGTGTGTTATCATCACTGTTGCTGGTGTGTTATCATCGCTGTTTCTGGTGTGTTATCATCACTGTTTCTGGTGTGTTACCATCGATGTTACTGATGTGTTATCACTGTTGCTGGTGTGTTATCATCACTGTTGCTGGTGTGTTATCATCACTGATTCTGGTGTGTTATCATCACTGTTGCTGGTGTGTTAGCATCACTGTTGCTGGTGTGTTATCATCACTGTTGCTGGTGTGTTATCATCTCTGTTTCTGGTGTGTTATCATCACTGTTACTGGTGTGTTATCATCACTGTTTCTGGTGTGTTATCATCACTGTTTCTGGTGAGTTATTATCACTGTTTCTGGTGTGTTATCATCACTGTTTCTGGTGTGTTATCATCACTGTTTCTGGTGAGTTATCATCGCTGTTTCTGGTGTGTTATCATCACTGTTACTGGTATGTTATCACTGTTACTGGTGTGTTATCATCACTGTTACTGGTGTGTTATCATCACTGTCACAGGTGTGTTATCATCACTGTTACTGGTGTGTTATCATCACTGTTACATGTGTGTTATCATCACAGTTGCTGGTGTGTTATCATCACTGTTTCTTCTGTGTTAACATCACTGTTGCTGGTGTGTTATCATCACTGTTGCTGCGGTGTTATCATCACTCTTACAGTGTGTTATCATCACTGTTGCTGGTGTGTTATCATCACTATTACAGGTGTGTTATCATCACTATTTCTGGTGTGTTATCATCACTGTTGCTGGTGTGATATCATCACTGCTACTGGTGTGTTATCATCACTGCTATTGGTGTGTTATCAGCAATGTTTCTGGTGTGTTATCATCACTATTTCTGGTGTGTTATCATCACTGTTGCTGGTGTGTTATCATCACTGTTTCTGGTGTGTTATCATCACTGTTTCTTCTGTGTTAACATCACTGCTGCTGGTGTGTTATCATCACTGTAGCTGCTGTGTTACCATCACTGTTGCTGGTGTGTTATCATCAGTGTTTCTGGTGTGTTATCATCGCTGTTTCTGCTCTGTTATTATCACTGTTTCTGGTGTGTTATCATCGCTGTTTCTGGTGTGTTATCATCACTGTTTCTGGTGTGTTACCATCGATGTTACTGATGTGTTATCACTGTTTCTGGTGTGTTATCATCACTGTTGCTGGTGTGTTATCATCGCTGTTTCTGGTGTGTTATCATCACTGTTTCTGGTGTGTTACCATCGATGTTACTGATGTGTTATCACTGTTTCTGGTGTGTTATCATCACTGTTGCTGGTGTGTTATCATCACTGTTTCTGGTGTGTTATCATCACTGTTACTGGTGTGTTATCATCTCTGTTTCTGGTGTGTTATCATCAATGTTACTGGTGTGTTATCATCACTGTTTCTGGTGTGTTATCATCACTGTTTCTGGTGAGTTATTATCACTGTTTCTGGTGTGTTATCATCACTGTTTCTGGTGTGTTATCATCACTGTTACTGGTGTGTTATCATCACTGGTACAGGTGTGTTATCATCACTGTTTCTGGTGTGTTATCATCACTGTTGCTGGTGTGTTATCATCTCTGTTTCTGGTGTGTTATCGTGATTGTTACTGGTGTGTTATCATCACTGTTTCTGGTGTGTTATCATCACTGTTTCTGGTGAGTTATCATCGCTGTTTCTGGTGTTTTATCATCACTGTTACTGGTATGTTATCACTGTTAATGGTGTGTTATCATCACTGTTACTGGTGTGTTATTATCACTGTCACAGGTGTGTTATCATCACTGTTACTGGTGTGTTATCATCACTGTTACATGTGTGTTATCATCACAGTTGCTGGTGTGTTATCATCACTGTTTCTTCTGTGTTAACATCACTGTTGCTGGTGTGTTATCATCACTGTTGCTGCGGTGTTATCATCACTGTTACAGTGTGTTATCATCACTATTTCTGCTGTGTTATCATCACTGTTGCTGGTGTGTTATCATCACTATTACAGGTGTGTTATCATCACTATTTCTGGTGTGTTATCATCACTGTTGCTGGTGTGATATCATCACTGCTACTGGTGTGTTATCATCACTGCTATTGGTGTGTTATCAGCACTTTTTCTGGTGTGTTATCATCACTATTTCTGGTGTGTTATCATCACTGTTGCTGGTGTGTTATCATCACTGTTTCTGGTGTGTTATCATCACTGTTTCTTCTGTGTTAACATCACTGCTGCTGGTGTGTTATCATCACTGTAGCTGCTGTGTTATCATCACTGTTTCTGGTGTGTTACCATCACTGTTGCTGGTGTGCTATCATCAGTGTTTCTGGTGTGTTATCATCGCTGTTTCTGCTCTGTTATTATCACTGCTTCTGGTGTGTTATCATCACTGTTTCTGGTGTCTTATCATCACTGTTACTGGTGTGTTATCATCATTATTACTGGTGTGTTATCATCACTGTTTCTGGTGTGTTATCATCACTGTTACTGGTGTGTTATCATCACTATTACTGGTGTGTTATCATCACTGTTTCTGGTGTGTTATCATCACTGTTGCTGGTGTGTTATCATCACTGTTGCTGGTGTGTTATCATCACTGTTGCTGGTGTGTTATCATCGCTGTTTCTGGTGTGTTATCATCACTGTTTCTGGTGTGTTACCATCGATGTTACTGATGTGTTATCACTGTTGCTGGTGTGTTATCATCACTGTTGCTGGTGTGTTATCATCACTGATTCTGGTGTGTTATCATCACTGTTGCTGGTGTGTTAGCATCACTGTTGCTGGTGTGTTATCATCACTGTTGCTGGTGTGTTATCATCTCTGTTTCTGGTGTGTTATCATCACTGTTACTGGTGTGTTATCATCACTGTTTCTGGTGTGTTATCATCACTGTTTCTGGTGAGTTATTATCACTGTTTCTGGTGTGTTATCATCACTGTTTCTGGTGTGTTATCATCACTGTTACTGGTGTGTTATCATCACTGGTACAGGTGTGTTATCATCACTGTTTCTGGTGTGTTATCATCACTGTTGCTGGTGTGTTATCATCTCTGTTTCTGGTGTGTTATCATCACTGTTTCTGGTGCGATATTATCACTGTTACTGGTGTGTTATCATCACTGTTACTGGTGTGTTATCATCACTGTTTCTGGTGTGTTATCATCACTGTTGCTGGTGTGTTATCATCACTGTTGCTGGTGTGTTATCATCACTGTTGCTGGTGTGTTATCATCGCTGTTTCTGGTGTGTTATCATCACTGTTTCTGGTGTGTTACCATCGATGTTACTGATGTGTTATCACTGTTGCTGGTGTGTTATCATCACTGTTGCTGGTGTGTTATCATCACTGATTCTGGTGTGTTATCATCACTGTTGCTGGTGTGTTAGCATCACTGTTGCTGGTGTGTTATCATCACTGTTGCTGGTGTGTTATCATCTCTGTTTCTGGTGTGTTATCATCACTGTTACTGGTGTGTTATCATCACTGTTTCTGGTGTGTTATCATCACTGTTTCTGGTGAGTTATTATCACTGTTTCTGGTGTGTTATCATCACTGTTTCTGGTGTGTTATCATCACTGTTACTGGTGTGTTATCATCACTGGTACAGGTGTGTTATCATCACTGTTTCTGGTGTGTTATCATCACTGTTGCTGGTGTGTTATCATCTCTGTTTCTGGTGTGTTATCGTGACTGTTACTGGTGTGTTATCATCACTGTTTCTGGTGTGTTATCATCACTGTTTCTGGTGAGTTATCATCGCTGTTTCTGGTGTGATATCATCACTGCTACTGGTGTGTTATCATCACTTTTTCTGGTGTGTTATCATCACTATTTCTGGTGTGTTATCATCACTGTTGCTGGTGTGTTATCATCACTATTACAGGTGTGTTATCATCACTATTTCTGGTGTGTTATCATCACTGTTGCTGGTGTGATATCATCACTGCTACTGGTGTGTTATCATCACTGCTATTGGTGTGTTATCAGCACTTTTTCTGGTGTGTTATCATCACTATTTCTGGTGTGTTATCATCACTGTTGCTGGTGTGTTATCATCACTGTTTCTGGTGTGTTATCATCACTGTTTCTTCTGTGTTAACATCACTGCTGCTGGTGTGTTATCATCACTGTAGCTGCTGTGTTATCATCACTGTTTCTGGTGTGTTACCATCACTGTTGCTGGTGTGCTATCATCAGTGTTTCTGGTGTGTTATCATCGCTGTTTCTGCTCTGTTATTATCACTGTTTCTGGTGTGTTATCATCACTGTTTCTGGTGTCTTATCATCACTGTTACTGGTGTGTTATCATCATTATTACTGGTGTGTTATCATCACTGTTTCTGGTGTGTTATCATCACTGTTACTGGTGTGTTATCATCACTATTACTGGTGTGTTATCATCACTGTTTCTGGTGTGTTATCATCACTGTTGCTGGTGTGTTATCATCACTGTTGCTGGTGTGTTATCATCACTGTTGCTGGTGTGTTATCATCGCTGTTTCTGGTGAGTTATCATCACTGTTTCTGGTGTGTTAACATCGATGTTACTGATGTGTTATCACTGTTGCTGGTGTGTTATCATCACTGTTGCTGGTGTGTTATCATCACTGATTCTGGTGTGTTATCATCACTGTTGCTGGTGTGTTAGCATCACTGTTGCTGGTGTGTTATCATCACTGTTGCTGGTGTGTTATCATCTCTGTTTCTGGTGTGTTATCATCACTGTTACTGGTGTGTTATCATCACTGTTTCTGGTGTGTTATCATCACTGTTTCTGGTGAGTTATTATCACTGTTTCTGGTGTGTTATTATCACTGTTTCTGGTGTGTTATCATCACTGTTACTGGTGTGTTATCATCACTGGTACAGGTGTGTTATCATCACTGTTTCTGGTGTGTTATCATCACTGTTGCTGGTGTGTTATCATCTCTGTTTCTGGTGTGTTATCGTGACTGTTACTGGTGTGTTATCATCACTGTTTCTGGTGTGTTATCATCACTGTTGCTGGTGTGTTATCATCACTGTTGCTGGTGTGTTATCATCACTGTTGCTGGTGTGTTATCATCGCTGTTTCTGGTGTGTTATCATCACTGTTTCTGGTGTGTTACCATCGATGTTACTGATGTGTTATCACTGTTGCTGGTGTGTTATCATCACTGTTGCTGGTGTGTTATCATCACTGATTCTGGTGTGTTATCATCACTGTTGCTGGTGTGTTAGCATCACTGTTGCTGGTGTGTTATCATCACTGTTGCTGGTGTGTTATCATCTCTGTTTCTGGTGTGTTATCATCTCTGTTACTGGTGTGTTATCATCACTGTTTCTGGTGTGTTATCATCACTGTTTCTGGTGAGTTATTATCACTGTTTCTGGTGTGTTATCATCACTGTTTCTGGTGTGTTATCATCACTGTTACTGGTGTGTTATCATCACTGGTACAGGTGTGTTATCATCACTGTTTCTGGTGTGTTATCATCACTGTTGCTGGTGTGTTATCATCTCTGTTTCTGGTGTGTTATCGTGACTGTTACTGGTGTGTTATCATCACTGTTTCTGGTGTGTTATCATCACTGTTTCTGGTGAGTTATCATCGCTGTTTCTGGTGTGTTATCATCACTGTTACTGGTATGTCATCACTGTTACTGGTGTGTTATCATCACTGTTACTGGTGTGTTATCATCACTGTCACAGGTGTGTTATCATCACTGTTACTGGTGTGTTATCATCACTGTTACATGTGTGTTATCATCACAGTTGCTGGTGTGTTATCATCACTGTTTCTTCTGTGTTAACATCACTGTTGCTGGTGTGTTATCATCACTGTTGCTGCGGTGTTATCATCACTCTTACAGTGTGTTATCATCACTGTTGCAGGTGTGTTATCATCATTATTACAGGTGTGTTATCATCACTATTTCTGGTGTGTTATCATCACTGTTGCTGGTGTGATATCATCACTGCTACTGGTGTGTTATCATCACTGCTATTGGTGTGTTATCAGCAATGTTTCTGGTGTGTTATCATCACTATTTCTGGTGTGTTATCATCACTGTTGCTGGTGTGTTATCATCACTGTTTCTGGTGTGTTATCATCACTGTTTCTTCTGTGTTAACATCACTGCTGCTGGTGTGTTATCATCACTGTAGCTGCTGTGTTATCATCACTGTTTCTGGTGTGTTACCATCACTGTTGCTGGTGTGTTATCATCAGTGTTTCTGGTGTGTTATCATCGCTGTTTCTGCTCTGTTATTATCACTGTTTCTGGTGTGTTATCATCGCTGTTTCTGGTGTGTTATCATCACTGTTTCTGGTGTGTTACCATCGATGTTACTGATGTGTTATCACTGTTTCTGGTGTGTTATCATCACTGTTGCTGGTGTGTTATCATCGCTGTTTCTGGTGTGTTATCATCACTGTTTCTGGTGTGTTACCATCGATGTTACTGATGTGTTATCACTGTTTCTGGTGTGTTATCATCACTGTTGCTGGTGTGTTATCATCACTGTTTCTGGTGTGTTATCATCACTGTTGCTGGTGTGTTATCATCTCTGTTTCTGGTGTGTATCATCACTGTTACTGGTGTGTTATCATCACTGTTTCTGGTGTGTTATCATCACTGTTTCTGGTGAGTTATTATCACTGTTTCTGGTGTGTTATCATCACTGTTTCTGGTGTGTTATCATCACTGTTACTGGTGTGTTATCATCACTGGTACAGGTGTGTTATCATCACTGTTTCTGGTGTGTTATCATCACTGTTGCTGGTGTGTAATCATCTCTGTTTCTGGTGTGTTATCGTGACTGTTACTGGTGTGTTATCATCACTGTTTCTGGTGTGTTATCATCACTGTTTCTGGTGAGTTATCATCGCTGTTTCTGGTGTTTTATCATCACTGTTACTGGTATGTTATCACTGTTAATGGTGTGTTATCATCACTGTTACTGGTGTGTTATCATCACTGTCACAGGTGTGTTATCATCACTGTTACTGGTGTGTTATCATCACTGTTACATGTGTGTTATCATCACAGTTGCTGGTGTGTTATCATCACTGTTTCTTCTGTGTTAACATCACTGTTGCTGGTGTGTTATCATCACTGTTGCTGCGGTGTTATCATCACTGTTACAGTGTGTTATCATCACTATTTCTGGTGTGTTATCATCACTGTTGCTGGTGTGTTATCATCACTATTACAGGTGTGTTATCATCACTATTTCTGGTGTGTTATCATCACTGTTGCTGGTGTGATATCATCACTGCTACTGGTGTGTTATCATCACTGCTATTGGTGTGTTATCAGCACTTTTTCTGGTGTGTTATCATCACTATTTCTGGTGTGTTATCATCACTGTTGCTGGTGTGTTATCATCACTGTTTCTTCTGTGTTAACATCACTGCTGCTGGTGTGTTATCATCACTGTAGCTGCTGTGTTATCATCACTGTTTCTGGTGTGTTACCATCACTGTTGCTGGTGTGTTGTCATCAGTGTTTCTGGTGTGTTATCATCGCTGTTTCTGCTCTGTTATTATCACTGTTTCTGGTGTGTTATCATCACTGTTTCTGGTGTCTTATCATCACTGTTACTGGTGTGTTTTCATCACTATTACTGGTGTGTTATCATCACTGTTTCTGGTGTGTTATCATCACTGTTACTGGTGTGTTATCACTATTACTGGTGTGTTATCATCACTGTTTCTGGTGTGTTATCATCACTGTTGCTGGTGTGTTATCATCACTGTTGCTGGTGTGTTATCATCACTGTATCTGGTGAGTTATTATCGCTGTTTCTGATGTGTTATCATAACTGTTGCTGGTGTGTTATCATCACTGTTTCTGGTGTGTTATCATCACTGTTGCTGGTGTGTTATCATCGCTGTTTCTGGTGTGTTATCATCACTGTTTCTGGTGTGTTACCATCGATGTTACTGATGTGTTATCACTGTTGCTGGTGTGTTATCATCACTGTTGCTGGTGTGTTATCATCACTGATTCTGGTGTGTTATCATCACTGTTGCTGGTGTGTTAGCATCACTGTTGCTGGTGTGTTATCATCACTGTTGCTGGTGTGTTATCATCTCTGTTTCTGGTGTGTTATCATCACTGTTACTGGTGTGTTATCATCACTGTTTCTGGTGTGTTATCATCACTGTTTCTGGTGAGTTATTATCACTGTTTCTGGTGTGTTATCATCACTGTTACTGGTGTGTTATCACTGTTACTGGTGTGTTATCATCACTGTTACAGGTGTGTTATCATCACTGTTACTGGTGTGTTTTCATCACTGTTACATGTGTGTTATCATCACAGTTGCTGGTGTGTTATCATCACTGTTTCTTCTGTGTTAACATCACTGTTGCTGGTGTGTTATCATCACTGTTATTGGTGTGTTATCAGCACTGTTTCTGGTGTGTTATCATCACTATTTCTGGTGTGTTATCATCACTGTTGCTGGTGTGTTATCATCACTGTTACTGGTGTGTTATCATCACTGTTACTGTTGTGTTATCAGCACTGTTTCTGGTGTGTTATCATCACTGTTTCTTCTGTGTTAACATCACTGCTGCTGGTGTGTTATCATCACTGTAGCTGCTGTGTTATCATCACTGTTTCTGGTGTGTTACCATCACTGTTGCTGGTGTGTTATCTTCAGTGTTTCTGGTGTGTTATCATCGCTGTTTCTGCTCTGTTATTATCACTGTTTCTGGTGTGTTATCATCACTGTTTCTGGTGTCTTATCATCACTGTTACTGGTGTGTTATCATCACTATTACTGGTGTGTTATCATCACTGTTGCTGGTGTGTTATCATCACTGTAACAGGTGTGTTATCATCACTATTTCTGGTGTGTTATCATCACTGTTGCTGGTGTGTTATCATCACTGTTACTGGTGTGTTATCATCACTGTTGCTGGTGTGTTATCATCACTGTAACAGGTGTGTTAAACATCACTATTTCTGGAGTGTTATCATCACTGTTGCTGGTGTGTTATCATCACTGTTACTGGTGTGTTATCATCACTGTTACTGGTGTGTTATCATCACTGTTACAGATGTGTTATCATCACTATTTCTGGTGTGTTGTCATCACTGTTGCTGGTGTGTTATCATCACTGTTACAGGTGTGTTATCATCACTATTTCTGGTGTGTTATCATCACTATTGTTGGTGTGTTATCATCACTGATGCTGGTGTGTTATCATCACTGTTATAGGTGTGTTATCATCACTATTTCTGGTGTGTTATCATCAATGTTACTGGTGTGTTATCATCACTGTTTCTGGTGTGTTATCATCGCTGTTTCTGCTCTGTTATCATCACTGTTTCTGGTGTGTTATCATCACAGTTTCTGGTGTGTTATCATCACTGTTTCTGGTGTGTTATCATCACTGTTGCTGCTGTGTTATCATCACTGTTTCTGGTGCGTTATCATCACTGTTAACGGTGTGCTATTATTACTGTTTCTGGTGTGTTATCATCTCTGTTTCTGGTGTGTTATCATCACTGTTACAGGTGTGTTATCATCACTGTTACAGGTGTGTTATCATCACTGTTACAGGTGTATTATCATCACTGTTTCTGGTGTGTTATCATCACTGTTGCTGGTGTGTTATCATCACTGTTTCTTCTGTGTTAACATCACTGTTACTGGTGTGTTATCATCACTGTCACTGGTGTGTTATCATCACTGTTGCTGCTGTGTTATCATCACTGCTCTGGTGTGTTATCATCACTGTTACAGGTGTGTTATCATCACTGTTGCTGGTGTGTAATCATCACTGCTACAGGTGTGTTACCATCAGTGTTTCTGGTGTGTTATCATCACTGTTACTGGTGTTTTATCATCACTGTTTCTGGTGTGTTATCATCACTGTTACTAGTGTGTTACCATCACTGTTTCTGGTGTGTTAACATCACTGTTGCTGGTGAGTTATCATCACTGTGTCTGGTGAGTTATCATCACTGTTTCTGGTGAGTTATCATCACTGTTGCTGGTGTGTTATGAGCACTGTTTCTGGTGTGTTATCATCACTGTTGCTGGTGTGTTATTATCACTATTTCTGGTGAGCTAATATCGCTGTTACTAGTGTGTTATCATCACTGTTGCTGGTGTGTCATCATTACTGTTTCTGGTGTGTTATCATCACTGTTACTGGTGTGTTATCATCACTGTTACTGGTGTGTTATCATCACTGTTTCTGGTGTGTTATCATCGCTGTTTCTGCTCTGTTATCATCACTGTTTCTGGTGTGTTATCATCACTGTTTCTGGTGTGTTATCATCACTGTTTCTGGTGTGTTATCATCACTGTTGCTGCTGTGTTATCATCACTGTTTCTGGTGTGTTATCATCACTGTTGCTGGTGTCTTATCATCACTGTTGCTAGTGTGTTATCATCACTGTTTCTGGTGAGTTATCATCGTTGTTTCTGGTGTGTTATCATCACTGTTTCTCGTGTGTTATCACTGTTACTGGTGTATTATCATCACTGGTCCTGGTGTGTTATCATCACTGTTAACGGTGTGTTATTATCACTGTTTCTGGTGTGTTATCATCACTGTTTCTGGTGTGTTATCATTACTGTTGCTGGTGTGTTATCATCACTGTTACAGGTGTATTATCATCACTGTTTCTGGTGTGTTATCATCACTGTTTATTGTGTGTTATCATCACTGTTACAGGTGTGTTATCATCACTGTTACAGGGGTGTTATCATCACTGTTACAGGTGTATTATCATCACTGTTTCTGATGTGTTATCATCACTGTTACAGGTGTGTTATCATCACTGTTACAGGTGTGTTATCATCACTGTTACAGGTGTATTATCATCACTGTTTCTGGTGTGTTATCATCACTGTTGCTGGTGTGTTATCATCACTGTTACAGGTGTATTATCATCACTGTTTCTTCTGTGTTAACATCACTGTTACTGGTGTGTTATCATCACTGTTACTGGTGTGTTATCATCATTGTTGCTGCTGTGTTATCATCACTGTTTCTGGTGTGTTATCATCACTGTTACAGGTGTGTTATCATCACTGTTACAGGTGTGTTATCATCACTGTTACAGGTGTGTTATCATCACCCTTACAGGTGTATTATCATCACTGTTTCTGGTGTGTTATCATCACTGTTGCTGGGGTGTTATCATCACTGTTTCTTCTGTGTTAACATCACTGTTACTGGTGTGTTATCATCACTGTTACTGGTGTGTTATCATCACTGTTGCTGCTGTGTTATCATCACTGTTTCTGGTGTGTTATCATCACTGTTACAGGTGTGTTATCATCACTGTTGCTGGTGTGTAATCATCACTGCTACAGGTGTGTTACCATCACTGTTTCTGGTGTGTTAACATCACTGTTGCTGGTGAGTTATCATCACTGTGTCTGGTGAGTTATCATCACTGTTAGTGGTGAGTTATCATCACTGTTGCTGCTGTGTTATGAGCACTGTTTCTGGTGTGTTATCATCACTGTTGCTGGTGTGTTATTATCACTATTTCTGGTGAGCTATCATCGCTGTTACTAGTGTGTTATCATCACTGTTGCTGGTGTGCCATCATTACTGTTTCTGGTGTGTTATCATCACCGTTACTGGTGTGTTATCATCACTGTTACTGGTGTGTTATCATCACTGTTTCTGGTGTGTTATCATCGCTGTTACTGGTGTGTTATCTTCACTGTTACTGGTGTGTTTTCATCACTGTTTCTTCTCTGTTATCATCACTGTTTCTGGTGTGTTATCATCACTGTTTCTGGTGTGTTATCATCACTGTTTCTGGTGTGTTATCATCACTGTTGCTGCTGTGTTATCATCACTGTTTCTGGTGTGTTATCATCACTGTTGCTGGTGTGTTATTATCACTGTTTCTGGTGTGTTATCATCACTGTTTCTGGTGTGTTATCATTACTGTTGCTGGTGTGTTACCATCACTGTTTATTGTGTGTTATCATCACTGTTACAGGTGTGTTATCATCACTGTTACAGGTGTGTTATCATCACTGTTCCAGGTGTATTATCATCACTGTTTCTGGTGTGTTATCATCACTGTTTCTTCTGTGTTAACATCACTGTTACAGGTGTGTTATCATCACTGTTACAGGTGTGTTACCATCACTGTTTCTGGTGTGTTATCATCACTGTTACTGGTGTTTTATCATCACTGTTTCTGGTGTGTTATCATCACTGTTACTAGTGTGTTACCATCACTGTTTCTGGTGTGTTATCATCACTGTTACTGGTGTGTTATCATCACTGTTGCTGGTGTGTTATCATCACTGTTGCTGGTGAGTTATCATCACTGTGTCTGGTGAGTTATAATCACTGTTTCTGGTGAGTTATCATCACTGTTGCTGGTGTGTTATGAGCATTGTTTCTGGTGTGTTATCATCACTGTTGCTGGTGTGTTATTATCACTATTTCTGGTGAGTTATCATCGCTGTTACTAATGTGTTATCATCACTGTTGCTGGTGTGTCATCATCACTGTTTCTGGTGTGTTATCATCACTGTTACTGGTGTGTTATCATCACTGTTACTGGTGTGTTAGCATCACTGTTACTGTTGTGTTATCATCACTGTTGCTGGTGTGTTATCATCACTGTTGCTGGTGTGTTATCATCACTGTTGCTGGTGTGTTATCATCACTGTTACTGGTGTGTTATCATCACTGTTTCTGGTGTGTTATCATCACTGTTTCTGGTGTGTTATCATCACTGTTTCTGGTGTGTTATCATCACTGTTGCTAGTGTGTTATCATCACTGTTTCTGGTGTGTTATCATCACTGTTTCTGGTGTGTTCTCATCACTGTTTCTGGTGTGTTATCATCACTGTTGCTAGTGTGTTATCATCACTGTTGCTGGTGTGTTATCATCACTGTTTCTGGTGTGTTATCAACACTGTTTCTGGTGTGTTATCATCACTGTTGCTAGTGTGTTATCATCGCTGTTTCTGGTGTGTTATTATCACTGCTTCTGGTGTGTTATCATCACTGTTTCTCGTGTGTTATCATCACTGTTACTGGTGTGTTATCATCCCTGTTACTGGTGTGTTTTCATCACTGTTTCTGCTCTGTTATCATCACTGTTTCTGGTGTGTTATCATCACTGTTTCTGGTGTGTTATCATCACTGTTTCTGGTGTGTTATCATCACTGTTGCTGCTGTGTTATCATCACTGTTTCTGGTGTGTTATCATCACTGTTGCTGGTGTGTTATTATCACTCTTTCTGGTGTGTTATCATCACTGTTTCTGGTGTGTTATCATTACTGTTGCTGGTGTGTTATCATCACTGTTTATTGTGTGTTATCATCACTGTTACAGGTGTGTTATCATCACTGTTACAGGTGTGTTATCATCACTGTTACAGGTGTATTATCATCACTGTTTCTGGTGTGTTATCATCACTGTTGCTGGTGTGTTATCATCACTTTTTCTTCTGTGTTAACATCACTGTTACTGGTGTGTTATCATCACTGTTACTGGTGTGTTATCATCACTGTTGCTGCTGTGTTATCATCACTGTTTCTGGTGTGTTATCATCACTGTTACAGGTGTGTTATCATCACTGTTACAGGTGTGTTATCATCACTGTTACAGGTGTGTTACCATCACTGTTTCTGGTGTGTTATCATCACTGTTACTGGTGTTTTATCATCATTGTTTCTGGTGTGTTATCATCACTGTTACTAGTGTATTACCATCACTGTTTCTGGTGTGTTATCATCACTGTTACTGGTGTGTTATCATCACTGTTCCTGGTGTGTTATCATCACTGTTGCTGGTGAGTTATCATCACTGTGTCTGGTGAGTTATAATCACTGTTTCTGGTGAGTTATCATCACTGTTGCTGGTGTGTTATGAGCACTGTTTCTGGTGTGTTATCATCACTGTTGCTGGTGTGTTATTATCACTATTTCTGGTGAGTTATCAACACTGTTACTAGTGTGTTATCATCACTGTTGCTGGCGTGTCATCATCACTGTTTCAGGTGTGTTATCATCACTGTTACTGGTGTCTTATCATCACTGTTACTGGTGTGTTAGCATCACTGTTACTGTTGTGTTATCATCACTGTTGCTGGTGTGTTATCATCACTGTTGCTGGTGTGTTATCATCACAGTTACTGGTGTGTTATCATCACTGTTACTGGTGTGTTATCATCACTGTTTCTGGTGTGTTATCATCACTGTTTCTGGTGTGTTATCATCACTGTTTCTGGTGTGTTATCATCGCTGTTGCTAGTGTGTTATCATCACTGTTTCTGGTGTGTTATCATCACTGTTTCTGGTGTGTTATCATCACTGTTCCTAGTGTGTTATCATCACTGTTTCTGGTGTGTTATCATCACTGTTATTGGTGTGTTATCATCAGTGTTTCTGGTGTGTTATCATCACTGTTACATGTGTGCTATCATCACTGTTGCTGGTGTGTTATCATCACTGTTTCTGGTGTGTTATCATCACTGTTTCTGGTGTGTTATCATCACTGTTTCTGGTGTGTTATCATCACTGTTGCTGGTGGGTTATCATCACTGTTGATGGTGTGTTATCATCACTGTTTCTGGTGTGTTATCATCACTGTTTCTGGTGTGTTATCATCACTGTTGCTAGTGTGTTATCATCATTGTTTCTGGTGTGTTATCATCACTGTTGCTAGTGTGTTATCATCACTGTTGCTCGTGTGTTATCATCACTGTTTCTGGTGTGTTATCATCACTGTATCTGGTGTGTTATCATCACTGTTGCTAGTGTGTTATCATCACTGTTACTGGTGTGTTAACATCACTGTTACTGTTGTGTTATCATCACTGTTACTGGTGTGTTATCATCACTGTTGCTGGTGTGTTATCATCACTGTTTCTGCTCTGTTATCTTCAATGTTACTGGTGTGTTAACATCACTGTTACGGTTGTGTTATCATCACTGTTACTTGTGTGTTTTCATCACTGTTGCTGGTGTGTTATCATCACTATTACTGGTGTGTTATCATCACTGTTTCTTGTGTGTTAACATCACTGTTACTAGTGTGTTATCGTCGCTGTTTCTGGTGTGTTAACATCACTGTTACTAGTGTGTTATCGTCACTGTTTCTTGTGTGTTAACATCACTGTTACTAGTGTGTTATCGTCACTGTTTCTGGTGTGTTATTATCACTGTTACTGGTGTGTTATCATCACTGTTTCTGCTGTGTTATCATCACTATTTCTTGTGTGTTAACATCACTGCTACTACTGTGTTATCATCAATGTTACTGGTGTGTTAACATCACTGTTACGGTTGTGTTATCATCACTGTTACTGGTGTGTTATCATCACTGTTGCTGGTGTGTTATCATCACTGTTACTGGTGTGTTATCATCACTGTTTCTTGTGTGTTAACATCACTGTTACTAGTGTGTTATCGTCGCTGTTTCTGGTGTGTTATTATCACTGTTACTGGCGTGTTATCATAACAGTTTCTGGTGTGTTATCATCACTGTTTCTTGTGTGTTAACATCACTGCTACTAGTGTGTTATCATCACTGTTACTGGTGTGTTAGCATCACTGTTACTGTTGTGTTATCATCACTGTTACTGGTGTGTTATCATCACTGTTGCTGGTGTGTTATCATCACTGTTACTGGTGTGTTATCATCACTGTTACTGGTATGTTATCATCACTGTTTCTGGTGTGTTATCATCACTGTTACTGGTGTGTTAACATCACTGTTACTGTTGTGTTATCATCACTGTAGCTGGTGTGTTATCATCATTGTTACTGGTGTGTTATCATCACTGTTGCTGGTGTGTTATCATCACTGTTGCTGGTGTGTTATCATCACTGTTACTGTTGTGTTATCATCATTGTTTCTGCTGTGTTATCATCACCGTTTCTGGTGTGTTATCATCACTGTTGCTGCTGTGTTATCATCACTGTTTCTGGTGTGTTATCATCACTGTTTCTGGTGCGATATTATCACTGTTACTGGTGTGTTAAACATCACTGTTCCTGGTGTGTTATCATCACTGTTACTGGTGTGTTATCATCAGTGTTTCTGGTGCGATCATCACTGTTACAGGTGTGCTATCATCACTGTTGCTGGTGTGTTATCATCACTGTTTCTGGTGTGATATCATCACTGTTTCTGGTGTGTTATCATCACTGTTTCTGGTGTGTTATCATCACTGTTGCTGGTGGGTTATCATCACTGTTGCTGGTGTGTTATCATCACTGTTACTGTTGTGTTATCATCATTGTTTCTGCTGTGTTTTCATCACCGTTTCTGGTGTGTTATCATCACTGTTGCTGCTGTGTTATCATCACTGTTTCTGGTGTGTTATCATCACTGTTTCTGGTGCGATATTATCACTGTTACTGGTGTGTTAAACATCACTGTTCCTGGTGTGTTATCATCACTGTTACTGGTGTGTTATCATCAGTGTTTCTGGTGCGATCATCACTGTTACAGGTGTGCTATCATCACTGTTGCTGGTGTGTTATCATCACTGTTTCTGGTGTGTTATCATCACTGTTTCTGGTGTGTTATCGTCACTGTTTCTGGTGTGTTATCATCATTGTTGCTAGTGTGTTATCATCACTGTTTCTGGTGTGTTATCATCACTGTTTCTGGTGTGTTATCATCACTGTTTCTGGTGTGTTATCATCACTGTTGCCAGTGTGTTATCATCACTGTATCTGGTGTGTTATCATCACTGTTGCTAGTGTGTTATCATCACTGTTTCTGGTGTGTTATCATCACTGTTTCTGGTGTGTTAACATCACTATTACTGTTGTGTTATCATCACTG
Organism: Scyliorhinus torazame; assembly: GCF_047496885.1. NCBI lineage: Eukaryota > Metazoa > Chordata > Chondrichthyes > Carcharhiniformes > Scyliorhinidae > Scyliorhinus > Scyliorhinus torazame. The sequence goes on along the minus strand of NC_092733.1, from coordinate 28,844,739 downwards.
TTACTGGTGTGTTATCATCACTGTTGCTGGTGTGTTATCATCACTGTTACTGGTGTGTTATCAGCACTGGTTCTTGTGTGTTCACATCACTGTTACTAGTGTGTTATCGTCACTGTTTCTGGTGTGTTATTATCACTGTTACTGGTGTGTTAACATCACTGCTACTACTGTGTTATCATCAATGTTACTGGTGTGTTAACATCACTGTTACGGTTGTGTTATCATCGCCGTTTCTGGTGTGTTATCATCACTGTTGCTGGTGTGTTATCATCACTGTTACTGGTGTGTTATCATCACTGTTTCTTGTGTGTTAACATCACTGTTACTAGTGTGTTATCATCACTGTTTCTTGTGTGTTAACATCACTGTTACTAGTGTGTTATCGTCGCTGTTTCTGGTGTGTTATTATCACTGTTACTGGCGTGTTATCATAACAGTTTCTGGTGTGTTATCATCACTGTTTCTTATGTGCTAACATCACTGCTACTAGTGTGTTATCATCACTGTTACTGGTGTGTTAGCATTACTGTTACTGTTGTGTTATCATCACTGTTGCTGGTGTGTTATCATCACTGTTACTGGTGTGTTAACATCACTGTTTCTGGTGTGTTATCATCACTGTTACTGGTGTGTTATCATCACTGTTGCTGGTGTGTTATGATCACTGTTACTGTTGTGTTATCATCATTGTTTCTGCTGTGTTTTCATCACCGTTTCTGGTGTGTTATCATCACTGTTGCTGCTGTGTTATCATCACTGTTTCTGGTGTGTTATCATCACTGTTTCTGGTGCGATATAATCACTGTTACTGGTGTGTTAAACATCACTGTTCCTGGTGTGTTATCATCACTGTTACTGGTGTGTTATCATCAGTGTTTCTGGTGCGATCATCACTGTTACAGGTGTGCTATCATCACTGTTGCTGGTGTGTTATCATCACTGTTTCTGGTGTGTTATCATCACTGTTTCTGGTGTGTTATCGTCACTGTTTCTGGTGTGTTATCATCACTGTTGCTAGTGTGTTATCATCACTGTTTCTGGTGTGTTATCATCACTGTTTCTGGTGTGTTATCATCACTGTTTCTGGTGTGTTATCATCACTGTTGCCAGTGTGTTATCATCACTGTATCTGGTGTGTTATCATCACTGTTGCTAGTGTGTTATCATCACTGTTTCTGGTGTGTTATCATCACTGTTTCTGGTGTGTTAACATCACTATTACTGTTGTGTTATCATCACTGTTACTGGTGTGTTATCATCACTGTTGCTGGTGTGTTATCATCACTGTTACTGGTGTGTTATCAGCACTGGTTCTTGTGTGTTCACATCACTGTTACTAGTGTGTTATCGTCACTGTTTCTGGTGTGTTATTATCACTGTTCCTGGTGTGTTAACATCACTGCTACTACTGTGTTATCATCAATGTTACTGGTGTGTTAACATCACTGTTACGGTTGTGTTATCATCGCCGTTTCTGGTGTGTTATCATCACTGTTGCTGGTGTGTTATCATCACTGTTACTGGTGTGTTATCATCACTGTTTCTTGTGTGTTAACATCACTGTTACTAGTGTGTTATCATCACTGTTTCTTGTGTGTTAACATCACTGTTACTAGTGTGTTATCGTCGCTGTTTCTGGTGTGTTATTATCACTGTTACTGGCGTGTTATCATCAGTGTTTCTGGTGTGTTATCATCACTGTTTCTTATGTGCTAACATCACTGCTACTAGTGTGTTATCATCACTGTTACTGGTGTGTTAGCATTACTGTTACTGTTGTGTTATCATCACTGTTGCTGGTGTGTTATCATCACTGTTACTGGTGTGTTAACATCACTGTTTCTGGTGTGTTATCATCACTGTTACTGGTGTGTTATCATCACTGTTGCTGGTGTGTTATGATCACTGTTACTGGTGTGTTATCAGCACTGTTTCTGGTGCGATATGATCACTGTTACTGGTGTGTTAACATCACTGTTTCTGGTGTGTTATCATCACTGTTACTGGTGTGTTATCATCAGTGTTTCTGGTGTGATCATCACTGTTACAGGTGTGCTATCATCACTGTTGCTGGTGTGTTATCATCACTGTTTCTGTTGTGTTATCATCACTGTTTCTGGTGTGTTATCATCACTGTTTCTGGTGTGTTATCATCACTGTTGCTAGTGTGTTATCATCACTGTTTCTGGTGTGTTATCATCACTGTTGCTGGTGGGTTATCATCACTGTTGATGGTGTGTTATCATCACTGTTTCTGGTGTGTTATCATCACTGTTGCTAGTGTGTTATCATCACTGTTTCTGGTGTGTTATCATCACTGTTTCTGGTGTGTTATCATCACTGTTGCTAGTGTGTTATCATCACTGTTGCTGGTCTGTTATCATCACTGTTTCTGGTGTGTTACCATCAGTGTTTCTGGTGTGTTATCATCACTGTTGCTAGTGTGTTATCATCGCTGTTTCTGGTGTGTTATTATCACTGTTTCTGGTGTGTTATCATCACTGTTACAGATGTGCTATCATCACTGTTGCTGGTGTGTTATCATCACTGTTTCTGGTGTGTTATCATCACTGTTTCTGGTGTGTTATCATCACTGTTGCTGCTGTGCTATCATCACTGTTGCTGGTGTGTTATCATCACTGTTTCTGGTGTGTTATCATCACTGTTTCTGGTGTGTTATCATCACTGTTTCTGGTGTGTTATCATCGCTGTTGCTAGTGTGTTATCATCACTGTTTCTGGTGTGTTATCATCACTGTTTCTGGTGTGTTATCATCACTGTTTCTGGTGTGTTATCATCACTGTTGCTAGTGTGTTATCATCACTGTTGCTGGTGTGTTATCATCACTGTTTCTGGTGTGTTATCATCACTGTTTCTGGTGTGTTATCATCACTGTTGCTAGTGTGTTATCATCGCTGTTTCTGGTGTGCTATTATCACTGTTTCTGGTGTGTTATCATCACTGTTTCTGGTGTGTTATCATCACTGTTTCTGGTGTGTTATCATCACTGTTGCTAGTGTGTTATCATCACTGTTTCTGGTGTGTTATCATCACTGTTATTGGTGTGTTATCATCAGTGTTTCTGGTGTGTTATCATCACTGTTACATGTGTGCTATCATCACTGTTGCTCGTGTGTTATCATCACTGTTTCTGGTGTGTTATCATCACTGTTTCTGGTGTGTTATCATCACTGTTTCTGGTGTGTTATCATCACTGTTTCTGGTGTGTTATCATCACTGTTGCTGGTGGGTTATCATCACTGTTGATGGTGTGTTATCATCACTGTTTCTGGTGTGTTATCATCACTGTTTCTGGTGTGTTATCATCACTGTTGCTAGTGTGTTATCATCATTGTTTCTGGTGTGTTATCATCACTGTTGCTAGTGTGTTATCATCACTGTTGCTCGTGTGTTATCATCACTGTTTCTGGTGTGTTATCATCACTGTATCTGGTGTGTTATCATCACTGTTGCTAGTGTGTTATCATCACTGTTACTGGTGTGTTATCATCACTGTTACTGGTGTGTTATCATCACTGTTCCTGGTGTGTTATCATCACTGTTGCTGGTGAGTTATCATCACTGTGTCTGGTGAGTTATAATCACTGTTTCTGGTGAGTTATCATCACTGTTGCTGGTGTGTTATGAGCACTGTTTCTGGTGTGTTATCATCACTGTTGCTGGTGTGTTATTATCACTATTTCTGGTGAGTTATCAACACTGTTACTAGTGTGTTATCATCACTGTTGCTGGCGTGTCATCATCACTGTTTCAGGTGTGTTATCATCACTGTTACTGGTGTCTTATCATCACTGTTACTGGTGTGGTAGCATCACTGTTACTGTTGTGTTATCATCACTGTTGCTGGTGTGTTATCATCACTGTTGCTGGTGTGTTATCATCACAGTTACTGGTGTGTTATCATCACTGTTACTGGTGTGTTATCATCACTGTTTCTGGTGTGTTATCATCACTGTTTCTGGTGTGTTATCATCACTGTTTCTGGTGTGTTATCATCGCTGTTGCTAGTGTGTTATCATCACTGTTTCTGGTGTGTTATCATCACTGTTTCTGGTGTGTTATCATCACTGTTCCTAGTGTGTTATCATCACTGTTTCTGGTGTGTTATCATCACTGTTATTGGTGTGTTATCATCAGTGTTTCTGGTGTGTTATCATCACTGTTACATGTGTGCTATCATCACTGTTGCTGGTGTGTTATCATCACTGTTTCTGGTGTGTTATCATCACTGTTTCTGGTGTGTTATCATCACTGTTTCTGGTGTGTTATCATCACTGTTGCTGGTGGGTTATCATCACTGTTGATGGTGTGTTATCATCACTGTTTCTGGTGTGTTATCATCACTGTTTCTGGTGTTTTTTCATCACTGTTGCTAGTGTGTTATCATCATTGTTTCTGGTGTGTTATCATCACTGTTGCTAGTGTGTTATCATCACTGTTGCTCGTGTGTTATCATCACTGTTTCTGGTGTGTTATCATCACTGTATCTGGTGTGTTATCATCACTGTTGCTAGTGTGTTATCATCACTGTTACTGGTGTGTTAACATCACTGTTACTGTTGTGTTATCATCACTGTTACTGGTGTGTTATCATCACTGTTGCTGGTGTGTTATCATCACTGTTTCTGCTCTGTTATCTTCAATGTTACTGGTGTGTTAACATCACTGTTACGGTTGTGTTATCATCACTGTTACTTGTGTGTTTTCATCACTGTTGCTGGTGTGTTATCATCACTATTACTGGTGTGTTATCATCACTGTTTCTTGTGTGTTAACATCACTGTTACGAGTGTGTTATCATCACTGTTTCTTGTGTGTTAACATCACTGTTACTAGTGTGTTATCGTCACTGTTTCTGGTGTGTTATTATCACTGTTACTGGTGTGTTATCATCACTGTTTCTGCTGTGTTATCATCACTATTTCTTGTGTGTTAACATCACTGCTACTACTGTGTTATCATCAATGTTACTGGTGTGTTAACATCACTGTTACGGTTGTGTTATCATCACTGTTACTGGTGTGTTATCATCACTGTTGTTGGTGTGTTATCATCACTGTTACTGGTGTGTTATCATCACTGTTTCTTGTGTGTTAACATCACTGTTACTAGTGTGTTATCGTCGCTGTTTCTGGTGTGTTATTATCACTGTTACTGGCGTGTTATCATAACAGTTTCTGGTGTGTTATCATCACTGTTTCTTGTGTGTTAACATCACTGCTACTAGTGTGTTATCATCACTGTTACTGGTGTGTTAGCATCACTGTTACTGTTGTGTTATCATCACTGTTACTGGTGTGTTATCATCACTGTTGCTGGTGTGTTATCATCACTGTTACTGGTGTGTTATCATCACTGTTACTGGTATGTTATCATCACTGTTTCTGGTGTGTTATCATCACTGTTACTGGTGTGTTAACATCACTGTTACTGTTGTGTTATCATCACTGTAGCTGGTGTGTTATCATCATTGTTACTGGTGTGTTATCATCACTGTTGCTGGTGTGTTATCATCACTGTTGCTGGTGTGTTATCATCACTGTTACTGTTGTGTTATCATCATTGTTTCTGCTGTGTTATCATCACCGTTTCTGGTGTGTTATCATCACTGTTGCTGCTGTGTTATCATCACTGTTTCTGGTGTGTTATCATCACTGTTTCTGGTGCGATATTATCACTGTTACTGGTGTGTTAAACATCACTGTTCCTGGTGTGTTATCATCACTGTTACTGGTGTGTTATCATCAGTGTTTCTGGTGCGATCATCACTGTTACAGGTGTGCTATCATCACTGTTGCTGGTGTGTTATCATCACTGTTTCTGGTGTGTTATCATCACTGTTTCTGGTGTGTTATCATCACTGTTTCTGGTGTGTTATCATCACTGTTGCTGGTGGGTTATCATCACTGTTGCTGGTGTGTTATCATCACTGTTACTGTTGTGTTATCATCATTGTTTCTGCTGTGTTTTCATCACCGTTTCTGGTGTGTTATCATCACTGTTGCTGCTGTGTTATCATCACTGTTTCTGGTGTGTTATCATCACTGTTTCTGGTGCGATATTATCACTGTTACTGGTGTGTTAAACATCACTGTTCCTGGTGTGTTATCATCACTGTTACTGGTGTGTTATCATCAGTGTTTCTGGTGCGATCATCACTGTTACAGGTGTGCTATCATCACTGTTGCTGGTGTGTTATCATCACTGTTTCTGGTGTGTTATCATCACTGTTTCTGGTGTGTTATCGTCACTGTTTCTGGTGTGTTATCATCATTGTTGCTAGTGTGTTATCATCACTGTTTCTGGTGTGTTATCATCACTGTTTCTGGTGTGTTATCATCACTGTTTCTGGTGTGTTATCATCACTGTTGCCAGTGTGTTATCATCACTGTATCTTGTGTGTTATCATCACTGTTGCTAGTGTGTTATCATCACTGTTTCTGGTGTGTTATCATCACTGTTTCTGGTGTGTTAACATCACTATTACTGTTGTGTTATCATCACTGTTACTGGTGTGTTATCATCGCTGTTGCTGGTGTGTTATCATCACTGTTACTGGTGTGTTATCAGCACTGGTTCTTGTGTGTTCACATCACTGTTACTAGTGTGTTATCGTCACTGTTTCTGGTGTGTTATTATCACTGTTACTGGTGTGTTAACATCACTGCTACTACTGTGTTATCATCAATGTTACTGGTGTGTTAACATCACTGTTACGGTTGTGTTATCATCGCCGTTTCTGGTGTGTTATCATCACTGTTGCTGGTGTGTTATCATCACTGTTACTGGTGTGTTATCATCACTGTTTCTTGTGTGTTAACATCACTGTTACTAGTGTGTTATCATCACTGTTTCTTGTGTGTTAACATCACTGTTACTAGTGTGTTATCGTCGCTGTTTCTGGTGTGTTATTATCACTGTTACTGGCGTGTTATCATAACAGTTTCTGGTGTGTTATCATCACTGTTTCTTATGTGCTAACATCACTGCTACTAGTGTGTTATCATCACTGTTACTGGTGTGTTAGCATTACTGTTACTGTTGTGTTATCATCACTGTTGCTGGTGTGTTATCATCACTGTTACTGGTGTGTTAACATCACTGTTTCTGGTGTGTTAACATCACTGTTTCTGGTGTGTTATCATCACTGTTACTGGTGTGTTATCATCACTGTTGCTGGTGTGTTATGATCACTGTTACTGTTGTGTTATCATCATTGTTTCTGCTGTGTTTTCATCACCGTTTCTGGTGTGTTATCATCACTGTTGCTGCTGTGTTATCATCACTGTTTCTGGTGTGTTATCATCACTGTTTCTGGTGCGATATTATCACTGTTACTGGTGTGTTAAACATCACTGTTCCTGGTGTGTTATCATCACTGTTACTGGTGTGTTATCATCAGTGTTTCTGGTGCGATCATCACTGTTACAGGTGTGCTATCATCACTGTTGCTGGTGTGTTATCATCACTGTTTCTGGTGTGTTATCATCACTGTTTCTGGTGTGTTATCGTCACTGTTTCTGGTGTGTTATCATCACTGTTTCTGGTGTGTTATCATCACTGTTTCTGGTGTGTTATCATCACTGTTTCTGGTGTGTTATCATCACTGTTTCTGGTGTGTTATCATCACTGTTGCCAGTGTGTTATCATCACTGTATCTGGTGTGTTATCATCACTGTTGCTAGTGTGTTATCATCACTGTTTCTGGTGTGTTATCATCACTGTTTCTGGTGTGTTAACATCACTATTACTGTTGTGTTATCATCACTGTTACTGGTGTGTTATCATCACTGTTGCTGGTGTGTTATCATCACTGTTACTGGTGTGTTATCAGCACTGGTTCTTGTGTGTTCACATCACTGTTACTAGTGTGTTATCGTCACTGTTTCTGGTGTGTTATTATCACTGTTACTGGTGTGTTAACATCACTGCTACTACTGTGTTATCATCAATGTTACTGGTGTGTTAACATCACTGTTACGGTTGTGTTATCATCGCCGTTTCTGGTGTGTTATCATCACTGTTGCTGGTGTGTTATCATCACTGTTACTGGTGTGTTATCATCACTGTTTCTTGTGTGTTAACATCACTGTTACTAGTGTGTTATCATCACTGTTTCTTGTGTGTTAACATCACTGTTACTAGTGTGTTATCGTCGCTGTTTCTGGTGTGTTATTATCACTGTTACTGGCGTGTTATCATAACAGTTTCTGGTGTGTTATCATCACTGTTTCTTATGTGCTAACATCACTGCTACTAGTGTGTTATCATCACTGTTACTGGTGTGTTAGCATTACTGTTACTGTTGTGTTATCATCACTGTTGCTGGTGTGTTATCATCACTGTTACTGGTGTGTTAACATCACTGTTTCTGGTGTGTTATCATCACTGTTACTGGTGTGTTATCATCACTGTTGCTGGTGTGTTATGATCACTGTTACTGGTGTGTTATCATCACTGTTTCTGGTGCGATATGATCACTGTTACTGGTGTGTTAACATCACTGTTTCTGGTGTGTTATCATCACTGTTACTGGTGTGTTATCATCAGTGTTTCTGGTGTGATCATCACTGTTACAGGTGTGCTATCATCACTGTTGCTGGTGTGTTATCATCACTGTTTCTGTTGTGTTATCATCACTGTTTCTGGTGTGTTATCATCACTGTTTCTGGTGTGTTATCATCACTGTTGCTAGTGTGTTATCATCACTGTTTCTGGTGTGTTATCATCACTGTTGCTGGTGGGTTATCATCACTGTTGATGGTGTGTTATCATCACTGTTTCTGGTGTGTTATCATCACTGTTGCTAGTGTGTTATCATCACTGTTTCTGGTGTGTTATCATCACTGTTTCTGGTGTGTTATCATCACTGTTGCTAGTGTGTTATCATCACTGTTGCTGGTCTGTTATCATCACTGTTTCTGGTGTGTTACCATCAGTGTTTCTGGTGTGTTATCATCACTGTTGCTAGTGTGTTATCATCACTGTTTCTGGTGTGTTATTATCACTGTTTCTGGTGTGTTATCATCACTGTTACAGATGTGCTATCATCACTGTTGCTGGTGTGTTATCATCACTGTATCTGGTGTGTTATCATCACTGTTTCTGGTGTGTTATCATCACTGTTGCTGCTGTGCTATCATCACTGTTGCTGGTGTGTTATCATCACTGTTTCTGGTGTGTTATCATCACTGTTTCTGGTGTGTTATCATCACTGTTTCTGGTGTGTTATCATCGCTGTTGCTAGTGTGTTATCATCACTGTTTCTGGTGTGTTATCATCACTGTTTCTGGTGTGTTATCATCACTGTTTCTGGTGTGTTATCATCACTGTTGCTAGTGTGTTATCATCACTGTTGCTGGTGTGTTATCATCACTGTTTCTGGTGTGTTATCATCACTGTTTCTGGTGTGTTATCATCACTGTTGCTAGTGTGTTATCATCGCTGTTTCTGGTGTGTTATTATCACTGTTTCTGGTGTGTTATCATCACTGTTTCTGGTGTGTTATCATCACTGTTTCTGGTGTGTTATCATCACTGTTGCTAGTGTGTTATCATCACTGTTTCTGGTGTGTTATCATCACTGTTATTGGTGTGTTATCATCAGTGTTTCTGGTGTGTTATCATCACTGTTACATGTGTGCTATCATCACTGTTGCTGGTGTGTTATCATCACTGTTTCTGGTGTGTTATCATCACTGTTTCTGGTGTGTTATCATCACTGTTTCTGGTGTGTTATCATCACTGTTGCTGGTGGGTTATCATCACTGTTGATGGTGTGTTATCATCACTGTTTCTGGTGTGTTATCATCACTGTTTCTGGTGTGTTATCATCACTGTTGCTAGTGTGTTATCATCATTGTTTCTGGTGTGTTATCATCACTGTTGCTAGTGTGTTATCATCACTGTTGCTCGTGTGTTATCATCACTGTTTCTGGTGTGTTATCATCACTGTATCTGGTGTGTTATCATCACTGTTGCTAGTGTGTTATCATCACTGTTACTGGTGTGTTAACATCACTGTTACTGTTGTGTTATCATCACTGTTACTGGTGTGTTATCATCACTGTTGCTGGTGTGTTATCATCACTGTTTCTGCTGTGTTATCATCAATGTTACTGGTGTGTTAACATCACTGTTACGGTTGTGTTATCATCACTGTTACTTGTGTGTTATCATCACTGTTGCTGGTGTGTTATCATCACTATTACTGGTGTGTTATCATCACTGTTTCTTGTGTGTTAACATCACTGTTACGAGTGTGTTATCATCACTGTTTCTTGTGTGTTAACATCACTGTTACTAGTGTGTTATCGTCACTGTTTCTGGTGTGTTATTATCACTGTTACTGGTGTGTTATCATCACTGTTTCAGCTGTGTTATCATCACTATTTCTTGTGTGTTAACATCACTGCTACTACTGTGTTATCATCAATGTTACTGGTGTGTTAACATCACTGTTACTGTTGTGTTATCATCACTGTTGCTGGTGTGTTATCATCACTGTTACTGGTGTGTTAACATCACTGTTTCTGGTGTGTTATCATCACTGTTACTGGTGTGTTATCATCACTGTTGCTGGTGTGTTATGATCACTGTTACTGGTGTGTTATCATCACTGTTTCTGGTGCGATATGATCACTGTTACTGGTGTGTTAACATCACTGTTTCTGGTGTGTTATCATCACTGTTACTAGTGTGTTATCATCAGTGTTTCTGGTGTGATCATCACTGTTACAGGTGTGCTATCATCACTGTTGCTGGTGTGTTATCATCACTGTTTCTGTTGTGTTATCATCACTGTTTCTGGTGTGTTATCATCACTGTTTCTGGTGTGTTATCATCACTGTTGCTAGTGTGTTATCATCACTGTTTCTGGTGTGTTATCATCACTGTTGCTGGTGGGTTATCATCACTGTTGATGGTGTGTTATCGTCACTGTTTCTGGTGTGTTATCATCACTGTTGCTAGTGTGTTATCATCACTGTTTCTGGTGTGTTATCATCACTGTTTCTGGTGTGTTATCATCACTGTTGCTAGTGTGTTATCATCACTGTTGCTGGTCTGTTATCATCACTGTTTCTGGTGTGTTACCATCACTGTTTCTGGTGTGTTATCATCACTGTTGCTAGTGTGTTATCATCACTGTTGCTGGTCTGTTATCATCACTGTTTCTGGTGTGTTATCATCACTGTTTCTGGTGTGTTATTATCACTGTTTCTGGTGTGTTATCATCACTGTTACAGATGTGCTATCATCACTGTTGCTGGTGTGTTATCATCACTGTTTCTGGTGTGTTATCATCACTGTTTCTGGTGTGTTATCATCACTGTTGCTGCTGTGCTATCATCACTGTTGCTGGTGTGTTATCATCACTGTTTCTGGTGTGTTATCATCACTTTTGCTGCTGTGCTATCATCACTGTTGCTGGTGTGTTATCATCACTGTTGCTGGTGTGTTATCATCACTGTTTCTGTTGTGTTATCATAACTGTTACATGTTTGTTATCATTAATGGTTCTGGCGTGTTCTCATCACTGTTTCTGGTGCGATATTATCACTGTTACTAGTGTTTTAACTTCACTGTTTCTTGTGTGTTAACATCACTGTTACTAGTGTGTTATCGTCACTGTTTCTGGTGTGTTATTATCACTGTTACTGGTGTGTTATCATCACTGTTTCTGCTGTGTTATCATCACTATTTCTTGTGTGTTAACATCACTGCTACTACTGTGTTATCATCAATGTTACTGGTGTGTTAACATCACTGTTACGGTTGTGTTATCATCACTGTTACTGGTGTGTTATCATCACTGTTGCTGGTGTGTTATCATCACTGTTACTGGTGTGTTATCATCACTGTTTCTTGTGTGTTAACATCACTGTTACTAGTGTGTTATTGTCGCTGTTTCTGGTGTGTTATTATCACTGTTACTGGCGTGTTATCATAACAGTTTCTGGTGCGTTATCATCACTGTTTCTTGTGTGTTAACATCACTGCTACTAGTGTGTTATCATCACTGTTACTGGTGTGTTAGCATCACTGTTACTGTTGTGTTATCATCACTGTTACTGGTGTGTTATCATCACTGTTGCTGGTGTGTTATCATCACTGTTACTGGTGTGTTATCATCACTGTTACTGGTATGTTATCATCACTGTTTCTGGTGTGTTATCATCACTGTTACTGGTGTGTTAACATCACTGTTACTGTTGTGTTATCATCACTGTTGCTGGTGTGTTATCATCATTGTTACTGGTGTGTTATCATCACTGTTGCTGGTGTGTTATCATCACTGTTGCTGGTGTGTTATCATCACTGTTACTGTTGTGTTATCATCATTGTTTCTGCTGTGTTATCATCACCGTTTCTGGTGTGTTATCATCACTGTTGCTGCTGTGTTATCATCACTGTTTCTGGTGTGTTATCATCACTGTTTCTGGTGCGATATTATCACTGTTACTGGTGTGTTAAACATCACTGTTCCTGGTGTGTTATCATCACTGTTACTGGTGTGTTATCATCAGTGTTTCTGGTGCGATCATCACTGTTACAGGTGTGCTATCATCACTGTTGCTGGTGTGTTATCATCACTGTTTCTGGTGTGTTATCATCACTGTTTCTGGTGTGTTATCATCACTGTTTCTGGTGTGTTATCATCACTGTTGCTGGTGGGTTATCATCACTGTTGATGGTGTGTTATCATCACTGTTTCTGGTGTGTTATCGTCACTGTTTCTGGTGTGTTATCATCACTGTTGCTAGTGTGTTATCATCACTGTTTCTGGTGTGTTATCATCACTGTTTCTGGTGTGTTATCATCACTGTTTCTGGTGTGTTATCATCACTGTTGCCAGTGTGTTATCATCACTGTATCTGGTGTGTTATCATCACTGTTGCTAGTGTGTTATCATCACTGTTTCTGGTGTGTTATCATCACTGTTTCTGGTGTGTTAACATCACTATTACTGTTGTGTTATCATCACTGTTACTGGTGTGTTATCATCACTGTTGCTGGTGTGTTATCATCACTGTTACTGGTGTGTTATCAGCACTGGTTCTTGTGTGTTCACATCACTGTTACTAGTGTGTTATCGTCACTGTTTCTGGTGTGTTATTATCACTGTTACTGGTGTGTTAACATCACTGCTACTACTGTGTTATCATCAATGTTACTGGTGTGTTAACATCACTGTTACGGTTGTGTTATCATCGCCGTTTCTGGTGTGTTATCATCACTGTTGCTGGTGTGTTATCATCACTGTTTCTTGTGTGTTAACATCACTGTTACTAGTGTGTTATCATCACTGTTTCTTGTGTGTTAACATCACTGTTACTAGTGTGTTATCGTCGCTGTTTCTGGTGTGTTATTATCACTGTTACTGGCGTGTTATCATAACAGTTTCTGGTGTGTTATCATCACTGTTTCTTATGTGCTAACATCACTGCTACTAGTGTGTTATCATCACTGTTACTGGTGTGTTAGCATTACTGTTACTGTTGTGTTATCATCACTGTTGCTGGTGTGTTATCATCACTGTTACTGGTGTGTTAACATCACTGTTTCTGGTGTGTTATCATCACTGTTACTGGTGTGTTATCATCACTGTTGCTGGTGCGTTATGATCACTGTTACTGGTGTGTTATCATCACTGTTTCTGGTGCGATATGATCACTGTTACTGGTGTGTTAACATCACTGTTTCTGGTGTGTTATCATCACTGTTACTGGTGTGTTATCATCAGTGTTTCTGGTGTGATCATCACTGTTACAGGTGTGCTATCATCACTGTTGCTGGTGTGTTATCATCACTGTTTCTGTTGTGTTAACATCACTGTTTCTGGTGTGTTATCATCACTGTTTCTGGTGTGTTATCATCACTGTTGCTAGTGTGTTATCATCACTGTTTCTGGTGTGTTATCATCACTGTTGCTGGTGGGTTATCATCACTGTTGATGGTGTGTTATCATCACTGTTTCTGGTGTGTTATCATCACTGTTGCTAGTGTGTTATCATCACTGTTTCTGGTGTGTTATCATCACTGTTTCTGGTGTGTTATCATCACTGTTGCTAGTGTGTTATCATCACTGTTGCTGGTCTGTTATCATCACTGTTTCTGGTGTGTTACCATCAGTGTTTCTGGTGTGTTATCATCACTGTTGCTAGTGTGTTATCATCACTGTTTCTGGTGTGTTATTATCACTGTTTCTGGTGTGTTATCATCACTGTTACAGATGTGCTATCATCACTGTTGCTGGTGTGTTATCATCACTGTTTCTGGTGTGTTATCATCACTGTTTCTGGTGAGTTATCATCACTGTTGCTGCTGTGCTATCATCACTGTTGCTGGTGTGTTATCATCACTGTTTCTGGTGTGTTATCATCACTTTTGCTGCTGTGCTATCATCAGTGTTGCTGGTGTGTTATCATCACTGTTGCTGGTGTGTTATCATCACTGTTTCTGTTGTGTTATCATAACTGTTACATGTTTGTTATCATTAATGGTTCTGGCGTGTTCTCATCACTGTTTCTGGTGCGATATTATCACTGTTACTAGTGTTTTAACTTCACTGTTTCTGGTGTGTTATCATCACTGTTACTGGTGTGTTATCATCAGTGTTTCTGGTGTGTTGTCATCACTGTTACTGGTGTGTTATCATCACTGTTGCTGGTGTGTTATCATCACTGTTTCTGGTGTGTTATCATCACTGTTTCTGGTGCGATATTATCACTGTTACTGGTGTGTTAACATCACTGTTTCTGGTGTGTTATCATCACTGTTACCGGTGTGTTATCATCAGTGTTTCTGGTGTGATCATCACTGTTACAGGTGTGCTATCATCACTGTTGCTGGTGTGTTATCATCACTGTTTCTGGTGTGTTATCATCACTGTTTCTGGTGTGTTATCATCTCTCTTTCTGGTGTGTTATCATCACTGTTGCTCGTGTGTTATCATCACTGTTTCTGGTGTGTTATCTTCACTGTTGCTGGTGGGTTATCATCACTGTTGATGGTGTGTTATCATCACTGTTTCTGGTGTGTTATCATCACTGTTGCTGGTGTGTTATCATCACTGTTACTGGTGTGTTATCATCACTGTTGCTAGTGTGTTATCATCACCGTTGCTAGTGTGTTATCATCACTGTTTCTTGTGTGATCATCACTGTTTCTGGTGTGTTATCATCACTGTTGCTAGTGTGTTATCATCACCGTTGCTGGTGTGTTATCATCACTGTTTCTGGTGTGTTACCATAACTGTTTCTGGTGTGTTATCATCACTGTTGCTAGTGTGTTATCATCACTGTTTCTGGTGTGTTATTATCACTGTTTCTGGTGTGTTATCATCAGTGTTGCTGGTGTGTTATCATCACTGTTCCTGGTGTGTTATCATCACTGTTTCTGGTGTGTTATCATCACTGTTTCTGGTGTGTTATCATCACTGTTGCTGCTGTGCTATCATCACTGTTGCTGGTGTCTTATCATCACTGTTTCTGGTGTGTTATCATCACTGTTGCTGCTGTGCTATCATCACTGTTGCTGGTGTGTTATCATCACTGTTTCTGGTGTGTTATCATCACTGTTACTGGTGTGTTATCATCACTGTTGCTGGTGTGTTATCATCACTGTTTCTGGTGTGTTATCATCACTGTTACTGGTGTGCTATCATTACTGTTGCTGGTGTGTTATCATCACTCTTTCTGGTGTGTTATCATCACTGTTTCTGGTGTGTTATCATCACTGTTGCTGCTGGACTATCATCACTGTTGCTGGTGTGTTATCATCACTGTTGCTGGTGTGTTATCATCACTGTTTCTGGTGTGTTATCATCACTGTTACATGTTTGTTATCATCACTGTTTCTGGTGTGTTATCATCACTGTTACTGGTGTGTTATCATCAGTGTTTCTGGTGTGTTATCATCACTGTTACTGGTGTGTTATCATCACTGTTGCTGGTGTGTTATCATCACTGTTTCTGGTGTGTTATCATCACTGTTTCTGGTGCGATATTATCACTGTTACTGGTGTGTTAACATCACTGTTTCTGGTGTGTTATCATCACTGTTACTGGTGTGTTATCATCAGTGTTTCTGGTGTGATCATCACTGTTACAGGTGTGCTATCATCACTGTTGCTGGTGTGTTATCATCACTGTTTCTGCTGTGTTATCATCACTGTTTCTGGTGTGTTATCATCACTGTTTCTGGTGTGTTATCATCACTGTTGCTCGTGTGTTATCATCACTGTTTCTGGTGTGTTATCATCACTGTTGCTGGTGGGTTATCATCACTGTTGATGGTGTGTTATCATCACTGTTTCTGGTGTGTTATCATCACTGTTGCTAGTGTGTTATCATCACTGTTTCTTGTGTGATCATCTATGTTTCTGGTGTGTTATCAGCACTGTTGCTAGTGTGTTATCATCACTGTTGCTGGTGTGTTATCATCACCGTTTCTGGTATGTTACCATAAGTGTTTCTGGTGTGTTATCATCACTGTTGCTAGTGTGTTATCATCGCTGTTTCTGGTGTGTTATTATCACTGTTTCTGGTGTGTTATCATCAGTGTTGCTGGTGTGTTATCATCACTGTTTCTGGTGTGTTATCATCACTGTTTCTGGTGTGTTATCATCACTGTTTCTGGTGTGTTATCATCACTGTTGCTGCTGTGCTATCATCACTGTTGCTGGTGTCTTATCATCACTGTTTCTGGTGTGTTATCATCACTGTTGCTGCTGTGCTATCATCACTGTTGCTGGTGTGTTATCATCACTGTTGCTGGTGTGTTATCATCACTGTTTCTGGTGTGTTATCATCACTGTTACTGGTGTGTTATCATCACTGTTGCTGGTGTGTTATCATCACTGTTTCTGGTGTGTTATCATCACTGTTGCTGCTGTGCTATCATCACTGTTGCTGGTGTGTTATCATCACTGTTGCTGGTGTGTTATCATCACTCTTTCTGGTGTGTTATCATCACTGTTTCTGGTGTGCTATCATCACTGTTGCTGGTGTGTTATCATCACTGTTTCTGGTGTGTTATCATCACTGTTTCTGGTGTGTTATCATCACTGTTTCTAGTGTGTTATCATCACTGTTTCTGGTGTGTTATCATCACTGTTACTGGTGTGCTATGATCACTGTTGCTAGTGTGTTATCATCACTGTTGCTGGTGTGTTATCATCACTGTTTCTGGTGTGTTATCATCACTGTTTCTTCTGTGTAATCATCACTGTTTCTGGTGTGTTATCATCACTGTTACTGGTGTGTTATCATCACTGTTTCTGGTGTGTTATCATCACTGTTTCTGTTGTGTTATCATAACTGTTTCTTGTGTGTTATCATCACTGTTTCTGGTGTGTTATCATCACTGTTTCTGGTGTGTTATCATCACTGATTCTGGTGTGTATTCATCACTGTTACTGGTGTGTTATCATCACTGTTTCTGGTGTGTTATCATCACTGTTTCTGTGGGTTATCATCACTGATTCTGGTGTGTATTCATCACTGTTACTGGTGTGTTATCATCACTGTTTCTGGTGTGTTATCATCACTGTTGCTGGTGTGTTATCATCACTGTTTCTGGTGTGTTACCATCACTGTTTCTGGTGTGTTACCTTCACTTTTGCTGGTGTGTTATCATCACTGTTTCTGGTGTGTTATCATCACTGTTACTGGTGTGTTATCATCACTTTTGCTAGTGTGTTATCATCACTGTTTCTGGTGTGTTATCATCACTGTTGCTAGTGTGTTATCATCACTGTTGCTGGTGTATTATCATCACTGTTTCTGGTGTGTTATCATCACTGTTTCTGGTGTGTTATCATCACTGTTTCTGGTGTGTTATCATCACTGTTGCTGGTGTGTTATCATCACTGTTACTGTTGAGTTAACATCACTGTTGCTAGTGTGTTATCATCACTGTTTCTGGTGTGTTATCATCACTGATTCTGGTGTGTTATCATCACTGTTGCTGGTGTGTTATCATCACTGTTTCTGGTGTGTTATCATCACTTTTGCTAGTGTGTTAACATCACTGTTTCTGGTGTGTTATCATCACTGTTTCTGGTGTGTTATCATCACTGTTGCTAGTGTGTTATCATCACTGTTGCTGGTGTGTTATCATCACTGTTTCTGGTGTGTTATCATCACTGTTGCTGGTGTGTTATCATCACTGTTTCTGGTGTGTTATCATCACTGTTGCTGGTGTGTTATCATCACTGTTGCTATTGTGTTATCATCACTGTTGCTGGTGTGTTATCATCACTGTTTCTGGTGTGTTATCATCACTGTTTCTGGTCTGTTATCATCACTGTTGCTGGTGTGTTATCATCACTATTACTGGTGTGTTATCATCACTGTTTCTGGTGTGATAGCATCACTGTTGCTGGTGTGTTATCATCACTGTTACTGGTGTGTTAGCATCACTGTTTCTGGTGTGATATTATCGCTGATTCTAGTGTATTATCATCACTGTTTCTGCTGTGTTATCACTGTTGCTGCTGTGTTATCATCACTGTTGCTAGTGTGTTATCATCACTGTCTCTGGTGTGTTATCTTCACTTTTGCTGGTGTGTTATCATCACTGTTTCTGGTGTGTTATCATCACTGTTACAGATGTGTTATCATCACTGTCTCTGGTGTGTTATCTTCACTTTTGCTGGTGTGTTATCATCACTGTTTCTGGTGTGTTATCATCACTGTTTCTTCTGTGTAATCATCACTGTTTCTGGTGTGTTATCATCACTGTTACTGGTGTGTTATCATCACTGTTTCTGGTGTGTTATCATCACTGTTTCTGGTGTGTTATCATAACTGTTTCTTGTGTGTTATCATCACTGTTTCTGGTGTGTTATCATCACTGTTTCTGGTGTGTTATCATCACTGATTCTGGTGTGTATTCATCACTGTTACTGGTGTGTTATCATCACTGTTTCTGGTGTGTTATCATCACTGTTTCTGTGGGTTATCATCACTGATTCTGGTGTGTATTCATCACTGTTACTGGTGTGTTATCATCACTGTTTCTGGTGTGTTATCATCACTGTTGCTGGTGTGTTATCATCACTGTTTCTGGTGTGTTACCATCACTGTTTCTGGTGTGTTACCTTCACTTTTGCTGGTGTGTTATCATCACTGTTTCTGGTGTGTTATCATCACTGTTACTGGTGTGTTATCATCACTTTTGCTAGTGTGTTATCATCACTGTTTCTGGTGTGTTATCATCACTGTTGCTAGTGTGTTATCATCACTGTTGCTGGTGTATTATCATCACTGTTTCTGGTGTGTTATCATCACTGTTTCTGGTGTGTTATCATCACTGTTTCTGGTGTGTTATCATCACTGTTGCTGGTGTGTTATCATCACTGTTACTGTTGAGTTAACATCACTGTTGCTAGTGTGTTATCATCACTGTTTCTGGTGTGTTATCATCACTGATTCTGGTGTGTTATCATCACTGTTGCTGGTGTGTTATCATCACTGTTTCTGGTGTGTTATCATCACTTTTGCTAGTGTGTTAACATCACTGTTTCTGGTGTGTTATCATCACTGTTTCTGGTGTGTTATCATCACTGTTGCTAGTGTGTTATCATCACTGTTGCTGGTGTGTTATCATCACTGTTTCTGGTGTGTTATCATCACTGTTGCTGGTGTGTTATCATCACTGTTTCTGGTGTGTTATCATCACTGTTGCTGGTGTGTTATCATCACTGTTGCTATTGTGTTATCATCACTGTTGCTGGTGTGTTATCATCACTGTTTCTGGTGTGTTATCATCACTGTTTCTGGTCTGTTATCATCACTGTTGCTGGTGTGTTATCATCACTATTACTGGTGTGTTATCATCACTGTTTCTGGTGTGATAGCATCACTGTTGCTGGTGTGTTATCATCACTGTTACTGGTGTGTTAGCATCACTGTTTCTGGTGTGATATTATCGCTGATTCTAGTGTATTATCATCACTGTTTCTGCTGTGTTATCACTGTTGCTGCTGTGTTATCATCACTGTTGCTAGTGTGTTATCATCACTGTCTCTGGTGTGTTATCTTCACTTTTGCTGGTGTGTTATCATCACTGTTTCTGGTGTGTTATCATCACTGTTACAGATGTGTTATCATCACTGTCTCTGGTGTGTTATCTTCACTTTTGCTGGTGTGTTATCATCACTGTTTCTGGTGTGTTATCATCACTGTTACAGATGTGTTATCATCACTGTCTCTGGTGTGTTATCTTCACTTTTGCTGGTGTGTTATCATCACTGTTTCTGGTGTGTTATCATCACCGTTTCTGCTGTGTTATCACTGTTGCTGGTGTGTTATCTTCACTGTTTCTGGTGTGTTATCATCACTGTTTCTGGTGTGTTATCATCACTGTTTCTGGTGTGTTATCATCACTGTTGCTGCAGTGTTATCATCACTGTTGCTAGTGTGTTATCATCACTGTCTCTGGTGTGTTATCTTCACTTTTGCTGGTGTGTTATCATCACTGTTGCTAGTGTGTTATCATCACTGTCTCTGATGTGTTATCTTCACTTTTGCTGGTGTGTTATCATCACTGTTTCTGGTGTGTTATCATCACTGTTACAGATGTGTTATCATCACTGTCTCTGGTGTGTTATCTTCACTTTTGCTGGTGTGTTATCATCACTGTTTCTGGTGTGTTATCATCACCGTTTCTGCTGTGTTATCACTGTTGCTGGTGTGTTATCTTCACTGTTTCTGGTATGTTATCAGCAATGTTTCTGGTGTGTTATCATCACTGTTTCTGTTGTGTTATCACTGTTGCTGCTGTGTTATCATCACTGTTGCTAGTGTGTTATCATCACTGTTGCTGGTGTGTTATCTTCACTTTTGCTGGTGTGTTATCATCACTATTTCTGGTGTGTTATCTTCACTGTTGCTGCTGTGCTTCCATCACTGTTGCTAGTGTGTTATCATCACTGTTGCTGGTGTGTTATCATCACTGTTTCTGGTGTGTTATCATCACTGTTTCTGGTGTGTTACCATCACTGTTTCTGGTGTGTTATCATGACTGTTTCTGGTGTGTTATCATCACTGTTGCTGGTCTGTTATCATCACTGTTTCTGGTGTGTTATCATCACTGTTGCCGGTGTGTTATCATCACTGTTGCTAGTGTGTTATCATCACTGATTCTGGTGTGTATTCATCACTATTACTGGTGTGTTATCATCACTGTTTCTGGTGTGTTAGCATCACTGTTGCTGGTGTGTTATCATCACTGTTTCTGGTGTGTTATCATCACTGTTACTGGTGTGTTATCATCGCTGTTTCTGGTGTGTTATAATCACTTCTACTGGTCTGTTATCATCACTGTTACTGGTGTGCTATCATCACTGTTTTTGGTGAGATATTATCACTGATTCTAGTACGTTATCATCACTGTTACTGGTGTGTTATCATCACTGTTTCTGCTGTGTTATCATCACTGTTTTTGCTGTCTTATCATCACTGTTTCTGATGTGTTATCATCACTGTTTCTGGTGCCATATTAGCACTGTTACTGGTGTGTTAACATCACTGTTTCTGGTGTGTTATCATCACTGTTACTGGTGTGTTATCATCACTGTTACAGGTGTGTTATTATCACTGTTACTGGTGTGTTAACATCACTGTTTCAGGTGTGTTATCATCACTGTTTCTTGTGTGTTAACATCACTGCTACTAATGTGTTATCACCACTGTTACTGGTATGTTATCATCACTGTTGCTGGTGTGTTATCATCACCTTTACTGGTGTGTTACCATCACCAATACTGGTGTGTTCTGTGCACCTTTACTGGCGTGTTATCATCACCAATACTGGTGTGTTACCATCACCTTTACTGGTGTGTTATCATCACCAATACTGGTGTGTTATAATCACCTTTACTGGTGTGTTATCATCACCAATACTGGTGTGTTATAATCACCTTTACTGGTGTGTTACCATCACCAATACTGGTGTGTTATAATCACTTTTACTAGTGTGTTATCATCACCAATACTGGTGTGTTATAATCACCTTTACTGGTGTGTTATCATCACCAATACTGGTGTGTTCTACGCACCTTTACTGGTGTGTTATCATCACCTTTCCTGGCGTGTTATCATCACCAATACTGGTGTGTTCTACGCACCTTTACTGGTGTGTTATCATCACCAATACTGGTGTGTTATAGTCACCTTTACTGGCGTGTTATCATCACCAATACTGGTGTGTTATAATCACCTTTACTGGCGTGTTATCATCACCAATACTGGTGTGTTATAATCACCTTTACTGGCGTGTTATCATCACCAATACTGGTGTGTTATAATCACCAATACTGGCGTGTTATCATCACCAATACTGGTGTGTTATAATCACCTTTACTGGTGTGTTATCATCACCAATACTGGTGTGTTATAATCACCTTTACTGGTGTGTTATCATCACCAATACTGGTGTGTTATAATCACCTTTACTGGTGTGCTATCATCACCAATACTGGTGTGTTATAATCACCTTTACTGGTGTGTTATCATCACCAATACTGGTGTGTTATAATCACCTTTACTGGTGTGCTATCATCACCAATACTGGTGTGTTATAATCACTTTTACTGGTGTGTTATCATCACCAATACTGGTGTGTTATAATCACCTTCCTGGCGTGTTACCATCAACAATACTGGTGTGTTCTATGCACCTTTACTGGTGTGTTATCATCACCAATACTGGTGTGTTCTAATCACCTTTACTGGTGTGTTATCATCACCAATACTGGTGTGTTCTATGCACCTTTACTGGTGTGTTATCATCACCAATACTGTTGTGTTATAATCACCTTTCCTGGCGTGTTATCATCACCAATACTGGTGTGTTATAATCACTTTTACTGGTGTGTTACCATCACCAATACTGGTGTGTTCTATGCACCTTTACTGGTGTGTTATCATCACCAATACTGGTGTGTTATAATCACCTTTACTGGTGTGTTACCATCACCAATACTGGTGTGTTATAATCACCTTTACTGGTGTGTTACCATCACCAATACTGGTGTGTTCTATGCACCTTTACTGGCGTGTTATCATCACCAGTACTGGTGTGTTATAATCACTTTTACTGGTGTGTTACCATCACCAATACTGGTGTGTTCTATGCACCTTTACTGGTGTGTTATCATCACCAATACTGGTGTGTTATAATCACCTTTACTGGTGTGTTACCATCACCAATACTGGTGTGTTCTATGCACCTTTACTGGTGTGTTATCATCACCAATACTGGTGTGTTCTATGCACCTTTACTGGTGTGTTATCATCACCAATACTGGTGTGTTCTATGCACCTTTACTGGTGTGTTATCATCACCAATACTGGTGTGTTATAATCACCTTTACTGGTGTGTTACCATCACCAATACTGGTGTGTTCTATGCACCTTTACTGGTGTGTTATCATCACCAATACTGGTGTGTTCTATGCACCTTTACTGGTGTGTTACCATCACCAATACTGGTGTGTTCTATGCACCTTTACTGGTGTGTTATCATCACCAATACTGGTGTGATAATCACCTTTACTGGTGTGTTACCATCACCAATACTGGTGTGTTCTATGCACCTTTACTGGTGTGTTATCATCACCAATACTGGTGTGTTCTATGCACCTTTACTGGTGTGTTATCATCACCAATACTGTTGTGTTATAATCACCTTTCCTGGCGTGTTATCATCACCAATACTGGTGTGTTATAATCACTTTTACTGGTGTGTTACCATCACCAATACTGGTGTGTTCTACGCACCTTTACTGGTGTGTTATAATCACCTTTACTGGCGTGTTATCATCACCAATACTGGTGTGTTATAATCACCTTTACTGGTGTGTTACCATCACCAATACTGGTGTGTTATAATCACCTTTGCTGGCGTGTTACCATCACCAATACTGGTGTGTTATAATCACCTTTATTGGTGTGTTATCATCACCAATACTGGTGTGTTATAATCACTTTTACTGGTGTGTTACCATCACCAATACTGGTGTGTTATAATCACCTTTACTGGTGTGTTATCATCACCAATACTGGTGTGTTCTATGCACCTTTACTGGTGTGTTATCATCACCAATACTGGTGTGTTCTATGCACCTTTACTGGTGTGTTATCATCACCAATACTGGTGTGTTATAATCACCTTTACTGGTGTGTTACCATCACCAATACTGGTGTGTTCTATGCACCTTTACTGGTGTGTTATCATCACCAATACTGGTGTGTTCTATGCACCTTTACTGGTGTGTTACCATCACCAATACTGGTGTGTTCTATGCACCTTTACTGGTGTGTTATCATCACCAATACTGGTGTGATAATCACCTTTACTGGTGTGTTACCATCACCAATACTGGTGTGTTCTATGCACCTTTACTGGTGTGTTATCATCACCAATACTGGTGTGTTCTATGCACCTTTACTGGTGTGTTATCATCACCAATACTGTTGTGTTATAATCACCTTTCCTGGCGTGTTATCATCACCAATACTGGTGTGTTATAATCACTTTTACTGGTGTGTTACCATCACCAATACTGGTGTGTTCTACGCACCTTTACTGGTGTGTTATAATCACCTTTACTGGCGTGTTATCATCACCAATACTGGTGTGTTATAATCACCTTTACTGGTGTGTTACCATCACCAATACTGGTGTGTTATAATCACCTTTGCTGGCGTGTTACCATCACCAATACTGGTGTGTTATAATCACCTTTATTGGTGTGTTATCATCACCAATACTGGTGTGTTATAATCACTTTTACTGGTGTGTTACCATCACCAATACTGGTGTGTTATAATCACCTATACTGGCGTGTTATCATCACCAGTACTGGTGTGTTATAATCACTTTTACTGGTGTGTTACCATCACCAATACTGGTGTGTTCTACGCACCTTTACTGGCGTGTTATCATCACCAATACTGGTGTGTTATAATCACCTTTACTGGTGTGTTAGCATCAGCAATACTGGTGTGTTATAATCACTTTTACTGGTGTGTTACCATCACCAATACTGGTGTGTTCTACGCACCTTTACTGGTGTGTTATCATCACCAATACTGGTGTGTTATAATCACCTTTACTGGCGTGTTATCATCACCAATACTGGTGTGTTATAATCACCTTTCCTGGCGTGTTATCATCAGCAATACTGGCGTGTTATAATCACTTTTACTGGTGTGTTATCATCACCAATACTGGCGTGTTATAATCACCTTTACTGGTGTGTTACCATCACCAATACTGGTGTGTTATCATCACCAATACTGGTGTGTTATAATCACCTTTACTGGTGTGTTATCATCACCAATACTGGTGTGTTATAATCACCTTTACTGGTGTGTTACCATCACCAATACTGGTGTGTTTAATCACCTTTACTGGTGTGTTACCATCAGCAATACTGGTGTGTTCTGTGCACCTTTACTGGTGTGTTATCATCACCAATACTGGTGTGTTATAATCACCTTTACTGGTGTGTTACCATCACCAATACTGGTGTGTTATAATCACCTTTACTGGTGTGTTATCATCACCAATGCTGGTGTGTTATAATCACCTTTCCTGGCGTGTTATCATCAGCAATACTGGCGTGTTATAATCACTTTTACTGGTGTGTTATCATCACCAATACTGGCGTGTTATAATCACCTTTACTGGTGTGTTACCATCACCAATACTGGTGTGTTATAATCACCAATACTGGTGTGTTATAATCACCTTTACTGGTGTGTTACCATCACCAATACTGGTGTGTTATAATCACCTTTACTGGTGTGTTATCATCACCAATGCTGGTGTGTTATAATCACCTTTACTGGTGTGTTATCATCACCAATACTGGCGTGTTATAATCACCTTTACTGGTGTGTTATCATCACCAATACTGGTGTGTTATAATCACCAATACTGGTGTGTTATAATCACCTTTACTGGTGTGTTACCATCACCAATACTGGTGTGTTATAATCACCTTTACTGGTGTGTTATCATCACCAATACTGGCGTGTTATAATCACCTTTCCTGGCGTGTTATCATCAGCAATACTGGCGTGTTATAATCACTTTTACTGGTGTGTTACCATCACCAATACTGGTGTGTTCTGTGCACCTTTACTGGCGTGTTATCATCACCAATACTGGTGTGTTATAATCACCTTTCCTGGCGTGTTATCATCACCAATACTGGTGTGTTATCATCACCTTTACTGGTGTGTTACCATCACCAATACTGGTGTGTTATAATCACCTTTACTGGTGTGTTACCATCACCAATACTGGTGTGTTATAATCACCTTTACTGGTGTGTTACCATCACCAATACTGGTGTGTTATAATCACCTTTACTGGTGTGTTATCATCACCAATACTGGCGTGTTATAATCACCTTTACTGGCGTGTTATCATCACCAATACTGGCGTGTTATAATCACCTTTCCTGGCGTGTTATCATCAGCAATACTGGCGTGTTATAATCACTTTTACTGGTGTGTTACCATCACCAATACTGGCGTGTTATAATCACTTTTACTGGTGTGTTATCATCACCAATACTGGTGTGTTATAATCACCTTTCCTGGTGTGTTACCATCACCAATACTGGTGTGTTCTGTGCACCTTTACTGGCGTGTTATCATCACCAATACTGGTGTGTTATAATCACCTTTCCTGGCGTGTTATCATCACCAATACTGGTGTGTTATCATCACCTTTACTGGTGTGTTACCATCACCAATACTGGTGTGTTATAATCACCTTTACTGGTGTGTTACCATCACCAATACTGGTGTGTTATAATCACCTTTACTGGTGTGTTACCATCACCAATACTGGTGTGTTATAATCACCTTTACTGGTGTGTTATCATCACCAATACTGGCGTGTTATAATCACCTTTACTGGCGTGTTATCATCACCAATACTGGCGTGTTATAATCACCTTTCCTGGCGTGTTATCATCAGCAATACTGGCGTGTTATAATCACTTTTACTGGTGTGTTACCATCACCAATACTGGCGTGTTATAATCACTTTTACTGGTGTGTTACCATCACCAATACTGGTGTGTTATAATCACCTTTACTGGTGTGTTATCATCACCAATACTGGCGTGTTATAATCACCTTTCCTGGCGTGTTATCATCAGCAATACTGGCGTGTTATAATCACCTTTACTGGTGTGTTACCATCACCAATACTGGTGTGTTATAATCACCTTTACTGGCGTGTTATCATCACCAATACTGGCGTGTTATAATCACCTTTCCTGGCGTGTTATCATCAGCAATACTGGCGTGTTATAATCACTTTTACTGGTGTGTTACCATCACCAATACTGGTGTGTTATAATCACCTTTACTGGTGTGTTACCATCACCAATACTGGTGTGTTATAATCACCTTTACTGGTGTGTTATCATCACCAATACTGGCGTGTTATAATCACCTTTCCTGGCGTGTTATCATCAGCAATACTGGCGTGTTATAATCACTTTTACTGGTGTGTTACCATCACCAATACTGGTGTGTTCTGTGCACCTTTCCTGGCGTGTTATCATCACCAATACTGGTGTGTTATCATCACCTTTACTGGTGTGTTATCATCACCAATACTGGTGTGTTATAATCACCTTTACTGGTGTGTTACCATCACCAATACTGGTGTGTTATAATCACCTTTCCTGGCGTGTTATCATCACCAATACTGGTGTGTTATAATCACCTTTCCTGGCGTGTTATCATCACCAATACTGGTGTGTTATAATCACCTTTCCTGGCGTGTTATCATCACCAATACTGGTGTGTTATAATCACCTTTACTGGCGTGTTATCATCACCAATACTGGTGTGTTATAATCACCTTTACTGGTGTGTTATCATCACCAATACTGGCGTGTTATAATCACCTTTCCTGGCGTGTTATCATCAGCAATACTGGCGTGTTATAATCACTTTTACTGGTGTGTTACCATCACCAATACTGGTGTGTTCTGTGCACCTTTCCTGGCGTGTTATCATCACCAATACTGGTGTGTTATAATCACCTTTACTGGCGTGTTATAATCACCAATACTGGTGTGTTATAATCACCTTTACTGGTGTGTTATCATCAGCAATACTGGTGTGTTATAATCACCTTTCCTGGCGTGTTATCATCACCAATACTGGTGTGTTATAATCACCTTTACTGGCGTGTTATAATCACCAATACTGGTGTGTTATAATCACCTTTACTGGCGTGTTATCATCAGCAATACTGGTGTGTTATAATCACCTTTACTGGTGTGTTATCATCACCAATACTGGTGTGTTATAATCACCAATACTGGTGTGTTATCATCACCAATACTGGTGTGTTATAATCACCTTTACTGGCGTGTTATCATCAGCAATACTGGTGTGTTATAATCACCTTTACTGGTGTGTTATCATCACCTTTACTGGTGTGTTATAATCACCAATACTGGTGTGTTACCATCACCAATACTGGTGTGTTATAATCACCTTTACTGGTGTGTTATCATCAGCAATACTGGTGTGTTATAATCACCTTTACTGGTGTGTTATCATCACCTTTACTGGCGTGTTATAATCACCTTTACTGGCGTGTTATCATCACCAATACTGGTGTGTTATAATCACCAATACTGGTGTGTTATCATCACCAATACTGGTGTGTTATAATCACCTTTACTGGCGTGTTATCATCAGCAATACTGGTGTGTTATAATCACCAATACTGGTGTGTTATCATCAGCAATACTGGTGTGTTATAATCACCTTTACTGGTGTGTTATCATCAGCAATACTGGTGTGTTATAATCACCTTTACTGGTGTGTTATCATCACCAATACTGGTGTGTTATAATCACCTTTACTGGCGCGTTATCATCACCAATACTGGTGTGTTATAATCACCTTTACTGGTGTGTTATCATCACCAATACTGGTGTGTTATAATCACCTTTACTGGCGTGTTACCATCACCAATACTGGTGTGTTATAATCACCTTTACTGGCGTGTTATCATCAGCAATACTGGTGTGTTATAATCACTTTTACTGGCGTGTTATCATCACCAATACTGGTGTGTTATAATCACCTTTACTGGCGTGTTATCATCAGCAATACTGGTGTGTTATAATCACCTTTACTGGCGTGTTATAATCACCTTTACTGGCGTGTTATCATCACCAATACTGGTGTGTTATAATCACCTTTACTGGCGTGTTATCATCACCAATACTGGTGTGTTATAATCACCTTTACTGGCGTGTTATCATCACCTTTACTGGTGTGTTATCATCACCAATACTGGTGTGTTATCATCACCAATACTGGTGTGTTATAATCACCTTTACTGGTGTGTTAGCATCACCAATACTGGTGTGTTATAATCACCTTTACTGGTGTGTTACCATCACCAATACTGGCGTGTTATAATCACCTTTACTGGTGTGTTATCATCACCAATACTGGTGTGTTATAATCACCTTTATTGGTGTGTTATCATCACCAATACTGGTGTGTTATAATCACCTTTATTGGTGTGTTATCATCACCAATACTGGTGTGTTAAAATCACTTTTACTGGCGTGTTATCATCGCTGTTACTGTTGTGTTTTCATCACTGTTTCTGGTGTGTTATCATCACTGTTTCTGGTGTGTTATCATCACTGTTGCTGGTGTGTTATCATCACTGTTGCTGGTGTGTTATCATCACCTTTACTGGTGTGTTACCATCACCAATACTGGTGTGTTCTGTGCACCTTTACTGGCGTGTTATCATCACCAATACTGGTGTGTTATAATCACCTTTACTGGCGTGTTATCATCACCAATACTGGTGTGTTATAATCACCTTTACTGGTGTGTTATCATCACCAATACTGGTGTGTTATAATCACCTTTACTGGCGTGTTATCATCACCAATACTGGTGTGTTATAATCACCTTTACTGGTGTGTTACCATCACCAATACTGGTGTGTTATAATCACCTTTACTGGTGTGTTATCATCACCAATACTGGTGTGTTATAATCACCTTTACTGGTGTGTTATCATCACCAATACTGGTGTGTTATAATCACCTTTATTGGTGTGTTATCATCACCAATACTGGTGTGTTATAATCACTTTTACTGGTGTGTTATCATCGCCAATACTGGTGTGTTATAATCACCTTTATTGGTGTGTTATCATCACCAATACTGGTGTGTTAAAATCACTTTTACTGGCGTGTTATCATCGCCAATACTGGTGTGTTATAATCACCTTTATTGGTGTGTTATCATCACTGTTTCTGGTGTGTTATCATCACTGTTACTGGTGTGTTATCATCACTGTTGCTGGTGTGTTATCATCACTGTTTCTGGTGTGTTATCATCACTGTTGCTGCTGTGCTATCATCACTGTTGCTGGTGTGTTATCATCACTGTTGCTGGTGTGTTATCATCACTCTTTCTGGTGTGTTATCATCACTGTTTCTGGTGTGCTATCATCACTGTTGCTGGTGTGTTATCATCACTGTTTCTGGTGTGTTATCATCACTGTTTCTGGTGTGTTATCATCACTGTTTCTAGTGTGTTATCATCACTGTTTCTGGTGTGTTATCATCACTGTTACTGGTGTGCTATGATCACTGTTGCTAGTGTGTTATCATCACTGTTGCTGGTGTGTTATCATCACTGTTTCTGGTGTGTTATCATCACTGTTTCTTCTGTGTAATCATCACTGTTTCTGGTGTGTTATCATCACTGTTACTGGTGTGTTATCATCACTGTTTCTGGTGTGTTATCATCACTGTTTCTGGTGTGTTATCATAACTGTTTCTTGTGTGTTATCATCACTGTTTCTGGTGTGTTATCATCACTGTTTCTGGTGTGTTATCATCACTGATTCTGGTGTGTATTCATCACTGTTACTGGTGTGTTATCATCACTGTTTCTGGTGTGTTATCATCACTGTTTCTGTGGGTTATCATCACTGATTCTGGTGTGTATTCATCACTGTTACTGGTGTGTTATCATCACTGTTTCTGGTGTGTTATCATCACTGTTGCTGGTGTGTTATCATCACTGTTTCTGGTGTGTTACCATCACTGTTTCTGGTGTGTTACCTTCACTTTTGCTGGTGTGTTATCATCACTGTTTCTGGTGTGTTATCATCACTGTTACTGGTGTGTTATCATCACTTTTGCTAGTGTGTTATCATCACTGTTTCTGGTGTGTTATCATCACTGTTGCTAGTGCGTTATCATCACTGTTGCTGGTGTATTATCAACACTGTTTCTGGTGTGTTATCATCACTGTTTCTGGTGTGTTATCATCACTGTTTCTGGTGTGTTATCATCACTGTTGCTGGTGTGTTATCATCACTGTTACTGTTGAGTTAACATCACTGTTGCTAGTGTGTTATCATCACTGTTTCTGGTGTGTTATCATCACTGATTCTGGTGTGTTATCATCACTGTTGCTGGTGTGTTATCATCACTGTTTCTGGTGTGTTATCATCACTTTTGCTAGTGTGTTAACATCACTGTTTCTGGTGTGTTATCATCACTGTTTCTGGTGTGTTATCATCACTGTTGCTAGTGTGTTATCATCACTGTTGCTGGTGTGTTATCATCACTGTTTCTGGTGTGTTATCATCACTGTTGCTGGTGTGTTATCATCACTGTTTCTGGTGTGTTATCATCACTGTTGCTGGTGTGTTATCATCACTGTTGCTATTGTGTTATCATCACTGTTGCTGGTGTGTTATCATCACTGTTTCTGGTGTGTTATCATCACTGTTTCTGGTCTGTTATCATCACTGTTGCTGGTGTGTTATCATCACTATTACTGGTGTGTTATCATCACTGTTTCTGGTGTGATAGCATCACTGTTGCTGGTGTGTTATCATCACTGTTACTGGTGTGTTAGCATCACTGTTTCTGGTGTGATATTATCGCTGATTCTAGTGTATTATCATCACTGTTTCTGCTGTGTTATCACTGTTGCTGCTGTGTTATCATCACTGTTGCTAGTGTGTTATCATCACTGTCTCTGGTGTGTTATCTTCACTTTTGCTGGTGTGTTATCATCACTGTTTCTGGTGTGTTATCATCACTGTTACAGATGTGTTATCATCACTGTCTCTGGTGTGTTATCTTCACTTTTGCTGGTGTGTTATCATCACTGTTTCTGGTGTGTTATCATCACTGTTTCTTCTGTGTAATCATCACTGTTTCTGGTGTGTTATCATCACTGTTACTGGTGTGTTATCATCACTGTTTCTGGTGTGTTATCATCACTGTTTCTGGTGTGTTATCATAACTGTTTCTTGTGTGTTATCATCACTGTTTCTGGTGTGTTATCATCACTGTTTCTGGTGTGTTATCATCACTGATTCTGGTGTGTATTCATCACTGTTACTGGTGTGTTATCATCACTGTTTCTGGTGTGTTATCATCACTGTTTCTGTGGGTTATCATCACTTATTCTGGTGTGTATTCATCACTGTTACTGGTGTGTTATCATCACTGTTTCTGGTGTGTTATCATCACTGTTGCTGGTGTGTTATCATCACTGTTTCTGGTGTGTTACCATCACTGTTTCTGGTGTGTTACCTTCACTTTTGCTGGTGTGTTATCATCACTGTTTCTGGTGTGTTATCATCACTGTTACTGGTGTGTTATCATCACTTTTGCTAGTGTGTTATCATCACTGTTTCTGGTGTGTTATCATCACTGTTGCTAGTGTGTTATCATCACTGTTGCTGGTGTATTATCATCACTGTTTCTGGTGTGTTATCATCACTGTTTCTGGTGTGTTATCATCACTGTTTCTGGTGTGTTATCATCACTGTTGCTGGTGTGTTATCATCACTGTTACTGTTGAGTTAACATCACTGTTGCTAGTGTGTTATCATCACTGTTTCTGGTGTGTTATCATCACTGATTCTGGTGTGTTATCATCACTGTTGCTGGTGTGTTATCATCACTGTTTCTGGTGTGTTATCATCACTTTTGCTAGTGTGTTAACATCACTGTTTCTGGTGTGTTATCATCACTGTTTCTGGTGTGTTATCATCACTGTTGCTAGTGTGTTATCATCACTGTTGCTGGTGTGTTATCATCACTGTTTCTGGTGTGTTATCATCACTGTTGCTGGTGTGTTATCATCACTGTTTCTGGTGTGTTATCATCACTGTTGCTGGTGTGTTATCATCACTGTTGCTATTGTGTTATCATCACTGTTGCTGGTGTGTTATCATCACTGTTTCTGGTGTGTTATCATCACTGTTTCTGGTCTGTTATCATCACTGTTGCTGGTGTGTTATCATCACTATTACTGGTGTGTTATCATCACTGTTTCTGGTGTGATAGCATCACTGTTGCTGGTGTGTTATCATCACTGTTACTGGTGTGTTAGCATCACTGTTTCTGGTGTGATATTATCGCTGATTCTAGTGTATTATCATCACTGTTTCTGCTGTGTTATCACTGTTGCTGCTGTGTTATCATCACTGTTGCTAGTGTGTTATCATCACTGTCTCTGGTGTGTTATCTTCACTTTTGCTGGTGTGTTATCATCACTGTTTCTGGTGTGTTATCATCACTGTTACAGATGTGTTATCATCACTGTCTCTGGTGTGTTATCTTCACTTTTGCTGGTGTGTTATCATCACTGTTTCTGGTGTGTTATCATCACTGTTACAGATGTGTTATCATCACTGTCTCTGGTGTGTTATCTTCACTTTTGCTGGTGTGTTATCATCACTGTTTCTGGTGTGTTATCATCACCGTTTCTGCTGTGTTATCACTGTTGCTGGTGTGTTATCTTCACTGTTTCTGGTGTGTTATCATCACTGTTTCTGGTGTGTTATCATCACTGTTTCTGGTGTGTTATCATCACTGTTGCTGCAGTGTTATCATCACTGTTGCTAGTGTGTTATCATCACTGTCTCTGGTGTGTTATCTTCACTTTTGCTGGTGTGTTATCATCACTGTTGCTAGTGTGTTATCATCACTGTCTCTGATGTGTTATCTTCACTTTTGCTGGTGTGTTATCATCACTGTTTCTGGTGTGTTATCATCACTGTTACAGATGTGTTATCATCACTGTCTCTGGTGTGTTATCTTCACTTTTGCTGGTGTGTTATCATCACTGTTTCTGGTGTGTTATCATCACCGTTTCTGCTGTGTTATCACTGTTGCTGGTGTGTTATCTTCACTGTTTCTGGTATGTTATCAGCACTGTTTCTGGTGTGTTATCATCACTGTTTCTGTTGTGTTATCACTGTTGCTGCTGTGTTATCATCACTGTTGCTAGTGTGTTATCATCACTGTTGCTGGTGTGTTATCTTCACTTTTGCTGGTGTGTTATCATCACTATTTCTGGTGTGTTATCTTCACTGTTGCTGCTGTGCTTCCATCACTGTTGCTAGTGTGTTATCATCACTGTTGCTGGTGTGTTATCATCACTGTTTCTGGTGTGTTATCATCACTGTTTCTGGTGTGTTACCATCACTGTTTCTGGTGTGTTATCATGACTGTTTCTGGTGTGTTATCATCACTGTTGCTGGTCTGTTATCATCACTGTTTCTGGTGTGTTATCATCACTGTTGCCGGTGTGTTATCATCACTGTTGCTAGTGTGTTATCATCACTGATTCTGGTGTGTATTCATCACTATTACTGGTGTGTTATCATCACTGTTTCTGGTGTGTTAGCATCACTGTTGCTGGTGTGTTATCATCACTGTTTCTGGTGTGTTATCATCACTGTTACTGGTGTGTTATCATCGCTGTTTCTGGTGTGTTATAATCACTTCTACTGGTCTGTTATCATCACTGTTACTGGTGTGCTATCATCACTGTTTTTGGTGAGATATTATCACTGATTCTAGTACGTTATCATCACTGTGACTGGTGTGTTATCATCAGTGTTACTGGTGAGTTATCATCACTGTTACTGGTGTGTTATCATCACTGTTTCTGCTGTGTTATCATCACTGTTTTTGCTGTCTTATCATCACTGTTTCTGATGTGTTATCATCACTGTTTCTGGTGCCATATTAGCACTGTTACTGGTGTGTTAACATCACTGTTTCTGGTGTGTTATCATCACTGTTACTGGTGTGTTATCATCACTGTTACAGGTGTGTTATTATCACTGTTACTGGTGTGTTAACATCACTGTTTCAGGTGTGTTATCATCACTGTTTCTTGTGTGTTAACATCACTGCTACTAATGTGTTATCACCACTGTTACTGGTATGTTATCATCACTGTTGCTGGTGTGTTATCATCACCTTTACTGGTGTGTTACCATCACCAATACTGGTGTGTTCTGTGCACCTTTACTGGCGTGTTATCATCACCAATACTGGTGTGCTATAATCACCTTTACTGGCGTGTTATCATCACCAGTACTGGTGTGTTACAATCACCTTTACTGGTGTGTTATCATCACCAATACTGGTGTGTTAAAATCACTTTTACTGGCGTGTTACCATCACCAATACTGGTGTGTTATAATCACCTTTACTGGTGTGTTATCATCACCAATACTGGCGTGTTATAATCACTTTTACTGGTGTGTTATCATCACCAATACTGGTGTGTTATAATCACCTTTCCTGGCCTGTTATCATCACCAATACTGGTGTGTTCTACGCACCTTTACTGGTGTGTTATCATCACCAATGCTGGTGTGTTATAATCACCTTTACTGGTGTGTTATCATCACCAATACTGGTGTGTTATAATCACCTTTCCTGGTGTGTTACCATCACCAATACTGGTGTGTTATAATCACCTTTACTGGTGTGTTATCATCACCAATACTGGTGTGTTCTACGCACCTTTACTGGTGTGTTACCATCACCAATACTGGTGTGTTATAATCACCTTTACTGGTGTGTTATCATCACCAATACTGGTGTGTTCTACGCACCTTTACTGGTGTGTTACCATCACCAATACTGGTGTGTTATAATCACCTTTACTGGTGTGTTACCATCACCAATACTGGTGTGTTATAATCACCTTTACTGGCGTGTTATCATCACCTTTACTGGTGTGTTATAATCACCTTTACTGGTGTGTTATCATCACCAGTACTGGTGTGTTATAATCACCTTTCCTGGTGTGTTATCATCACCAATACTGGTGTGTTACCATCACCTTTACTGGTGTGTTACCATCACCAATACTGGTGTGTTATAATCACCTTTACTGGTGTGTTATCATCACCAATACTGGTGTGTTATAATCACCTTTACTGGCGTGTTATCATCACCAATACTGGTGTGTTATAATCACCTTTCCTGGTGTGTTACCATCACCAATACTGGTGTGTTCTACGCACCTTTACTGGTGTGTTATCATCACCAATACTGGTGTGTTATAGTCACCTTTACTGGCGTGTTATCATCACCAATACTGGTGTGTTATAATCACCTTTACTGGTGTGTTACCATCACCAATACTGGTGTGTTATAATCACCTTTACTGGCGTGTTATCATCACCAATACTGGTGTGTTATAATCACCTTTCCTGGTGTGTTACCATCACCAATACTGGTGTGTTATAATCACCTTTACTGGCGTGTTATCATCACCAATACTGGTGTGTTATAATCACCTTTCCTGGTGTGTTACCATCACCAATACTGGTGTGTTCTACGCACCTTTACTGGTGTGTTATCATCACCAATACTGGTGTGTTATAATCACCTTTACTGGTGTGTTATCATCAGCAATACTGGCGTGTTATAATCACCTTTACTGGTGTGTTACCATCACCTTTACTGTTGTGTTATAATCACCTTTACTGGTGTGTTATCATCAGCAATACTGGTGTGTTATAATCACCTTTACTGGTGTGTTATCATCACCAATACTGGTGTGTTATAATCACCTTTACTGGTGTGTTACCATCACCTTTACTGTTGTGTTATAATCACCTTTCCTGGCGTGTTATCATCACCAATACTGGTGTGTTATAATCACTTTTACTGGTGTGTTACCATCACCAATACTGGTGTGTTCTATGCACCTTTACTGGTGTGTTATCATCACCAATACTGGTGTGTTATAATCACCTTTACTGGTGTGTTACCATCACCAATACTGGTGTGTTATAATCACCTTTATTGGTGTGTTATCATCACCAATACTGGTGTGTTATAATCACCTTTACTGGTGTGTTATAATCACCTTTACTGGTGTGTTCTACGCACCTTTACTGGTGTGTTATCATCACCAATACTGGTGTGTTATAATCACCTTTACTGGTGTGTTACCATCACCAATACTGGTGTGTTCTATGCACCTTTACTGGTGTGTTATCATCACCAATACTGGTGTGTTATAATCACCTTTACTGGTGTGTTACCATCACCAATACTGGTGTGTTCTATGCACCTTTACTGGTGTGTTATCATCACCAATACTGTTGTGTTATAATCACCTTTCCTGGCGTGTTATCATCACCAATACTGGTGTGTTATAATCACTTTTACTGGTGTGTTACCATCACCAATACTGGTGTGTTCTACGCACCTTTACTGGTGTGTTATAATCACCTTTACTGGCGTGTTATCATCACCAATACTGGTGTGTTATAATCACCTTTACTGGTGTGTTACCATCACCAATACTGGTGTGTTATAATCACTTTTACTGGTGTGTTACCATCACCAATACTGGTGTGTTCTACGCACCTTTACTGGCGTGTTATCATCACCAATACTGGTGTGTTATAATCACCTTTACTGGCGTGTTATCATCACCAGTACTGGTGTGTTATAATCACTTTTACTGGTGTGTTACCATCACCAATACTGGTGTGTTCTACGCACCTTTACTGGTGTGTTATAATCACCTTTACTGGTGTGTTACCATCACCAATACTGGTGTGTTCTACGCACCTTTACTGGCGTGTTATCATCACCAATACTGGTGTGTTATAATCACCTTTACTGGCGTGTTATCATCACCAATACTGGTGTGTTATAATCACCTTTACTGGCGTGTTACCATCACCAATACTGGTGTGTTATAATCACCTTTACTGGCGTGTTATCATCACCAATACTGGTGTGTTATAATCACCTTTACTGGTGTGTTATCATCACCAATACTGGTGTGTTATAATCACCTTTACTGGTGTGTTATCATCACCAATACTGGTGTGTTATAATCACCTTTCCTGGTGTGTTACCATCAGCAATACTGGTGTGTTCTGTGCACCTTTACTGGTGTGTTATCATCACCAATGCTGGTGTGTTATAATCACCTTTACTGGTGTGTTACCATCACCAATACTGGTGTGTTCTACGCACCTTTACTGGTGTGTTATAATCACCTTTACTGGTGTGTTATCATCACCAATACTGGTGTGTTATCATCACCAATACTGGTGTGTTCTACGCACCTTTACTGGCGTGTTATCATCACCAATACTGGTGTGTTATAATCACCTTTACTGGCGTGTTACCATCACCAATACTGGTGTGTTATAATCACCTTTACTGGTGTGTTATCATCACCAATACTGGTGTGTTCTGTGCACCTTTACTGGTGTGTTATCATCACCAATACTGGTGTGTTATAATCACCTTTACTGGTGTGTTACCATCACCAATACTGGCGTGTTATAATCACCTTTCCTGGCGTGTTATCATCAGCAATACTGGCGTGTTATAATCACCTTTACTGGTGTGTTACCATCACCAATACTGGCGTGTTATAATCACCTTTACTGGCGTGTTATCATCACCAATACTGGTGTGTTATAATCACCTTTCCTGGCGTGTTATCATCAGCAATACTGGCGTGTTATAATCACCTTTACTGGTGTGTTACCATCACCAATACTGGCGTGTTATAATCACCTTTACTGGTGTGTTATCATCACCAATACTGGTGTGTTATAATCACCTTTACTGGTGTGTTATCATCACCAATACTGGTGTGTTATAATCACCTTTACTGGCGTGTTATCATCACCAATACTGGTGTGTTACCATCACCAATACTGGTGTGTTATAATCACCTTTACTGGTGTGTTATCATCACCAATACTGGTGTGTTATAATCACCTTTACTGGTGTGTTATAATCACCTTTACTGGTGTGTTATAATCACCTTTACTGGTGTGTTATCATCACCAATACTGGTGTGTTATAATCACCTTTACTGGTGTGTTATCATCACCAATACTGGTGTGTTATAATCACCTTTCCTGGCGTGTTATCATCAGCAATACTGGCGTGTTATAATCACCTTTACTGGTGTGTTACCATCACCAATACTGGTGTGTTTAATCACCTTTACTGGTGTGTTACCATCAGCAATACTGGTGTGTTCTGTGCACCTTTACTGGTGTGTTATCATCACCAATACTGGTGTGTTATAATCACCTTTACTGGTGTGTTATCATCACCAATACTGGCGTGTTATAATCACCTTTACTGGTGTGTTATCATCACCAATGCTGGTGTGTTATAATCACCTTTACTGGTGTGTTATCATCACCAATACTGGTGTGTTATAATCACCTTTCCTGGCGTGTTATCATCACCAATACTGGTGTGTTATAATCACCTTTCCTGGCGTGTTATCATCACCAATACTGGTGTGTTATAATCACCTTTACTGGCGTGTTACCATCACCAATACTGGTGTGTTATAATCACCTTTACTGGTGTGTTATCATCACCAATACTGGCGTGTTATAATCACTTTTACTGGCGTGTTACCATCACCAATACTGGTGTGTTATAATCACCTTTACT
Source organism: Scyliorhinus torazame (assembly GCF_047496885.1). Lineage (NCBI taxonomy): Eukaryota > Metazoa > Chordata > Chondrichthyes > Carcharhiniformes > Scyliorhinidae > Scyliorhinus > Scyliorhinus torazame. The sequence continues at coordinate 28,804,891 of NC_092733.1, read as the reverse complement.
GGTGTGTTATAATCACCTTTCCTGGCGTGTTATCATCAGCAATACTGGTGTGTTATAATCACCTTTCCTGGCGTGTTATCATCAGCAATACTGGCGTGTTATAATCACTTTTACTGGTGTGTTACCATCACCAATACTGGTGTGTTCTGTGCACCTTTACTGGCGTGTTATCATCACCAATACTGGTGTGTTATAGTCACCTTTACTGGTGTGTTACCATCACCAATACTGGCGTGTTATAATCACCTTTACTGGTGTGTTATCATCACCAATACTGGTGTGTTATAATCACCTTTACTGGTGTGTTATCATCACCAATACTGGTGTGTTATAATCACCTTTATTGGTGTGTTATCATCAGCAATACTGGCGTGTTATAATCACTTTTACTGGTGTGTTACCATCACCAATACTGGTGTGTTCTGTGCACCTTTACTGGTGTGTTATCATCACCAATACTGGTGTGTTATAATCACCTTTACTGGCGTGTTATCATCACCAATACTGGTGTGTTATAATCACCTTTCCTGGCGTGTTATCATCACCTTTACTGGTGTGTTATAATCACTTTTACTGGTGTGTTACCATCACCAATACTGGTGTGTTATAATCACCTTTACTGGCGTGTTATCATCACCAATACTGGTGTGTTCTATGCACCTTTACTGGCGTGTTATCATCGCTGTTACTGTTGTGTTTTCATCACTGTTTCTGGTGCCATATTAGCACTGTTACTGGTGTGTTATAATCACCTTTACTGGCGTGTTATCATCACCAATACTGGTGTGTTATAATCACCTTTACTGGCGTGTTATCATCACCAATACTGGTGTGTTATAATCACCTTTACTGGCGTGTTATAATCACCTTTACTGGTGTGTTATCATCACCAATACTGGTGTGTTCTACGCACCTTTACTGGCGTGTTATCATCACCAATACTGGTGTGTTATAATCACCTTTACTGGTGTGTTATCATCACCAATACTGGTGTGTTATAATCACCTTTATTGGTGTGTTATCATCACCAATACTGGTGTGTTATAATCACCTTTACTGGTGTGTTACCATCAGCAATACTGGTGTGTTCTGTGCACCTTTACTGGTGTGTTACCATCACCAATACTGGTGTGTTCTAATCACCTTTACTGGTGTGTTACCATCACCAATACTGGTGTGTTATAATCACCAATACTGGTGTGTTACCATCACCAATACTGGTGTGTTATAATCACCTTTACTGGCGTGTTATCATCACCAATACTGGTGTGTTATAATCACCTTTACTGGTGTGTTACCATCAGCAATACTGGTGTGTTCTGTGCACCTTTACTGGTGTGTTATCATCACCAATACTGGTGTGTTATAATCACCTTTACTGGTGTGTTACCATCACCAATACTGGTGTGTTATAATCACCTTTACTGGTGTGTTACCATCAGCAATACTGGTGTGTTCTGTGCACCTTTACTGGTGTGTTATCATCACCAATACTGGTGTGTTACCATCACCAATACTGGCGTGTTATAATCACCTTTACTGGTGTGTTACCATCACCAATACTGGTGTGTTATAATCACCTTTACTGGTGTGTTATCATCACCAATACTGGTGTGTTACCATCACCAATACTGGCGTGTTATAATCACCTTTACTGGTGTGTTATCATCACCAATACTGGTGTGTTATAATCACCTTTACTGGTGTGTTACCATCACCAATACTGGTGTGTTATAATCACCTTTACTGGCGTGTTATCATCACCAATACTGGTGTGTTATAATCACCTTTACTGGTGTGTTACCATCACCAATACTGGCGTGTTATAATCACCTTTACTGGCGTGTTATCATCACCAATACTGGTGTGTTATAATCACCTTTACTGGTGTGTTACCATCACCAATACTGGTGTGTTATAATCACCTTTACTGGTGTGTTACCATCACCAATACTGGTGTGTTATAATCACCTTTACTGGCGTGTTATCATCACCAATACTGGTGTGTTATAATCACCTTTACTGGTGTGTTACCATCACCAATACTGGTGTGTTCTGTGCACCTTTACTGGTGTGTTATCATCACCAATACTGGTGTGTTATAATCACCTTTACTGGTGTGTTACCATCACCAATACTGGTGTGTTATAATCACCTTTACTGGTGTGTTATCATCACCAATACTGGTGTGTTATAATCACCTTTATTGGTGTGTTATCATCACCAATACTGGTGTGTTAAAATCACTTTTACTGGCGTGTTATCATCGCTGTTACTGTTGTGTTTTCATCACTGTTTCTGATGTGTTATCATCACTGTTACTGGTGTGTTATCATCACTGTTTCTGGTGTGTTAACATCACTGTTTCTGGTGTGTTATCATCACTGTTGCTGGTGTGTTATCATCACTGTTTCTGATGTGTTATCATCACTGTTTCTGGTGCCATATTAGCACTGTTACTGGTGTGTTATCATCACTGTTTCTGATGTGTTATCATCACTGTTTCTGGTGCCATATTAGCACTGTTACTGGTGTGTTAACATCACTGTTTCTGGTGTGTTATCATCACTGTTACTGGTGTGTTATCATCACTGTTACTGGTGTGTTATCATCATTGTTACTGGTGTGTTAACATCACTGTTTCTGGTGTGTTATCATCACTGTTTCTGGTGTGTTATCATCACTGTTACTGGTGTGTTATCATCACTGTTACAGGTGTGTTATTATCACTGTTTCAGGTGTGTTATCATCACTGTTTCTTGTGTGTTAACATCACTGCTACTAATGTGTTATCACCACTGTTACTGGTATGTTATCATCACTGTTGCTGGTGTGTTATCATCACCTTTACTGGTGTGTTACCATCACCAATACTGGTGTGTTCTGTGCACCTTTACTGGCGTGTTATCATCACCAATACTGGTGTGTTATAATCACCTTTACTGGAGTGTTACCATCACCAATACTGGTGTGTTCTACGCACCTTTACTGGAGTGTTACCATCACCAATACTGGTGTGTTCTACGCACCTTTACTGGCGTGTTATCATCACCAATACTGGTGTGTTATAATCACCTTTACTGGCGTGTTACCATCACCAATACTGGTGTGTTATAATCACCTTTACTGGTGTGTTACCATCACCAATACTGGTGTGTTCTACGCACCTTTACTGGTGTGTTATAATCACCTTTACTGGTGTGTTACCATCACCAATACTGGTGTGTTATAATCACCTTTACTGGTGTGTTATCATCACCAATACTGGTGTGTTATAATCACTTTTACTGGTGTGTTACCATCACCAATACTGGTGTGTTCTATGCACCTTTACTGGTGTGTTATCATCACCAATACTGGTGTGTTATAATCACCTTTACTGGTGTGTTACCATCACCAATACTGGTGTGTTCTACGCACCTTTACTGGTGTGTTATCATCACCAATACTGGTGTGTTATAATCACCTTTACTGGCGTGTTATCATCAGCAATACTGGCGTGTTATAATCACCTTTACTGGTGTGTTACCATCACCAATACTGGTGTGTTATAATCACCTTTACTGGTGTGTTACCATCACCAATACTGGTGTGTTATAATCACCTTTACTGGTGTGTTATCATCACCAATACTGGTGTGTTATAATCACTTTTACTGGTGTGTTACCATCACCAATACTGGTGTGTTATAATCACCTTTACTGGTGTGTTATAATCACCAATACTGGTGTGTTATAATCACCTTTACTGGTGTGTTATAATCACCAATACTGGTGTGTTATAATCACCAATACTGGTGTGTTATCATCACCAATACTGGTGTGTTCTATGCACCTTTACTGGTGTGTTATCATCACCAATACTGGTGTGTTATAATCACCTTTACTGGTGTGTTATCATCACCAATACTGGTGTGTTATAATCACCTTTACTGGTGTGTTAGCATCACCAATACTGGTGTGATAATCACCTTTCCTGGCGTGTTATCATCACCAATACTGGTGTGTTATAATCACCTTTACTGGTGTGTTATCATCACCAATACTGGTGTGTTATAATCACCTTTCCTGGTGTGTTACCATCACCAATACTGGCGTGTTATAATCACCTTTACTGGCGTGTTATCATCACCAATACTGGTGTGTTATAATCACCTTTACTGGCGTGTTACCATCACCAATACTGGTGTGTTATAATCACCTTTACTGGTGTGTTATCATCACCAATACTGGTGTGTTATAATCACCTTTACTGGCGTGTTATCATCACCAATACTGGTGTGTTATAATCACCTTTACTGGCGTGTTATCATCACCAATACTGGTGTGTTATAATCACCTTTACTGGTGTGTTAGCATCACCAATACTGGTGTGATAATCACCTTTCCTGGCGTGTTATCATCACCAATACTGGTGTGTTATAATCACTTTTACTGGTGTGTTACCATCACCAATACTGGTGTGTTCTATGCACCTTTACTGGTGTGTTATCATCACCAATACTGGTGTGTTATAATCACCTTTACTGGTGTGTTAGCATCACCAATACTGTTGTGTTATAATCACCTTTCCTGGCGTGTTATCATCACCAATACTGGTGTGTTATAATCACCTTTACTGGTGTGTTATCATCACCAATACTGGTGTGTTATAATCACCTTTCCTGGTGTGTTACCATCACCAATACTGGTGTGTTATAATCACCTTTCCTGGCGTGTTATCATCACCAATACTGGTGTGTTATAATCACCTTTCCTGGTGTGTTACCATCAGCAATACTGGTGTGTTATAATCACCTTTACTGGCGTGTTACCATCACCAATACTGGCGTGTTATAATCACCTTTACTGGCGTGTTATCATCACCAATACTGGTGTGTTATAATCACCTTTACTGGCGTGTTACCATCACCAATACTGGTGTGTTATAATCACCTTTACTGGTGTGTTATCATCACCAATACTGGTGTGTTATAATCACCTTTACTGGCGTGTTATCATCACCAATACTGGTGTGTTATAATCACCTTTACTGGCGTGTTATCATCACCAATACTGGTGTGTTATAATCACCTTTACTGGTGTGTTAGCATCACCAATACTGGTGTGATAATCACCTTTCCTGGCGTGTTATCATCACCAATACTGGTGTGTTATAATCACTTTTACTGGTGTGTTACCATCACCAATACTGGTGTGTTCTATGCACCTTTACTGGTGTGTTATCATCACCAATACTGGTGTGTTATAATCACCTTTACTGGTGTGTTATCATCACCAATACTGGTGTGTTATAATCACCTTTACTGGTGTGTTAGCATCACCAATACTGGTGTGTTATAATCACCTTTACTGGTGTGTTATAATCACCTTTACTGGTGTGTTATCATCACCAATACTGGTGTGTTATAATCACCTTTCCTGGCGTGTTATCATCACCAATACTGGTGTGTTATAATCACCTTTCCTGGTGTGTTACCATCACCAATACTGGTGTGTTATAATCACCTTTCCTGGCGTGTTATCATCACCAATACTGGTGTGTTATAATCACCTTTCCTGGTGTGTTACCATCAGCAATACTGGTGTGTTATAATCACCTTTACTGGCGTGTTATCATCACCAATACTGGTGTGTTATAATCACCTTTACTGGTGTGTTATAATCACCTTTACTGGTGTGTTACCATCACCAATACTGGTGTGTTATAATCACCTTTCCTGGCGTGTTATCATCACCAATACTGGTGTGTTACCATCACCTTTACTGGTGTGTTACCATCACCAATACTGGTGTGTTATAATCACCTTTCCTGGCGTGTTATCATCACCAATACTGGTGTGTTCTATGCACCTTTACTGGTGTGTTATCATCACCAATACTGGTGTGTTATAATCACCTTTACTGGCGTGTTATCATCACCAATACTGGTGTGTTATAATCACCTTTACTGGTGTGTTATAATCACCTTTACTGGTGTGTTACCATCACCAATACTGGTGTGTTACCATCACCTTTACTGGTGTGTTACCATCACCAATACTGGTGTGTTATAATCACCTTTCCTGGCGTGTTATCATCACCAATACTGGTGTGTTATAATCACCTTTCCTGGCGTGTTATCATCACCAATACTGGTGTGTTATCATCACCTTTACTGGTGTGTTATCATCACCAATACTGGTGTGTTATAATCACCAATACTGGTGTGTTATAATCACCTTTACTGGCGTGTTACCATCACCTTTACTGGTGTGTTATAATCACCTTTACTGGCGTGTTATCATCAGCAATACTGGTGTGTTATCATCACCTTTACTGGTGTGTTATCATCACCAATACTGGTGTGTTATAATCACCAATACTGGTGTGTTATAATCACCTTTACTGGCGTGTTACCATCACCTTTACTGGTGTGTTATAATCACCTTTACTGTTGTGTTATAATCACCTTTCCTGGCGTGTTATAATCACCTTTACTGGTGTGTTATCATCACCAATACTGGTGTGTTATAATCACCTTTACTGGCGTGTTATCATCACCAATACTGGTGTGTTACCATCACCTTTACTGGTGTGTTACCATCACCAATACTGGTGTGTTATAATCACCTTTACTGGCGTGTTATAATCACCTTTACTGGCGTGTTATAATCACCTTTACTGGTGTGTTATAATCACCTTTACTGGCGTGTTATAATCACCTTTACTGGCGTGTTATCATCACCAATACTGGTGTGTTATAATCACCTTTACTGGCGTGTTATCATCACCAATACTGGTGTGTTATAATCACCAATACTGGTGTGTTATAATCACCAATACTGGTGTGTTATCATCACCAATACTGGTGTGTTATAATCACCTTTACTGGTGTGTTACCATCACCAATACTGGTGTGTTATAATCACCTTTACTGGTGTGTTATAATCACCTTTACTGGCGTGTTATAATCACCTTTACTGGTGTGTTATCATCACCAATACTGGTGTGTTATAATCACCTTTACTGGCGTGTTATCATCACCAATACTGGTGTGTTATAATCACCTTTACTGGCGTGTTATCATCACCAATACTGGTGTGTTATAATCACCTTTACTGGCGTGTTATCATCACCAATACTGGTGTGTTATAATCACCTTTACTGGCGTGTTATCATCACCAATACTGGTGTGTTATAATCACCTTTACTGGCGTGTTATCATCACCAATACTGGTGTGTTATAATCACCTTTACTGGCGTGTTATCATCACCAATACTGGTGTGTTATAATCACCTTTCCTGGCGTGTTATCATCACCAATACTGGTGTGTTATAATCACCTTTACTGGCGTGTTATAATCACCTTTACTGGCGTGTTATAATCACCTTTACTGGTGTGTTATAATCACCTTTACTGGCGTGTTATAATCACCTTTACTGGTGTGTTATCATCACCAATACTGGTGTGTTATAATCACCTTTACTGGCGTGTTATCAGCACCAATACTGGTGTGTTATAATCACCTTTACTGGTGTGTTACCATCACCAATACTGGTGTGTTATAATCACCTTTACTGGTGTGTTATCATCACCAATACTGGTGTGTTATAATCACCTTTACTGGTGTGTTATAATCACCTTTACTGGTGTGTTATAATCACCTTTACTGGTGTGTTATAATCACCTTTACTGGCGTGTTATCATCACCAATACTGGTGTGTTATAATCACCTTTACTGGCGTGTTATCAGCACCAATACTGGTGTGTTATAATCACCTTTACTGGTGTGTTACCATCACCAATACTGGTGTGTTATAATCACCTTTACTGGCGTGTTATCATCAGCAATACTGGCGTGTTATAATCACCTTTACTGGTGTGTTATAATCACCTTTACTGGTGTGTTATCATCACCAATACTGGTGTGTTATAATCACCTTTACTGGTGTGTTATCATCACCAATACTGGTGTGTTATAATCACCTTTACTGGTGTGTTACCATCAGCAATACTGGTGTGTTCTACGCACCTTTACTGGCGTGTTATCATCAGCAATACTGGTGTGTTATAATCACCTTTACTGGTGTGTTATCATCACCAATACTGGTGTGTTATAATCACCTTTACTGGCGTGTTATCATCACCAACACTGGTGTGTTATAATCACCTTTGCTGGCGTGTTATCATCACCAATACTGGTGTGTTATAATCACCTTTACTGGTGTGTTACCATCACCAATACTGGCGTGTTATAATCACCTTTACTGGTGTGTTATCATCACCAATACTGGTGTGTTATAATCACCTTTACTGGTGTGTTATCATCACCAATACTGGTGTGTTATAATCACCTTTACTGGTGTGTTATCATCACCAATACTGGTGTGTTATAATCACCTTTACTGGTGTGTTATCATCACCAATACTGGTGTGTTATAATCACCTTTCCTGGCGTGTTATCATCACCAATACTGGTGTGTTATAATCACCTTTACTGGTGTGTTATCATCACCAATACTGGTGTGTTATAATCACCTTTATTGGTGTGTTATCATCACCAATACTGGTGTGTTATAATCACCTTTATTGGTGTGTTATCATCACCAATACTGGTGTGTTAAAATCACTTTTACTGGCGTGTTATCATCGCTGTTACTGTTGTGTTTTCATCACCTTTACTGGTTTGTTATCATCACTGATGCTAGTTTGATATTATCACTGTTTCTGAAGTCTTATTATCACTATTACTAAGGTCTTATAATTACTGCTTCTGATATGTTATGATCACTGTCACTGATGTGTAATCATCATTGTTATTGGTGTTACCATGATTGTTACTGGTGTGTTATCATCACAGTTACTGGTGTGTTATCATCACTGTTTCTGGTGTGTTATCATCACTGTTACTGAAGTGTTATCCTCAGTGTTTCTGGTGTGTTATCATCACTGTTGCTGGTGTGTTATCATCACTGTTACTGTTGTGTTACCATGATTGTTACTGGTGTGTTATCATCACTGTTACTGGTGTGTTATCATCACAGTTACTGGTGTGTTATCATCACTGTTTCTGGTGTGTTATCATCACTGTTACTGTAGTGTTATCCTCAGTGTTTCTGGTGTGTTGTCATCACTGTTACTGTTGTGTTACCATGATTGTTACTGGTGTGTTATCATCACTGTTACTGGTGTCTTATCATCACTGTTACTGGTGTGTTATCATCACTGTTTCTGCTGTGTGATCATCACTGTTACTGGTGGGTTACCATGATTGTTACTGATGTTTTATCATCAATGTTACTGGTGTGTTAACATCAGTGCTGCTCCTGTGATATCATATATTACTCGTGTATTATCCTCACTGTTACTGCAGTGTTCTCGTCACTGTCAGGAGTGTGTTTTCATGAGTATCACTGACGTGTTATCATAACTGTTACTGACGTGTTATGATTCCTTTAACTGGTGTATTATCATGACTGTGAGAGATGTGTTATGATCACCGTTTCTGCTGTGTTACCATCACTGTTACAGGTGTGTTAGTTGCTGTGTTATCCGGTGTATGATATTTATTTAGTTTTTGGTGTGTTATCATCACTGTTATTGATGCGCTCTCATGACTATTACTGCTGTGTTACCATCACTGTTACAGGTGTGTTAGTTGCTGTGTTATCCGGTGTATGATATTTATTTAGTTTTTGGTGTGTTATCATCACTGTTATTGATGCGTTATCATCACTGTTACTGCTGTGTTGCCATCACTGTTACAGGTGTGTTAGTCGCTGTGTTATCTGGTGTATGATATTTATTTAGTTTTTGGTGTGTTATCATCACTGTTATTGATGCGTTCTCATTACTGTTACTGGTGTGTTATGATCACTGTTACTGGTGTGTTATCATCACCGTTACTGTTGTGTTATCATCACTGTTACTGTTGTGTTATCATCTCTGATGTGGTGTGATATTATTGTTATGGGCCAGGCTTAGAGAACCCCAAAGTGTATCATGGAGTTCACCTGACCCACAACCTTTACTAGATTGTGGTATGGGGAGCACACGGCCCACTCTACAGGAGTGGGACAGCAGGAATGGAAAAGTATTTTTTAAAAGGAAAACAATGTTTCTTCTATGAACTCAAGTTAACCTTTTTACAGTGAAAATCTTAGCAACCATCAATTCAAATACAACCCCAAAAGAATGCAACATTACGTAATCCTTAAAACCTCCCAAACAACATCCAGAAGACAAAAGAAACACCTTTTAACATAATCACACTAGGTTCATGACTGAGAACATTTAGAATTCTGAATTCACCAAATGATGAAGAGATAGTCTTTTCATGGCAGAGAGATCAACAGTACACCTGCTCTGTCTGGCTTCAGCTCCAACACTGAAAACAAAACTAAAACACACCCTGCAGCAAACAGCCTAAAACGAAAGTAAAAAGCTGACAGACAGCCCAGCTCCACCCACACTCTGACATCACTGCAGTAATATGAGCAGCCAAACATTTCTTAAAGCGACATTTGTATGATATTATCACTGTTACTGATGTGTTATAATCACTGTTACTGATGTGTTATAATCACTGTTACTGATGTGTTATAATCACTGTTACTAATGTGTTATAATCACTGTTACTAATGTGTTATAATCACTGTTACTGATGTGTTATAATCACTGTTACTGATGTGTTATAATCTCTGTTACTGATGGGTATAATTGCTGTTACTGGTATGTTATCACTCCTGTTATTGGGGAGCTATCATCACTTTTACAAATGTGTTAAAATTTATGTTGCTGGTGTATCAGAATCACTGTTCTGTTATCCTCATTGGTATGGCAGGGGGGTGGGCATGGGAGCAATAGGCCAGAAGGTGAGAGCATTGAGGGAGAACTAGGGAATAGGGACAGTGGGGCTCTGAGGCAGAGCAGACAGGGAGAAGTTGCTGAACACAGCGGGTCTGGTGGCCTGAAGTGCATATGTTTAAATGCAAGAAGTATTACGGGTAAGGCAGATGAACGTAGAGCTTGGATTAGTACTTGGAACTATGATGTTGTTGCCATTACAGAGACCTGGTTGAGGGAAGGGCAGGATTGGCAGCTAAACGTTCCAGGATTTAGATGTTTCAGGTGGGATAGAGGGGGATGTAAAAGGGGAGGCGGAGTTGCGCTACTGGTTCGGGAGAATATCACAGCTGTACTGCGGGAGGACACCTCAGAGGGTAGTGAGGCTATATGGGTAGAGATCAGGAATAAGAAGGGTGCAGTCACAATGTTGGGGGTTTACTACAGGCCTCCCAACAGCCAGCGGGAGATAGAGGAGCAGATAGGTAGACAGATTTTGGAAAAGAGTAAAAACAACAGGGTTGTGGTGATGGGAGACTTCAACTTCCCCAATATTGACTGGGACTCACTTCGTGCCAGGGGCTTAGACGGGGCGGAGTTTGTAAGGAGCATCCAGGAGGGCATCTTAAAACAATATGTAGACAGTCCAACTAGGGAAGGGGCGGTACTGGACCTGGTATTGGGGAATGAGCCCGGCCAGGTGGTAGATGTTTCAGTAGGGGAGCATTTCGGTAACAGTGACCACAATTCAGTAAGTTTTAAAGTACTGGTGGACAAGGATAAGAGTGGTCCTAGGATGAATGTGCTAAATTGGGGGAAGGCTAATTATAACAATATTAGGCGGGAACTGAAGAACATAGATTGGGGGCGGATGTTTGAGGGCAAATCAATATCTGACATGTGGGAGGCTTTCAAGTGTCAGTTGAAAGGAATTCAAGATCGGCATGTTCCTGTGAGGAAGAAGGATAAATACGGCAATTTTCGGGAACCTTGGATGACGAGAGATATTGTAGGCCTCGTCAAAAAGAAAAAGGAGGCATTTGTCAGGGCTAAAAGGCTGGGAACAGACGAAGCCTGCGTGGAATATAAGGAAAGTAGGAAGGAACTTAAGCAAGGAGTCAGGAGGGCTAGAAGGGGTCACAAAAAGTCATTGGCAAATAGGGTTAAGGAAAATCCCAAGGGTTTTTACACGTACATAAAAAGCAAGAGGGTAGCCAGGGAAAGGGTTGGCCCACTGAAGGATAGGCAAGGGAATCTATGTGTGGAGCCAGAGGAAATGGGTGAGGAACTAAATGAATACTTTGCATCAGTATTCACCAAAGAGAAGAAATTGGTAGATGTTGAGTCTGGAGAAGGGGGTGTAGATAGCCTGGGTCACATTGAGATCCAAAAAGACGAGGCGTTGGGTGTCTTAAAAAATATTAAGGTAGATAAGTCCCCAGGGCCTGATGGGATCTACCCCAGAATACTGAAGGAGGCTGGAGAGGAAATTGCTGAGGCCTTGACAGAAATCTTTGGATCCTCACTGTCTTCAGGGGATGTCCCGGAGGACTGGAGAATAGCCAATGTTGTTCCTCTGTTTAAGAAGGGTAGCAAGGATAATCCCGGGAACTACAGGCCGGTGAGCCTTACTTCAGTGGTAGGGAAATTACTGGAGAGAATTCTTCGAGACAGGATCTACTCCCATTTGGAAGCAAATGGACGTATTAGTGAGAGGCAGCATGGTTTTGTGAAGGGGAGGTCGTGTCTCACTAACTTGATAGAGTTTTTCGAGGAGGTCACTAAGATGATTGATGCAGGTAGGGCAGTGGATGTTGTCTATATGGACTTCAGTAAGGCCTTTGACAAGGTCCCTCATGGTAGACTAGTACAAAAGGTGAAGTCACACGGGATCAGGGGTGAGCTGGCAAGGTGGATACAGAACTGGCCAAGTCATAGAAGGCAGAGAGTAGCAATGGAAGGATGCTTTTCTAATTGGAGGGCTGTGACCAGTGGTGTTCCACAGGGATCAGTGCTGGGACCTTTGCTCTTTGTAGTATATATAAATGATTTGGAGGAAAATGTAACTGGTCTGATTAGTAAGTTTGCAGACGACACAAAGGTTGGTGGAATTGCGGATAGCGATGACGACCGTCAGAGGATACAGCAGGATTTAGATTGTTTGGAGACTTGGGCGGAGAGATGGCAGATGGAGTTTAATCCGGACAAATGTGAGGTAATGCATTTTGGAAGGTCTAATGCAGGTAGGGAATATACAGTGAATGGTAGAACCCTCAAGAGTATTGAAAGTCAAAGAGATCTAGGAGTACAGGTCCACAGGTCATTGAAAGGGGCAACACAGGTGGAGAAGGTAGTCAAGAAGGCATGCGGCATGCTTGCCTTCATTGGCCGGGGCATTGAGTATAAGAATTGGCAAGTCATGTTGCAGCTGTATAGAACCTTAGTTAGGCCACACTTGGAGTAGAGTGTTCAATTCTGAGTATGGTGTTCAATTCTGGTCGCCACACTACCAGAAGGATGTGGAGGCTTTAGAGAGGGTGCAGAAGAGATTTACCAGAATGTTGCCTGGTATGGACGGCATTAGCTATGAGGAGCGGTTGAATAAACTCGATTTGTTCTCACTGGAACAAAGGAGGTTGAGGGGAAACCTGATAGAGGTCTACGAAATTATGAGGGGCATAGACAGAGTGGATAGTCAGAGGCTTTTCCCCAGGGTAGAAGGGTCAATTACTATGGGGCATAGGTTTAAGGTGAGAGGGGCAAGGTTTAGAGCAGATGTACGAGGCAAGTTTTTTACGCAGAGGATAGTGGGTGCCTGGAACTCGCTACCGGAGGAGGTGGTGGAAGCAGGGACGATAGTGACATTTAAGGGGCATCTTGACAAATACATGAATAGGATGGGAATGGAGGGATACGGACCCAGGAAGTGTAGAAGATTGTAGTTTAGTCGGGCAGCATGGTCGGCACGGGCTTGGAGGGCCAAAGGGCCTGTTCCTGTGCTGTACATTTCTTTGTTCTTTGTTTTGTTCTTTGATACTGAAGTGATGTCATCATTGTTACTGGTGTATTATCACCACTGTTACTGAGATGTTATCATCAATGATACTGAGGTATTATCATCACAGTTACTGGTCTGTTATCATCTCTATTACTGGTGTGTGGCCATCACTGTTAAAGGTGTGTTATGATCACTGTTACTGGTGTGCTATCACCACGTTACTTGTGTTATCATTACTGTTAATAATGTGTTATCATAAATGTTGCTCGTGTGTTATCATCACTGTTACTGGTGTGTGATCATCACTGTTTGTTGTGTGTTATCACCACTGTTACTGGTGTGTTATCATTACTGTTATTGGTGTGTTAACATCACTGTTAGGGTCTTTGATCATCACTGTTACTCGTGTGTTATAACCACTCTTACTGCTGTGTTATGATCTCTGGTGTGTTATCATTACTGTTTCGAGTGTGTTATCACCATTGCTTCTGCTGTGCTATCATCACTGTTACTGGTGTGTTATTATCACTGATGTGGTGGGATACTATTACTGTTACTGATCTGTTATAATCACTGTTACTAATGTGGTATCATCACTGTTACTGATGTGTATAATTGCTGTTACTGGTATGTTATCTCCCCATTTACTGGCGTGCTATAATCACTGTTACTGTGATTTATCATAAATGTTGCTGGTGTGTTATTATCACTTTTGATGTTGTTTTATACTTCCTGATACTTAAGTGTTATCATCACTGTTACTGGTGCATTATCATCACTATTACTGTTGTGTTATCATCACTGTTACTGAGGTGTTAACATCACTATTACTGGCATGTTATCACTGTTACTGGTGTGTTATTATCACACTTACTGCTGCGTTATGATCACGGTTTCTGGTGTGTCATCATCACTGTTACTGGTGTGTTATCATCTCTGATGTGGTGTGATATTATCGTTATGGGCCAGGGTTTAGAGAACCCCAACGTGTATCATGGAGTTCACCTGACCCACAACTTTTACTATATTGTGGTATGTAGAGCACATGGCTCACTCTACAGGTGTGGTACAGCAGAAATGGAAAAGTATTTTTAAAAAGCAAAGCAATGTTTATTCTATGAACCCACGTTAACCTCTTTTAAACATACAGTGAACATCTTAGCAACCATCAATTCAAATACAACCCCCAAAGAATACAACACTAAGTAATCCTTAAAACTTCCCAAGCAACATCCAGAAGACAAAAGAAATATCTTTTAACAGAAGCACATTAGGTTTACATTCACGACTGAGAACATTTAGAATTTTGAATTCACCAAATGATGAAGAGAGAGTCTTTTCATGGCAGAGAGATCAACAGTACACCTGCTCTGTCTGGCTTCAGCTCCAACACTGAAAACGACACTAAAACACACCCTGCAGCATACAGCCTAAAACGAAAGTAAAAAGCTGACAGACAGCCCAGCTCCACCCGGACTCTGACATCACTGCAGTAATATGAGCAGCCAAACATTTCTTAAAGCAACATTCTCATGATATTATTACTGTTACTGATATGTTATAATCACTGTGACTGATGTGTTATAATCACTGTTACTGATGTGTTATAATCACTGTTACTAATGTGTTATAATCAGTTACTGATGTGTTATCATCACTGTTACTGATGTGTTAGAATCACTGTTACTGATGCGTAATAATCTCTGTTACTGATGGGTATAATTGCTGTTACTGGTATTTTATCACCCCTGTTACTGGGGAGCTATCATCACTTTTAAAAATGTGTTAACATTAATGTTGCTGGTGTGTTATTATCACTGTCTCTGTTATGCTCATTGATACTGAAGCGATGTCATCATTGTTACTGGTGTATTATCACCACTGTTAATGATGGGTTATCATCAATGATACTGGTGTGTTATCATCACAGTTACTGGTGTGTGATCATCACTGTTACTGGTGTGTTAACATCACTAATGCTGGTTCGATATGATAACTGATACTCGTGCATTATCTTCACTGTTACTGTAGTGTTCTCACCACTCTTACTGGTGTGTTATCATTACTGATGTGGTCTCATCACTGTAGCTGGCGTATTATCATCACTGTTACTTGTGTGTTCTCATTCCTATTACTGATGTGTTTTCCTGTTAGAGGAGTGTTATGATCAGAGTTACTGGTGCGTTGCCATCCATGTTGCTGCTGTGTTATTATCACTGTTACTGGTGTGTTATCATCACTGTTACTAATGTGCTATCATCTCTGATGTGGTGTGATATTATTGTTATGGGCCAGGGTTTAGTTGAACCCCAAAGTGTATCATGGAATTCAACTGACCCACAACTTTTATTATATTGTGGTATGGGGAGCACACGGCCCACTCTACAGGTGTGGGACAGCAGAAATGGAAAAGTATTTTTTAAAAGCAAAGCAATGTTTATTCTATGAACCCAAGTTAACCTTTTTAAAACAGTGAACATCTTAGCAACCATCAATTCAAATACAAACCCCAAAGAATACAACACTAAGAAAACCTTAAAACTTCCCAAACAACATCCAGAAGACAAAAGAAACACCTTTTAACAGAAGCACATTAGGTTTACATTCACGACTGAGAACATTTAGAATTTTGAATTCACCAAATGATCAAGAGATAGTCTTTTCATGGCAGAGAGAACAACAGTACACCTGCTCTGTCTGGCTTCAGCTCCAACACTGAAAACGAAACTAAAACACACCCTGCAGCAAACAGCCTAAAACGAAAGTAAAAAGCTGACAGACAACCCAGATCCACCCGGACTCTGACATCACTGCAGTAATATGAGCAGCCAAACATTTCTTAAAGCGACATTTGTATGATATTATCACTGTTACTGATGTGTTATAATCACTGTTACTGATGTGTTATAATCACTGTTACTGGTCTGTTATCATCACTGTTTCTAGTGTGTTACCATCACTGTTTCTGGTGTGTTATCATCACTGTTTCTGGTGTGTTATCATCACTGTTACTGGTGTGTTATCATCACTGTTTCTGGTGCGTTATCATCGCAGTTTCTTGTGTGTTATCCCCACTGTGACTTGTGCATTATCATCACTGTTTCTGGTGTGTTATCATCAAATTAATGTGCGCACTGTCTGTGCGGAGTCTGTACATCCTCCCTGTGTGTGCGTGGGTTTCCTCCGGGTGCTCCGTTAGGTGGATTGGCCATGATAAATTGCCCTTGGGTAAGGGGACTGGGTTATGGGGATAGGGTGGAGGTGTTAACCTTGGATGGGGTGCTCTTTCCAGGACCCAGTGCATACTCGATGGGCCGAATGGCCTCCTTCTGCACTGTAAAATTCTAAAAACAAATTAAAACAAAACATTATCTGGTATGTTATCATCACTGTTATCGGTGCATTATTATCACTGTTTCTGCTGTGTTATCATCACTGTTAGTGGTGCGATATTATCGCTGTTACTGCTGTGTTATCATCAATGTTGCTGTTGTGTTATCATCACTCTTACTGGTGTGATATTACCACTGTTACTGCTGGGTTATCATCACTGTTACCGGTGCGTAATCATCAGTGTTTCTGGTGTGTTATCATCAGTGTTTCTAGTGAGTTATCATCACTGTTACTGGTGTGCTATCCTCACTGTTACAGGTGTGTTATTATCACTGTTACTGGTGTGTTATCATCACTGTTTCTTGTGTGTTAACATCACTGTTACTGGTGTGTTATCATCACTGTTACTGCTGTGTTATCATCACTGTTACTAGTGTGTTATCATCACTGTTACTGGTGTGTTAACATCATTGTTACTGGTGTGTTATCATCACTGTTACTAGTGTGTTATCATCACTTTTTCTTGTGTGTTATCCTCACTGTTACAGGTGTGTTATTATCACTGTTACTGGTGTGTTATCATCACTGTTACTAGTGTGTTACCATCACTGTTTCTGGTGTGTTATCATCACTGTTTCTGGTGTGTTATCATCACTGTTACTGGTGTGTTATCATCACTGTTTCTGGTGTGTTATCATCGCAGTTTCTTGTGTGTTATCCCCACTGTGACTTGTGCATTATCATCACTGTTTCTGGTGTGTTATCATCAAATTAATGTGCGCACTGTCTGTGCGGAGTCTGTACATCCTCCCTGTGTGTGCGTGGGTTTCCTCCGGGTGCTCCGTTAGGTGGATTGGCCATGATAAATTGCCCTTGGGTAAGGGGACTGGGTTATGGGGATAGGGTGGAGGTGTTAACCTTGGATGGGGTACTCTTTCCAGGACCCAGTGCATACTCGATGGGCCGAATGGCCTCCTTCTGCACTGTAAAATTCTAAAAAAAAATTAAAACGAAACATTATCTGGTATGTTATCATCACTGTTATCGGTGCATTATTATCACTGTTTCTGCTGTGTTATCATCACTGTTAGTGGTGCGATATTATCGCTGTTACTGCTGTGTTATCATCAATGTTGCTGTTGTGTTATCATCACTCTTACTGGTGTGATATTACCACTGTTACTGCTGGGTTATCATCAGTGTTACCGGTGCATAATCATCAGTGTTTCTGGTGTGTTATCATCAGTGTTTCTAGTGAGTTATCATCACTGTTACTGGTGTGTTATCCTCACTGTTACAGGTGTGTTATTATCACTGTTACTGGTGTGTTATCATCACTGTTTCTTGTGTGTTAACATCACTGTTACTGGTGTGTTATCATCACTGTTACTGCTGTGTTATCATCACTGTTACTAGTGTGTTATCATCACTGTTACTGGTGTGTTAACATCATTGTTACTGGTGTGTTATCATCACTGTTACTAGTGTGTTATCATCACTTTTTCTTGTGTGTTATCCTCACTGTTACAGGTGTGTTATTATCACTGTTACTGCTGTGTTATCATCACTGTTACTAGTGTGTTATCATCACTGTTACTGGTGTGTTAACACTGTTACTGGTGTGTTATCATCACTGTTACTAGTGTGTTATCATCACTTTTTCTTGTGTGTTATCCTCACTGTTACAGGTGTGTTATTATCACTGTTGCTGTTGTGTTATCATCACTGTTACTGGTGTGTGATCATCACTGTTACTAGTGTTTTATCATCACTGTTTCTTGTGTGGTAACATCACTGTTTCTGGTGTGATATCATCACTGTTACTGGTGTGTTAACACTGTTACTGGTGTGTTATCATCACTGTTACTAGTGCGTTATCACTTTTTCTTGTGTGTTATCCTCACTGTTACAGGTGTGTTCTTATCACTGTTACTGGATTGTTATCATCACTGTTACTAGTGTGTTATCACTTTTTCTTGTGTGTTATCCTCACTGTTACAGGTGTGTTATTATCACTGTTACTGGTGTGTGATCATCACTGTTACTAGTGTTTTATCATCACTGTTTCTTGTGTGTTAACATCACTGTTTCTGGTGTGTTATCACTGTTGCTGGTGTGTTATCATCACTGTTACTGGTGTGTTATCACTGTTACTGGTGTGTTAACATCACTGTTTCTGGTGTGTTATCATCAGCGTTTCTGGTGTGTTATCATCACTGTTTCTGGTGTGTTACCATCACTGTTGCTGGTGTGTTATCATCACTGTTTCTGGTGTGTTATCATCACTGTTTCTGGTGTGTTATCACTGTTGCTGGTGTGTTATCATCACTGTTACTGGTGTGTTATCACTGTTTCTGGTGTGCTACCATCACTGTTACTGGTGTGCTATCATCACTGTTACTGGTGTGCTACCATCACTGTTACTGGTGTGTTATCAGCACTGTTACTGGTGTGTTATCATCACTGTTACTGGTGTGCTATCATCACTGTTACTGGTGTGTTATCAGCACTATTACTGGTGTGTTATCATCACTGTTACAGGTGTGTTATCATCACTGTTTCTGGTGTGTTATCATCACTGTTTCTGGTGTGTTATCATCACTGTTTCTGGTGTGTTATCATCACTGTTTCTGGTGTGTTATCATCACTGTTTCTGGTGTGTTATCATCACTGTTACTGGTGTGTTATCATCACTGTTTCTGGTGTGTTAACATCACTGTTACAGGTGTGTTATTATCACTATTACAGGTGTGTTATTATCACTGTTACTGGTGTGCTATCATCACTGTTACTGGTGTGTTATCAGCACTGTTACAGGTGTGTTATTATCACTGTTACAGGTGTGTTATTATCACTGTTACTGGTGTGCAATCATTACTGTTACTGGTGTGTTAACATCACTGTTTCTGGTGTGTTATTATCACTGTTACTGGTGTGTTATCATCACTGTTTCTTGTGTGTTAACATCACTGTTACTGGTGTGTTATCATCACTGTTACTGCTGTGTTATCATCACTGTTACTAGTGTGTTATCATCACTGTTACTGGTGTGTTAACATCATTGTTACTGGTGTGTTATCATCACTGTTACTAGTGTGTTATCATCACTTTTTCTTGTGTGTTATCCTCACTGTTACAGGTGTGTTATTATCACTGTTACTGCTGTGTTATCATCACTGTTACTAGTGTGTTATCATCACTGTTACTGGTGTGTTAACACTGTTACTGGTGTGTTATCATCACTGTTACTAGTGTGTTATCATCACTTTTTCTTGTGTGTTATCCTCACTGTTACAGGTGTGTTATTATCACTGTTGCTGTTGTGTTATCATCACTGTTACTGGTGTGTGATCATCACTGTTACTAGTGTTTTATCATCACTGTTTCTTGTGTGGTAACATCACTGTTTCTGGTGTGATATCATCACTGTTACTGGTGTGTTAACACTGTTACTGGTGTGTTATCATCACTGTTACTAGTGCGTTATCACTTTTTCTTGTGTGTTATCCTCACTGTTACAGGTGTGTTCTTATCACTGTTACTGGATTGTTATCATCACTGTTACTAGTGTGTTATCACTTTTTCTTGTGTGTTATCCTCACTGTTACAGGTGTGTTATTATCACTGTTACTGGTGTGTGATCATCACTGTTACTAGTGTTTTATCATCACTGTTTCTTGTGTGTTAACATCACTGTTTCTGGTGTGTTATCACTGTTGCTGGTGTGTTATCATCACTGTTACTGGTGTGTTATCACTGTTACTGGTGTGTTAACATCACTGTTTCTGGTGTGTTATCATCAGCGTTTCTGGTGTGTTATCATCACTGTTTCTGGTGTGTTACCATCACTGTTGCTGGTGTGTTATCATCACTGTTTCTGGTGTGTTATCATCACTGTTTCTGGTGTGTTATCACTGTTGCTGGTGTGTTATCATCACTGTTACTGGTGTGTTATCACTGTTTCTGGTGTGCTACCATCACTGTTACTGGTGTGCTATCATCACTGTTACTGGTGTGCTACCATCACTGTTACTGGTGTGTTATCAGCACTGTTACTGGTGTGTTATCATCACTGTTACTGGTGTGCTATCATCACTGTTACTGGTGTGTTATCAGCACTATTACTGGTGTGTTATCATCACTGTTACAGGTGTGTTATCATCACTGTTTCTGGTGTGTTATCATCACTGTTTCTGGTGTGTTATCATCACTGTTTCTGGTGTGTTATCATCACTGTTTCTGGTGTGTTATCATCACTGTTTCTGGTGTGTTATCATCACTGTTACTGGTGTGTTATCATCACTGTTTCTGGTGTGTTAACATCACTGTTACAGGTGTGTTATTATCACTATTACAGGTGTGTTATTATCACTGTTACTGGTGTGCTATCATCACTGTTACTGGTGTGTAATCAGCACTGTTACAGGTGTGTTATTATCACTGTTACAGGTGTGTTATTATCACTGTTACTGGTGTGCAATCATTACTGTTACTGGTGTGTTAACATCACTGTTTCTGGTGTGTTATCACTGTTGCTGGTGTGTTATCATCACTGTTTCTGGTGTGCTACCATCACTGTTACTGGTGTGCTACCATCACTGTTACTGGTGTGTTATCGTCACTGTTACTGGTGTGCTATCATCACTGTTACTGGTGTGTTATCATCACTGTTACTAGTGTGTTATCATCACTGTTTCTGGTGTGTTATCATCACTGTTTCTGGTGTGTTCCCATCACTGTTACTGGTGTGTTAACATCACTGTTTCTGGTGTGTTATCATCAGCGTTTCTGGTGTGTTATCATCACTGTTTCTCGTGTGTTACCATCACTGTTACTGGTGTGTTATCATCACTGTTTCTGGTGTGTTATCACTGTTTCTGGTGTGTTATCATCACTGTTACTGGTGTGTTATCACTGTTTCTGGTGTGGTACCATCACTGTTACTGGTGTGCTGTCATCACTGTTACTGGTGTGTTATCGTCACTGTTACTGGTATGTTATCATCACTGTTACTGGTGTGTTATCGTCACTGTTACTGGTGTGCTATCATCACTGTTACTGGTGTGTTATCGTCACTGTTACTGGTGTGTTATCGTCACTGTTACTGGTGTGTTATCATCACTGTTACTGATGTGTATAATTGCTGTTACTGGTATGTTATCTCCCCATTTACTGGCGTGCTATAATCACTGTTACTGTGATTTATCATAAATGTTGCTGGTGTGTTATTATCACTTTTGATGTTGTTTTATACTTCCTGATACTTAAGTGTTATCATCACTGTTACTGGTGCATTATCATCACTATTACTGTTGTGTTATCATCACTGTTACTGAGGTGTTAACATCACTATTACTGGCATGTTATCACTGTTACTGGTGTGTTATTATCACACTTACTGCTGCGTTATGATCACGGTTTCTGGTGTGTCATCATCACTGTTACTGGTGTGTTATCATCTCTGATGTGGTGTGATATTATCGTTATGGGCCAGGGTTTAGAGAACCCCAACGTGTATCATGGAGTTCACCTGACCCACAACTTTTACTATATTGTGGTATGTAGAGCACATGGCTCACTCTACAGGTGTGGTACAGCAGAAATGGAAAAGTATTTTTAAAAAGCAAAGCAATGTTTATTCTATGAACCCACGTTAACCTCTTTTAAACATACAGTGAACATCTTAGCAACCATCAATTCAAATACAACCCCCAAAGAATACAACACTAAGTAATCCTTAAAACTTCCCAAGCAACATCCAGAAGACAAAAGAAATATCTTTTAACAGAAGCACATTAGGTTTACATTCACGACTGAGAACATTTAGAATTTTGAATTCACCAAATGATGAAGAGAGAGTCTTTTCATGGCAGAGAGATCAACAGTACACCTGCTCTGTCTGGCTTCAGCTCCAACACTGAAAACGACACTAAAACACACCCTGCAGCATACAGCCTAAAACGAAAGTAAAAAGCTGACAGACAGCCCAGCTCCACCCGGACTCTGACATCACTGCAGTAATATGAGCAGCCAAACATTTCTTAAAGCAACATTCTCATGATATTATTACTGTTACTGATATGTTATAATCACTGTGACTGATGTGTTATAATCACTGTTACTGATGTGTTATAATCACTGTTACTAATGTGTTATAATCAGTTACTGATGTGTTATCATCACTGTTACTGATGTGTTAGAATCACTGTTACTGATGCGTAATAATCTCTGTTACTGATGGGTATAATTGCTGTTACTGGTATTTTATCACCCCTGTTACTGGGGAGCTATCATCACTTTTAAAAATGTGTTAACATTAATGTTGCTGGTGTGTTATTATCACTGTCTCTGTTATGCTCATTGATACTGAAGCGATGTCATCATTGTTACTGGTGTATTATCACCACTGTTAATGATGGGTTATCATCAATGATACTGGTGTGTTATCATCACAGTTACTGGTGTGTGATCATCACTGTTACTGGTGTGTTAACATCACTAATGCTGGTTCGATATGATAACTGATACTCGTGCATTATCTTCACTGTTACTGTAGTGTTCTCACCACTCTTACTGGTGTGTTATCATTACTGATGTGGTCTCATCACTGTAGCTGGCGTATTATCATCACTGTTACTTGTGTGTTCTCATTCCTATTACTGATGTGTTTTCCTGTTAGAGGAGTGTTATGATCAGAGTTACTGGTGCGTTGCCATCCATGTTGCTGCTGTGTTATTATCACTGTTACTGGTGTGTTATCATCACTGTTACTAATGTGCTATCATCTCTGATGTGGTGTGATATTATTGTTATGGGCCAGGGTTTAGTTGAACCCCAAAGTGTATCATGGAATTCAACTGACCCACAACTTTTATTATATTGTGGTATGGGGAGCACACGGCCCACTCTACAGGTGTGGGACAGCAGAAATGGAAAAGTATTTTTTAAAAGCAAAGCAATGTTTATTCTATGAACCCAAGTTAACCTTTTTAAAACAGTGAACATCTTAGCAACCATCAATTCAAATACAAACCCCAAAGAATACAACACTAAGAAAACCTTAAAACTTCCCAAACAACATCCAGAAGACAAAAGAAACACCTTTTAACAGAAGCACATTAGGTTTACATTCACGACTGAGAACATTTAGAATTTTGAATTCACCAAATGATCAAGAGATAGTCTTTTCATGGCAGAGAGAACAACAGTACACCTGCTCTGTCTGGCTTCAGCTCCAACACTGAAAACGAAACTAAAACACACCCTGCAGCAAACAGCCTAAAACGAAAGTAAAAAGCTGACAGACAACCCAGATCCACCCGGACTCTGACATCACTGCAGTAATATGAGCAGCCAAACATTTCTTAAAGCGACATTTGTATGATATTATCACTGTTACTGATGTGTTATAATCACTGTTACTGATGTGTTATAATCACTGTTACTGGTGTGTTATCATCACTGTTTCTAGTGTGTTACCATCACTGTTTCTGGTGTGTTATCATCACTGTTTCTGGTGTGTTATCATCACTGTTACTGGTGTGTTATCATCACTGTTTCTGGTGTGTTATCATCGCAGTTTCTTGTGTGTTATCCCCACTGTGACTTGTGCATTATCATCACTGTTTCTGGTGTGTTATCATCAAATTAATGTGCGCACTGTCTGTGCGGAGTCTGTACATCCTCCCTGTGTGTGCGTGGGTTTCCTCCGGGTGCTCCGTTAGGTGGATTGGCCATGATAAATTGCCCTTGGGTAAGGGGACTGGGTTATGGGGATAGGGTGGAGGTGTTAACCTTGGATGGGGTGCTCTTTCCAGGACCCAGTGCATACTCGATGGGCCGAATGGCCTCCTTCTGCACTGTAAAATTCTAAAAACAAATTAAAACAAAACATTATCTGGTATGTTATCATCACTGTTATCGGTGCATTATTATCACTGTTTCTGCTGTGTTATCATCACTGTTAGTGGTGCGATATTATCGCTGTTACTGCTGTGTTATCATCAATGTTGCTGTTGTGTTATCATCACTCTTACTGGTGTGATATTACCACTGTTACTGCTGGGTTATCATCACTGTTACCGGTGCGTAATCATCAGTGTTTCTGGTGTGTTATCATCAGTGTTTCTAGTGAGTTATCATCACTGTTACTGGTGTGCTATCCTCACTGTTACAGGTGTGTTATTATCACTGTTACTGGTGTGTTATCATCACTGTTTCTTGTGTGTTAACATCACTGTTACTGGTGTGTTATCATCACTGTTACTGCTGTGTTATCATCACTGTTACTAGTGTGTTATCATCACTGTTACTGGTGTGTTAACATCATTGTTACTGGTGTGTTATCATCACTGTTACTAGTGTGTTATCATCACTTTTTCTTGTGTGTTATCCTCACTGTTACAGGTGTGTTATTATCACTGTTACTGGTGTGTTATCATCACTGTTACTAGTGTGTTACCATCACTGTTTCTGGTGTGTTATCATCACTGTTTCTGGTGTGTTATCATCACTGTTACTGGTGTGTTATCATCACTGTTTCTGGTGTGTTATCATCGCAGTTTCTTGTGTGTTATCCCCACTGTGACTTGTGCATTATCATCACTGTTTCTGGTGTGTTATCATCAAATTAGTGTGCGCACTGTCTGTGCGGAGTCTGTACATCCTCCCTGTGTGTGCGTGGGTTTCCTCCGGGTGCTCCGTTAGGTGGATTGGCCATGATAAATTGCCCTTGGGTAAGGGGACTGGGTTATGGGGATAGGGTGGAGGTGTTAACCTTGGATGGGGTACTCTTTCCAGGACCCAGTGCATACTCGATGGGCCGAATGGCCTCCTTCTGCACTGTAAAATTCTAAAAAAAAATTAAAACGAAACATTATCTGGTATGTTATCATCACTGTTATCGGTGCATTATTATCACTGTTTCTGCTGTGTTATCATCACTGTTAGTGGTGCCATATTATCGCTGTTACTGCTGTGTTATCATCAATGTTGCTGTTGTGTTATCATCACTCTTACTGGTGTGATATTACCACTGTTACTGCTGGGTTATCATCAGTGTTACCGGTGCATAATCATCAGTGTTTCTGGTGTGTTATCATCAGTGTTTCTAGTGAGTTATCATCACTGTTACTGGTGTGTTATCCTCACTGTTACAGGTGTGTTATTATCACTGTTACTGGTGTGTTATCATCACTGTTTCTTGTGTGTTAACATCACTGTTACTGGTGTGTTATCATCACTGTTACTGCTGTGTTATCATCACTGTTACTAGTGTGTTATCATCACTGTTACTGGTGTGTTAACATCATTGTTACTGGTGTGTTATCATCACTGTTACTAGTGTGTTATCATCACTTTTTCTTGTGTGTTATCCTCACTGTTACAGGTGTGTTATTATCACTGTTACTGGTGTGTTATCATCACTGTTACTAGTGTGTTATCATCACTGTTACTGGTGTGTTAACACTGTTACTGGTGTGTTATCATCACTGTTACTAGTGTGTTATCATCACTTTTTCTTGTGTGTTATCCTCACTGTTACAGGTGTGTTATTATCACTGTTGCTGTTGTGTTATCATCACTGTTACTGGTGTGTGATCATCACTGTTACTAGTGTTTTATCATCACTGTTTCTTGTGTGGTAACATCACTGTTTCTGGTGTGATATCATCACTGTTACTGGTGTGTTAACACTGTTACTGGTGTGTTATCATCACTGTTACTAGTGCGTTATCACTTTTTCTTGTGTGTTATCCTCACTGTTACAGGTGTGTTATTATCACTGTTACTGGATTGTTATCATCACTGTTACTAGTGTGTTATCACTTTTTCTTGTGTGTTATCCTCACTGTTACAGGTGTGTTATTATCACTGTTACTGGTGTGTGATCATCACTGTTACTAGTGTTTTATCATCACTGTTTCTTGTGTGTTAACATCACTGTTTCTGGTGTGTTATCACTGTTGCTGGTGTGTTATCATCACTGTTACTGGTGTGTTATCACTGTTACTGGTGTGTTAACATCACTGTTTCTGGTGTGTTATCATCAGCGTTTCTGGTGTGTTATCATCACTGTTTCTGGTGTGTTACCATCACTGTTGCTGGTGTGTTATCATCACTGTTTCTGGTGTGTTATCATCACTGTTTCTGGTGTGTTATCACTGTTGCTGGTGTGTTATCATCACTGTTACTGGTGTGTTATCACTGTTTCTGGTGTGCTACCATCACTGTTACTGGTGTGCTATCATCACTGTTACTGGTGTGCTACCATCACTGTTACTGGTGTGTTATCAGCACTGTTACTGGTGTGTTATCATCACTGTTACTGGTGTGCTATCATCACTGTTACTGGTGTGTTATCAGCACTATTACTGGTGTGTTATCATCACTGTTACAGGTGTGTTATCATCACTGTTTCTGGTGTGTTATCATCACTGTTTCTGGTGTGTTATCATCACTGTTTCTGGTGTGTTATCATCACTGTTTCTGGTGTGTTATCATCACTGTTTCTGGTGTGTTATCATCACTGTTACTGGTGTGTTATCATCACTGTTTCTGGTGTGTTAACATCACTGTTACAGGTGTGTTATTATCACTATTACAGGTGTGTTATTATCACTGTTACTGGTGTGCTATCATCACTGTTACTGGTGTGTTATCAGCACTGTTACAGGTGTGTTATTATCACTGTTACAGGTGTGCTTTTATCACTGTTACTGGTGTGCAATCATTACTGTTACTGGTGTGTTAACATCACTGTTTCTGGTGTGTTATCACTGTTGCTGGTGTGTTATCATCACTGTTTCTGGTGTGCTACCATCACTGTTACTGGTGTGCTACCATCACTGTTACTGGTGTGTTATCGTCACTGTTACTGGTGTGCTATCATCACTGTTACTGGTGTGTTATCATCACTGTTACTAGTGTGTTATCATCACTGTTTCTGGTGTGTTATCATCACTGTTTCTGGTGTGTTCCCATCACTGTTACTGGTGTGTTAACATCACTGTTTCTGGTGTGTTATCATCAGCGTTTCTGGTGTGTTATCATCACTGTTTCTCGTGTGTTACCATCACTGTTACTGGTGTGTTATCATCACTGTTTCTGGTGTGTTATCACTGTTTCTGGTGTGTTATCATCACTGTTACTGGTGTGTTATCACTGTTTCTGGTGTGCTACCATCACTGTTACTGGTGTGCTGTCATCACTGTTACTGGTGTGTTATCGTCACTGTTACTGGTATGTTATCATCACTGTTACTGGTGTGTTATCGTCACTGTTACTGGTGTGCTATCATCACTGTTACTGGTGTGTTATCGTCACTGTTACTGGTGTGTTATCGTCACTGTTACTGGTGTGTTATCATCACTGTTACTGGTGTGTTATCAGCACTGTTACTGGTGTGTTATCGTCACTGTTACTGGTGTGCTATCATCACTGTTACTGGTGTGTTATCAGCACTGTTACTGGTGTGTTATCATCACTGTTACTAGTGTGTTATCATCACTTTTTCTTGTGTGTTATCCTCACTGTTACAGGTGTGTTATTATCACTGTTGCTGTTGTGTTATCATCACTGTTACTGGTGTGTGATCATCACTGATACTAGTGTTTTATCATCACTGTTTCTTGTGTGGTAACATCACTGTTTCTGGTGTGATATCATCACTGTTACTGGTGTGTTAACACTGTTACTGGTGTGTTATCATCACTGTTACTAGTGCGTTATCACTTTTTCTTGTGTGTTATCCTCACTGTTACAGGTGTGTTATTATCACTGTTACTGGATTGTTATCATCACTGTTACTAGTGTGTTATCACTTTTTCTTGTGTGTTATCCTCACTGTTAAAGGTGTGTTATTATCACTGTTACTGGTGTGTGATCATCACTGTTACTAGTGTTTTATCATCACTGTTTCTTGTGTGTTAACATCACTGTTTCTGGTGTGTTATCACTGTTGCTGGTGTGTTATCATCACTGTTACTGGTGTGTTATCACTGTTACTGGTGTGTTATCATCACTGTTTCTGGTGTGTTATCATCAGCGTTTCTGGTGTGTTATCATCACTGTTTCTGGTGTGTTACCATCACTGTTGCTGGTGTGTTATCATCACTGTTTCTGGTGTGTTATCATCACTGTTTCTGGTGTGTTATCACTGTTGCTGGTGTGTTATCATCACTGTTACTGGTGTGTTATCACTGTTTCTGGTGTGCTACCATCACTGTTACTGGTGTGCTATCATCACTGTTACTGGTGTGCTACCATCACTGTTACTGGTGTGTTATCAGCACTGTTACTGGTGTGTTATCGTCACTGTTACTGGTGTGCTATCATCACTGTTACTGGTGTGTTATCAGCACTATTACTGGTGTGTTATCATCACTGTTACAGGTGTGTTATCATCACTGTTTCTGGTGTGTTATCATCACTGTTTCTGGTGTGTTATCATCACTGTTTCTGGTGTGTTATCATCACTGTTTCTGGTGTGTTATCATCACTGTTTCTGGTGTGTTATCATCACTGTTACTGGTGTGTTATCATCACTGTTTCTGGTGTGTTAAGATCACTGTTACAGGTGTGTTATTATCACTATTACAGGTGTGTTATTATCACTGTTACTGGTGTGCTATCATCACTGTTACTGGTGTGTTATCAGCACTGTTACAGGTGTGTTATTATCACTGTTACAGGTGTGTTATTATCACTGTTACTGGTGTGCAATCATTACTGTTACTGGTGTGTTAACATCACTGTTTCTGGTGTGTTATCACTGTTGCTGGTGTGTTATCATCACTGTTTCTGGTGTGCTACCATCACTGTTACTGGTGTGCTACCATCACTGTTACTGGTGTGTGATCGTCACTGTTACTGGTGTGCTATCATCACTGTTACTGGTGTGTTATCATCACTGTTACTAGTGTGTTATCATCACTGTTTCTGGTGTGTTATCATCACTGTTTCTGGTGTGTTCCCATCACTGTTACTGGTGTGTTAACATCACTGTTTCTGGTGTGTTATCATCAGCGTTTCTGGTGTGTTATCATCACTGTTTCTCGTGTGTTACCATCACTGTTACTGGTGTGTTATCATCACTGTTTCTGGTGTGTTATCACTGTTTCTGGTGTGTTATCATCACTGTTACTGGTGTGTTATCACTGTTTCTGGTGTGCTACCATCACTGTTACTGGTGTGCTGTCATCACTGTTACTGGTGTGTTATCGTCACTGTTACTGGTATGTTATCATCACTGTTACTGGTGTGTTATCGTCACTGTTACTGGTGTGCTATCATCACTGTTACTGGTGTGTTATCGTCACTGTTACTGGTGTGTTATCGTCACTGTTACTGGTGTGTTATCATCACTGTTACTGGTGTGTTATCAGCACTGTTACTGGTGTGTTATCGTCACTGTTACTGGTGTGCTATCATCACTGTTACTGGTGTGTTATCAGCACTGTTACTAGTGTGTTATCATCACTGTTACTGGTGTGTTAACACTGTTACTGGTGTGTTATCATCACTGTTACTAGTGTGTTATCATCACTTTTTCTTGTGTGTTATCCTCACTGTTACAGGTGTGTTATTATCACTGTTGCTGTTGTGTTATCATCACTGTTACTGGTGTGTGATCATCACTGATACTAGTGTTTTATCATCACTGTTTCTTGTGTGGTAACATCACTGTTTCTGGTGTGATATCATCACTGTTACTGGTGTGTTAACACTGTTACTGGTGTGTTATCATCACTGTTACTAGTGCGTTATCACTTTTTCTTGTGTGTTATCCTCACTGTTACAGGTGTGTTATTATCACTGTTACTGGATTGTTATCATCACTGTTACTAGTGTGTTATCACTTTTTCTTGTGTGTTATCCTCACTGTTACAGGTGTGTTATTATCACTGTTACTGGTGTGTGATCATCACTGTTACTAGTGTTTTATCATCACTGTTTCTTGTGTGTTAACATCACTGTTTCTGGTGTGTTATCACTGTTGCTGGTGTGTTATCATCACTGTTACTGGTGTGTTATCACTGTTACTGGTGTGTTAACATCACTGTTTCTGGTGTGTTATCATCAGCGTTTCTGGTGTGTTATCATCACTGTTTCTGGTGTGTTACCATCACTGTTGCTGGTGTGTTATCATCACTGTTTCTGGTGTGTTATCATCACTGTTTCTGGTGTGTTATCACTGTTGCTGGTGTGTTATCATCACTGTTACTGGTGTGTTATCACTGTTTCTGGTGTGCTACCATCACTGTTACTGGTGTGCTATCATCACTGTTACTGGTGTGCTACCATCACTGTTACTGGTGTGTTATCAGCACTGTTACAGGTGTGTTATCGTCACTGTTACTGGTGTGCTATCATCACTGTTACTGGTGTGTTATCAGCACTATTACTGGTGTGTTATCATCACTGTTACAGGTGTGTTATCATCACTGTTTCTGGTGTGTTATCATCACTGTTTCTGGTGTGTTATCATCACTGTTTCTGGTGTGTTATCATCACTGTTTCTGGTGTGTTATCATCACTGTTTCTGGTGTGTTATCATCACTGTTACTGGTGTGTTATCATCACTGTTTCTGGTGTGTTAAGATCACTGTTACAGGTGTGTTATTATCACTATTACAGGTGTGTTATTATCACTGTTACTGGTGTGCTATCATCACTGTTACTGGTGTGTTATCAGCACTGTTACAGGTGTGTTATTATCACTGTTACAGGTGTGTTATTATCACTGTTACTGGTGTGCAATCATTACTGTTACTGGTGTGTTAACATCACTGTTTCTGGTGTGTTATCACTGTTGCTGGTGTGTTATCATCACTGTTTCTGGTGTGCTACCATCACTGTTACTGGTGTGCTACCATCACTGTTACTGGTGTGTGATCGTCACTGTTACTGGTGTGCTATCATCACTGTTACTGGTGTGTTATCATCACTGTTACTAGTGTGTTATCATCACTGTTTCTGGTGTGTTATCATCACTGTTTCTGGTGTGTTCCCATCACTGTTACTGGTGTGTTAACATCACTGTTTCTGGTGTGTTATCATCAGCGTTTCTGGTGTGTTATCATCACTGTTTCTCGTGTGTTACCATCACTGTTACTGGTGTGTTATCATCACTGTTTCTGGTGTGTTATCACTGTTTCTGGTGTGTTATCATCACTGTTACTGGTGTGTTATCACTGTTTCTGGTGTGCTACCATCACTGTTACTGGTGTGCTGTCATTACTGTTACTGGTGTGTTATCGTCACTGTTACTGGTATGTTATCATCACTGTTACTGGTGTGTTATCGTCACTGTTACTGGTGTGTTATCGTCACTGTTACTGGTGTGTTATCATCACTGTTACTGGTGTGTTATCAGCACTGTTACTGGTGTGTTATCGTCACTGTTACTGGTGTGCTATCATCACTGTTACTGGTGTGTTATCAGCACTGTTACTGGTGTGTTATCATCACTGTTTCTGGTGTGTTATCACTGTTTCTGGTGTGTTATCATCACTGTTTCTGGTGTGTTATCACTGTTTCTGGTGTGTTATCACTGTTACTGGTGTGTTAACATCACTGTTTCTGGTGTGTTATCATCACTGTTACTGGTGTGTTAACATCACTGTTTCTGGTGAGTTATCATCACTGTTACAGGTGTGTTATCATCACTGTTTCTGGTGTGTTATCATCACAGTTACTGGTGTGTTAACATCACTGTTACTGGTGTGTTAACATCACTGTTTCTGGTGAGTTATCATCGCTGTTTCTGGTGTGTTATCATCAGCGTTTCTGGTGTGTTATCATCACTGTTGCTGGTGTGTTATCATCACTGTTTCTGGTGTGTTATCATCACTGTTTCTGGTGTGTTATCACTGTTGCTGGTGTGTTATCATCACTGTTACTGGTGTGTTATCACTGTTTCTGGTGTGCTACCATCACTGTTACTGGTGTGCTATCATCACTGTTACTGGTGTGCTACCATCACTGTTACTGGTGTGTTATCAGCACTGTTACTGGTGTGTTATCGTCACTGTTACTGGTGTGCTATCATCACTGTTACTGGTGTGTTATCATCACTGTTTCTGGTGTGTTATCATCACTGTTTCTGGTGTGTTATCATCACTGTTTCTGGTGTGTTATCATCACTGTTTCTGGTGTGTTATCATCACTGTTTCTGGTGTGTTATCATCACTGTTTCTGGTGTGTTATCATCACTGTTACTGGTGTGTTATCATCACTGTTTCTGGTGTGTTAACATCACTGTTACAGGTGTGTTATTATCACTGTTACAGGTGTGTTATTATCACTGTTACTGGTGTGCTATCATCACTGTTACTGGTGTGTTATCAGCACTGTTACAGGTGTGTTATTATCACTGTTACAGGTGTGTTATTATCACTGTTACTGGTGTGCAATCATTACTGTTACTGGTGTGTTAACATCACTGTTTCTGGTGTGTTATCACTGTTGCTGGTGTGTTATCATCACTGTTACTGGTGTGTTATCATCACTGTTTCTGGTGTGTTATCACTGTTACTGGTGTGCTATCATCACTGTTACTGGTGTGCTACCTTCACTGTTACTGGTGTGTTATCAGCACTGTTACTGGTGTGTTATCGTCACTGTTACTGGTGTGCTATCATCACTGTTACTGGTGTGTTATCAGCACTATTACTGGTGTGTTATCATCACTGTTACAGGTGTGTTATCATCACTGTTTCTGGTGTGTTATCATCACTGTTTCTGGTGTGTTATCATCACTGTTTCTGGTGTGTTATCATCACTGTTTCTGGTGTGTTATCATCACTGTTTCTGGTGTGTTATCATCACTGTTACTGGTGTGTTATCACTGTTTCTGGTGTGCTACCATCACTGTTACTGGTGTGCTATCATCACTGTTACTGGTGTGCTACCATCACTGTTACTGGTGTGTTATCAGCACTGTTACTGGTGTGTTATCGTCACTGTTACTGGTGTGCTATCATCACTGTTACTGGTGTGTTATCAGCACTATTACTGGTGTGTTATCATCACTGTTACAGGTGTGTTATCATCACTGTTTCTGGTGTGTTATCATCACTGTTTCTGGTGTGTTATCATCACTGTTTCTGGTGTGTTATCATCACTGTTTCTGGTGTGTTATCATCACTGTTTCTGGTGTGTTATCATCACTGTTACTGGTGTGTTATCATCACTGTTTCTGGTGTGTTAAGATCACTGTTACAGGTGTGTTATTATCACTATTACAGGTGTGTTATTATCACTGTTACTGGTGTGCTATCATCACTGTTACTGGTGTGTTATCAGCACTGTTACAGGTGTGTTATTATCACTGTTACAGGTGTGTTATTATCACTGTTACTGGTGTGCAATCATTACTGTTACTGGTGTGTTAACATCACTGTTTCTGGTGTGTTATCACTGTTGCTGGTGTGTTATCATCACTGTTTCTGGTGTGCTACCATCACTGTTACTGGTGTGCTACCATCACTGTTACTGGTGTGTGATCGTCACTGTTACTGGTGTGCTATCATCACTGTTACTGGTGTGTTATCATCACTGTTACTAGTGTGTTATCATCACTGTTTCTGGTGTGTTATCATCACTGTTTCTGGTGTGTTCCCATCACTGTTACTGGTGTGTTAACATCACTGTTTCTGGTGTGTTATCATCAGCGTTTCTGGTGTGTTATCATCACTGTTTCTCGTGTGTTACCATCACTGTTACTGGTGTGTTATCATCACTGTTTCTGGTGTGTTATCACTGTTTCTGGTGTGTTATCATCACTGTTACTGGTGTGTTATCACTGTTTCTGGTGTGCTACCATCACTGTTACTGGTGTGCTGTCATTACTGTTACTGGTGTGTTATCGTCACTGTTACTGGTATGTTATCATCACTGTTACTGGTGTGTTATCGTCACTGTTACTGGTGTGTTATCGTCACTGTTACTGGTGTGTTATCATCACTGTTACTGGTGTGTTATCAGCACTGTTACTGGTGTGTTATCGTCACTGTTACTGGTGTGCTATCATCACTGTTACTGGTGTGTTATCAGCACTGTTACTGGTGTGTTATCATCACTGTTTCTGGTGTGTTATCACTGTTTCTGGTGTGTTATCATCACTGTTTCTGGTGTGTTATCACTGTTTCTGGTGTGTTATCACTGTTACTGGTGTGTTAACATCACTGTTTCTGGTGTGTTATCATCACTGTTACTGGTGTGTTAACATCACTGTTTCTGGTGAGTTATCATCACTGTTACAGGTGTGTTATCATCACTGTTTCTGGTGTGTTATCATCACTGTTACTGGTGTGTTAACATCACTGTTACTGGTGTGTTAACATCACTGTTTCTGGTGAGTTATCATCGCTGTTTCTGGTGTGTTATCATCAGCGTTTCTGGTGTGTTATCATCACTGTTGCTGGTGTGTTATCATCACTGTTTCTGGTGTGTTATCATCACTGTTTCTGGTGTGTTATCACTGTTGCTGGTGTGTTATCATCACTGTTACTGGTGTGTTATCACTGTTTCTGGTGTGCTACCATCACTGTTACTGGTGTGCTATCATCACTGTTACTGGTGTGCTACCATCACTGTTACTGGTGTGTTATCAGCACTGTTACTGGTGTGTTATCGTCACTGTTACTGGTGTGCTATCATCACTGTTACTGGTGTGTTATCATCACTGTTTCTGGTGTGTTATCATCACTGTTTCTGGTGTGTTATCATCACTGTTTCTGGTGTGTTATCATCACTGTTTCTGGTGTGTTATCATCACTGTTTCTGGTGTGTTATCATCACTGTTTCTGGTGTGTTATCATCACTGTTACTGGTGTGTTATCATCACTGTTTCTGGTGTGTTAACATCACTGTTACAGGTGTGTTATTATCACTGTTACAGGTGTGTTATTATCACTGTTACTGGTGTGCTATCATCACTGTTACTGGTGTGTTATCAGCACTGTTACAGGTGTGTTATTATCACTGTTACAGGTGTGTTATTATCACTGTTACTGGTGTGCAATCATTACTGTTACTGGTGTGTTAACATCACTGTTTCTGGTGTGTTATCACTGTTGCTGGTGTGTTATCATCACTGTTACTGGTGTGTTATCATCACTGTTTCTGGTGTGTTATCACTGTTACTGGTGTGCTATCATCACTGTTACTGGTGTGCTACCTTCACTGTTACTGGTGTGTTATCAGCACTGTTACTGGTGTGTTATCGTCACTGTTACTGGTGTGCTATCATCACTGTTACTGGTGTGTTATCAGCACTATTACTGGTGTGTTATCATCACTGTTACAGGTGTGTTATCATCACTGTTTCTGGTGTGTTATCATCACTGTTTCTGGTGTGTTATCATCACTGTTTCTGGTGTGTTATCATCACTGTTTCTGGTGTGTTATCATCACTGTTTCTGGTGTGTTATCATCACTGTTACTGGTGTGTTATCATCACTGTTTCTGGTGTGTTAACATCACTGTTACAGGTGTGTTATTATCACTGTTACAGGTGTGTTATTATCACTGTTACTGGTGTGCTATCATCACTGTTACTGGTGTGTTATCAGCACTGTTACAGGTGTGTTATTATCACTGTTACAGGTGTGTTATTATCACTGTTACTGGTGTGTTAACATCACTGTTTCTGGTGTGTTATCACTGTTGCTGGTGTGTTATCATCACTGTTTCTGGTGTGCTACCATCACTGCTACTGGTGTGCTACCATCACTGTTACTGGTGTGTTATCGTCACTGTTACTGGTGTGCTATCATCACTGTTACTGGTGTGTTATCATCACTGTTTCTGGTGTGTTATCATCACTGTTTCTGGTGTGTTCCCATCACTGTTACTGGTGTGTTAACATCACTGTTTCTGGTGTGTTATCATCAGCGTTTCTGGTGTGTTATCATCACTGTTCTCGTGTGTTACCATCACTGTTACTGGGGTGTTATCATCACTGTTTCTGGTGTGTTATCACTGTTTCTGGTGTGTTATCATCACTGTTACTGGTGTGTTATCACTGTTTCTGGCGTGCTACCATCACTGTTACTGGTGTGCTGTCATCACTGTTACTGGTGTGTTATCGTCACTGTTACTGGTATGTTATCATCACTGTTACTGGTGTGTTATCGTCACTGTTACTGGTGTGCTATCATCACTGTTACTGGTGTGTTATCGTCACTGTTACTGGTGTGTTATCGTCACTGTTACTGGTGTGTTATCATCACTGTTACTGGTGTGTTATCAGCACTGTTACTGGTGTGTTATCGTCACTGTTACTGGTGTGCTATCATCACTGTTACTGGTGTGTTATCAGCACTGTTACTGGTGTGTTATCATCACTGTTTCTGGTGTGTTATCACTGTTTCTGGTGTGTTATCATCACTGTTTCTGGTGTGTTATCACTGTTTCTGGTGTGTTATCACTGTTACTGGTGTGTTAACATCACTGTTTCTGGTGTGTTATCATCACTGTTACTGGTGTGTTAACATCACTGTTTCTGGTGAGTTATCATCACTGTTACAGGTGTGTTATCATCACTGTTTCTGGTGTGTTATCATCACTGTTACTGGTGTGTTAACATCACTGTTACTGGTGTGTTAACATCACTGTTTCTGGTGAGTTATCATCGCTGTTTCTGGTGTGTTATCATCAGCGTTTCTGGTGTGTTATCATCACTGTTGCTGGTGTGTTATCATCACTGTTTCTGGTGTGTTATCATCACTGTTTCTGGTGTGTTATCACTGTTGCTGGTGTGTTATCATCACTGTTACTGGTGTGTTATCACTGTTTCTGGTGTGCTACCATCACTGTTACTGGTGTGCTATCATCACTGTTACTGGTGTGCTACCATCACTGTTACTGGTGTGTTATCAGCACTGTTACTGGTGTGTTATCGTCACTGTTACTGGTGTGCTATCATCACTGTTACTGGTGTGTTATCATCACTGTTTCTGGTGTGTTATCATCACTGTTTCTGGTGTGTTATCATCACTGTTTCTGGTGTGTTATCATCACTGTTTCTGGTGTGTTATCATCACTGTTTCTGGTGTGTTATCATCACTGTTACTGGTGTGTTATCACTTTTTCTGGTGTGCTACCATCACTGTTACTGGTGTGCTATCATCACTGTTACTGGTGTGCTACCATCACTGTTACTGGTGTGTTATCAGCACTGTTACTGGTGTGTTATCGTCACTGTTACTGGTGTGCTATCATCACTGTTACTGGTGTGTTATCAGCACTATTACTGGTGTGTTATCATCACTGTTACAGGTGTGTTATCATCACTGTTTCTGGTGTGTTATCATCACTGTTTCTGGTGTGTTATCATCACTGTTTCTGGTGTGTTATCATCACTGTTTCTGGTGTGTTATCATCACTGTTTCTGGTGTGTTATCATCACTGTTACTGGTGTGTTATCATCACTGTTTCTGGTGTGTTAACATCACTGTTACAGGTGTGTTATTATCACTATTACAGGTGTGTTATTATCACTGTTACTGTTGTGCTATCATCACTGTTACTGGTGTGTTATCAGCACTGTTACAGGTGTGTTATTATCACTGTTACAGGTGTGTTATTATCACTGTTACTGGTGTGCAATCATTACTGTTACTGGTGTGTTAACATCACTGTTTCTAGTGTGTTATCACTGTTGCTGGTGTGTTATCATCACTGTTTCTGGTGTGCTTCCATCACTGTTACTGGTGTGCTACCATCACTGTTACTGGTGTGTTATCGTCACAGTTACTGGTGTGCTATCATCACTGTTACTGGTGTGTTATCATCACTGTTACTAGTGTGTTATCATCACTGTTTCTGGTGTGTTATCATCACTGTTTCTGGTGTGTTCCCATCACTGTTACTGGTGTGTTAACATCACTGTTTCTGGTGTGTTATCATCAGCGTTTCTGGTGTGTTATCATCACTGTTTCTCGTTTGTTACCATCACTGTTACTGGTGTGTTATCATCACTGTTACTGGTGTGTTATCACTGTTTCTGGTGTGCTACCATCACTGTTACTGGTGTGCTGTCATCACTGTTACTGGTGTGTTATCGTCACTGTTACTGGTATGTTATCATCACTGTTGCTGGTGTGTTATCATCAGCGTTTCTGGTGTGTTATCATCACTGTTGCTGGTGTGTTATCATCACTGTTTCTGGTGTGTTATCATCACTGTTTCTGGTGTGTTATCACTGTTGCTGGTGTGTTATCATCACTGTTACTGGTGTGTTATCACTGTTTCTGGTGTGCTACCATCACTGTTACTGGTGTGCTATCATCACTGTTACTGGTGTGCTACCATCACTGTTACTGGTGTGTTATCAGCACTGTTACTGGTGTGTTATCGTCACTGTTACTGGTGTGCTATCATCACTGTTACTGGTGTGTTATCATCACTGTTTCTGGTGTGTTATCATCACTGTTTCTGGTGTGTTATCATCACTGTTTCTGGTGTGTTATCATCACTGTTTCTGGTGTGTTATCATCACTGTTTCTGGTGTGTTATCATCAGTGTTACTGGTGTGTTATCACTGTTTCTGGTGTGCTACCATCACTGTTACTGGTGTGCTATCATCACTGTTACAGGTGTGCTACCATCACTGTTACTGGTGTGTTATCAGCACTGTTACTGGTGTGTTATCGTCACTGTTACTGGTGTGCTATCATCACTGTTACTGGTGTGTTTTCAGCACTATTACTGGTGTGTTATCATCACTGTTACAGGTGTGTTATCATCACTGTTACTGGTATGTTATCATCACTGTTGCTGGTGTGTTATCATCAGCGTTTCTGGTGTGTTATCATCACTGTTGCTGGTGTGTTATCATCACTGTTTCTGGTGTGTTATCATCACTGTTTCTGGTGTGTTATCACTGTTGCTGGTGTGTTATCATCACTGTTACTGGTGTGTTATCACTGTTTCTGGTGTGCTACCATCACTGTTACTGGTGTGCTATCATCACTGTTACTGGTGTGCTACCATCACTGTTACTGGTGTGTTATCAGCACTGTTACTGGTGTGTTATCGTCACTGTTACTGGTGTGCTATCATCACTGTTACTGGTGTGTTATCATCACTGTTTCTGGTGTGTTATCGTCACTGTTTCTGGTGTGTTATCATCACTGTTTCTGGTGTGTTATCATCACTGTTTCTGGTGTGTTATCATCAGTGTTACTGGTGTGTTATCACTGTTTCTGGTGTGCTACCATCACTGTTACTGGTGTGCTATCATCACTGTTACTGGTGTGCTACCATCACTGTTACTGGTGTGTTATCAGCACTGTTACTGGTGTGTTATCGTCACTGTTACTGGTGTGCTATCATCACTGTTACTGGTGTGTTTTCAGCACTATTACTGGTGTGTTATCATCACTGTTACAGGTGTGTTATCATCACTGTTTCTGGTGTGTTATCATCACTGTTTCTGGTGTGTTATCATCACTGTTTCTGGTGTGTTATCATCACTGTTTCTGGTGTGTTATCATCACTGTTTCTGGTGTGTTATCATCACTGTTACTGGTGTGTTATCATCACTGTTTCTGGTGTGTTAACATCACTGTTACAGGTGTGTTATTATCACTATTACAGGTGTGTTATTATCACTGTTACTGGTGTGCTATCATCACTGTTACTGGTGTGTTATCAGCACTGTTACAGGTGTGTTATTATCACTGTTACTGGTGTGTTATTATCACTGTTACTGGTGTGCAATCATTACTGTTACTGGTGTGTTAACATCACTGTTTCTGGTGTGTTATCACTGTTGCTGGTGTGTTATCATCACTGTTTCTGGTGTGCTACCATCACTGTTACTGGTGTGCTACCATCACTGTTACTGGTGTGTTATCGTCACTGTTACTGGTGTGCTATCATCACTGTTACTGGTGTGTTATCATCACTGTTACTAGTGTGTTATCATCACTGTTTCTGGTGTGTTATCATCACTGTTTCTGGTGTGTTCCCATCACTGTTACTGGTGTGTTAACATCACTGTTTCTGGTGTGTTATCATCAGCGTTTCTGGTGTGTTATCATCACTGTTTCTCGTGTGTTACCATCACTGTTACTGGTGTGTTATCATCACTGTTTCTGGTGTGTTATCACTGTTTCTGGTGTGTTATCGTCACTGTTACTGGTGTGTTATCATCACTGTTACTGGTGTGTTATCAGCACTGTTACTGGTGTGTCATCGTCACTGTTACTGGTGTGCTATCATCACTGTTACTGGTGTGTTATCAGCACTGTTACTGGTGTGTTATCATCACTGTTTCTGGTGTGTTATCACTGTTTCTGGTGTGTTATCATCACTGTTTCTGGTGTGTTATCACTGTTTCTGGTGTGTTATCACTGTTACTGGTGTGTTAACATCACTGTTTCTGGTGTGTTATCATCACTGTTACTGGTGTGTTAACATCACTGTTTCTGGTGAGTTATCATCACTGTTACAGGTGTGTTATCATCACTGTTTCTGGTGTGTTATCATCACTGTTACTGGTGTGTTAACATCACTGTTACTGGTGTGTTAACATCACTGTTTCTGGTGAGTTATCATCGCTGTTTCTGGTGTGTTATCATCAGCGTTTCTGGTGTGTTATCATCACTGTTGCTGGTGTGTTATCATCACTGTTTCTGGTGTGTTATCATCACTGTTTCTGGTGTGTTATCACTGTTGCTGGTGTGTTATCATCACTGTTACTGGTGCATTATCACTGTTTCTGGTGTGCTACCATCACTGTTACTGGTGTGCTATCATCACTGTTACTGGTGTGCTACCATCACTGTTACTGGTGTGTTATCAGCACTGTTACTGGTGTGTTATCGTCACTGTTACTGGTGTGCTATCATCACTGTTACTGGTGTGTTATCATCACTGTTTCTGGTGTGTTATCATCACTGTTTCTGGTGTGTTATCATCACTGTTTCTGGTGTGTTATCATCACTGTTTCTGGTGTGTTATCATCACTGTTTCTGGTGTGTTATCATCACTGTTACTGGTGTGTTATCACTGTTTCTGGTGTGCTACCATCACTGTTACTGGTGTGCTATCATCACTGTTACTGGTGTGCTACCATCACTGTTACTGGTGTGTTATCAGCACTGTTACTGGTGTGTTATCGTCACTGTTACTGGTGTGCTATCATCACTGTTACTGGTGTGTTATCAGCACTATTACTGGTGTGTTATCATCACTGTTACAGGTGTGTTATCATCACTGTTTCTGGTGTGTTATCATCACTGTTTCTGGTGTGTTATCATCACTGTTTCTGGTGTGTTATCATCACTGTTTCTGGTGTGTTATCATCACTGTTACTGGTGTGTTATCATCACTGTTTCTGGTGTGTTAACATCACTGTTACAGGTGTGTTATTATCACTATTACAGGTGTGTTATTATCACTGTTACTGGTGTGCTATCATCACTGTTACTGGTGTGTTATCAGCACTGTTACAGGTGTGTTATTATCACTGTTACAGGTGTGTTATTATCACTGTTACTGGTGTGCAATCATTACTGTTACTGGTGTGTTAACATCACTGTTTCTAGTGTGTTATCACTGTTGCTGGTGTGTTATCATCACTGTTTCTGGTGTGCTACCATCACTGTTACTGGTGTGCTACCATCACTGTTACTGGTGTGTTATC
The DNA here is from genome assembly GCF_047496885.1 of Scyliorhinus torazame. Lineage (NCBI taxonomy): Eukaryota > Metazoa > Chordata > Chondrichthyes > Carcharhiniformes > Scyliorhinidae > Scyliorhinus > Scyliorhinus torazame. The sequence continues at coordinate 28,762,073 of NC_092733.1, read as the reverse complement.
GTCACTGTTACTGGTGTGCTATCATCACTGTTACTGGTGTGTTATCATCACTGTTACTAGTGTGTTATCATCACTGTTTCTGGTGTGTTATCATCACTGTTTCTGGTGTGTTCCCATCACTGTTACTGGTGTGTTAACATCACTGTTTCTGGTGTGTTATCATCAGCGTTTCTGGTGTGTTATCATCACTGTTTCTCGTTTGTTACCATCACTGTTACTGGTGTGTTATCATCACTGTTTCTGGTGTGTTATCACTGTTTCTGGTGTGTTATCATCACTGTTACTGGTGTGTTATCACTGTTTCTGGTGTGCTACCATCACTGTTACTGGTGTGCTGTCATCACTGTTACTGGTGTGTTATCGTCACTGTTACTGGTATGTTATCATCACTGTTGCTGGTGTGTTATCATCAGCGTTTCTGGTGTGTTATCATCACTGTTGCTGGTGTGTTATCATCACTGTTTCTGGTGTGTTATCATCACTGTTTCTGGTGTGTTATCACTGTTGCTGGTGTGTTATCATCACTGTTACTGGTGTGTTATCACTGTTTCTGGTGTGCTACCATCACTGTTACTGGTGTGCTATCATCACTGTTACTGGTGTGCTACCATCACTGTTACTGGTGTGTTATCAGCACTGTTACTGGTGTGTTATCGTCACTGTTACTGGTGTGCTATCATCACTGTTACTGGTGTGTTATCATCACTGTTTCTGGTGTGTTATCATCACTGTTTCTGGTGTGTTATCATCACTGTTTCTGGTGTGTTATCATCACTGTTTCTGGTGTGTTATCATCACTGTTTCTGGTGTGTTATCATCAGTGTTACTGGTGTGTTATCACTGTTTCTGGTGTGCTACCATCACTGTTACTGGTGTGCTATCATCACTGTTACTGGTGTGCTACCATCACTGTTACTGGTGTGTTATCAGCACTGCTACTGGTGTGTTATCGTCACTGTTACTGGTGTGCTATCATCACTGTTACTGGTGTGTTTTCAGCACTATTACTGGTGTGTTAGCATCACTGTTACAGGTGTGTTATCATCACTGTTTCTGGTGTGTTATCATCACTGTTTCTGGTGTGTTATCATCACTGTTTCTGGTGTGTTATCATCACTGTTTCTGGTGTGTTATCATCACTGTTTCTGGTGTGTTATCATCACTGTTACTGGTGTGTTATCATCACTGTTTCTGGTGTGTTAACATCACTGTTACAGGTGTGTTATTATCACTATTACAGGTGTGTTATTATCACTGTTACTGGTGTGCTATCGTCACTGTTACTGGTGTGTTATCAGCACTGTTACAGGTGTGTTATTATCACTGTTACAGGTGTGTTATTATCACTGTTACTGGTGTGCAATCATTACTGTTACTGGTGTGTTAACATCACTGTTTCTGGTGTGTTATCACTGTTGCTGGTGTGTTATCATCACTGTTTCTGGTGTGCTACCATCACTGTTACTGGTGTGCTACCATCACTGTTACTGGTGTGTTATCGTCACTGTTACTAGTGTGTTATCATCACTGTTTCTGGTGTGTTATCATCACTGTTTCTGGTGTGTTCCCATCACTGTTACTGGTGTGTTAACATCACTGTTTCTGGTGTGTTATCATCAGCGTTTCTGGTGTGTTATCATCACTGTTTCTCGTGTGTTACCATCACTGTTACTGGTGTGTTATCATCACTGTTTCTGGTGTGTTATCACTGTTTCTGGTGTGTTATCATCACTGTTACTGGTGTGTTATCACTGTTTCTGGTGTGCTACCATCACTGTTACTGGTGTGCTGTCATCACTGTTACTGGTGTGTTATCGTCACTGTTACTGGTATGTTATCATCACTGTTACTGGTGTGTTATCGTCACTGTTACTGGTGTGCTATCATCACTGTTACTGGTGTGTTATCGTCACTGTTACTGGTGTGTTATCGTCACTGTTACTGGTGTGTTATCATCACTGTTACTGGTGTGTTATCAGCACTGTTTCTGGTGTGTTATCATCACTGTTACTGGTGTGTTATCGTCACTGTTACTGGTGTGTTATCGTCACTGTTACTGGTGTGCTATCATCACTGTTACTGGTGTGTTATCATCACTGTTTCTGGTGTGTTATCACTGTTTCTGGTGTGTTATCATCACTGTTTCTGGTGTGTTATCACTGTTTCTGGTGTGTTATCACTGTTACTGGTGTGTTAACATCACTGTTTCTGGTGTGTTATCATCACTGTTACTGGTGTGTTAACATCACTGTTTCTGGTGAGTTATCATCACTGTTACAGGTGTGTTATCATCACTGTTTCTGGTGTGTTATCATCACTGTTACTGGTGTGTTAACATCACTGTTACTGGTGTGTTAACATCACTGTTTCTGGTGAGTTATCATCGCTGTTTCTGGTGTGTTATCATCAGCGTTTCTGGTGTGTTATCATCACTGTTGCTGGTGTGTTATCATCACTGTTTCTGGTGTGTTATCATCACTGTTTCTGGTGTGTTATCACTGTTGCTGGTGTGTTATCATCACTGTTACTGGTGTGTTATCACTGTTTCTGGTGTGCTACCATCACTGTTACTGGTGTGCTATCATCACTGTTACTGGTGTGCTACCATCACTGTTACTGGTGTGTTATCAGCACTGTTACTGGTGTGTTATCGTCACTGTTACTGGTGTGCTATCATCACTGTTACTGGTGTGTTATCATCACTGTTTCTGGTGTGTTATCATCACTGTTTCTGGTGTGTTATCATCACTGTTTCTGGTGTGTTATCATCACTGTTTCTGGTGTGTTATCATCACTGTTTCTGGTGTGTTATCATCACTGTTACTGGTGTGTTATCATCACTGTTTCTGGTGTGTTAACATCACTGTTACAGGTGTGTTATTATCACTGTTACTGGTGTGCTATCATCACTGTTACTGGTGTGTTATCAGCACTGTTACAGGTGTGTTATTATCACTGTTACAGGTGTGTTATTATCACTTTTACTGGTGTGCAATCATTACTGTTACTGGTGTGTTAACATCACTGTTTCTGGTGTGTTATCACTGTTGCTGGTGTGTTATCATCACTGTTTCTGGTGTGCTACCATCACTGTTACTGGTGTGCTACCATCACTGTTACTGGTGTGTTATCGTCACTGTTACTGGTGTGCTATCATCACTGTTACTGGTGTGTTATCATCACTGTTACTAGTGTGTTATCATCACTGTTTCTGGTGTGTTATCATCACTGTTTCTGGTGTGTTCCCATCACTGTTACTGGTGTGTTAACATCACTGTTTCTGGTGTGTTATCATCAGCGTTTCTGGTGTGTTATCATCACTGTTTCTCGTGTGTTACCATCACTGTTACTGGTGTGTTATCATCACTGTTTCTGGTGCGTTATCACTGTTTCTGGTGTGTTATCATCACTGTTACTGGTGTGTTATCACTGTTTCTGGCGTGCTACCATCACTGTTACTGGTGTGCTGTCATCACTGTTACTGGTGTGTTATCGTCACTGTTACTGGTGTGCTATCATCACTGTTACTGGTGTGTTATCGTCACTGTTACTGGTGTGTTATCGTCACTGTTACTGGTGTGTTATCATCACTGTTACTGGTGTGTTATCAGCACTGTTACTGGTGTGTTATCGTCACTGTTACTGGTGTGCTATCATCACTGTTACTGGTGTGTTATCAGCACTGTTACTGGTGTGTTATCATCACTGTTTCTGGTGTGTTATCACTGTTTCTGGTGTGTTATCATCACTTTTTCTGGTGTGTTATCACTGTTTCTGGTGTGTTATCACTGTTACTGGTGTGTTAACATCACTGTTTCTGGTGTGTTATCATCACTGTTACTGGTGTGTTAACATCACTGTTTCTGGTGAGTTATCATCACTGTTACAGGTGTGTTATCATCACTGTTTCTGGTGTGTTATCATCACTGTTACTGGTGTGTTAACATCACTGTTACTGGTGTGTTAACATCACTGTTTCTGGTGAGTTATCATCGCTGTTTCTGGTGTGTTATCATCAGCGTTTCTGGTGTGTTATCATCACTGTTGCTGGTGTGTTATCATCACTGTTTCTGGTGTGTTATCATCACTGTTTCTGGTGTGTTATCACTGTTGCTGGTGTGTTATCATCACTGTTACTGGTGTGTTATCACTGTTTCTGGTGTGCTACCATCACTGTTACTGGTGTGCTATCATCACTGTTACTGGTGTGCTACCATCACTGTTACTGGTGTGTTATCAGCACTGTTACTGGTGTGTTATCATCACTGTTACTGGTGTGCTATCATCACTGTTACTGGTGTGTTATCATCACTGTTTCTGGTGTGTTATCATCACTGTTTCTGGTGTGTTATCATCACTGTTTCTGGTGTGTTATCATCACTGTTTCTGGTGTGTTATCATCACTGTTTCTGGTGTGTTATCATCACTGTTTCTGGTGTGTTATCATCACTGTTACTGGTGTGTTATCATCACTGTTTCTGGTGTGTTAACATCACTGTTACAGGTGTGTTATTATCACTGTTGCAGGTGTGTTATTATCACTGTTACTGGTGTGCTATCATCACTGTTACTGGTGTGTTATCAGCACTGTTACAGGTGTGTTATTATCACTGTTACAGGTGTGTTATTATCACTGTTACTGGTGTGCAATCATTACTGTTACTGGTGTGTTAACATCACTGTTTCTGGTGTGTTATCACTGTTGCTGGTGTGTTATCATCACTGTTACTGGTGTGTTATCATCACTGTTTCTGGTGTGTTATCACTGTTACTGGTGTGCTATCATCACTGTTACTGGTGTGCTACCATCACTGTTACTGGTGTGTTATCAGCACTGTTACTGGTGTGTTATCGCCACTGTTACTGGTGTGCTATCATCACTGTTACTGGTGTGTTATCATCACTGTTACTAGTGTGTTATCATCACTGTTTCTGGTGTGTTATCATCACTGTTTCTGGTGTGTTCCCATCACTGTTACTGGTGTGTTAACATCACTGTTTCTGGTGTGTTATCATCAGCGTTTCTGGTGTGTTATCATCACTGTTTCTCGTGTGTTACCATCACTGTTACTGGTGTGTTATCATCACTGTTTCTGGTGTGTTATCACTGTTTCTGGTGTGTTATCATCACTGTTGCTGGTGTGTTATCACTGTTTCTGGTGTGCTACTATCACTGTTACTGGTGTGCTGTCATCACTGTTACTGGTGTGTTATCGTCACTGTTACTGGTGTGCTATCATCACTGTTACTGGTGTGTTATCAGCACTGTTACTGGTGTGTTATCGTCACTGTTACTGGTGTGCTATCATCACTGTTACTGGTGTGTTATCAGCACTGTTACTGGTGTGTTATCATCACTGTTACAGGTGTGTTATCATCACTGTTACTGGTGTGTTATCATCACTGTTTCTGGTGTGTTATCATCACTGTTTCTGGTGTGTTATCACTGTTTCTGGTGTGTTATCATCACTGTTACTGGTGTGTTATCATCACTGTTTCTGGTGTGTTAACATCACTGTTACAGGTGTCTTATTATCACTGTTACAGGTGTGTTATTATCACTGTTACTGGTGTGCAATCATTACTGTTACTGGTGTGCTATCATCACTGTTACTGGAGTGCTACCATCACTGTTTCTGGTGTGTTATCAGCACTGTTGCTGGTGTGTTATCATCACTGTTACAGGTGTGTTATTATCACTGTTACAGGTGTGTTATTATCACTGTTACTGGTGTGTTATCCTTACTGTCATTTATAACAAGGAGCCACGCACCATGCCGATGATGGTACCGAGATTGCACAGAGACTGAAACATGTCACTGAGGCACATGGCGTGAGGAATGTTGTTCTGTCACTAAGGGCCGACACTCTACCTGTTTCTGAAGTTTTATTGCATTTCCCAGTGCAATCCACCCCACCCTGACACCCCCTTGCACGTGATATGAAAATGGAAATGAGAAGTATATGCTCTTGATTCAACTTGAAAGATCTATACATATCTGAGACAGGGAGACTGCAACCTGTTTGTTGCTGTAAAATATTAATTGTTATTATTGATAAACTGTTCATACTTTTCTACTCCGTTAAATTACACGGTGCACTTAGCAAGATCGCTGTACTGAAATCAATTTACAGCAATCAACCATTTGGAACAGATCCCATCCTAGAGAGAGGGAGATAGAAAGAGAGACCTTGAGATAGGGGAGAGGGAGAAAGACAGCGGGGCAGGGAGAGGGATAGACAGAAAGATAGACATAGGGAGCTGGAGAAAGACAGAGGAAGAAAGAGAGGGATAGACAGAAAGAGGGAGATTGAGAAAGACAGAAGGAGAGAAAGAGTGAGAGTAAAAGAGAGAAGCGAGAGAGAGAAAGACACATGGGGAGGGAGGGTGATGGAGAGGCTGTTACTTAAGGTTGCAAAGACGGGAGGGAGAGAGGGAAAGAGAAACAGAGAGAGAAAGACAACATGTTGGGGAGGAGAGAGGGACAGAAAGTGAAATGGAGAAAAAGGCAGCGGAAGAGAGAGATGAAAGGACAGAGGGAAAACAAAAGTGCGAGAAAGAAAGAGGGTGCGAGAGAGGGGGCCGGAGAAAGGGCGGAAAGAAAGTGAAATAGAGCGAAGGAGGGGGAGAGAGAAGGAAGAGAGTGGAGAGCGAGGAGTTTGGAATGGAGCAAAGCGACTGAGTAGAACATTAAGTGGTGAAAATGTTAATGAGAGTAAAAGAGAGAGAGGGGCAGTGTGTGGGATTGTCTGTTCCTGGATCTGCGTGTTTCTCGGGCGGCGCGCTGTCCGCTGGCGCGGGATTCTATCTTCCGCCGCTTGTCAAGGGGATTTCCCATTGAAACCACCCACAACATCGGGAAACCCACAGGTTTGGGCGCGCTGCGGTACAAGTGGATGGCAAGGATTCCAAGAGGAAAATCTAACGAGATGATTAAAAGAGAGGCCTGACAAAGAGATTAAGAGCAGTATGTGGAAGGGCAGTGAGGGACTCAGGGCCGTGCGGAAAGAAGGGAAAGAGAACAGTGGATGATATATGATCCGATGCTTGGGTGTTATTAACTGAACACTAGATGGCTTAATGTTGGGGAATAAGCACATTGTAGTAATCACATTTATTTTTGTTGGGTCACTAGGCCTGTTCCAAAAAGGCTGCAAGTGAAAGTAATTAGCTATTACCACACCAATTTGAGTATTTCTTCAGACATTGAGTGACTGCAAGGATGAAGGACAGGGCAGCGTTAAAAGCATTCAGCGCCCTGTTCCTTTGTTGCTCAGGCACTTGTCTCCGTTTGTCAGTGAGTTTATTTTTTAAAACCATGTCGCACATTAGCTCGAAGCCCAGAGAGAGTATCGAGTGGCCTGGGGGTGTATAATGGCTGACACATTATTGGAGAGGCCAAAATGAGAGCAGATTGATGTAGTGTCAGCAGCCCGCCAACATTTAGATTCATTAAGGACGTGGTCGGCCTTGCCGAACCTGTAAACCAACTCGGGCTTGCGTGGAGCGTGGTGAATGTATCGTACTAGTAATTCACCAGTGTATTATATCATGTTCTCCCATTGTGTTACAGCTATGTTATGTTGTTAACCCTGTGGGCCCCACCTATGGGCCATTGTGTGGCTTCACCCACAGGGGGATATGTTGGGGCATGTACGGGCTCCGCCCATGGCTCCTCCCCTTGAAAGGAAGTATAAAGAGCAGTTGACCTGTAGGCGGCTCACAGTATTGTACCAGTCGCAGGCAGGCACTGTTCTAAGCTGATTAAAACCACGGTTTACTTCTACTCGTGTCTTTGAGTGAATTGATGGTCGCATCATGGAGATGGGTCAGGACGAAGTACCTGAGATTGAAACACTTCTTGTGGCTCATCTGTTTAATTTTAAGCATAGTTTTAAGGCCAGTTTAGATAGGGGGGGTGGGTGAAAGGTTACTGAGGCAGGGGTGTGAGTAAGGGTTGGGGGTGGTAGGGGCAGGCAGGGTCCAGTTTTGAGCTGACTGTCTAATCAGCCATGATCTTATTAAATGGGGGAGCAGGCGCGAGGGGCTGAATAACCTACTCCTTGTTCGTGTTTTGATAATCTAGTCTGAACCCTGATGGGGTTAAACAGATAGTCTGTGGTTTACCGCTGTGACGTCTACATTCTGTGGGAAGGCTTCTCCCTCCCGCCGTATCCGTGTCCTGGCGCGGCGCACCCCCCCGCCGGCAGTGGGATCTTCCGGCCCCGGCAACCGGCCAATAGGGTTTCTGTTGGTATAATCCGCCTCTCCTGCGTAAATGTAAATATCACCACTGCCCCCCAGAGGAGGGTAGGCTGCTGGGGGGTGGGGGGTGATTTAACCTGAGGGTCGCCACACCTCAGGCAAGGTTAAGAAGGCATGAATCACCTCAGCTGGTGAGGGTACTGAACCCACACTGTTGGTGTCGCTCTGCATCACGAACCAGCCGTCCAGCCAACTGAGCTAAACCGCCCCCCCCTCCTTTCCTGCTTATGGGAACATGCAAACATGGAGGAGGGCCCTTTACGTCCTCAATCTGGTTCCACCACTCCGTGATCGGACTCCATTTACCCACCTTTTCCCCATCTCATTCAATGCCGCAAATATTCGATCAATCTCTGTTTTAAAATGAGCAATCGATTTTGAGTCAGTTGCCATTTGTGGAAGTGAGTTTGAAATTTCTATTGCGTTTCGTGTCAGGGAGCATTCCCAAATGTCACTCCTGAAAGGCCTGGTTTCAATTTCGCGACTCTGCCCCTAGATGTCGACTCCCCAACTAGCAAGAATAGTTTCTCTCGATCTACCCTGTCCATTCCCCTTCATGTCAAGAGACCTTTGATCAAATCACTCCTTCACGTCCTGAACTCTTTCAGAACGCAATGTCACTTTGTAATTGAATCACTCTGCCGCCCACTGCCTCTCTCCAGAGATACGTGGCTCTCAATCCAGTATGCTAGTCAACTCAGAGCTGCAGTTAATTGTTCAATACGTTGCTATATGACCATGTTCTGTGATTATTATGGAACGGCACGCCGGTTATCACTGCTGCCTCACAACGCCAGGGACCCGGGTTCGATTCCGCCCTCGGGTGACCGTCTGTGTGGAGTTTGCACGTTCTCCCCGTGTCTGCGTGGGGTTCCTCCGGGTGCTCCGGTTTCCTCCCACAGTCCAAAGATGTGCAGGTTAGGTGGATTGGCCGTGATAAATTGCCCCTTTAGCACGAGGGGACACAGCTTTAAATTGAGGGGAGATAGATATAGGACAGATGTCAGAGGTTCTTTACTCAGAGAGTAGTAAGGGCGTGGAATGCCCTGCCTGCAACAGCAGTGGACTCGCCAACATTAAGGGCATTCAAATGGTCATTGGATAGACATATGGACGATAAGGTAATAGTGTAGATGGGCTTTAGAGTGGTTTCACAGGTCGGCGCAACATCGAGGGCCGAAGGGCCTGTACTGCGCTGTAATGTTCTATGTTCTATGTTCTAAAAGGTTCGGTGAGGTTATGGGGATAGGATGCTCTTTCCAAGGGTCGGTGCAGACTCGATGGGCCAAATGGCCCCTTTCTGCACTGTAAGGAATTAAACTCCCTTCGCTAGTCTTTGGGAAGGTGGGGAAAGAAACGGACTGAGTGACGAGTCAGAGTGACTCCTCCCTTACCACCTCGATAGTGCGTGCATGAGAAAGGGCGGGAATGAGAGGGATGGGTCGTTGGGGGGGGGGGGGGGGGGGGGGGGGAAGAAGAGAGGAGAAGTGAGAAAAGAGTGAGCGCGCTGGAGGAGGCGAGAGAAGGCGGACAGCGAACGGCAGGCGGATGGCGTTGGGTGAGCGAGGGAAGAGTGTGGACAAAAAGGCAAAGAATGGGGACGGAGAGAGGGTGAAGAGGCGGAGGGTCGGGTGATAACAGCGGAGAGAGAAAAAGATGTAGAGCTGAGCATTGGCCATGTGGCAGCGGAGGAGAGAGAAGGAGACAAGGTGAGCTAGATCCTTGACCAACTCTACAAAACATCCTTCACGTTAAGATTTAGCTTCAGGAAGGAGTGTGATTTGAACGTTCAGCCTGGTCCCAGCTCTGTTTACACAGTGCTAGATCTGTAATAATAAAAAGTGGTTATATCCGCTTCTTCTGGGGAGAAAGGTTCCGTTAGTTCCTCGCAGACAACGAGGTGGGAAGAGTTAGTTAGGCGGATACAAGACAGAGCTGAAAGAATGAGACACAATTGGTGATTAATTCAATAACAGTCCCGCGCTGGGCATTGAACCAAATAAAAACCCCAGCAGGTTAGCACTTCCCCTGTATCACACAGGACTGGAAAGAGGCAGGTTTGGTTTGACTGTATTCTGACAACAGACGAGGTCCTTTTACAATCTCAACACGGCACTTAGACAGCAGTGTAAAAAGCAGAACAGGGAACGGGGGAGTATTGGTAGGGTCACACTATTAGGATTCAAGGTGTGGAAAGTACAGCAATTCATTTTGTCCACTATAGTTATACACTGTATTTTCTTACTGAAGTACACTTCTACCTTCCTAGGTGTAGTACCCTCAATAATGACACGAGAGTGTGGAATGGTAAATGAAGGCTTTAGTAAACAGAGAACTAGCCAGCTACAGAGACGTGTGCTTACTGAGGGCCGCCTACAGGGCGTCACCTTATATACGGCTCTCTGGTGGGCGGAGCCGGAGGCGGAGTCCCTCAGGGTTCCAAACCCAGTCTTAAAGGGGCATCACCTACATAGTGTTAAGAGTACAGTAACCATTCATCACACTAGGCCTGTCAACCTTTCACTATCCCCTTAACCCGTTCCCATGATGTCTTGTTTGGTCTGACTTTCTATTATGCTTGAATCTTCCTTTTACCTGCCTCCTGTAACTCTGTAGCCTCTCTCTCTTGCCACCCCTCTGTATGCGTCTTGCCCTCCGAGGGTGCCATCCCTGGTTATCTCCACCTAACCACCATTCCTCAGCAACGTTATCTGTGGGCTCTGCTCTACCGCTCCCATCGACCTCTTTGACCAAACCCTATTCTGTGTGTGTCGCATTTTGCCTGGCAACATCCCCTGTGAAGGGCCTTGTGGAATTTTACTACGTCAAAGATGCAATCTGGACACAAACTGGGGTTATTGCCATTTGGAGGTCATCTGGGAGTCATCTCAGTAACTTCACGCCCCTCCTTCAGGGATCATGCCTGAAGGTCCCGAAAGAACCGATCGTAGGCGAACCCTGCTCGTTCCCATCGCCACAAACATCCGAATGTGGTCGAGGAACATACAGAGTGGACACAATACAGCGGGAGGCTATCTGACCCCTTGTGTTTACACCAGCTCTCTGCAAAAGCAACTCCCCTGTTCTCTTACTCATTCCCCATAACCCTACAATTCTTTCCTCCTCGAGTGTTTATCCAACACCCTTTTGAAAGCCACGACCGAACATGCGCCCACCAAATTCTCGGGCAGTGCATTCCAGACCCTAACCGCTCGCTACGTCAAGGATGTTTTCCCTCGTGCCACTACTGGTCGGTTTCATTTTTGACAATTGTCTTAAACCAGTTCACCCCCCCTCCTGGCGCTGGGAATGGCCGGTCTGTCCCTATCTACTCTGTCCCGACCCCTCATGATTTTGAACACCTCCAGCAAAATCGCCTCTCGACCTCCTCTTCTCCAGCGGGAACAGCCCCAGCCACTCCAATCTGCCGACGTAACTGAAGTCGCTCGTCCCTGGAATGGTTCTCGTAAGTCTTTCCTGTGCCCTCTCGGGCAATCCTTCACTTTCTTTCCTAAGACTGGACACAACACTCCAGTTGTCTGCGAACCAGAGTTTTATAGAGGTTCACTAGAACCTCCTTGTCTGTGTACAGGGTGCCTCTATTTATGAAGCCCACTGTCCCATCCACTTCGTTAGCAGCTTTCTCAACCTGTTGTCATCTTCAATGATTTGCGCGGATTTACCCCCAGGTCTCTCTGTTACTGTGTTACCCCCCCCCCCCCCCTCCTGTACAGAGTACAGGAATGAGACAGAGAATCTGGTGAACTGGTGCGACAACAATAATCTCTCCCCCAATGTCAACAAAATGAAGGAGATTATCATCGACTTCAGGAAGCGTAGTGGAGAACATGCCCCTGTTTACATCAATGGGAACGAAGTAGAAAGGGTCGAGAGCTTCAAGTTTTTAGGTGTACAGATCACCAACAGCCTGTCTTGGTCCCCCCATGCCGACACTATTGTTAAGAAAGCCCACCAACGACTCTACTTTCTCAGAAGACTAAGGAAATTTGGCATGTCAGCTACGACCCTCACCAACTTCTACAGATGCAGCATAGAAAGCATTCTTTCTGGTTGTATCACAGCTTGGTATGGAGCCTGCTCTGCCCAAGACCGCAGGAAACTACAAAAGATCGTGAATGTAGCCCAGTCCATCACGCAACCCAGCCTCCCATCCATTGACTCTATCTATAATTCCCGCTGCCTCGGAAAGCAAGCAGCATAATTAAGGACCCCACGCACCCCGGACATACTCTCTTCCACCTTCTTCCGTCAGGAAAAAGTTACCAAAGTTTGAGGTCACGTACCAACCGACTCAAGAATAGCTCCTTCCCTACTGCCATCAGACTTTTGAATGGACCTACCTCGTATTAAGTTGATCTTTTCTCTACACCTTGCTATAACTGTAACATTATATTCTGCAGTCCCTCCTTCCTTCCCTATGTACGGTATGCATTGTCTGTACAGCATGCAAGAAACAATACTTTTCACTGTATACCAATACATGTGACAATAATAAATCAAATCAAATCAAATGAGGACTCTGCCTTTTATAATTGCCTCCATGTTGTTCCTCCCGAAATGTGCCACATTCCGAACATGCTCAATGTCCAGCCACCCCACCAGCCCATGTCCTCTCGGAGGTTATCGGCCATCCGCACATTGCACTGCGCTGGAAACTTTTCTGTGTTCTGCACACCTGAGTCTCGGTCATCAATATAAATCAAGGAAAATGTTGGTTCCAATACTGATTCCTGAGGAACGGTAAACTTCCCGCCAGTCTGAAAAGCAACCCTTCACTACCACGCTGTTTCCCGTCACTCAGCCAGATTTGTATCCAAGCTGCCACTGCCCTCTCTTCCATGGAACACAGGAACATAGGAACAGGAGAGGACCATTCAGCTCCTCGAGCCTGTCCCGCTGACATCGTGGCTGATCTGTGGGCCTAACTCTATACACGTACCGTTCGTCCATATCCCTTACTTTCTTTGGTTGACAAAAAACCTGTCCATCTCAGATTGAAAATTGACAACTCTTCCAGCTTTAACTGCTGTTTGTGGGAGAGAGTTCCAAACTTCCACCACCCTTTGAATGAAGAAGTTCTTCCCAACATCTCCCCTGAACGGGTCTGGCCCTAATTTTTAGACTCTGCTCCCCTAGTTTTAGAATCTCCAACCAGTGGAAATAGTTAATCTTTATCGACCCTGTCTTTTCCTGTTAATATCTTGAAGACTTTGATCGCATTACCCCGTAACCTTCTAAATTCTAAAGAAAACAGGCCTAATTTGCGTAATCTCTCCTCGTAACTTAACTCCTGAAGTCCAGGTATCATTTTTGTAAACCTACATTGCACTCCCTCCAAGGCCAAAATATCCTTCCTATGGTGTGGTGCCCAGAACTGCTCCCAGTGACTCCAAGTGGGGTCTAACCAGGGTTTTGTAAAGTTACAGCATAACCCCTGTGTCTTTATATTCCAATCCTCCAGATATAAAGGCCAACATTCCAATAGCCTGTTGATTATTTTCTGCATTTGTTCCTGGCATTTTAAAGATCTATGCATCTGAACCCCTAAGTCCCCTTGGACATCCTCTGTACTGAACCTCTTCCCATTTACAAAATTACCCTGCTCTATCATTTTTTGGTCTAAAATGGGTAAAATGGCTTCAACTTTGCTGACAGAGGATTATAGTGCCACTTTATTGAATGCCCTTTGATAGTCCAAATACACCACAGCTACCGTGGTACCCTCATTAACCATCTCTCTTACCTCATCCAAAGAAAACCTATCTTGTGCTCCTTAAACACAATTTGCCAGCTCTTTAACTTCTAAGCTCTGCCCTCCCGACCCTAACCACTCCTCCTGTCTTCCTCCATGGAGATACTCCTGGAAACCTACTTCTCTGCGTAGATCCAAACTCCAGCTGACTGTCACCTCCGCTCCACCCCACTCTCTATTCCGTTGTTCTAATGCCGCTTTACATGTGACTTGGTGTGAAACCTTGACTGATCATGCTCCTGTGGAGCCTTGTGGGGGGTGGGTTGGTGGTCCTGTGGCGCAGTGGGTTGGCGTCCCTGCCTCTGGGCCAGAGGCTCCGGGATCGAGTCCCGTGGCAGGACTTGACGGCCGAGGAAGGTGTGTCCATAACGGGTTGAATATCAAGCTGCAAATCCTTCCAATTGGCCTACGACAGTGGAAAGAGTGGGAGAGTTTCCTGCTTAGCCAGAATCTGCGCGGGTAAATGGCAAACCATTTCAGCACCTTGCCACGCATTAACGTGGACTGACAGACGGAAATCCGTGGTTTCCATGGTACCCGAAAAGAGACAGAGAGGGATCGAGAGAGAGAGAGCGTAGCCTTCGGACATTGGGCAATGTTGTTAGCACTATTTCAATGCAAGTTGTAATTGCAGATCAGAAACTGCCCACAGATAATCTCACAGCCCTCCCTCAGGCCAGGCCAAGCAACAGGGAGAGCTGAAAGTGTTGATCACAGGTTAATGCTGGTACTGCTGTACACCAGCCCCCAGCTAGTGATCAGTAAAGGGGACATCTTGAAGCAACCATCAGGGAGCTCCAACTGTATCTGGCAGACTTGCGGAGAGTTAAGGATGCATCCGAGCATTTAAACTCCAGAAGGAATCGCTTGGGCTGTCAGAAAATATCGACCGCCAGGATCTTAGGGGTGGGGGTTCGGGGGACATGCATCTCCTCCAATTGTCGACACTGGCACTGAGCCAAATGTCTACACTGGCACTGGAGTAAATACTCACACTGGCTTTGGGGAAACTATCTGTCATGATATGCACTCATGCACATAATGAGATACAGACAGGCAGTGAAAGACACTCAGTACAGCCAATCAACACACAGGACAGAACACAACCAATCACCAGGCAGAACACTAGATGGGGGTTTCCCACTATAAAACACACGAGGCATCAGCACTCTGCCTCTTTCACTGGTGACAACTGTAGTGACAGTCAGGGTGTATATATCAGTTAGCACCTTCTACACGTGGCTCAGAGCTAGTCTGGTCTAGTTAGTTATAGTTAGTACACTTAGATTAGTAGAGTGTCAACCCACAGCGATCTGTGCGCACTGCTCAGCAAGTCCAATAAAGCGTATTGAACTGACATCAAAGTTTGGAGTCTACTTTCAAGTCCAACTGCATCCAGTTGCAGTCCGTGTTACCCCAGGGTGAATAACACGACATGGTACCAGGAGTCTACTTTATCTAAGTGGTTTACCTCGAGTGGTTCCATGACGACCAGCAAGTGCCTTCCAGCGGCATGGAGACGATCGAGGCCCCTCCACAGCTCCGGATCTCCGGAAATCTCGGCGCCAACTGGCGGGTCTTCAAGCAGGAATTCAGTCACATTGAGGCCTCGGGCCTCGAGGATGCGTCAGATGCCAGAAAAATTGCGCTGCTCCTATCGACTGCGGGGGACCAAGCCATCCAGATTTTCAACTCGCTCACTTTTACTGACGGCCAGGACAAGACCAAATTCAAGACCGTTTTAGCGAAGTTCGACAGTCACTGTGAAGTCGAAACGAACTTTGAGCACTATGTTTTCCAGCAACGCCTTCAGGGTGAGGATGAACCTTTCCAATCCTTTCTAACTCATCCCCGTATATTAGCGCAGACCTGCAATTATGGTGACACCGCTGATTCCATCATCTGGGATCAGATCATGTTTGGGATGCACTCCGATTCCTTGCGGGAGCAACTCTTCAAAATTAAGCACATGACCCTGCCGGTCGCAATCGAGACGTGTATAGTGCATGAGCATGCGAGAAATCGGTACTGCCGTTTCAAATCGGCAGAACAAGAACAACTTGCCTCCCACGAGGCAGAGAGTGTACAGGCCATCGCCCGGATGCAGCGGCTCAGTATCGATGAAGGCGGCCATTTCGCGCACTGTCCCCGGGGCCCCGCGCATGCGCAACACGAACGGGAGAACGAAGCGGCCGGAGACCAAACAGCGCAGGTGCGAGCGTCGGCTGACCGCACTGCGCATGTGCGACGATGCACGGAGCATTAAGACGTCAACGTCATGACGTGCCTGAACTGTGGCACCGCCCACGTAAAGCGGCAATGCCCTGCAAGAGGCAGGCGATGTTTAAATTGCGGGAAGCCTGGACATTATGCAGCCTTGTGCAGGTCTGCACCACCGGTTCAGGGCCAGCGAACCCAATTCCAACGCAAGCACGTTCGATGTGTACAGCAAGGTTTACTGGATTCTGATCCTGGTAGCACTACGGATCCAGAGGACGACTGCCTGGAGTCCCCATATTGTGTGGGCATCATCACTACATGTGAGTATGCCTCCTCAAATTCAGCAAGACGCCTATCTATCCTCAATGTGGATTCCGCGGACGAATGGCGTGCTGTCATACACGTTCACCAATGCAGCATCCAGTTCAAGCTGGACACTGGTGCTTCTGCCAATCTCATCTCTCAAAGGTCTTCCGCCAGCCTGCCAGCTCCTCGATTATAATGGCAATGCCATAACTGCACTAGGATCCTGTCATCTACTCGTCTCCAACAAGACCATCAATGTCAAACTGCGATTCAAAATCGTCCAGCCTGTTAAGGCAACCTTGCTCGGTGCCCATGCATGCCAGCTACTCAACCTCGTACAGCGAGTCCATGCCATGTCTTCTTCCACTGTGGATCTTCAGGCTGACATTGATGACATCCTTGCTCAATATCCGGATGTGTTCAGTGGGATGGGCACGTTGCCGTACCGCTACAAGATCCTGCTCAGGCCTGATGCCACGCCTGTAATCCATGCACCACACCGG
Source organism: Scyliorhinus torazame (assembly GCF_047496885.1). Classification (NCBI taxonomy): domain Eukaryota; kingdom Metazoa; phylum Chordata; class Chondrichthyes; order Carcharhiniformes; family Scyliorhinidae; genus Scyliorhinus; species Scyliorhinus torazame. The sequence goes on along the minus strand of NC_092733.1, from coordinate 28,745,005 downwards.
GTGCCGGCTCCTCTGAAGGAACGTTTAAAGGCACAGCTACAGGAACTCCAAGACCAGGGCATCATCTCCAAAGTAACAGAACCGACTGACTGGGTCAGCTCAATAGTCTGTGTGAAGAAGCCCTCACTGGAGTTGCGGATATGCATAGATCCCAAAGATCTTAACCGGAACATGATGCGGAACACGACCCGATCCTGAAGCAGGAGGAGCTGACCAGTGAGATGGTACACGCCAAATTCTTCACGAAGCTAGATGCATCGCGTGGTTTCTGGCAGATACAACTGGACGAGTCCAACAGGAAGCTCTGCATGTTCAACACACCGTTTGGCAGGTACTGTTATAACCGTATGCCGTTCAGCATTGTCTCAGCCTCTGAAATCTTCCACAGGATCATGGAGCAGATGCTGGAGGGCATTGAGGCTGTGCGTGTCTACGTAGATGATGTAATCATATGGTCCACAACCCCCGAGGAACACATATCCCGTCTCAAACAAGTCTTTTCACGTGTCCACGCAAACGGCCTCAAGCTGAACAAGGCCAAATGCTCCTTTGGCATGTCATCCATCAAGTTCTTGGGCGACCAGATATCCCAGCAGGGTGTGCGACCAGATTCGGACAAGGTCAAGGCCATTAACGCCATGAAGACCCCGGAAGACAAAAAGGTGGTACTACGCTGCCTCAGCATGGTGAACTTTTTGGGAAAATTCATTCCCAACATGGCCTCACACACCACGGCTCTCAGGCATCTGGTGAAGAAGACCACTGCATTCCAGTGGCTACCCACACATCAAGCAGAGTGGCTCGAGCTCAAAGCAAAGCTCACCACTGCTCCGGTACTAGCGTTTTTGACCCGGACAGGGAAACAAAAATCTCCACGGACGCCAGCCAGGACGGCACTGGTGCGGTGCTCCTCCAGAGGGATGAATCCTCGTCCTGGGCTCCAGTTGCTTATGCGTCAAGGGCCATGACTCCTACTGAACAGAGGTACGCCCAAATAGAAAAAGAGGGCCTGGGCCTCCGAACCGGCATTGTAAAGTTCCATGTCTACGTCTGCGGTCTCCCTACCTTCACAGTGGAGACTGACCACAGACCCTTGGTCCATATCATTCACAAGGACTTGAATGACATGACGCCCAGGCTTCAGCGCATTCTCCTTCGACTCCGCAGGTACGATTTTGAGTGAGTATACACACCAGGCAAGGAGCTGATAATTGCGGATGCCCTGTTCCGCTCCATCACCTCGCCCTGTGAACAGGTTGACTTCATCCGCCAGATTGAGGCGCAGGTGCAACTGTGTGCCAGCAACCTCCCGGCCTCAGATGAAAGAGCGATCAGCATTCGTGAAGAGACTGCCAAAGACCCTCTTCTGCAGCGTGTAATGCACCACCTCGCAAATGGCTGGGAAAAAGGGCAATGTCCTCAGTTCTTTAATGTCAAGGACGACCTGACAGTCGTCGAGGGGATCCTCCTCAAGCTAGATCGTATTGTTATTCCTCGCAGCCTGCAGAGCTTAGTGCTCAAACAAATCCACGAGGGACACCTCGGTGTCGAAAAGCGTAGGCGCAGGGCCCGGCAGGCTGTATATTGGCCTGGAATCGACCAGGACATATCCAACATGGTCCTCAATTGTGCAACCTGCCAGCGCTTCCAGCCTGCTCAGCCCAAAGAAACACTCCAGCAACACAAGATCATGACCTCTCCGTGGTCCAAGGTGGGAATCGATCTTTTTCACGCCAATGGGCGTGACTCTGTGCTCATCATAGATTACTTCTCAAGTTACCCAGAAGTTGTGAAGCTGTCAGACCTCACATCAAGGACAGTCATCAAGGCTTGCAAGGAGACATTTGCCAGGCATGGTATTCCACTCACTGTCATGAGTGACAATGGTCCCTGCTTCCACAGCCAAGTGTGGTCCAATTTAGCCAAGTCGTACCAATTCAACCACATCACCTCAAGCCCACACTACCCGCAGTCCAACGGGAAGGTCGAGAAAGGGGTCCATATAGTGAAGCAACTGCTCTGCAAGGCTGCGCACTCTGCTTCTGACTTCAAACGTGCGCCGCTGGCGTACAGGCAACCCCTCTGTCCACCGGTATGTCTCCGGCACAACTCCTCATGAATAGAGACCTGCCCACGACTGTTCCAGCCATACGCTTACCAGACCTGAATCACCTCCCAGTGCTGCAAAAGGTGCAGCAACTCAGGAACCGGCAAGAGCTGACGTACGATGCTCATGCTACCGATTTGCCTGTGCTCTCTCCGGAAGATGCTGTTCGCATCAAGCTACCTGATGGAGGCTGGTCAGCCCCAGCTGTTGTTGTTCGACAGGCTGCTCCCAGATTGTTTGTGGTTCGTATGGCTGATGGCTCCATTGTCAGGCGCAACAGAAGAGCACTACGCAAACTTGCCTGCCCACCACCAGATCTTACTTTTCCAGATGTTGTTATGCCTCCTCCGGACACCTCGCTCCACGAGGCCACCAATCTGGCAGCAATCCTGCCTGTCAAGGTGCCGTCGTCCCTCTACCTCTCATGCGGTCAACAAGGATCCGATGCAAGCCCCAAAGATTGGACTTATAGACATTTATCTTGTATTGTTCTGTATCTGCACACTAGACACCTCTCATGTATATATTCATCCACTCGCCATTTAATGTAAATAGTTATACATGTACATACAGTCGCATATGCTCCAAGCAACCGACAATTTTTTTTTTTAAATGGGGGGATGTCATGATATGCACTCATGCACATAATGAGATACAGACAGACAGTGACTGACACCCAGTACAGCCAATCAACACACAGGACAGAACACAATCAATCACCAGGCAGAACACTAGAAGATGGTCTCCCACTATAAAACACACGAGGCATCAGCACTCTGCCTCTTTCCACTGGTGACAACTGTAGTGACAGTCAGGGTGTATACATCAGTTAGCACCTTCTACACGTGGCTCAGAGCTAGTCTGGTCTAGTTATTTATAGTTAGCATGCTTAGATTAGTAGAGTGTCAACCTACAGCGAACTGTGTGCACTGCTCAGCAAGTTCAATAAAGCGTATTCAAATAACATCAAAGTTTGGAGTCTACTTTCAAGTACAACTGCACCCAGTTGCAGTCCGTGTTACCCCAGGGTGAATAACACGACACTATCCTCACTAGCACTGGAGGAACAGGGGGAAATCAACACACTGGCACTGGAGAAACAACCTATACTGGCACAGGATGGGAGGGGGTCACCCACACTGGCACTGGGGGGAAATATCTACACTGGTACTGGGGGAAATACCCACACTGGCACTGGGGGAAATACTTATACTGACATGAGGAAAAATACTCATACTGGCAATGGGGAAAAAACCCACACTGGCACTGGGGGAAATACTCATACTGACACTGGGGAAATACGCAAACCTGAATTTGTGGAAAATACCCACATTGGCACTGGGGGAAAACATCCACACCGGCACTGGGGAAAACACCCACACTGGCACTGGGGGAAATACTCATACCGGCTCTGGGGAAAAACCCACATGGACACTGGGGAAAATATTCATATCGGCACTGGGGGAAATATCCATACCGGCAATGAGGAAAATACTCATACCAGCACGAGGGAACAACGCACACCAACACTGGGGAATATTCTCATACCGGCACTGGGAAAAATACCCACATTGGTACTGGGGAAATTACTCATACCGACATTGGGGAAAATACCAACACTGGCACTGGGGAAAATACCCACACTGGCACTGGGGAAAATACCAACACTGGCACTGGGGAAAATACCCATACTGGCACTGGATAAAATACTCATACCGGCATTGGGGAAAATAGCCACACTGGCACGGGGGGAATATCTACACTGGCACTGGGGTAAATATCCACACTGGCACTGGGGGAAATCACCCACACTGGCACTGGAGGAAAATATCTACACTGGCACTGGGGAAAATAATCACACTGGCACTGGGGGAAAATATCCACACGGGCACTGGGAGAAATACCCACATGGACACTGTGGAAAATACTCAAACTGGTATTAGGGGAAAAACTCACGTTAGCACTGGGGGAAAATTCTCACACCAACACTGGGGGAAATACCCACACTGACACTGGTTACCTACACTAACACTGGGGGAAATACCCACACTGGCACTGGGGAAAGTACCCGCACTGGCACTGAGGGAAATACCTACAGGGGATTGGAGAGTGGCGAATGTCGCGCCCCTGTTCAAAAAAGAGGCTAGGGATAACCCTGGGAATTACAGGCCAGTTAGTCTTACTTCGGTGGTAGGCAAAGTCATGGAAAGGGCACTGAAGGATAGGATTTCTGAGCATCTGGAAAGACATGCTTGATTAGGGATAGTCAGCACGGATTTGTGAGGGGTAGGTCTTGCCTTACAAGTCTTATTGAATTCTTTGAGGAGGTGACCAAGCATGTGGATGAAGGTAAAGCAGTGGATGTAGTGTACATGGATTTTAGTAAGGTATTTGATAAGGTTCCCCATGGTAGGCTTCTGCAGAAAGTAAGGAGGCATGGGATAGTGGGAAATTTGGCCAGTTGGATAACGAACTGGCTAACCGATAGAAGTCAGAGAGTGGTGGTGGATGGCAAATATTCAGCCTGGATCCCAGTTACCAGTGGCGTACCGCAGGGATCAGTTCTGGGTCCTCTGCTGTTTGTGATTTTCATTAATGACTTGGATGAGGGAGTTGAAGGGTGGGTCAGTAAATTTGCAGACAATACGAAGATTGGTGGAGTTGTGGATAGTGAGGAGGGCTGTTGTCGGCTGCAAAGAGACATAGATAGGATGCAGAGCTGGGCTGAGAAGTGGCAAATGGAGTTTAACCCTGAAAAGTGTGAGGTTGTCCATTTTGGAAGGACAAATATGAATGCGGAATACAGGGTTAACGGTAGAGTTCTTGGCAATGTGGAGGAGCAGAGAGATCTTGGGGTCTATGTTCATACATCTTTGAAAGTTGCCACTCAAGTGGATAGAGCTGTGAAGAAGGCCTATGGTGTGCTCGCGTTCATTAACAGAGGGATTGAATTTAAGAGCCGTGAGGTGATGATGCAGCTGTACAAAACTTTGGTAAGGCCACATTTGGAGTACTGTGTACAGTTCTGGTCGCCTCATTTTAGGAAGGATGTGGAAGCTTTGGAAAAGGTGCAAAGGAGATTTACCAGGATGTTGCCTGGCATGGAGAGTAGGTCTTACGAGGAAAGGTTGAGGGTGCTAGGCCTTTTCTCATTAGAAAGGAGAAGGATGAGGGGCGACTTGATAGAGGTTTATAAGATGACCAGGGGAATAGATAGAGTAGACAGTCAGAGACTTTTCCCCCGGGTGGAACAAACCATTACAAGGGGACATAAATTTAAGGTGAATGGTGGAAGATATAGGGGGGATGTCAGAGGTAGGTTATTTACCCAGAGAGTAGTGGGGGCATGAAATGCACTGCCTGTGGAAGTAGTTGAGTCGGAAACATTAGGGACCTTCAAGCAGCTATTGGATAGGTACATGGATTACAGTAAAATGATATAGTGTAGATTTATTTGTTCTTAAGGGCAGCACGGTAGCATTGTGGATAGCACAATTGCTTCACAGCTCCAGGGTCCCAGGTTCGATTCCGGCTTGGATCACTGTCTGTGCGGAGTCTGCACGTCCTCCCCATGTCTGCGTGGGTTTCCTCCGGGTGCTCCGGTTTCCTCCCACAGTCCAAAGATGTGCAGGTTAGGTGGATTGGCCATGATAAATTGAACTTAGTGTCCAAAATTGCCCTTAGTGTTGGGTGGAGGTGTTGAGTTTGGGTAGGGTGCTCTTTCCAAGAGCCGGTGCAGACTCAAAGGGCCGAATGGCCTCCTTCTGCACTGTAAATTCAATGATAATCTATGATTAATCTAGGACAAAGGTTCGGCACAACATCGTGGGCCTAAGGGCCTGTTCTGTGCTGTATTTTTCTATGTTCTATGTTCTATGTTCTAATACTGGCTGAAATATTCAGACTGTCATTGGGAAAGTACCTACACTAATACTGGGGAAAATATTCACACTGGCACTGAGGGAAAAACCCACACAGGCACGGGGGAAAATACCCGCACTCACACTGGGAAAATGCCCACACTCACACTGGGAAAATACCCACACTGGCACTGGGAAAATACCCACACTGGCACTGGGAAAAACACCCTCACTGGTACTTGGAAAAATCCCCCACTGGATGTGGGCTAAATATCAATACTAGCACTGGGGGAAATGCCCACAGTGGCACTGGGGGTAATATCCACATTGACACTGGGTACCTACACTAACACTGGGGGAAATACCCACAGTAGCACTGGGGGAAATACCCACAGCGGTACTGGGAAAATCTGCACACTGGCAATTGGGGGGAAAAAAACTCTGATATTAGCTCCTCACATTCCTCAGTGTTGGAGCTGATGGTGGGGTCCCATTGCAGCACACATAAGGATCCAGCTCAAGTCTTGCGCCTTGTTTAGAATTACCGAGGAGCTTGGGGGTAATAGTCCCCAGTGACTTTCTCCATGGCAATGCGTCAACCAGTCAGTCGATATGCCAGTTAATCAGCACACCTTTTCTGAATTGTTGCGATTGTTTGAAATTTGGCATTCTTGCATTTGTCCGGGTGAGTCTCTCCTTTCAGTGATATTCAGCAGAGTGGGAGAAGGGCTGGGCGGCCAGGACATCATTGGAAGAGATGAGTCTGGAGGTCGCATGAGCATGATTGAGGGTTCCAGCTGCAGGTAGGCATGAGGCAGGTGCGAAGGAGGCAATTTTTACACAGGGAACAGGAGGCGAGGTCAGATGCTGAGCCCAGTGCCGCAGGGAGAGAGTTCTCTATATGAGTCGTGTACCAGTAGCAGTAGATGAGTTACGCCAGTTTGACCATTATCCAGCAAGTCCGATCCACAAGCCAATCACCCTCGTATTGTGTTGCCATTCATCCCAGTATTAATCCTGTGCCATCGCTGGGCATTCACTTCAGCGCCGGTGAGAGTATTTACTCCAGGCACCGAATGGGTGTCTGCCACAGCAGTGGTGTGGGTATTCAGCCCATGGTTCCATTACGGCAGTGGTCTGCTCCATCAGATTCCGTGCGTCAGCATGACTTTCACTTGCACGCACAGGAATCATGAGGCGTGTGATCTGTGGGCAGCCCGCGTTGGGCAGAGGTCACCCTCTGGTTTGCTGCGCTGGTGCCAAATGCTCAGCCGTATGAATCGGAATGAAGATAGCGCGACTGCTGCCAGGGTACAGGGCATTGACCCGCAGGATCTTCTGCTGATGGCGGCAGAGCGCTGCATGAGAAAGGGAATGGAATGAAAATGAAAATCGCTTATTGTCACAAGTAGGCTTCAAATGAAGTTACTGTGAAAAGCCCCTAGTCGCCACATTCCGGCGCCTGTTCAGGGAGGCTGGTACGGGAATTGAACCGTGCTGCTGGCCTACCTCGGTCCGCTTTAAAAGCCAGCGATTTAGCCCAGTGAGCTAAACCAGCACTACGGAATTCCCTTCGGTTCTAGAACATGACCGAGCTGACATAGCATTGTGCAAACGGTCATACGGTCCGCCTACGCCATGGGGGAGTCTACAATCCTGAGCGAGGTCATGTCTTCCCTGTGTCTGCTTCTCTTTGGCATAGGCGTGTGTCCCTTTGGTCACCTGCACAGCCACTGGCAGTGGAATACCTGTTCTTCGCTGAGATTGCAGTTTTGGTTGCAGCAGACTTCAGTGAAGGACGCCCTCATGAAGTGCAGACATCTCAAATGTCGTCCCTTGCTGAGGTTCAGCTCATGGATTTGCTCCCCGGGCACCCGGACTAACCTGTTTTCCTGCTGTTAAGCCTATCCCCCCCCCCACACCTTCTCCTCCCTCTTCTAGCCCCTTGTACTGCTCCGTGTGACCGCTTCTCAGGCATTTAGTGTTTGCTCGGAGAATTATAGAATCCCTACACTGCAGAAGGGGGTGTTTTGTCCCATCGAGTCCTCACTGACCCTCCGAAAGAGCACCCTACCCATATCCACTCCCGCCGTCCATTCCACCCTATTCCCGTAACCTAACCTGCACATCCCTGACATTAAGAGGCAATTTTATCATGGCCAGTTCACCTAACCTGCACATTTTTGGACTGTGGGAGGAAACCGGAGCACCCGGTGGAAACCCACGCAGACGCGTGCAAACTCCACATGGACAGTCACCCGAGGCCAGAATCGAACCGGGGTCCCCGGGCTGTGAGGCAGCAGCGCTAACCGCTGTGCCACCGTTCAAGAGGAATGCCTGACTGGGCACCAATACCTGGGAGAAACTAGTTTTTTGTAGAAGCCTCCTGGAGAATCACTTCCCTGTACCAAACTCTAGAGAGCACCAAATATGTGTCCAATTGGACAACAGCCGGGGGGGGGGGGGGGGGGGGGGGGCATCAATCAACAACTATCCTGTAAGGAGTTGGCAATCTCTTTAACTGTAGCGCTGGTGTGGGGGATTATTTCTGCTACTTAATGCACGTTGAGCCATGCGCGATTTAAGACAGGACATCAGTTGGAGCGTTGAGCACCGAAACAACAACACTGGTGTCAAATCCACGTTCGACATGGCCTAATGTCATGATGTGCCTGCCTAGGTCCGAAGCCCTCGCCATGATAGCATCCAATGTGATATGTAAGAGAGGTCTGCGAGCATGCAGCAGATCCAATGGACACCCATAAATTACCCACCAGCAAGTGCTATCAGGCCCAGCAGAACTTACCATTCAGAAATAGATGATTGGCCCAATCCCCCTGTGGGGAAACAGAAACCAATTCAGACCAGTTACAGGTTAACTTGCCTGAACTGGGGCAACTGGTTTGGAACGGGTCTAAGTTGGATTTTACTGGTCTCATCAGAAATCACCCGTACTTTCAGCTGACTTTGTCTGTAACCAGTTAACCTGTTGTGAATTTTTACTAAAACTAGCACATCCAGAATGGGACACAAAACCCCAATTGAGGGTGAACCTATGTTAAAGGTTCATCAAAAGCTCCTTCCCTTTGTGCTCAATGCCTCAATTTCTAAAACCCAGGATCTCCTATGCCTTTAACTTCCCCAATCTTCATACGTTCATAAGATATAGGAACAGAATTAGGCCATTCGGCCCATCGAGTCTGCTCCTGCCATTCGATCATGGCTGATCTCATCCTGCCCTTAATTCCCCCGTCCTGCCCGTTCTCCATAACCCTTCAACCCATTACCAATTAAATATCTGTCTAACTCTTCCTCAAATTTACTCACTGTCCCAGCATGGGGCAGCACGGTAGCATAGTGGTTAGCACAATCGCTTCACAGCTCCAGCGTCCCAGGTTTGATTCCCGGCTTGGGTCACTGTCTGTGCAGAGTCTGCACATCCTCCTCGTGTGTGCATGGGTTTCCTCCGGGTGCTCCGGTTTCCTCCCACAGTCCAAAGATGTGCAGTTTAGGTGGATTGGCCATGCTAAGTTGCCCTTAGTGTCCAAAATTGCCCTTAATGTTGGGTGGGGTTACTGGGTTATGGGGATAGGGTGGAGGTGTTGACCTTGGGTAGGGTGCTCTTTCCAAGAGCCGGTGCAGACTTGATGGGCCGAATGGCCTCCTTCTGCACTGTAAATTCGATGATAATCCACCGCACTCTGGGGTAGCGAATTCCACTGATTCGCAACCCTTTGGGAGAAGTAGTCTCTCCTCTTCTGTTTTAAATTTGCGTCCTCTTATCCTAAGACTGCGACCTCTCTTTCTCGAATGCCCCACAAGAGGAAGCATCCGCTCCACGTCTACTTTATCCATTCCTTTTATCATCTTGTATACTTCAATTTGATCTCCCCTCATTCTTCTAAACTCTAGAGAGTACAGGCCTAAACTGTTCAATCTCTCCTCATATGACAAACCCCTCATCTCTGGGATCAATCAAGTGAACCGCCTCTGAACTGCCTCCAATACCACTACATCTTTCCTCTCATAAGAGGACCAAAACTGTGCACAAGACTCTGTGGTGATATCCATCACTGTAAGTACACAAAGGGCTAATGTACATACACTACACCTAGCTAGACACTAGAGGGAGCACCAGAGACATGACACACAGGCAGTCAACCAATAGGTCAGTAAGATAGGACACGACCAATGGGCAGTCACGATACACACAGAGGTGACACTACCACAGGAGGGCATTACACCAACCCATATAAAAGGACACAGCACACATGCTCAGTCTCTTTCCAGTGGAGACACTCAGTGAGTACAGACACAGGGTTGATTGAACATCACACCCACCACGTGGATTGTAGCAGACTGGTTCGTCAGTCTGAGTAGCTATAGCAGGATTAACAATGGCATCGAATCCAAGTAGGAGAATTGTTAATAGTTTAATAAATGTGTGAAAGCTATCTCCAAGTCTGAACCTTCCTTTGTCAGAGTGCACATCAAGGAAGCAGCTTATGCTACGTCAAGAGTATAACAAAACATGGTACCAGTGAGTCACTGTTTAAATCCATACAGCTCAACTCAACAAAACAGTGACAACCAGCAACAAAAGCCAGGCAAGATGATGTTCGGGATTCCGGTTCCACAGCAGCTCCAGTACCAAGCAGCCGCGCATGCGCAATTGAGAACAAGGCCCCAAGTAAAGGAACAGCGATCTGCGCATGCGCAATCGCTTCCTACGCTCCACGTCACAAGGGTCATGATGTCAGAGGCCCCGGACCACGCCCACTTAAAGGGGAAATGTCCCGAAACACGAAAAAAAAAATGTAAAGCCTCAAAACCAGATTCTTTCACCTGGAACGACAGCACAATGCTTGAAATTCGACCAGTAGCTGAAAGTAACCTCCGCAGAACCCTGCAACCAGCAGTCAGCACTGCCCAAAGAGATAATACAGTCCTTGAAGACTGTGACTCAGACCTTGAATTCTTCTTTGGACATCGTGAGCCCAATGCCAGCTCCGACACAAAACGTGATGATATGGTCTTGGAAGACAATGACTCAGACGAAGCTTTCACCTTGGGAGGCTACCCCAGTACCAAATCCGAACCGCAACTAGACTTGTTGCACATTGACGACCCCGACGACGAGTTCTTCGGATTTGAGGATCTCCAGCCCAGCAGATATGACATCCCGACTCGTGACTGCAGGATTATGGTGCGGCCTGACACCAAGAGACAGAGAGCGGTACAAGCCCACAGAGAGTGGCCTGCTGCCACACAGAGAGTGGTCCACGCACCGCGAAGGGTCCCCGACTCCAAACAGAGAGTGGTCAACGCACCACAAAGGGTCCCAGCCTCCACACAGAAAGTGATGAAATACTCCACAGCGAGACAACTGCACGTCACCACACAAGAAGTGACTCCAGTGACACAAGCCTCCACAGTGAGCTCGTGGACAGCCTCCACGACAGAAGCAATGCAAGACTCCAAAGCGCAGTCCTTGCATGAACAAGACCATGAGGGTCGAGCAACCTCCTCTGAGCAACCAGCAGCAGACAATGCAAGTCTGCCATGCTCAAGTGTGCAGTAAGCAGACTATGACAGTCTACCACGCTCCAGTGAACAAGAAGAAGACTATGATAGTCTACCAGGCTCCAGTGAACAAGAAGACTCTGACAGTCTACCACGTTCAAATTTACAGCAAGCAGACTATGACAGTCCACCCAGATTGTTTGAGCCACTAGAAGAAGACTCTGACGGTCCGCCCAGCTCAAGTGAACGACAAGAAGACACTGAGGCTCTACCCACTGTATGTGAGACAAGTGACGACGGCATCCCACTTCCCATACCAGATGTGCAACGTGACAGACGTCAGCTTAAATGTACAGAGGCACTCGATAATCATAGTGAGACTACTGGTGACTCCGGTGACACCACGTTAATTCAAACCTCATTCGCTCGAGCCTCTCCACAAGCAAATGCATTCCTGACTGTTTTGACCCCGTACGGGGAGGATTACGAAACTTCAAAAGATGCAAGTGAACCTGCAGTGACTCCGGACGGGGAGCATCAAGAAACCAAAGCCTATTCAGGTGAACCAGAAAGGGCTCCAGAAGGGGAGCATCGACAAACCAAAACTGACTCAGGTGAAACAGACCAGACTCCAGACGGGAGCATCGACAAGCCAAAGCTGATTCAAGTAAGCCGGACATGACTCCAGATGGGGAGAGCCGCAAACTCAGCGACGGCACGCTCAAGGAAACAGCAGACGCCACAAAGCTCGCTAACACGAGTAACTCTGTGAAGGACTCGTATTATCCACAGAGTGTAGTCCTTGAGCGCAGCAAACATGGCAACAAAACCAACCACAACAACAACATCAAAGACAATAGCAAGAAGCGTACCAAAGGCAACAACGTCGACAACAAGCACGACAAAAATAACACCTATGGAACTACGACTGGTACGACATGGTACAACTCTGCCAATACGGGACACTGTTACTGCTCAGCTCAGTACAATGACATGCCATGGCAGGACAATGCATCTTACCAATTCACGTTTGTTGCACTACCAACAGGCAACCTGGCTTTCAGGACAGATGCCATCAAGAATTACCACCACAAGCATCGAAAGAAAAAAAAGAATCCAAATCCGACAACGAAGTGAGTTGACCACTTCTCGGTTCCTTCAGCACAGGGACACTGAGGGCGTTTACAATGCAATGCCACCATCAACATCACCAACTCACCAACCAAACAAGAAAACCACCCGACCATAACAATTAATGAACTTTGGACTCATGCATATGATTTGGACTTATTGTTTAGTGATCACTGTTATCATAACTTGTACAGAGTATCACTCATCTACCAAGTTTGTTCAATTTTCTTTAACACTGTACAGAAAATATGTAACACGAAAAAATAGAGGATGTGGTGACATACATCACTGTAAGTACACAAAGGGTTAATGTACATACACTACACCTAGCAAGACACTAGAGGGAGCACCAGAGACATGACACACAGGCAGTCAACCAATAGGCCGGTAAGATAGGACACGACCAATGGGCAGTCACGATACACACAGAGGTGACACTACCACAGGGGGGCATTACACCAACCCATATAAAAGGACACATCACACATGCTCAGTCTCTTTCCAGTGGAGACACTCAGTGAGTACAGACACAGGGTTGATTGAACATCACTCCCACCACGTGGATTGTAGCAGACTGGTTCGTCAGTCTGAGTAGCTATAGCAGGATTAACAGTAGCGTCGAATCCAAGTAGGAGAATTGTTAATAGTTTAATAAACGTGTTGAAGCTATCTCCAAGTCTGAACCTTCCTTTGTCAGAGTGCACATCAAGGAAGCAGCTTATTCTACATCAAGAGTATAACAAAACATGGCTCCAGGTGGTCTGAATCAGCTGTGCCACCTTCAATGATTTGTCTCCACTTGTCTCAGTTTCTCTGCTCCTGGTAAACCCCCTCAGCCCATTATTTTGTATTGGCGATGCCCTCGGGATTGGATGTCCCTGTTTGTCCGTACAAGCCTGCTCCACTCTAACCACCTCTCCGCCACCCCATACCTATCGCCCTCTGCTCCCTTCCCCATCGTTGCTCCACCGGTAGGATGTACTTGGACCACCCTCGGCGGCAGTGATGCCCTCTGCATTCTCCATTCACTCTGACTCCTGCCACCGGCCGTAAGGGTGTCAGGGAGAGTCGCGCCATACCCACTGGGCCCACGGGAAACTGTTCCTGACGCCTGTCCAATCGGCGGCAGCAGTTCAGAATATGTGGCCACCAGTGAGCCTCTTTGATACCCTTCCTGCCTGTTACATCGCTTGCAGGTTTGTCCCATGTAACCTAAACCTTGGAAGTGAACTGTCTCCATTTATGTTCTGTCTTTGCAGACCGACTTCCTAAACGTTGCCGGTTAACTCAGTGGTGAGTTAATAGGACTCTCAAACCATGGAACATGGGTTCAAGCCCCATGCTGGGTAATGTGTTTTCTTTTAAATATTGTCAAATTCCTGAACCTTTATTGATTTCTACCAAATACTTCATTTATTATCAATTAATACAATCAATTCTCCTCCACGTTTATTGGATGCAGGGAATCTCATTGACCGCAATCTCCTGATTGTGTATCTTCATCATTTACAGAATCGGCAGGAGTATGTTTTACAGAGGAAGCATTTGATAAACAATAGGCCAGCTCGGTGCAAGAACTTGCCATTGGTTCAGGGCTGCACAGGCCTAGGAATGGGTAACTTGAGCTTCTTTGTTAGTCTGTGTCAAGCCAGTTTGTTCGTTTTAATGCAAGCAACTGACACCGTCGAGAAACAGCAACTGCACATGTGCAGGAAGTGCTCCCCCTACTGTTGCGGCACAAGTACACACAGCCTTCTCCATTCCCTCTGCCCCAATATTGGTGATATGAATTTGGCGGCCTTGGCTCTAGAATTCTCCTGGGTGAGCTCCCTGGCCTCGCCACCTGCCGTTCTTCCTTTAAGACTCTGCTTAAACCTGTCGCTTTGCCCAAGCTTTTGGGTTAGTCTATATCTTTACCTCAGCTCAATATTCTCGAGTACATATCGGTGAGGTGTTTTGGGACGTTCTGCTGTAGCAAAGGCTCAATGTAATTACAAGTTATTTTTTGCGATGTAATTCATATCCATACATCAACCCTAACGCTGGAAGCTAAAGGATTGCGGATTTGTTCCGACTGCGGGATTGGAATATGCCAATGGTCCATTTCCATTAAGGAAAGGTAGAGCTTGCATTAATACGCCCCCTTGCACAAGATCAGGATGGCCCTAAGCTCCTTTACAGGTAGTGACTGCACTTTTGAAGTGTACTCTCCATTGTAATGCAGGAAGGGCAGTAGCCAATTAGTGCTCAGGGAGCTCACACAGGCTCCTGGGACTATGAGAACGACCACACAACCTTCCAACTATGAGCCAGGCACCTGAGAAAACGTCACCGCACTCCTTCGAAATGGGTGGCAGGGCAGTGGTTAGCACTGCTCTCTCGCAGCGCCAGGCACCCGGGTTCGATTCCGGCCTCGGGTGACTGGCTGCGTGGAGTTTGCGCGCTCTCCCCGTGTCTGCATGGGTTTCCGCCGGATGCTCTGGTTGCCTTACACAGGCCAAAGGCGTGCGGGATAGCTGGAGTTACGGGGATAGAGCGGGGGGAGTGGGCCGAGGTAGGACGCTCTTTCGGAGGGTCGGCGCAGACTCGATGGGCCAAATGGCCTCCTTCTGCACTGTAGGGATTCAAAGAAGTATTATCATGGGGACTTTGGCTTCGGCCTTGGTCTAATAGCAGCACACTCCCTCAGTGGTGTGCTGGAGTCTCAGTCCAAATTAATTTCTCAAGTCCCGGGAGACCTCGAACACAAGACTCTCTGACTCCTAAGCAAGAGTTCTCCCAACTGGATGATGCTTTGGTGCCTCCAATGGCAGAACAAAGATGTGCATTGGGCTCTCTCCCACCCATTACCACCCCCCCGCCAGCCCAACAACCCCCACCCCACCCAACTCCCCTGTAGTTTGATTGAAGGGGGCTGCAAGAGGCAATATCAGAGGCAGCCATCTTGTTCTGCACTCCCCGCCCCAATGAGAAATCTGGGAGCATGTTGCGCCCTCAGACAAATTTTAAGCACCCCGATAAGGTCGCCAATTGCACAAGGCCGAGATCTACCCTCACCTCCATGTGTGCTAACAGAACCTTGGACGCCAGCCTCTGAAACCCCTCCCAGCCCGAATCTTGCCGGGAAAATGTTCCACTTCAGATCCGTGTGTTGTAGATTGCTCGGCCTGAAGCCCTTTGCATGAATAAAATACAGGCTTCAGCGGTTTGCAGGTTTCTAGGCCGTAAGGAACACAGGGCCGGCGGGAGGCCGTCGCATCCCTCGACCGCATGCTGCCACCTAGCTGGATCAGAACTGATTTTAACTCCACCTACCCAACTTAGATCCATATCCCTTGATACCCTTACCCGCCTATTCACCTCAGTTTTGAAATTTCCAGTTGCTCTCTAGCCTCATCATGTGAAGAAGTGCTTCCGCTCGTCGCCCCTGAACGGCCTAGCTCTAATGTTAAGGCTATGCCCCCTGGTTCCAACCCTCTCCACCCCCACCAGAGGCAATAGTTTCTCTCTACCTAGCTCATCAACCTTTTTAGAATCATCCCATGTACCTCAATCTTCTGCATTCAAGGGGATATCGGCCTAGGTTACGCCATCTTCCTTGGTCATCTAACTCTGTCAGTCCTGGTAGCATTACGATGAATCTGGCTGCACCCCCTCCAAGGGCTAACATATCCTCCCTGAGGAGTGGGGCTCAAAACCCAAACAGACTCCTGTAAATGGAGTCTGGTTCCAGCTTTACTCAGCTGCTCCTGGGAATTCCAGACTTTTTCAGATCTCCGACCATTACATTGGATGGATGGTTGCGGCCAGTTGTGACACGTGAGCTTCGACTGCATCAAAGCTCACTCTTCGCCTTCATTGTCGAAAGCTTTCTCCCGTCACAGGTTCTGTGAGAGGAAGGGGAGTGTGGGCGGAGGGGCTGACCATTTATTGCTAACTGGCATTTGACACCAGGAAGTTTTGGGTCTGGGGCCTTGCATCCCGCAGTGCCGGGTGTGTGGGCTGCCTGGCCCTCACCTATCTCAGCGAGGGCTCTGCCAGTGGACCGGGGGAACTGTAAAGAGTCTCTCAGGGCTGGGCACAGAGCCAGCTCACCGGGTCAACTCAAACGCTAACGAACGGACCCAGAAAGCCAACAGTGAGGGTATGTGCAACCGTGGCAACGGGGGGCTCTGGAATCTTTTGGAAGCCTGTGATGTACTGTCCTCACTTAAAATCCTCACTGCATTTCAATCTATCTAACAGGGGATTGAGGGGGGTGTGTGGACCGCCAATCTATCAGACTGTACCATGTGAGATGGGATTGAGGGGGGGGGGTGGGGTGTGGATCGCCAATCTATCAGACTGTACCATGTGACATGGGATTGAGTGGGGTGCGGGTCGCCAATCTATCAGACTGTACCGTGTGACATGGGATTGAGTGGGGTGCGGGTCGCCAATCTATCAGACTGTACCATGTGAGATGGGATTGAGGGGGGGTGTGGATCGCCAATCTATCAGTCTGCACCATGTGAGATGG
Source organism: Scyliorhinus torazame (assembly GCF_047496885.1). Taxonomy (NCBI): domain Eukaryota; kingdom Metazoa; phylum Chordata; class Chondrichthyes; order Carcharhiniformes; family Scyliorhinidae; genus Scyliorhinus; species Scyliorhinus torazame. The sequence continues at coordinate 28,727,865 of NC_092733.1, read as the reverse complement.
GATTGAGGGGGGTGCGGGTCGCCAATCTATCAGACTGTTCCATGTGAGCTGGGATTGAGGGGGGTATCAATTGCCAATCTATCAGACTGTACCATGTGATGTGTAATGGGGGTGCAGACCGCCAATCTATCAGACTGTACCATGTGACGTGTGATTGAGGGGAGTGAAAACCGCTAACCTATCAGACTGTACCACGTGACATATGATGGGGTGCAGAACGCCAATCTTTCAGACTGTACCATGTGACATGGGATTGAGGGGGATGCAGACCGCCAATCTTTCAGACTGTACCATGTGACGAGGGGTTGGGAAACTCAATTTATCCGACCTTTCCATGCTGCATGGTGGGGTGCAGACTCTCTTGCAGCAGGCTATACTATGCGCTGTGGAATTGCGGGGGGGTGCTGAACCTTGACCTATCCGACTACACCGCGGTCTACGATGGTGGAACCGTGGGGGTCCCACTTGACGCGAATGAGCAAACTCTCAGGTGCCCCTCCCACCCCTCACAGAGCAGCTCCTCAAGGTGCCGATGTCCTCTTCTCGCTGTGCTGTAGGGAGAGAAAAGGGGATGAAGAAAGGAGGAACGAGGAAGACGCCTTGAAAAGAAGCGGTGAGCGGGGTTAGAAGGAAAGGGTTAGCAGCAAATGACCAGTCATTTGGCACACGGCTTGGCGTCAGGGCCTTGTCTGGCCGGATTCAATGCTTAGCGATTGTCTGAAATGGAAGTGATAGAGGACAGACACTGTCTGCTAAAACCAACCAGGCAACAGGGCCAGAACATGATGTCTGGGCCCCCCAGCAGCACACAAAACAGTTATTACAGTCCCAGGGTGCACCTCCACTTGTGGACACTCTCAATGACATTCTTATGTATGACAGGCTCTTTAAAAAGGGCAGTAGTCCATGAGGTGAGATTAGAATGAGAGCTGCTACTTACTGTAGGGCACGCACTCATATTGGATCTCCAAGTACTTGTAGGTTCCTGGGCAGGGGTCAGGGAAGACATCCGATCCTGCCACCACCACACACTGCGTGCGATTGTTACACCTGTCAAAGAGACACCACCAATTAGCCATTTGGAATCCATTGTGGAAACAGTGCAGTAGATACAACATTCTGTTTTTAAACTTGCAGGGCAAAGAGAGTACGGGATAGATACAGAGTAAAGCTCCCTCCACACTGTCCCCATCAAACGCTCTCAGGGCAGGTACAGCACGGGGTTAGATACAGAGTTAAGCTCTCTCTACACTGTCCCCGTCAAATGCTCTCAGGGCAGGGACAACACGGGGTTAGATACAGAGTTAAGCTCCCTCCACACTGTCCCCATCAAACACTCCCAGGACAGGTACAGCACGGGGTTAGATACAGAGTAAAATTCCTCTACACTGTCCCATCAAACACCCCCAGGACAGGCACAGCACGCGTTAGATACAGAGTAAAGCTCCCTCTACACTGTCCCCATCAAACACTCCCAGGACAGGTACAGCACGGGGTTCGATACAGAGTAAAGCTCCCTCTACACTGTCCCCATCAAACACTCCCAGGACAGGTACAGCATGGGGTTAGATACAGAGTAAAGCTCCCTCTACACTGTCCCCATCAAACACTCCCAGGACATGTACAGAATGGGGTTAGATACAGAGTAAAGCTCCCTATACACTGTCCCCATCAAACACTCCCAGGACAGTTACAGCACGGTGTTAGATACAGAGTAAAGCTCCCTCTACACTGTCCCCATCAAACACTCCCAGGACAGGTACAATAGTGGGTTAGATACAGAGTAAAGCTCCCTCGACACTGTCCCATCAAACACTCCCAGGACAGGTACAGCATGGGGTTCGATACAGAGTAAAGCTCCCTCTACACTGTCCCATCAAACACTCCCGTTCCATTCCATTCCATGAGCTATCTGAAGAGCAGGGAGTTTTCTACTTTCTGGTCCAGCATTACTTTCTTAACAAAATTACGGATCCAGTCATTGATCTGCTGTCTTTGGAAGCTGACTGCAGTCTTTGTCTATATAATAATGCTCATGTCCACTCATGTACATGAAGTGGTCCATGGAGTCCGGGTTGCTGTGGCTACACACACTTTGACGTGCATGTTGTGTCTGCAGGCTCTGAGATTCTGTCCATCACATTGTCCACCAGGAGTCTCTCCCGCCATTGGCGGCTTCGGAAGGATTTTGCAGGTTGACACACTCAACCTGATTGGCCGCGTTACGAAAGCACCTTCCCCGGCCGTCAAGTCCTGGGGTGGGACTCGAACCCGGAGCTTCCGGCTCAGAGGCAGGGACGCCTTTCTGTTTTGGGGAGCTCACTGGGGTCTTATTGGGATGGATAAAACTCTGACAGGGATGGACAGACTGGATTCAGGAATGTTGTGCCCTCTGGGTGGGGGTGAGGGGTGGTGGGCTAGATCCACGGGTCACAGGCTCAGGATACTGGAAGTCTGCAGAGGGATTTCGATAGGCTAAGTGAATGGGCTAGGGTCTGGCAGATGGAATACAATGTTGACAAATGTGAGGTTATTCATTTTGGTAGGAATAACAGCAAAAGGGATTATTATTTAAATGAAAAAATATTAAAACATGCTGCTGTGCAGAGAGACCTGGGTGTGCTAGTGCATGAGTCGCAAAAAGTTGGTTAACAGGTGCAACAGGTGATTAAGAAGGCAAATGGAATTTTGTCCTTCATTGCTAGAGGGATGGAGTTTAAGACTAGGGAGGTTATGCTGCAATTGTATAAGGTGTTAGTGAGGCCACATCTGGAGTATTGTGTTCAGTTTTGGTCTCGTTACCTGAGAAAGGACGTACTGGCACTGGAGGGTGTGCAGAGGAGATTCACTAGGTTAATCCCAGAGCTGAAGGGGTTGGATTACGAGGGGAGGTTGAGTAGACTGGGACTGGACTCGTTGGAATTTAGAAGGATGAGGTGGGGATCTTATTGAAACATATAAAATTATGAAGGGAATAGATAGGATAGATGCGGGCAGGATGTTTCCACTGGCGGGTGAAAGCAGAACTAGGGGGCATAGCCTCAAAATAAGGGGAAGTAGATTTAGGATTGAGTTTAGGAGGAACTTCTTCACCCAAAGGGTTGTGAATCTATGGAATTCCTTGCCCAGTGAAGCAGTAGAGGTTCCTTCATTAAATGTTTTTAAGATAAAGATAGATAGTTTTTTGAAGAATAAAGGGATTAAGGGTCATGGTGTTCGGGCCGGAAAGTGGAGCTGAGTCCACAAAAGATCAGCCATGATCTCATTGAATGGCGGAGCAGGCTCGAGGGGCCAGATGGCCTACTCCTGCTCCTATTTCCTATGTTTCTATGGGGTGAATTCTCTGCCTCCCCAGCCGTGTGTTTCTCTGCAGCGTGCCGTCCCTGGCACGGGATTCCCCCTTCCCACCACTGACCAACGGGATTTCCCATTGTAGGCACCCCCACGCCCCCGGGAAATCCATGAGCAGGGGGTTCACTGCCAGCGGAACTGAGAACCCTGCCAGCGGAGAATTCACCCCGATATTGTACTGTGCACAATTGTGCCATCAACACTTTGTATCCAGGCATTTTTTCCACTATTTTTTGCACTGTGAAATCGCTCAGAGCTGACTTTTTAAATGTGGCTCTATTTGCGTCCCGATATTCCGCATGTTTTATTACCTGAAATGAAACCTGTTTGTTTTGGATTGGGTAATGGGGAGCTCTGCTGGACCTCAATATGGACTGTTAGTGGCTGCTTTCAAGGACGACTGAAGAAACGGATTTGGTAACGCGGTGGAACTCAGTTCAAGGTTGGAACAAGGAAGGAAGCCAAGGATCCCAGCTTGGTCAAGCTGATGTCCAGTGCTCCTGGACCCCTGCAAGGCCAGAATGGCAAAACACGTCCACTGCTACAAAAAACAAAACAGGAAGGACTGATGAACAGGCTGCTGGACTGTGAGGGTGGAGTCACAGTCATCGAGTCGTACAGCGCAGAAAAGCTCCTTCGGCCCATCGAGTCTGCACTGACAATAACAATCCCTAATCTTGCACTAATCCCACAACAATGACTCCTACGTCAGGCTCCTGTTCATTGAAAATCGCTTATTGTCACAAGTAGGCTTCAAATGAAGTTACTGTGAAAAGCCCAAAGTCGCCACATTCCGGCGCCTGTTCGGGGAGGCTGGTACGGGAATTGAACCGTGCTGCTGACCTGCCTTGGTCTGCTTTCAAAGCCAGCGATTTAGCCCTGTGCTAAACAGCCCCTGGCATTGACTATTGCGCAATAACTATTGAACACTGATGAGTCAGAGTACAGGAGGTAGATAGAGGCCGGTATTCTTCGAGCCTCTGCGCTAAAATGGTGCTTGGCACGGGGCGGAGAAGGGGGCCTCAGACCCGCGATCAGTTCCGACGCCAGGACGCGATTCTCCGGCGACCGGAGAATCGATGGCAGTCGCGCGTGCGCCGACGACACGGCGCCGGTCGGGGGCCGTTGAAAGAGTTTTTATTCCTGCGTCGGCGCCCGTTCTGGGACCCCATTCTGCGCCCCACACTGGGGTAGCACGGTGCCGATCCTGGCCTGAACCCGGCGCCGCGGGGTCCGTGGATGGTCAGTTGGATCGGCGCCAACTAGCGCATGCGCAGTGGACTTCTTCCCCGCGCCGGTCCCGACGCCAAAGGGCGTAGGGCTACAGGAGCCGGCGCAGAGGAAAGGAGGCCGGGGGTCAGAGAGGCCGGCCCGCTGATCGGAGTGCCCCGAACCGCGGGCCAGCCCACTGCAGAGGCCCCCCTGGGGTCGGAATCCCCTCCCCCCCCCCACAGGCCGCCCCCGGACCCTTCAACGCCGAGGTCCCGGCGGCTCAGAGGATGTTAGAACGGCGGCGGCGGGACCTCGGCTTTTTGACGACGGCCGCTCGGCCCATCCGGGCCGGAGAATCGGCGCATACCCTGACTGGCGCCGCGCCGACCACGCCGGCCCCAATGACGCCGATTCACCGCTCTGCATCGGCGCGGCGTGGCGCGATTCGCATGGCCCGCCGGCGATTCTCCGACACGGCAGGGGGTCGGAGAATTCCACCCACAATCTCTCTCTCAATGTCACCAAAATAAAGAGCTGGTCGTTGACTTCAGGAAGCAAAGTACTGTACACACCCCTGTCAGCATCAATGGCGCTGAGGTGGAGATACGACCATAAGTCATAGGAGCGGAAGTAAGGCCATTCGGCCCATCGAGTCCACTCCACCATTCAATCATGGCTGATTTCAACTCCATTTACCCGCTCTCTCTCCATAGCCCTTAATTCCTCGAGAAATCAAGAATTTATCAACTTCTGTCTTAAAGACACTCAACGTCCCGGCCTCCACCGCCCTCTGTGGCAATGAATTCCACAGACCCACCACTCTCCGGCTGAAGAAATTTCTCCTCATCTCTGTTCTAAAGTGACTCCCTTTTATTCTAAGGCTGTGCCCCCGGGTCCTAGTCTCCCCTGCTCATGGAAACAACTTCCCTATGTCCACCCTATCTAAGCCATTCATTATCTTGTAAGTTTCTATTAGATCTCCCCTCAACCTCCTAAACTCCAATGAATATAATCCCAGGATCCTCAGACGTTCATCGTATGCTAGGCCTACCATTCCTGGGATCATCCGTGTGAATCTCCGCTGGACCCGCTCCAGTGCCAGTATGTCCTTCCTGAGGTGTGGGGCCCAAAATTGCTCACAGTATTCTAAATGGGGCCTAACTAGTTTTATAAAGCTTCAGAAGTACATCCCTGCTTTTATATTCCAAGCCTCTTGAGATAAATGACAACATTGCATTTGCTTTCTTAATTACGGACTCAACCTGCAAGTTTACCTTTAGAGAATCCTGGACTAGGACTCCCAAGTCCCTTTGCACTTCAGCAGATGATTGACAGCTTCAAATTCCTAGGTGAGTATATCACCACCACTTTGTCCTGAACCACCCAAGTCGACGTTACGACCAAGAAAACACAACAGAACCGACACATCCTCAAAAAACTAAGGAAATCTGTCAGGATAGGTAACAACACCTCCGCCACAATAGTTCCCAACACCGGGGCCCTGCAAGGATATGTGCTCAGTCCTCTACTGTACTCCCTATACACACACGACTGTGTAGCAAGATATAACTCCAATTCAATCTATAAGTTTGCAGATGATATGATTGTGGTGGGTCGTATCTCAAACGACGACAAATCAGACGAAAGAAGGGAGATAGTGTTTTAGCCGAGTTTGATCGAGGGAGATCGCACCCAGTCGCGGGTAGTCGGAGTCCTCAGCCGAGTCGGACTCGTAAAATGGCCGCCGCCGTCGGTCGCACGTGTCGGGTCGAGAAGATGGCCGCCGACAAGATGGCCGATCCCATGATTCGCACGAGGCTGATGACGCGTCAGAAGAAGGCGTGTCGGGTCGGTGCGCAGCAACATTGCGAGGCCTGCGGGCCCGAGAGCCTGATTTTCGGGCTGGCTGTTCTTTGTTTTTCTGGCCCCTGGGTCTGGCCAGGCAGACCCTCGCAAAGTGCCCTTTCTTCCCGCAGTCGCTGCAGATCGCGGAGCGGGCTGGGCAGCGTGGGCGTGGGTGCTGGCCCTGCCCGCAGAAGTAGCATTGTGTGCCCCCATGGTGAGCGGGTCGCCGCGTGGCACAGGCCTGTAATACGGTTGAGTCTGAGGAAGTCCGGGGCGGGGGCTGGCAGAGTCCGCGGGATACGTACCCAAGTTATGTCGGGCCACCGCCAGTGAGGAGGCGAGCGTTAGCGTCTCCTGGCGGTCTTTTGCCCCGTTTTCGAGCAGCCGCTGCCGGATGTAGGTCGAGCGGATGCCGGACACGAAAGCATCTCTGATGTGCAGGTTCATATGGACTTCCCCTGTCACATCCTGATGGTCACAGTCCCTGGCAAGCGTGGTGAGTTTTTCAACAAACTCGTCTAGTGATTGCCCCGAGCGCTGCCAGCAGGTAGAGAGTAGATGCCGGGCGTGCACCTCATTGATGGGTTTGACAAACCGCTTGCAGAGCAACTCGATCGCTGCATCATAACTCATCGCCTTTTTGAGCGTGGCGGAGATTCTGTGACTCACCCGTGCGTGGAGTAGACGCAGCTTGCGTGGCCCCAGGATGGGAGTCTCTGCGGAGTCCAGGTAGGCCTCGAAGCACCGCAGCCAGTATTTAAACATTTCCTTCGCCTCCGGCGTTCGTGCTTCCAGATTGAGCTTCTCTGGTTTTAGGCCTGCGTCCATCCTGAATCTAGTTTAGCCTAATAAATTGAGGTACCCTCAATAATGACGCTTAGAGATTAAACTGTAAAGAAGGCTTTATTAGACTAATAACTATGCTAGAGCTAGAGACGAGAGCTGACTGCTGCACAGCCCATGAGGCAGCCCTTTATGTATGGCTCCCAGATGGGCGGAGCCAGAGGCAGAGTCCCCAGGGTTCCAAGCCTGGTCTTAAAGGGGACACCACCTTACATGATGATAAGGCAGTAAACGTTCATCACAGTCGGAAAGACCAAGGAACTGATCATCGACTTCAGGAAGCTCAGCACGACACACACTCCCATCTGCATCAATGGCTCCGAAGTGGATATGGTCGATAGCTTTAAGTTCCTGGGGGGTCACCATCACCAACAGTCTGTCCTGGTCCACTCACGTTGATGCAACAGTCAAGAAAGCGCAACAACGTCTCTACTTCCTGCGGAAGCTAAAGAAATTCGGCATGTCTGCATCGACTCTCACAAACATCTACAGATGTGCCATAGAGAGCATCCTATCCGGCCGCATCACAGCCTGGTATGGCAACTGCTCGGTCCAAGATCTCAAGTAACTGCAGAGTGTGGTGAACTCAGCCCAACGCATCACACAAGCTTGCTACCCTCACATTGATTCTGTCTACACCTCCCGCTACCTCAGGAAGGCAGACAGCATTATCAGAGACCCCTCCCACCCAGGCTTTGCCCTCTTCCAGACCCTTCCATCAGGCAGAAGGTACAGAAGTCTGAAGACCCGCACATCCAGACATAGGAACAGCTTCTTCCCCACAGCTACAAGACTCCTCAACGACTCCCCCTCGGACTGATCTGTTCCCTGTAAGAACACTATTCACGACACCCTATGCTGCTCTTGCTCATATATTTGCTTTGTTTGACCCCTTGTTACGCACTGTAACCAATCACTGTTTGTCGATGTACCATTTGTCAATGTACTCTGTTGATTATTCTTTTGTCTACTATGTACGTACTGTGTACGTTCCCTCGGCCGCAGAAAAATACATTTCACTGTACTTCGGTACATGTGACAATAAATATCAATCAATGAATCAAAAATTTGTATGTCCACATTGACTCACCAATTTTTACAGATGCACCATAGAAAGCATCCTATCAGGCTGCATCACAGCCTGGTATGGCAATTGCTCGGCCCAGGACCGTAAAAAACTACAGAGAGTCGTGAACACAGCCCAGTCCATCACACGAACCTGCCTCCCATCCATTGACTCCATCTACACCTCCCGCTGCCTGGGGAAAGCGGGCAGTATAATCAAAGACCCCTCCCACCCGGCTTACTCACTCTTCCAACTTCTTCCATCGGGCAGGAGATACAGAAGTCTGAGAACACGCACGAACAGACTCAAAAACAGCTTCTTCCCCGCTGTCACCAGACTCCTAAACGACCCTCTTATGGACTGAACTGATCTCTCCATGTATCTTCTCTACTGAGTAGTACTACACTCCTGTATGCTTCACCCGATGTCCATGTCCATGTATTTACAGTGTGTATTTATCATATGTCCGATGTTTTTCATGTATGGAGTGATCTGTCTGGACTGCACACAGAACAATACTTTTCACTGTACTCGTTACACGTGACCATAAATCGCATTCAAATCTTACCAGCACTTGTCCTATATCCTTGAATGTGATGATGTTTCAAGTGCTGATCCAATTGCTTTTTAAAGTTGTGAGGTTTCCAGCCTCCATCCCCTTCCCAGGCCGTGCATTCCCGATTCTCTTATTTTTCATTGATCCTACATTTTGATGGAGCTGGGTGGCATAGCCGGCGCAACTGCCCATCGACAGAAATAGACGGAAACACTACAGCGCGAACAATTTACATTAACGCGAGATGAGTCCTGAGGATGGTCTTCAAGGAAGTGAGACAGGTGAAGATGTTTAGGAGGGAGGTCCAGACTGTGGAGCTGAGACGGCTGCAAGCACTGCCCCCACGATGGGGCGAAGAGGGGCGGATTGCACAATAAGCCAGAGGCGCAGGAGGAGAACGTTTGATGGTGGCCTTGGGCTGGGCCACCTTACGGAGATAGGAAGGCATTTAAACACAAGGTTGAGAATTTCAGATGTTACTATGGAGTGGGAGCATCCCAACAAGGTCATAGAATCATAGAATCGCCACAGTCCAGAAGGAGACCATTCGGCCCATCAGGTCTGCACCGACCCTCCGAAAGAGCACCCCTCCTAGGCCCACAGCCCTGCCCCATCCCCGCAACCCCACCTAGCCTTTTAGAGGCAGTCGTGTTGTGGTATTATCACTGGACTGGTAATACAGAGGCCCAGGATAATGCTCTGGGGATTCAATAGAAATCTAGAATTAAAAGTCTAATGTCGACCATGAAACCTTTGCCAGTTGTTGTAAAAACCCATCTGGTTCACTAATGTCCTTTCGGGAAGCAAATCTGCCGTTCTTACTCAGTCTGGCCGAGATGCGACTCCAGGCCCACAACGATGTGGTTAACTCTTACATGCCCTCAGAGATGGGCAATGCAAGATGGGCAAAGCAAAATGGGCAATGCAAGATGGCAAAGCAATGCCCACATTCCATGAACGAATTTCAAAAAAGGACACTAACGGGCGGTTTAGCGCGGCCAATCCACCTAAACGGCACACATTTGGGAGGAAACTGGAGCACCCGGAGGAAACCCACGCAGAGACGGGGAGAAAGTGCAAACTCCACACAGACAGTCACCCGAGGCTGGAATTGAACCCGGGTCCCTGGCGCTGTGAGGCAGCCGTGCTAACCACTGTGCCACCCTGCCGCCCATGGTGCATCTCAAGCTACGGGTATTAACGGGTGAAACTGAGACAAGGGGCGGGATTTTTCGATTCCCCGCCAGTTGGGAGAATCGCCGGGGGTCGGCGTGAATCCCGCCCCCGTCGGCTGCCAAATTCTCCGGCACCGGGGGTTTGGCAGGGGCGGGAATCGGGCCGCGCCTGTCAGCGGCCACTGGCAGCCCCCCGCCCCCGGCGATTTTCCGGCCCGCAATGGCCCGAACGCCCGCCCGTTCTGTGCCGGTCCCACCAGCGTAAATTGGAGTTGGTCCCTTACCGGCGGGACCTGGCGGCGTGGGTGGGCTCCGGGGTTCTTGGGGGGTTGCGGGGTGGGGGATCTGGCACTGGGAGGTGCCCCCACAGTGGCCTGGCCCGCGATTGGGGCCCACCAATCCGCGGGTGGGCCTACGCCGTGGGGGCACTCTATTCCTTCGCGCCGGCCGTGTATGCCTTCGCCATGGTCGGCGCGAAGGTGAACCTCCCTGCGCATGCGCGGTGATGTCGTCAGCAGGCGCTGACGCTCCCGCACATGCGCTGACCTGCTCCGGCCAGCGGAGTCCCGGCTGGCGCGGCGCCAACGGCCTTTGAATAATTAGAGGAAAAGTCCTAGCCCCTGAAGGTGTGGAGGATTGGGGCGGCCCGACGCCGCAGTGGTTCCCGCCACTCCACTGCGCCGTTTCTGCCCGCCCCGCCAATTCCCGGAGAATCCCGCCCAAGGTGCCTCCTACAGGATTGTGGCGAGTGGATTTAACATAGCACAATGACAAGATGTCTCACTGACACCTGGATCCTGGAACTCAAATTAAAGGGAGAATATAAAAACAGCTCGAGAGGGAGAGAGATGTGTCACTTATGCAAATATCTTCCAACCACCTTGGGCACTTGACACGTAAATCTAAAGTGACTGCACTTTTCCTCTAATTATTCGACTGCTGTTATGCCAACCCCTTGCGCGAACCCTCAGCTACTTGAGTGTGCCTGTCAAGGTATCATTGCGAGGCTTTTGAATTCCACATTCCGCTGAAGAGTTACCTCGCAGGCGAACAATAAGGATTATTCCATTACGGTTGCCTACGGCAACCCAGGAAGCGAGCGTTACGGAGCTTTAGAAAGCAAGAATGGACGGGCTCTGACAACTAGCTCGCAGTGAAATGTGGAGCTTTAGTGAACTCTCACCAATGTCTCCAGCTGTCAGCTGGTTGGCATGGCAGCAATTCCCAGGAGACGGCGCTTAAGACTGGATCATTAAATACCCAGAAATTCCCTGACATTAGGCACACAGGTGGAGAGGAGGAGGGAGATGACCGAACGGGAGCTGGCACTGAACAATATTTCGATGCAATTTCTTACTGTGGGGGACTGAAGAGAATCAACCCCATTATTTTCTTGGTGAATATGCCTAACGGTGGATGTGGGGATAATCTGCTGTGTTTGCCACATTACAATATTGCCCAGACTGCCAAAGGTTTTGCTGGCTGCGGGACTCTCCAGGATGTCCGAAGGAATTGTGAAAATCCATCTGGTTCACTAATTTCCTTCAGGGAAGGAAACCTGCCACCCTTACCCAGCCTGGTCTCCTTGTGCCTCCAGACCCACAGTGATGTTAACTATCCTCTGCAAGCCGCTTGGTTCAAGCACAATTAGGGATGGCCGCCCAATACTGACCCAGCCCGCAACGTCCACATCCCGTGAAATCAGAAAAAAAACACAATGCCCCAGTGCGCTTTGCGAGAGAATTATCAAATAAAGCTCCACACTGAGCCACGTAGGAGTTATTCGCATTGAATTCCTACAATCCAGAAGGAGGCCATTTGGCCCATCGAGTCAGCACCGACCCTCTGAAAGTGCACCCTACCTAGGCCCACTCCTCCACCTAACCTGCACATCTTAGGACTGTGAGAGGAAACCGAAGCACCCGGAAGAAAACCTACGCAGACACGGGGAGAACGTGCAGACTCCGCACAGACAGTGACCCAAGGCCGGAATCATACCCGGGTCCCTGGCGCTGTGAGGCAGCAGCACGAACCGTTTGAAGTTTCATGGAATTTACAGTGCAGAAGGAGGCCATTCGGCCCATCGAGTCTGCACCAGATCTTGGAAAGAGCACCCGACCCAAGCCCGCCCCCCTCCGGGCTGTAGAATTCCATCCCATGGCAGAATTCCTCCACAGGGGCGGCACGGTGGCGCAGTGGGTTAGCCTTGGGTGACTGTCGGTGCGGCGTCTGCACGTTCTCCCCGTGTCTGCGTGGGTTTCCTCCGGGTGCCCCGGTTTCCTCCCACAGTCCAAAGACGTGTAGGTTAGGTGGACTGGCCGCGCTAAATTGCGTCTGAGTGTCAAGGGATGTGCGCGTTAGGTGGGATAATGGGGCTAGGGCGGGGGTGTGGGCCTAGGGCAGGGTGTTCTGGGCAGGGTGTTCTCTCAGAGGGTCGGTGCAAATTCGACGGGCCGAATGCCTCCTTCTGCACTGTAGCAATTTGGTTCAATAGTTAACTATTGCCACTTAGCACCTGTGGTCAGGCTGGGAAGACAGGAGCAGAAACTGTCACACGGGGCCCTTGCTGGAGTCGATATTGGCCATCTGCAAGAGCACTCAAGTCAACACATAAACTCGTTACTGCTATATGGACTTTGTGATTACCCATTCACGTTTACACAAAAGAACAAGACCATGCTAATGCGATAAATATGTAACAAACGTCCAGACACAGGCGATCAACTTTGCAGCAGGACGAAGAACAGACAAAAGAAGCCATCAGACTCCTTAGTTAGGAGCTGGTTTAGCACATGGCTAAACAGCTGGCTTTTAAAGCAGACCAAGGCAGGCCAGCAGCACGGTTCAATTCCCGTACCAGCCTCCCCGAACAGGCGCCGGAATGTGGCGGCTAGGGGCTTTTCACAGTAACTTCATTTGAAGCCTACTTGCGAAAATAAGCGATTTTCATTTTCATGTCATTTTCATAATGAGCTGATGGCTGGTCAGATGAGGATGTTTCGGAGGACAATGGGTCTTGATTCAATCACCATGGATAAACAGGAGTATCCTGTCTTTCCCAATAACGAGTTGGGGTCTGGATGGGGCATTGGGCAGTTGTGGGCGTATACCCGTGACTCAATGCGAGCAGAACCAGGACAAAGGAAGGAGCATTTGGAACTTAGTCAGCGATAACCTGGGAGTCCCCCAGACACAACCATCTCAAGAAGACGGTTTCGAAGCCCAGAGAAGGTATTGACATCGAGTGATCGTGCGCTAAACCGTGAACCTGTTTTGTCCTTCGTTCATCTCGCAAATACGGGCGCCTGCGTAAAACTTTTGATTAATACACTGGTCAAAGTATGTGAATTGGACAGTTTTACAACACTCCCAATTGCTACACGGGCTCAGAGTTCAGTCATTTCAGTATGAATGGTCCTACCAGAGTTCATGCTGCACCTTAATGGGTTTCAGTCAATGTTTCAGGAATATCTTTCGTTTGCATTCTGTGAATGACATCACATATTTACCTCGTAAACCTGGTTAAAATGTGTTTTCCTGCAGAGCCTATGAACTGCATTTTTCGCAACTTCCCCCGACGCTTAGGAATGGGATGAGGAGCAATGTCTTCACCCAGAGAGTTGTGAGCCTGTGGAATTCGCTACCACAGAAAGCTGTTGAAGCCAAAACATTGTCGGCTGGATTCTCCGTTCCTGAGATTACGTGTTGACGCCGGGGCGTGGATCGCTGTCTTGCGCGACAGCAAAACTGGCGCAGAACCTGGACGGATTCAGCGACTGCGGAGGGGCTAGCACCGACACCACGTGGAACACGACCGATTCCAATGAGAAACGGTGCGGGATTCGCCGGGTCCGTGATCGACACTCGGGAGGCTGACAAGCTGCAGCCGCACATGTACATTACACTCCCCGCACACACACCATCCCAGACAACAAGATGGCACTGGTTGTACTGGTGCGCGCCCATTGATGGGTCAGTTGGGGTTAGAGGCAACGGTGCTCCGTGCCCGTCCACCCCGACCACACAGCCCACCTCCTGGCCACCCCCCGCTACTCCCCCGGCCCTGGCAGAAGCCCCCCCCACCGGCCAGCTGCACAAATGTCAGCTACGGCGATGTTGGACACTTTCCGTACCCCCCCCCTCTCTCCCTCAGCAGGCACGACGGAGGTTTCACAATTTTTAAAAGCACACGTGAACCACGCCATCAGGAACTCGGCCCATCGGAGACGGAGAATAGCGGAGCCTCAATTTCGGTGCCGGAAACGATTCTCCCCCAATCGCGTTTCTCGATTTCTGCGTCAGCTCATGAAGACTGTTTTGAAGAAGGAGTTAAATATAGCACTTGGGGTGAAAGGGATCAAAAGGTGTGGGGAGGAAAATGGGAACAGGTTAGGCGATCTGCCGTGATCATAATGAATGACGGAGCAGGCTCAAAGGGCCTCCTTCCGTTGCTATGTTCTATGTTTCGATGTTTCTGCTGTGACGTTGCTTGCTGGGAGTGTGTTGGCCATGACTCAATCGTTAGCACCTTTGCCTCTAAGTCAACAGGTCCCTGGATTCCAGGCCCACTCTGGGAACGATGAGCACAGAACTCTCCGTGGAGGCACTTGTGTACCTCTGGTAAAGAATACTCGCTTTTTAGAGATTTTCACCCTCCCAACACTTTGTGTTTGATGTTATTGTTTGACAGTCTCTAGTGTATCAGGTGGAGTTAACAAATCAAACTGTGTTTGTCGTTTCCCCTTGAACAACAGCATTGCTGGTGAACTTTGCGTGGTAGCCTGTACAGTGTTGCGGTAAGATATTAGAAATTTGATAACTCTCCTTGATAATATTCCTTAGACATGCGATGCTTTGATAGAATGGTTTAATGATTGCAAAAGACATTCGGCCAATCCATTCGTTGCTGGATGGTACGGAGCTGACTTGATATGGTGTTTACTGTTCCCGTTCAAACTGTCCTCAAAGTCCTTTGAAGTAAACTGTGTAGCATTATCACTGACAATCTGCTCTGGTGTTCCGAATCTTGCCAATACTTCTTCTAGTTTCTCTTTTTTTTAAATTTAGAGTACCCAATTCTTTTTTCCCAATTAAGGGGCCAATCCACCTACCCTGCACATCTTTGGGTTGTGGGGGTGAGAGCCACGCAGACACGGGGAGAATGTGCAAACTCCACACGGACAGTGACCCGGGGCCAGGATCGAACCCGGGTTGTCGGCGCCGTGAGGCAGCAGTGCTAGCCAATGCGTCACCATGTCGCCCCCTTGCGTCTAGTTTCTCAGTGGTCTGCTCAGTCATTGTTGACTTCATTATCGCGACTTCTGGCCATTGTGCGTCCACAATCAGCAAGAACATGTGACCCACCAGCGGACCAGCATAGCTATGTGTATTCTCCGCCATGGCTGTGTCGGCCATTCCCATGGATGTAATGGTTGTAATGGTGGAGTGTCCCTTAGTTTTGCACAAGATTGGCATTGCGTAACTTTCTCTCCAATTTGAGCATCTAATCCCTATAAATAATGACGTGCCAATTTCTCCATCCTCTCCACACCCGGACGACCCTCATGCAGTTGGTCAAGGGCGGAACGGTGGCACAGTGGTTAGCACTGCTGCCTCTCACAGCGCCAGCGACCCGGGTTCGATTCCGACCTTGGGTGGCTGTCTGTGTGGAGTTTGCACGTTCTCCCCGTGTCTGCGTGGGTTTCCTCCGGGTGCTCCGGTTTTCCCCCACAGTCCAAAGATCTGCAGTTTAGACGGATTGGCCATGCAAAATTGCCCCTTCGTTTCCAAAGGTTAGGCGGGGTTACGGAGATGGGTCGGGGGATTGGGCCTGGATAGGGGGGGGTCAGTGCACACTCAATGGGCCAAATGGCCTCCTTCTGCACTGTAGGAATTCTATGATTATATGACTCTGCTACGTAAGTCATGGAGGAATAACCACACGGAGTTCCCACAGTAGAACTCCATTCTGTTCTGTCAATTAACTCAAGTGTGATGTTGGGCTTGAGGTCTGAATTTCTCCTATGAACATCTGCCATTGTTCCTTTTTTGGACCAAGTCACCTTGTCCATCACTGGACGGGTTCTTGTATATCTTTGAGATGAAGTCACAGGTACATTATCTGTGAAATTGATAAAATGTTCTTCAGGGTCATGCTTTACTTGTCACAGCGATTGTGATAAAGCTTCGGCATTTGCATGCTGCTTGGACTTGCGATATTGGATAATGTAAGCGCGTGTCAACAATATCAATGACCATCTTTGCAATCTACTAGCTGCCAAAGTAGAGATACCTTTATACGGCCCGAAGATTGTAGTCAAGGGTTGATGATCTGTCAAAAGGGTAAAATAATGCCCATAAAGTTAATGGTGGAATCTTATTACATCAAAACTGATGCTGAAAGCTTCCTTTTCCAGCTGAGCATAATTCATTTCTGCTCTAGTAAGAGTACATGAAGCAAACTCTGATCGGTCATTCCTCTCCTGACGGTTTAATGTGCAAGACGACTGCACCAACACCATAGGATGAAGCATCGCAAGCTAATTGCAACTTATGTTTTGGATTGTAATGAGCCAACAGCTCTGACATGTACAAAATTTCTTTCAACAAAGGACAAAGAATATACAGCACAGGAACAGGCCCTTCGGCCCTCCAAGTCTGTACCGATCACGATACCAACCTTGCCCGAAACCCTCAGCATTTCCTTGTGCCGTATCCCTCTATACCCATCCTATCCATGTGTTGTCGAGATGCCTTTTGAACGTCGTCAATGTATCTGCTTCCACAACCTCCCCTGGCAACGCGTTCCAGGCACTCACCACCCTCTGGATAAAAAAACCTGCCTCGCACATCTCCTCTAAACTTTGCAAAAGAGAGAGAAAAGCAGGAACTTCCCCTGAGTGTCCAGGATTATAAATTGAGCTCCTTGCTTCTCTGAAAATCATTCCACTCAAGGAGGACCCAATCACCATCTGTTACCGGGCAGAATATGGCCCTTTTGGCCAATTCATTGGCCACTGGCCAATCAATTGAACCGACTCCCACCCCATCTCTCGGGTGCCGAAAAGTCTGGGTCTTGCTGCCCAAAGTTGGAAACACCATGCACCATGTTGCAACTTCTTGAATTCTTCCTTCTCTCTGTTGCTTGACTTAAAGACACATGTCCATTAAGCGTCCACGGATCAAAATGATAACGGCAAAAGTAAAAAAAAGGAGAAATAAGGGTATCATCAGGTAGGACACTTACACAGGGGCTGCTTTAGCACAGTGGGCTAAATAGCTGGCTTGTAACACCGAACAAAGCCAGCAGCGCGGGTTCAATTCCCATACCGGCCTCCCCAAACAGGCGCCGGAATGTGGCGACTAGGGGCTTTTCACAGTAACTTCATTGAAGCCTACTTGTGACAATAAGCTATTATTATTACACTTTTTATGTCTGAGTATTTCGACTTTGCTAATGAATAGTGAGTGACCCGTGCATAGTCGGCAAGCTTCAAGATCCACATTCCCTGCAGCCCAGATCCCACTCACTTCAACGTAAGCAAGTCTTCCCCGGCTCTTGGTCTTCTTAATCACAGTTGCTGTTGACGACGTGTGTTAAACCTTTACATTGCGGGGCAGTGCTTAGCCCAATGTCTGAGTGCGCACGCGGGCGAGTCCAATGCTGAAAATCTTCCGGTGCGCCGGATGCCATCCCCCACAATTAGTCGGCGAAACTCTTCTTTCCGGCGATTTTCTGCCTCCGCCCTTGTCGCCAGTTTTCTCTCCTGTTGTATTTCTTTGTTGCCGCAAATAGAAACGGTGTGGAGGTACCCACACTCTGGGTTCTTGTGAAACACAATGAGAGGTTTATTAAAGGTGTTGCTCATCCAGCCAAAGTCAGTGCAAACACTCTGATGATGTCGCTACGCATCACGTGATGCATAACCAGCTGGAATGTATTCCCAGATACATGACAAATAGTAAACGTTGTGGAGCGATATAGTTCTCTCGTATAGGGCCCTGGTTATTGCCATGATAGGGAACGGTACAGATTTGACTCCACACGCTACTGGACTATAATCTCAACTGCATTGTGACTGTGCACAAACCCCCCCCCCCTCTCTCTTCATCTCTTTCTCCCTCTGTTTCCTCCTCATCTGTCCCTCTTTCTCTCGTTTTTCCTACCCACTGTCTCTGTCTTTCACTCTCACCACCTCTTGCTCTCCCCCTCTCTGTCTTCCTTTCCCTTTCTCTCTTTCTCTCTTCCTCTCTGCGCCTCCCTCCGACCCTCTCTCTGTCCTTGTCTCCATCTTCTCCCTCTCTTCCGAGCTCGCTGTCTCTCTCTGCAATAACAAAACGATCTACTAACAGCACCGCTTAGGGTTTGGGAATGAGAAAACATTTGTCTTGCTCCATGGGTCCGTATTACTCAATATTTTCACGCACCATTTCTCATCCTTTCGGCCTATGCCCATGTGCCCCCTGCTCTCGGATTTGTGTTGGGTTTTTTTTTTTTGCAAGCTGCCTGTTCCCCACTGCTTGGTCTGGTTCCTCTCCCTCAGCCTTGTTCCTTGTGTTTTATCCATCAATCAACCTCTCTCTCGCTGATCTGCTACAGCGTCCACCCTTTGCGAGCTCTGTCTATCGCAGTGATCATGAATGACCCCATTAGGTTCCACTTGAACAGCCAAGCGAAAACAGCCGCAAATCCAACGCGCGTCCAGGAGGCTAAAATAAAAATGGAAACGGCTGGTAAACACACAGGCAGCACCTGTGGTGAGAGACAGAAACAGGGGGCCTGATTCTCCGTTTCAGGGACTCTGTCCCCACTCCGTCGTAAAAACTGTGGCCTTTCGCGCCAGAAAAACAGGCGTGAAAAGGCCACCTATTCAGAGCCCTGCAGGGCCTAGCAGGGACCCGTCGTGAATCTAGCAGCTTTAGTTGCAGATACGGGCCCCCGCACTTCTGGGTCCGGGGCCGCGCAGGCGCACGGCGGAGGCCTCCAGCGGCCACGGCGTGCTCCGTGGCAGACTCAGACTGCCCCCCGATCGGCCACGTGCATGATCCGGAACGCCCGCCCAAAAGGCTCTGCTGCTTACCTCGCGCACCTCCCGGGTGTGAAAAACAGCCGTGAGCTCACAAGCCAAACTCTGAGGGTGGGGTTCTCCGTTTCTGAGACTAAGTGTTGACGCTGGGGCAGGATTCGTGGAGTTCCAGGGCAGCAATACTGGCGCCGCATCTGGATCGATTCAGTGCCTGTAGAAAGGCGGATACCGTCGCCACGAGGGACACACCTGATTCCAATGAGAAACGGTGCGGGATTCGCCGGGTCCGTGATTGACACTCGGGAGGCTGACAAGCTGCAGCCGCACATACACATTACACTCCCCGCACATGCTCATCCCAGCCAACTAGATGGCAGTGGTGATGTTGGGGCACGCCCATCCCGCTGATGGGTCGGTTCGGGCCAGACGTTCCCTGGACACTGATACGACCCATAGCCCTAAGTTCACAGTGGGCAGTTAGGGTTGTGTGCAACTGCATGGCTGCCTTACCGGCCACGGCAATGTTGCTCCGAGCCCGCCCACCCCGACCCCACAGCCCATCTCCTGGCCTCCCCCCGCTACTCCCCCAGCCCTGGAAGAAGTCCCCGGCCAGCGGCACGACTGTCAATAAACTATGGTGATGTTGGACACTTTCTGTACCCCCCCCCTCCTCTCTCTCCCTTAGCAGCCATGGCGACCGTTCACGATTTTTAAAAGCACAAGTGAACCTCGCTATCGGGAACTCGGGCCCATCACATCGTGGAGGCCCCGGAGAATATCAGGTCAGGCCCGCTAATGATGCGCCAATGGCGTTTACTGTGCATTCTGGAACACACACTGACGCCGCTGTCGAGGCCCCCGAGAATTGTGATTTGGCGTGAAATCGGATTTTGGTGTCAAATATTTTCCCGAATCAGTCGTCAGCCCGCCGAGAATCCCGCCCTGAGTTTTCACTCCCAGGACTGATCCCTCCTTTTATATATTCAGGGGGTGTGGGCGTGGCTGGCTGTGCCCAGCATCATCCCAAATCACCCAGGGGCTCGCTTGGCCATTTTAGAGGGAGGTTAAGAGTCAACGACATTGCTGTGGGTCTGGAGTCACAGGTAGGCCAGATTTGGGTAAAGTTTGGGGAAAAAAAATGAAAATCGCTTATTGTCACAAGTAGGCTTCAAATGAAGTTACTGTGAAAAGCCCCTAGTTGCCACTTTCCAGCACCTGTTCGGGGAGGCTTCAATGGGAATTGAACCCACGCTGCTGGCCTGCCTTGGTCTGCTTTAAAAGCCAGCTATTTAGCCCTGTGCTAAACCAGCCCCTTACTTAAGTTGGCAGATTCCCTTCCCGAAGAGGTGTTTTTTTTTTACAACACTCGATGCTAACTTTCATGGGCCGGGATTCTCCCCTACCCGGCGGGGCGGGGTAATCGGGCGTAATGGAGTGGCGGGGAAAACTCCAACGTCGGGCCGCCCCAAAGGTACGGAATTCTCCGCACCTTTAGGGGCCAAGCCCTCACCTTGAGGGGCTAGGCCCGCACCGGAGAGATTTCCTTTGGCGCCACGCCAGCCGGCGCTGAAAGGACTTTGCCGGGCACCGCATGCGCGGGAGCATCAGCGGACGCTCACGGCATCCCCGCGCATGCGCAGTGGAGGGGGGTCTCTTCCGCCTCCGCCATAGTGGAGACCATGGCGAAGGCGGAAGAAAAAGAGTGCCCCCACGGCAGAGGCTCGCCCGCCAATCGGTGGGCCCCGATCGCGGGCCACGCCACCGTGGGGGCACCCCCCGGGGCCAGATCGCCCCGCGCCCCCCCCCAGGACCCCGGAGCCCGCCCGCGCTGTCTGCTCCCTCCGGTACGGTAGGTGGTTCAATCCACGCCGGCTGCCGAGGGTTGACAGCGGCGGGGGGGGCCCGCCGACCGCGCGGCGTGATTCCCGCCCCCGCCGATTCTCTGGTGGCGGAGAATTCGGGACACGGCGGGGGCGAGATTCACGCCAGCCCCCGGCGATTCTCCGACCCGGCGGGGGGGTCGGAGAATCGCGCCCATGGTCACCGTGAGCGAGGCTAGCTTTTCAGTTCCGCATTTTATTAATTGAATTAAAATTCTGTAGCCATCTGGGATGGCCACTTACAATCAGGAACAGGGAAGGTCGCAAAGCACAGCGGGAAAATTGGGCAATGCCAGATTCAGGCAGGCTCAGAGCCTGGATGTATATTTGCGAGCGAAGAATCCAGACGGTATCGAAACCCCCAACCGATTAGCATTTTGATGGCCCATCTCCGTAAGACAAAAGGCTAATACTTGAGTAACCGCTGCAATCCCAGACATTTCGGCGCCACTCCCTGTACTCGGGAAGCGTAAACAACAGGGTCAATGACTGCTTGGGACACGCCCAGCCATCAGGGCAGCCGCCCATTTATTGGTTCGAATCGAACGCAGTGATCAGGAATCACCCAATTAGTGGGGTCCAAACTGGAGGACCACCCAAAAGAGCCCGAAACTCCCCAAGGATAAAGAGAGAGACCCCCATGTGTTCGGCCTCTCTTGGACCTGGCGCTCCGGCAACGTCCACCTCCAATCGCAGCCCCACCAGAAGCAAGGTCAAGTTCAACGCTCGCTACCAGACGGATGAGCCCAGCTGAGCAGCAGTTACTTCTATAGACCCGATAGATACAGAATCGAACAACAGCCACTGTTGCTCTGACCCCTAAGCCGGGCGCCTGAAGTTAAGTACAGGTTGTCATAGTCGATAGGTGTAGTTGACTAGTAGTTTTATGTTGCATGACTAATTGTATGTAGATAAAGTACCCTTGACCTTGAACTAACTAACTGGTGTTTGGCTCTTTGATTGATAGCCGGTTGAACCTTGTGGTGGTATCATTTGATACCTGGCGACTCTGAATTTTGATATCCAAAGGAAGTAGGGCAAACTCATTGACTGCCACATTTACAGTAGGTAAAAAAAGGCAACAATTCCACCAGCTGCTGAAGTGGGATTTGAACCCGTGTCCCCAGAGCATTAGCCTGGGCCCCTGGGTTGCTAATTCAGTGACATTACCCACTGAGCCACCTGAGTGCAGGTCATCGTATAAGGGCCTAGCACACACAGTTAACCTGGGACTGAGTACAGTACCGCCCACATGGTGATGTAAGAGACCACATGACCTGCACATAGGAGTCAGTCTGGTGTTGGACAGAGCTGTGTGCACAAGCATGTTTTGAGATAGCTCCGAATTTTACTGCATATATGGACATACATCTTCACAAGTTAATAAGTCTGTAGAGTTAACCTTCCCAAGACTTCATTAAGGACTACCAAATGGCATCCAGCACCCTTTAACGCAAATGAAACATGGAAACAAACAAAATAGGAGCAGGAGTCAGCCATTCGGCCCCTCGAACCTATCCTGCCATTCATTATGACCATGATTGATTCTCTATCTCAACGTCATACTGCCGCTCTCTCCATATCCCTTAACATCATTTAGAAATTTTCCATTTCCTTCATAAATATATTCGGTGATTTGGCGTTCCCGGCCATTCTGCGGTGGAGAATTCCATCGGTTCGCTTCCCTCTGAGTGAAGAATCTTCGCCGCTTCTCAGTCCCAAATTGGCCAACCCATATCCTGAGACTGTGACATAGAACATAGAACAGTACTGCACAGAACAGGCCCTTCGGCCCTCGATGTTGTGCCGAGCATTGTCCGAAACCAAGATCAAGCTATCCCACTCCCTGTCTTTCTGGTGTGCTCCATGTGCCTATCCAATAACCGCTTGAAAGTTCCTAAAGTGCCCGACTCCACTATCACAGCAGGCAGTCCATTCCACACCCTAACCACTCTCTGAGTAAAGAACCTACCTCGGACATCCCTCCTATATCTCCCACCCGAACCTTATAGTTATGCCCCCTTGTAACAGCTACATCCACCCGAGGAAATATTCTCTGAACGTCCACTCTATCTATCCCCCTCATCATCTTATAAACCTCTATTAAGTCGCCTCTCATCCTCCTTCGCTCCAAAGAGAAAATCCCTAGCCCCCTCAACCTTTCCTCAACGACCCATCCTGCAAACCAGGCAGCATCCTGGTAAATCTCCTTTGCACCCTATCCAATGCTTCCATATCCTTCCTATAATGAGGTGACCAGAACTGCACACAATACTCCAAATGTGGTCTCACCAGGGTCATGTACAGTTGCAGCATAACCCCGCGGCTCTTAAACTCAAGCCCCCTATTAATAAACGCTAACACACTATAGGCCTTCTTCACGGATCTATCCACTTGAGTGGCAACCTTCAGAGATCAGTGGACATGAACCCCAAGATCTCTCTGCTCCTCCACATTCCTCAGAACCCTGCCGTTGATCCTGTAATCCGCATTCAAATTTGTCCTACCAAAACCCTCGCACTTATCAGGGTTAAACTCCATCTGCCATTTTTCGGCCCAGCTCTGCATCCTATCAATGTCTCTTTGCAACCTACAACAGCCCTCCACCTCATCCACTACTCCACCAATCTTGGTGTTATCAGCAAATTTACTGACCCACCCTTCAGCCCCCTCCTCCAAGTCACTTATAAAAATCACAAATAGCAGAGGACCCAGCACTGATCCCTGCGGTACACCGCTGGTAACTGGTCTCCAGTCTGAACATTTTCCATCCACCCCCACCCTCTGTGAACCCTTGTTCTAGACCCTCCAGCCAGAGGAAACAACGCCGCTGTCTCCAGTCTGTCCAACCCAGTCAGAATGTTACACGTTTCAATCAGATCCCCAACAGCACAGTGAGTGTACCTACACCTCTGGGACCGCAGCAGTTCAACAAGGCAGCCCACCAACCACCTTCTGAAGGGCAATTAGGGATGGGCAATAAATGCTGGGCCTAACCAGCGACGCCCACATCCCTTAAACGAATAATAAAAAACAAAACTCTTCGGAACCCTGGTGAACCACAGGCCCAGTCGATTCAATCTCTCCTCATACGTCCGTCCCGCCATCCCAGGAATCAGTCTGGTGCACTCCCTCCATGGCAAGTATATCCTTACTTAGATAAGGGGACCTAGACTGCACACAATATTCCAGGTCTGGCCTCACTATGGCCCTGGACAGGTGCAGTGAGACATCCTTCCTTTGTACTCGAATCCTCTCGCAATGAAGGCCAGCATAACACCTGCCTTCCTAACTGCTTGCTGCACCTGATTGCTTGATTTCGGTGACGTCCAGGCCCCCTTTACACATCAAAACACAAGAGATCTTCTGTCTCTCCTGGGTGTAACTTTTAGAACTGTTTACAGGGTTGGACTGGCATTGGCTGCGAGGCTGTCTCTCGCTAACCCCCACGCCCAGCCTGAGGCAAGGCATGCTACTCTACCCGGCCGGCATTCCCAGCTCCGTGCTAGCTCCTTGCCTGTGGCGGGGGAGAGGGGGTGTCTGGATGACGACGATCGGATGGGGTGGTCACGGCAGGCACGGAAAATCAGAGGAAAGGAGGGAACGGTTACTGAATGCGAATCAGCGACTCCTTCAGGGACGACTTGTAGAGAGGGGGAGGGGGGGGGTGGCATTGGTGTTTACAAAATGGAAACACCCGGAGGCAAGCCTCTGTGGAGCCAATTTTCTGTTTATTTGTGTCAATGTGGGTCGGGATGACAGAGCTGGGAACCGATTTTCCGCTTGCAGCGTCAATGGCAAGACAGGCAGCTCAGACACAAAGGGCGACGTTCGACAGTAACAGCTGGAATAACATTCAGCTGGTCTCAAGCCAGAGTGCAGAGCCTGATGTGTTTGGGAGGCAAATCAAGGCTTGGCCATCGCTGGCGGCGACTGTATCGTTACAAACCTCGTAACCATCTCCATACACCTCTGACGCAGCGAGGCGGCAGCCAGAGTCAAAGCAGAGTCTATTTACAGTTTCATTATCCGGGCGAGGTGCGCAAGCGTTCCACATAATTTGCGCAGAGATCATCTGGAACTGACAACAGGTTGTCAGACTGCAGTAAGACACACACACAAGAAGCAGAAATCCCTCATTGATGTCGTCAGACTAAGGGTCACGAGGGTTTATTCTGCATTAATCTAGATATGCTGGATCAGTCTGGTGTGGTACCTAACCCCGTGCTGTACCTGTTCTGGGAGTGTTTAATGGGGACAGTGTAGAGGGAGCTTTACTCTGTATCTAACCCCGTGCTGCACATGTCCTGGGAGTGTTTAATGGGGACAGTGTAGAGGGAGCTTTACTCTGTATCTAAGTCCGTGCTGTACCTGTCCTGGGAGTGTTTAATGGGGACAGTGTAGAGGGAGTTTTGCTCTGTATCTAACACCGTGCTGTACCTGTCCTGGGAGTGTTTAATGGGGACAGTGTAGAGGGAGCTTTACTCTGTATCTAAGTCCGTCCTGTACCTGTCCTGGGAGTGTTTAATGGGGACAGTGTACAGGGAGCTTTGCTCTGTATCTAACTCCGTGCTGTACCTGTCCTGGGAGTTTTAATTGAGACAGTGTACAGGGAGCTTTACTCTGTATCTAACCCTGTGCTGTACCTGTCCTGGAAGTGTTTAACGGGGACAGTGTAGAGGGAGCTTTACTCTGTATCTAACCCTGTGCTGTACCTGTCCTGGGAGTGTTTGATGGGGACAGTGGAGAGGGAGCTTCACTCTGTATCTAACCCTGTGCTGTACCTGTCCTGGGAGTGTTTAATGGAGACAGTGTAGAGGGAGCTTTACTCTGTATCTAACCCCGTGCTGTACCTGTCCTGGGAGAGTTTGATGGGGACAGTGTAGAGGGAGCTTTACTCTGTATCTAAGTCCGTGCTGTACCTGTCCTGGGAGTGTTTGATGGGGACAGTCTAGAGGGAGCTTTACTCTGTATCTAACCCCATGCTGTACCTGTCCTGGGAGTGTTTGATGGGGACAGTGTAGAGGGAGCTTTACTCTGTATCTAAGTCCGTCCTGTACCTGTCCTGGGAGTGTTTAATGGGGACAGTCTAGAGGGAGCTTTACTCTGTATCTAACCCCGTGCTGTACCTGTCCTGGGAGAGTTTGATGGGGACAGTGTAGAGGGAGCTTCACTCTGTATCTACATCCGTGCTGTACCTGTCCTGGGAGTGTTTGATGGGGACAGTCTAGAGGGAGCTTTACTCTGTATCTAACCCCGTGCTGTACCTGTCCTGGGAGTGTTTGATGGGGACAGTGTAGAGGGAGCTTTACTCTGTATCCAAGTCCGTGCTGTACCTGTCATGGGAGTGTTTGATGGGGACATTGTAGAGGGAGCTTTACTCTGTACCTAACCCCGTGCTGTACCTGTCCTGGGAGTGTTTGACGGGGACAGTGAGTTTTACTCTGTATCTAACCCCGTGCTGTACCTGTCCTGGGAGTGTTTGATGGGGACAGTGTAGAGGGAGCTTAACTCTGTATCTAACCCCGTGTTGTCCCTGTCCTGGAAGTGTTTGATGGGGACAGTTTAGAGGGAGCTTTACTCTGTATCCAACCCTGTGCTGTACCTGTCCTGGGAGTGTTTGATGGGGACAGTGTAGAGGGAGCTTTACTCTGTACCTAACCCCGTGCTGTACCTGTCCTGGGAGTGTTTGATGGGTACAGTGTAGAGGGAGCTTTCCTCTGTATCTAACCCTGTGCTGTACCTGTCCTGGGAATGTCGATGGGGACAGTGCAGAGGGAGCTTTACTCTGTATCTAACCCCGTGCTGTACCTGTCCTGGGAGTGTTTGATGGGGACAGTGTAGAGGGAGCTTAACTCTGTACCTAACCCCGTGCTGTACCTGTCCTGGGAGTGTTTGATGGGGACAGTGTAGAGGGAGCTTTACTCTGTGTCTAACCCCGTGCTGTACCTGTCCTGGGAATGTTGATGGGGACAGTGTAGAGGGAACTTTACTCTGTATCTAACCACGTGCTGTACCTGTCCTGGGAGTGTTTGATGGGGACAGTGTAGAGGGAGCTTTACTCTGTATCTAACCCGGTGCTGTACCTGTCCTGGGAGTGTTTGATGGGGACACTGTCGAGGGAGCTTTACTCTATATCTAACCCTGTGCTGTACCTGTCCTGGGAGTGTTTGATGGGGACACTGTAGAGGGAGCTTGACTCTGTATCCATCCCTGTGCTGTACCTGTCCTGGGAGTGTTTAATGGGGACAGTGTAGAGGGAGCTTTACTCTGTATCTAAGTCCGTGCTGTACCTGTCCTGGGAGTGTTTGATGGGGACAGTCTAGAGGGAGCTTTACTCTGTATCTAACCCCATGCTGTACCTGTCCTGGGAGTGTTTGATGGGGACAGTGTAGAGGGAGCTTTACTCTGTATCTAAGTCCGTCCTGTACCTGTCCTGGGAGTGTTTAATGGGGACAGTCTAGAGGGAGCTTTACTCTGTATCTAACCCCGTGCTGTACCTGTCCTGGGAGAGTTTGATGGGGACAGTGTAGAGGGAGCTTCACTCTGTATCTACATCCGTGCTGTACCTGTCCTGGGAGTGTTTGATGGGGACAGTCTAGAGGGAGCTTTACTCTGTATCTAACCCCGTGCTGTACCTGTCCTGGGAGTGTTTGATGGGGACAGTGTAGAGGGAGCTTTACTCTGTATCCAAGTCCGTGCTGTACCTGTCATGGGAGTGTTTGATGGGGACATTGTAGAGGGAGCTTTACTCTGTACCTAACCCCGTGCTGTACCTGTCCTGGGAGTGTTTGACGGGGACAGTGAGTTTTACTCTGTATCTAACCCCGTGCTGTACCTGTCCTGGGAGTGTTTGATGGGGACAGTGTAGAGGGAGCTTAACTCTGTATCTAACCCCGTGTTGTCCCTGTCCTGGAAGTGTTTGATGGGGACAGTTTAGAGGGAGCTTTACTCTGTATCCAACCCTGTGCTGTACCTGTCCTGGGAGTGTTTGATGGGGACAGTGTAGAGGGAGCTTTACTCTGTACCTAACCCCGTGCTGTACCTGTCCTGGGAGTGTTTGATGGGTACAGTGTAGAGGGAGCTTTCCTCTGTATCTAACCCTGTGCTGTACCTGTCCTGGGAATGTCGATGGGGACAGTGCAGAGGGAGCTTTACTCTGTATCTAACCCCGTGCTGTACCTGTCCTGGGAGTGTTTGATGGGGACAGTGTAGAGGGAGCTTAACTCTGTACCTAACCCCGTGCTGTACCTGTCCTGGGAGTGTTTGATGGGGACAGTGTAGAGGGAGCTTTACTCTGTGTCTAACCCCGTGCTGTACCTGTCCTGGGAATGTTGATGGGGACAGTGTAGAGGGAACTTTACTCTGTATCTAACCACGTGCTGTACCTGTCCTGGGAGTGTTTGATGGGGACAGTGTAGAGGGAGCTTTACTCTGTATCTAACCCGGTGCTGTACCTGTCCTGGGAGTGTTTGATGGGGACACTGTCGAGGGAGCTTTACTCTATATCTAACCCTGTGCTGTACCTGTCCTGGGAGTGTTTGATGGGGACACTGTAGAGGGAGCTTGACTCTGTATCCATCCCTGTGCTGTACCTGTCCTGGGAGTGTTTAATGGGGACAGTGTAGAGGGAGCTTTACTCTGTATCTAACCCCGTGCTGTACCTGTCCTGGGAGTGTTTGATGGGGACAGTGTAGAGGGAGCTTTACTCTGTACCTAACCCCGTGCTGTACCTGTCCTGGGAGTGTTTGATGGGGACAGTGTAGTGGGAGCTTTACTCTGTATCTAACTCCGTGCTGTACCTGTCCTGGGAGTGTTTGATGGGTACAGTGTAGAGGGAGCTTTACTCTGTATATAACCCCGTGCTGTACCTGTCCTGGGAGTGTTTGATGGGGACAGTGTAGTGGGAGCTTTACTCTGTATCTAACTCCGTGCTGTACCTGTCCTGGGAGTGTTTGATGGGGACAGTCTAGAGGGAGCTTTACTCTGTATCTAACCCCGTGCTGTACCTGTCCTGGGAGTGTTTGATGGGGACAGTGTAGAGGGAGCTTTACTCTGTATCCAAGACCGTGCTGTACCTGTGCTGGGAGTGTTTGATGGGGACAGTGTAGAGGGAGCTTCACTCTGTATCTACGTCCTTGCTGTACCTGTCCTGGGAGTGTTTGATGGGGACAGTGTAGAGGGAGCTTCATTCTGTATCTAAGTCCGTGCTGTACCTGTCCTGGGAGTGTTTGATGGGGACAGTGTAGAGGGAGCTTTACTCTATATCTAACCCTGTGTTGTACCTGTCCTGGGAGTGTTTGATGGGGACAGTGTAGAGGGAGCTTTACTCTGTATCTAACCCCGTGTTGTCCCTTTCCTGGGAGTGTTTGATGGGGACAGTGTAGAGGGAGCTTTACTCTGTATCCAACCCTGTGCTGTACCTGTCCTGGGAGTGTTTGATGGGGACAGTGTAGAGGGAGCTTTACTCTGTACCTAACCCCATGCTGTACCTGTCCTGGGAGTGTTTGACAGGGACAGTGAGTTTTACTCTGTATCTAACCCCGTGCTGTACCTGTCCTGGGAATGTTTGATGGGGACAGTGAGCTTTACTCTGTATCTAACCCCGTGCTGTACCTGTCCTGGGAGTGTTTGATGGGGACAGTGTAGAGGGAGCTTTCCTCTGTATCTAACCCTGTGCTGTACCTGTCCTGGGAATGTCGATGGGGACAGTGCAGAGGGAGCTTTACTCTGTATCTAACCCCGTGCTGTACCTGTCCTGGGAGTGTTTGATGGGGACAGTGTAGAGGGAGCTTTACTCTGTACCTAACCCCATGCTGTACCTGTCCTGGGAGTGTTTGATGGGGACAGTGTAGAGGGAGCTTTACTCTGTGTTTAACCCCGTGCTGTACCTGTCCTGGGAATGTTGATGGGGACAGTGTAGAGGGAACTTTACTCTGTATCTAACCGCGTGCTGTACCTGTCCTGGGAGTGTTTGATGGGGACAGTGTAGAGGGAGCTTTACTCTGTATCTAACCCCGTGCTGTACCTGTCCTGGGAGTGTTTGATGGGGACAGTGTAGAGGGAGCTTTGCTCTGTATCTAACCCCGTGCTGTATCTGTCCTGGGAGTGTTTGATGGGGACAGTGTAGAGGGAGCTTTACTCTGTATCTCACCCCGTGCTGTATCTGTCCTGGGAGTGTTTGATGGGGACAGTGTAGAGGGAGCTTTACTCTGTATCTAACCCCGTGCTGTATCTGTCCTGGGAGTGTTTGATGGGGACAGTGTAGAGGGAGCTTTACTCTGTATCTCACCCCGTGCTGTATCTGTCCTGGGAGTGTTTGATGGGGACAGTGTAGAGGGAGCTTTACTCTGTATCTAACCCCGTGCTGTACCTGTCCTGGGAGTTTTTGGTGGGGAATGTGACTAACAGCTGCTTATTCCTTGACTGAGGCAGCTTGTTCTTCCCACAGATTCTTGGTCCTGAGGGAGAATAACTTTCCCTTTTAAGAGGAAACTCTACGAGCCTCGCAGCGGGCAGCAATGAGCAAATTGTTCCGTATTGTTCTGGTGCATTGTGTCTGAGTAATGAGGCAGAGGATGGAAAAGATTCTATTCCCTGTGCATTCACCCTCCTGCAGTGACATAAATAAACAGAAGAGTTTCCCCCATCTGGGACGGCTCTTTCTGTACTCCAGGCGTTCATGTCAGAGACATCCCATACTCCACTGGCCGGCTGGTCCACGGGGAATCACACCGCAAATTTACCAATCGGCGCAGCCTGCTGTGACCTCAGCACCTGCCCCCAGTGTCAAGCTTCTGCAGCAGAACGGGGAGTCCTGCAGGCAGCACCGGCCCAGCCAGAAGGGAGCAGCCGTTGCCTGTAATGTGGAAGGAAGCAGTCACGGCAGGGAGAGGCAGCAGGAAGGTCACCAGCTTCCCCAGCTGATCGTGCATCTCGCTTCAAAGTGGAAGCGAAACCCCACCTCACCAAGGCGTAGAATCCATACAGTGCTGAAGCAGGCCTTTCGGCCCATCCTGTCTGTACCGACCCCCCGCGAGAGCACCCTACATAGACTCAATCCCCCGCCCTTTCCCCACAGCCTCCCCTGGTTTAGCTGGGGCTTGTTTAGCACAGTGGGCTAAACAGTTGGCTTGTGAAGCTGAACAAGGCCAGCAGCGCGGGTTCAATTCCCGTACCAGCACCCCCCCCTAAACAGGCGCCGGAATGTGGCGACTAGGAGCTTTTCACAGTAACTTCATTTGAAGCCTACTTGTGACAATAAGCGATTTTCATTCATAACCTCCGGACACCCGGGGCAATTTATCATGGCCAATCCACCTCACCTGCACATCTTTGGACTGTGGGAGGAAACCGGAGCACCCGGAGGAAACCCACGCGCACACGGGGAGGACGGGCAAACTCCAGACAGACAGCCGCCCAAGGTTAGAATCGAGCCCGGGTCCCTGGCGCTGTGAGACATCAGTGCTAACCACTTGTATCTCGTCCCTCTGACATGGTACCCGATGGTCGTCATGCGAAACCTGTCCACCCTTTTCACGCTCCCCTCGTCTGCGATGTCGGAATTCCTTTCAATAAACAAGGAATTCTGAGAATGCTAAAATCACCAATCACTGCTGGGTGCTCACTCTGCTCAGACTGCAGGCAGAGTGAGCACTCACACATGTGTCAACACGTGCGCGTGTGCACGCACCCACCCCTCTTGTGCGAGGGTGGTCTGCGCTGTGGTGTTCAAATCTGTGTGAAGCATCACCTGGGGCGGTTCAATGATCAAATTCAATGTAGTGTTGTGGTGCCCTCAATAACGACGCCTAGAGTGTGAACAGTAAAGAAGGCTTTAATAGACTAAGAACTAGGCTCGAGCCGAGACGTGTGCTAACTGCTGCACTGCCCACAAGGCGGCCCCTTATATATGGCTCACAGATGGGCGGAGCCAGAGGCGGAGTCCCCAGGGTTCCAAGCCCGCTCTTAAAGGGGACATCACCTTACACGATGACAAGGCAGTAACCGTTCATCACAGGTGTTTGAAAGTGAAAAGTACGATTCGGATGCTAAAATTTTGGACTTGGGTAAGGCTGACTTTAACAGGATGAGGCAGAGACTGTCCACGGTGAACTGGGCAGATCTGTTCATGGGTCAAAGGACTGACAATCTGGCCCCTGAGACCTGCCCATGTTGCATATTATGTGAATATCTGTTGAGGTGGGCATGGAGAGATGGGCGGGGGAGGGGCATGAGTTGCCCTGAATGCGGTGGGGGGTTACAGGGAGTTGGGTGGGGATCAGGAGTTGGCAACTAGGCTCAAGGGGGGTGGGGGGGGGGGGGCGGCTGGGTGGTGGGGTACGAGGGGTGAGGGCTAGCAAGCTTCATGGTTTGTAAAAGAACTGGGGTGAAAAACTGAGGCGCGACTTATAACCAGCCCTATAACTTGGCTCTTGCACGACCCTGTGGCCTCCTACGCTGTGCGTCCGGGGTGGGTACGAGATGGGTCTGGCAAATTGGGAAGATTTTACAGGGTTATGGGTATAGGGCCAAGTAGATTGGTGCAGACTTGATGAGCCGAATGGCCTCCTTCTGCACTGTAGGGATTCTATGATTCAATTCCATGCTTTCATAGAATTCCCATGGATCACTGCTCAACCTTCTACACTCCAACCACAGGTCTCCCGTGTTGCAGTTTACACAAATGCTTCGTGCTTCCACAGAAGAGTCTTGTCTCAGCTGCTTTTCAATTATCAGCATTATTGAAACGCCAAATCGAAACTGGTTCGAAATGGGATGGTTTCATTTGCTCCGCAGTCAGGAAAGGGTTTCTGCTCCACAACATGTCCGCACAGATGGAAACACACACAGCGATGATTGACAGGAAGCAGAGCATCTCTTCGTGTTCCCAGGGTACTGTAGAACGCTGCAGGCCTCCTCTCCTGCTGCACGCTGACATACGAGGGCAGTGATTCCGAGTTGGTGTACCGCGTTCGTTCACATCCATCATTGTTCACTCTACATCCTGCTCCTGTTCCACCTCAGTGACTCTCACCCAACATAGTTGTCGGCGGGACGGACCGGGCCCATCTTTGCGCACGGTGACCAGTGCGCGAGTCCACAGAACCACAGAATCCCTACAGTGCAGAAGGAGGCCATTCGGCCCAGCGAGCCTGCACCGGCTCTTGGAAAGAGCACCCCACCCAGGCCCACTTCCCCAGCCATATCCCCGTGCCTCCACCTAAACTGCAACTCCCTGGACTCTATGGGGCAATTTTATCACGGCCAATCCACCAAACCTGCACATCTTCGGGCTGTGGGAGGAAACCGGAGCACCCGGAGGAAACCCACGCAGACACGGGGAGAACGTGCAGACTCCGCACAGACAGTCACCCGAGGTTGGAATCGAACCCGGGTCCCTGGCGCTGTGAGGCGGCGGTGCTAATTATTCCTTTTTCAGTGCGAATTCCAGTTTCCTTCTGGAAGCTACCATTGAATCCGCTCCCTTGCATTCCTAGTCACAGCAACTCGCTGTGTAAAAAATAATTTGTCGCTGTTCTCTGCCGGTTCTTCGCAAACTACTTTACATAAGATCCTAAGCAATAGGAGAAGGAGTAGGCCATTCAGCCCCTCGAGCATGCTCCACCAGCCAACAAGATCATGACTACTCGAATGTGGCCTGAACTCCATTTTCCTTCGTGTCCCCCATACCCTCGTCAATCAAACATCTGCCTAACTTAACCTTGAACGTATTGAATGTCCCGGTCCCCCTGCTCGCCAACCCTCTGATAGAAGAAATTCCTCCCATCACCATCAGAAGTGACCCCTTGTGTACCCCATAAGTGACCTCATAAGTGAAACCGTGCTCCTCCCCCCCCCCCCCCGCCCCAGTTGTGGATTTCTCCCAGCAGCTACCCTGTCAAGCCCCCCTCCCCTCACCCCCCCCGAATCGTACATGTACATCAAGATCGTCTCTCATTCTTCCGAATGCCATTGAGGGTAGGCCGAACCTGCTTAACCTTCCCTCGAAAGGGTAGGCCCCTTGAGCTCAGGAATCAGCCGAGTGAATCTCCTCTGCGTTACTTCCAATGCAAGGCTTCCCCTCTGCGTTCCCTGATTACCGACCCCTGCTTACCTCCTCTTAGCAAAACCCCATCATAACCTTGACCACCCGCCCTCCCCCATCAAAAATCCCCTTCATCTCCTCCACCCTAACGAGAACCTCCCCAGCTTCCCAACCCTTTCCGCGAAACAGAATTTCCTCATCCCTGCTACCGCCTGTTCATTACCGCTCACCGCCCCGATTTGGGAATATATCGGCCGTCCCTTCACTGTCGCTGGGTCCAAATCCTGGAACCCCATCCCTAACAGCACGACGGGTGCACCTACACCACATGGACTGCGACGGTTCTCCACCGGTTCGCCACCACCTTCCCAAGGGGCAATTATGGATGGGCAATAAATGTTGGCCGACCCAGAAACACCCACATCCCGTGAATGATTATAAATAAATGACCACACTTCTGTTTTGGAGATTTGTTATATCTGACGGGCCGCTACATTACCTCGATTACAATAGCGATACTTCATTGGCTGGAAAGCATGTTAAGGTGCCCTGAGGTCATCAATACCGCTACTAATGGCCTGAGTATTGATCAAAGACACAACTCAATTTTTTGAGTGGAAAAACAACAACAACTTATAGTTATGTAGCGCCTTTGGTATGGCACACTGTTCCGAAGGGCATCACAGGTCGGGCGAGGGGGTGGGGGGTTTATTTTGATACTATTAGAGTCGATGGCTAAACATTTGGCCAAGGATTAGGCTTCAAAGAATGTCTTGAAGGAGATAAAAAAGAAAGAATTGGAAAGGTCCAGGGAGAGAATGCCTAGCCTCAGACCCAGGGAACGGAAGTCATGGCCGCCAATGGTGGAGCGGTTAAAATTGGGGATGCCCCAGGAGGCTAGAATTGGAGGAGCCGAGAGACAAGAACTCAGGGTGGCACGGTGGCACACTGCTGTCTCAAAGAGCCAGGGATACCTGGTCTCAATTCCGGCCTTGGGCGACTGCCTGTGTGGAGTTTGCACATCCTCCCCGTGTATGCGTGGGTTTCCTCCGGGGGTGCTCCGGTTTCCTCCCACAGTCCAAAAATGAGCAGGTTAGGTGGGGTTCCGGGGATAGGGCCACGGACTGGGCCTAGGTAAGGTGCTCTTCCAGCGGGTCAGTGTAAACCCGATGGGCTGACGGGCCTCCTTCTGCGCAGTAGGAATTCTATGATTCCAGGAATGAGGAGCAGGCTACTCTGGCCAGCTCCGCTATTCAATAAGATCCTGGCTATCCTAGAAACCTCAGCCCTAACCTGGACTGGAAACCTTAGGCCTATCCTGGAAACCTCAGGCCTATCTTGGAGACCTCAGACCTATCCTGGAAAGCTCAGGCCTATCTTGGAGACCTCAGGCCTATCTTGGAGACCTCAGGCCTATCCTGGAAAGCTCAGGCCTATCTTGGAGACCTCGAACCTTTCTTGGAGACCTCAGACCTATCCTGGAAAGCTCAGGCCTATCTTGGAGACCTCAGGCCTATCTTGGAGACCTCAGGCCTATCCTGGAAAGCTCAGGCCTATCTTGGAGACCTCAAACCTTTCTTGGAGACCTCAGGCCTATCTTGGAGACCTCAAACCTATCTTGGAGACCTCAGACCTATCCTGGAAAGCTCAGGCCTATCTTGGAGACCTCAGGCATTTCTTGGAGACCTCAGGCCTATCCTGGAAACCTCAGACCTATCTTGGAGACCTCAGACCTATCCTGGAAAGCTCAGGCCTATCTTGGAGACCTCGGACCTTTCTTGGAGACCTCAGGCCTATCCTGGAAACCTCAGACCTATCTTGGAGACCTCAGACCTATCCTGGAAAGCTCAGGCCTATCTTGGAGACCTCAGGCCTATCTTGGAGACCTGGGACCTTTCTTGGAGACCTCAGGCGTATGCTGAAGACCCCAGGTCAATCAGGAGACATCGGGCCTATCCTGGAGATCCGTGGCCAATACCGGAGACCCCAAGCCTATCCTGGAAACCTCAGCCCTATCCTGGAAACCCCAGGCTTATCCTGGAGATCCCAGGCCTATCCTGGAAACCCCAGGCTTATCCTGGAGATCCCAGGCCTATCGTGGAAACTCAAGGCTTATCCTGGAGATCCCTGGCCTATCCTGGAGACCTGAGGCCTATCCTGGAGACCCCAGGATTATACTGGAGATCCCAGGCCTATCCTGGCGGGTTGTCAATCTCGGATGGTTGCCAGGGAGAGGGATGGAGTTGGTGGCCTGGGAACAGAGCCCGTGGTGGTCACCGACAAGAAGTGGTGAGAGGACTGCCCATTGGAAAGAGGACAGAGAGCTGGGGAGGGGAACAGAGAATTGAAAAGATTATCGGACAGAAGGAAAGAGTTTCATATGAAAGGACAGTGTATCGGACTCAATGATTTAGGTCTTTCTTCCTCATTAACGGGGGGCTTTGAGTGGTTTTTAGTCCATGATCAAATTTCAGAATTAAATCCATTCAACATTTTAATTACAGTGTCTGGAAACTGGAAGCTCACAGCCTCTGGTATGACTGTAATAGAATTCAGATTAAACTCACTCACTGCCGAGAGGGATGGAGGCCTTTTAGGTGTTTATGGCCTGTGTTGAATGGACAAGGGACATAAAATATAGCAGCTCATTAGAGAAGATTAACAATAAATCTCATTTACTTTGAACGAGAGCATTCCTGACAGGATTCATTCTTCAGAACACAGCCCCCTGATATGGTTATCCAAAAGATTTGTTTACCTTGAAAAGATGTTTATTTGAATGGTGTCAGCTGTATTCAGCAGGGCAAGGGTTACTCACTGTGCTACGTCACCCGATAGAGCCCTAGAAGTAAGAACTTGCATTTATGTAGCGCCTTTCCTGATCTCAGGATACTCCAAAAGCTCTTCCAAAGCATTAATGTAATGCAGGAAACGTGGCGGCCAAATTGTGCACAGCAAGCTCCCGCAAACAGTAAACGTTGGCCAGGCCCCACACTTCCTCGAATGGTCCCGGAGAATCTTTGATGGCCACCAGACCGCCCCTTGGCTTGAGGGGTTACATTCGCAAGATGGCCCCTCAGACAGCGCAGGCCTCCCTCAGTACAGGCGCTGGAATTCGCGACCGAGGTTAGGTTTCTCGAATTGGACATGAACTCACAACTGTCCGACACGGAGGCCGGATTGCTGCCCGCTGAGCCATTGAATTTGGACCATAGAATTCCTGCAGAGCGGAAGGAGGCCATTTGGCCCATTGAGTCTGCACCAACCCTCTGGAAGAGCGTCCTTCCGAGGCCTACTCACCGCCCTATTCCCGTGACCCTGACCTGCACATCCCTGGACACCAAGGGGCAATTTTATCATGGCCAATCCACCTAACCTGCACGTCTTTGGACTGTGGGAGGAAACCGGAGCACCCGGAGGAAACCCACGCACGCACGAGGAGAACGCGCAAACTCCGCACAGACAGAGACCCGAGGCCGGAATTGAAACTGGGTCCTTGGCGCCGTGAGGCTCACCACTGTGCCGCCCCAGACACCTACTCCAGTAGATATTGGGGGAGAAATTGGGCATTTTCCACAGGTTCATATCAACAGGTACAACCAAGACCTATTTTGAGGTCGACCCAATCGATGGCCTAAAGGTGACTGATCAATAATGTGCCAGGCTATTTTGACAAGTGTCCCTCGTAGCCACCTAAATCTGGCACTAGGCCTCTTACATATGTAAGTGGGGGGAGGGGGGGACAACGACTGCTTCTGACTTCCTTTGCCAAACTGGGCAGCACTCAAGACTCTTAGTGCAGCCCCTGGACTGCTTGTAATATCCCACACGGAACCTACGGGGTCGGAATGGTTGTCTTCCATGTGCTCCTTGCGGAGTACGAGCTCGGGGCGAGATATCTCAGTTAACCCATGTGTATCAGGTCGGCCAGTAAGGAACCGACATCAGTTGAACCCGTTAGGGATCTATCGGGTAGTGTACATATCGTTTGTGTAAATAAACTTTGCTTCTTGTTTATCTCGGTGTGGACTCTCCGGCCGGGATTCTGCGAGCCCGCCCTGGCTCGGGTGAACGGTGCGATCGCGCCGAACGTCCCCTGGCCTCGACTGGGGTATTGTGTCCGATTCTGGGCGCCGTGTGACAGGGAACGGTGTGACGGGCTTGTAGTCACCGAATTTACAGTGCAGAAGGAGGCTATTCGGCCCATTGAGCCTGCACCGGCCCTTACAAAGAGCACCCTACTCAAGCCCATGTATCTACCCTATCCCCGTAATACCCGTAACCATAAGGGGCTTGACACAGTGACTTCACTTGGAGCCTACTTGTGACAATAAGCGGTTTTCATTTTGAGAGGAGATTTCGGAGGGATGTTCAGGAGCATGAAGCATGTGGGACGGAGCAGAGAGGGGGAGACTGTTCTGGGCAGCGGGAGGAAACCAGGGAACATTGATTTAAGATGATCGGCGATGGAACCGGAGGCAACGTGAGGAAGAATCTTTTGACGCAGCAAGCGCTGGGTGCAGGACGAGTCAGTCATCAGCGTCCAAAAGGGAATCATTCAAACTTCTGGAGAGAAGGCCAGCAGGGCGGCGCAGTGGTTAGCACTGCAGCCTCACGGCGCCGAGGTCCCGGGTTCGATCCCGGCTCTGGGTCACTGTCCGTGTGGAGTTTGCACATTCTCCCCGTGTCTGCGTGGGTTTCGCCCCCACAACCCAAAGATGTGCAGGGTAGGCGGATTGGCCACGCTAAATTGCCCCTTAATTGGAAAAAATGAATTGAGTACTCTAAATTTATTTTAAAAAAACTTCTGGAGAGAAGGATCCAGGGACAGAGCGTGGGAATGGGATTAGCGGAGTGGCACGTACTGAGAACCTACACAGACAAAATGAGCTATAGCCGCCTTCTGTACTGTAACCATTTTCTGACAGCTGTGGAAATGCCTTGGCAAATAGAGAGGGGGGGGGTGGTGATTTTTTTTATTCGTTCACGGGATGTGGGCGTCGCTGGCTGGGGCAGCATTTATTACCCACCCCTGAGGGTTTTTAAGAGTCAACCCCATTGCTATGACTCTGGAGTCACATGTAGTCCAGACCGGGTAAAGACAGCAGATTTCATTTCATCAATGAACCAGATGGGTTTTTGCAACAATCATGGTCTTCATTCAACTTTTAATTCCAAATATTTATTGAGTTCAAATTTCACCACCTTCCGTGGTGGGATTCGAACCCGGGTTCCCAGAGCATTACCCTGGGTCTCTGGGTTACTAGTCCGGCGACAATACGGCAGCACGGTAGCATAGTGGTTAGCACAATTGCTTCACAGCGCCAGGGTCCCAGGTTCGATTCCCGGCTTGGGTCACTGCCTCTGCGGAGTCTGCACGTTCTCCCCGTGTCTGCGTGGGTTTCCTCCGGGTGCTCCGGTTTCCTCCCACAGTCCAAAGATGTGCAGGTTAGGTGGACTGGCCACGCTAAATTGTCCTTAGTGTCCAAAATTGCCCTTAGTGTTGGGTGGGGTTACTGGGTTATGGGGATAGGTTTGATGTGTGGGCTTGGGTAGGGTGCTCTTTCCAGGAGCCGGTGCAGACTCGATGGGCCGAATGGCCTCCTTCTGCACTGTAAATTATATATGATCTAATGCCACTGCCTCCTGCATAGTCGTATTGTCCTTGGACTAGCAATGCCCTGCGGTCCAGGGTTCAAATCCCACCACAGCAGATGGTGAAATTCAAATTCAATAAAAATCTGGAATTGAAAGTCTAATGGTAACCATGAAACCATTGTCGTTAAAAACCCGTCTGGTTCACTAATGTCCTTCAGGGAGGGAAATCTGCCGTCCTTACCCGGTCTGGCCCACATGTGACTCCAGACCCACAGCAATGCGGCTGCCTCTGAAATGGGCAACTTGGGATGGGCAATAAATGTTGGCCCAGCAGAGACGGGCCATTGGGCGGGTGAAAAGTTGCGAGTTGGAAAGTGATGTTGGGCGGGGCAGAAGTAAACGAGGTTGGACGCGGGACAGGAAGCAAGGTGCGCATTGGGTGAGGGATAAGGTCGGGAATGTCCTCCTCAGTAATTCAGACTCTGGAGCGAAGATGGCAATGTTGAAGGAAAGTAAGGAATACAGGGAACTGGGATTAAAAAGATAGGAAAAAACACTATGGATGGGATTTTCCAATCCTGTCTGTCACTGGGATCGTCTGGTCGTGTTGGACTTTTGGCTGGGCCATCAAACCGCCTGTGGAATATCCCACCATCGATAGGGCGAGAAAGTCACGGTCTACATCTGACAAACCGGTGAGCAGTTCAATGACTTGCTTCTATTCCTATTTGGAACATATCCCCTCTTCCTGCTCCTGCTCCTTCTCTTGTTTGTTTCCCTTCTCCCAATCTTGGTCCTGTTCCCATCCCTGCCTCTAATCCCATTCCCATGTCTCCGTGTCGCAGAGCTTGACAAGCCCTGCTCCTGGACTGAGATGTGACCGACTGTCGCAATGTTAATTCTTTGTCCTGCCCTGCTGTTCTGCGCTTCTGTAAGCTGCTTAACGTAGAAATCTCCATCCTCTACACCAGATGTTCATTGCATAACTAGATAAAAGAACTTGATCCTAATCAGATCAGATGCCTTGCCCCAGCACCGCTCACGCTCAATCCTGTGTTACATATCCTGTGCTGAGGTCACCCACTGCTACCTGCACAGCATCAACACAATAGCTTCTGACCCCCTCCACATCACCTTTAAAGGTCACTTTAGTTGTACATATCCACACAGATAACCATCCGATGGGACACCATCAGGCCTCAGCCACTGACCGGGGCAATAATTCCACGTTTCTGACAACTGTGCTGCACAAGGAAGCAATAATGCCTGCCTGGGTTTTGCATAGTTTATCTGAGCCGGAGTGTACATCACAATCAGGATAAACAAGACTGACTTACTTCTGTATGTGCCAAAACTGTGAGTGTGCGCGTGTGAGTGTGGTTGTGAGTGCGTGAGTGTATGTGCGTGCGTGTGAGCATGTGGCTTTGTGTTTAGGTGTGTGAGATTGTGTGGGTGTGTGTTTGCATTTGTGTGCAGATTTGTGTGTGTGTGTGTTCATGTGTGTGTGAGTAGTGTGTGTG
Organism: Scyliorhinus torazame; assembly: GCF_047496885.1. Classification (NCBI taxonomy): domain Eukaryota; kingdom Metazoa; phylum Chordata; class Chondrichthyes; order Carcharhiniformes; family Scyliorhinidae; genus Scyliorhinus; species Scyliorhinus torazame. The sequence goes on along the minus strand of NC_092733.1, from coordinate 28,686,745 downwards.
TGGGTGCTTTTTTGTGTGTGGGTGTATTTGTGACAAGTATGTCCGTGTGTGTACGAGTGTGTACGTGTGTGGGTGTTTTTTGTGTGTGTGAGTGTGGGTTTGTGAGATTGTGTTTGTGAGAGTGTGTGTGTGAGTTGTCTGTCAGTGGGAGTGTGTTTGTAAGAGTGTGTGTTGTGAGAGTGTGTGTTTGTGAGAGTGTGTGTGAGTGAGTTGTCTGTCAGTGGGAGTGTGTGTTTGTGAGAGTGTGTGTTTGTGAGAGTGTGTGTTGTGGGAGTGTGTGTTTGCGAGAGTGTGTGTTTGTGAGAGTGTGTGTGTGTGAGAGTGTGTGTGAGTGAGTTGGCTGTCAGTGGGAGTGTGTTTGTGAGAGTGTGTGTTGTGGGAGTGTGTGTTTGCGAGAGTGTGTGTTTGTGAGAGTGTGTGTGTGTGAGAGTGTGTGTTTGTGAGAGTGTGTGTTGTGGGAGTGTGTGTTTGCGAGAGTGTGTGTTTGCGAGAGTGTGTGTGTGTGAGAGTGTGTGTTTGTGAGAGTGTGTGTTGTGGGAGTGTGTGTTTGCGAGAGTGTGTGTTTGTGAGAGTGTGTGTGTGTGAGAGTGTGTGTGTGAGTTGTCTGTCAGTGGGAGTGTGTTTGTAAGAGTGTGTGTTGTGAGAGTGTGTGTTTGCGAGAGTGTGTGTTTGTGAGAGTGTACGTGTGTGAGTTGTCTGTCAGTGGGAGTGTGTTTGTAAGAGTGTGGGTTTGTGAGAGTGTGTTTGTGAGAGTGTGTGTGTGAGTTGTCTGTCAGTGGGAGTGTGTGTTTGTGAGAGTGTGTGTTTGTGAGAGTGTGTGTTGTGGGAGTGTGTGTTTGCGAGAGTGTGTGTTTGTGAGTGTGTGTGTGTGTGAGAGTGTGTGTTGTGGGAGTGTGTGTTGTGGGAGTGTGTGTTTGTGAGAGTGTGTGTGTGTGAGAGTGTGTGTGAGTGAGTTGGCTGTCAGTGGGAGTGTGTGTGTGTGAGAGTGTGTTTGCGAGAGTATGTGTTTGTGAGAGTGTTTATGAAAGTGTGTGTGTGAGTTGTCTGTCAGTGGGAGTGTGTTTGTAAGAGTGTGTGTTTGTGAGAGTGTGTGTGTGTGAGTTGTCTGTCAGTGTGAGAGTGTTTGTGAGAGTGTATGTGTGAATTGTCTGTCTGTGTTATCTGTGTGTGTGTGCGTGTCAATTGGCTGTGTGTGTGTCTGTGTGAATTACCTGAGTGTCTGTGTTTGTGAGAGTGTGTGTGTGAGTTGTCTGTGTGTGTCATGTGTGTGTTTGTGTGTGTGTGCGTGGGAGTGTGTATGTTTGCAAGAGTGTCTGTGTGAATTGTGTGTGTGCACGCATTGTCAGTGTGTGTGTCTGTGTTGTCTGTGTGTGTCTGTGTGTGTGTGGGTTGTCTGTGTGTGTGTGGGTTGTCTGTGTGTGTCAGTGTGTGTGGGTTGTCTGTGTGTGTGTGTGTGTGGGTTGTCTGTGTGTGTCAGTGTGTGTGGGTTGTCTGTGTGCGTGTCGGGCAGCTCTGTGTACAGAGTACCGACTCCTGAGCTTGTACAGTCCACAGCAGTTAACATCTTGTCTGCTACTAAATGTCCTTAACATGGCTCAGTAAAACCTCCTCTCCTGTGTGCAATACACGCTGGGTAGAAGGAAATGGTACATTGCATTCACTTCTAACAGTGCACGACCCACGTGTACTGAAAATCAGATGCTGAGCTGAGCACACAGACTTTATATTCTCTCTTGGGATGTGGGCATCGCTGGCTGGGTCAGCATTGTTGCCCATCCCTAATTGCCCTTGAACTGAGTGTCTTGCTCAGCCATTTCAGAGGGCAGTTAAGAGTCAACCCCATTGCTGTGGGTTTGGAGTCACGTGTAGGCCAGACCGGGTAAGGACGGCAGATTTCCTTCCCTAAAGGGGCGTTAGTGAATCTGATCTGTTTTTATGGCTGTTGTCACGGTGACGAGCTTTAATATTCCAGATTTTATTAAATGGATTTAAATGATCGGGCGGCAGGGTGATGCAGTGGTTAGCACTGCTGCCTCACGGCGCCGAGGTCCCGGGTTCGATCCCGGCTCTGGGTCACTGTCCGTGTGGAGTTTGCACATTCTCCCCGTGTCTGCCTGGGTCTCACCCCCACAACCCAAAGATGTGCCGGGTAGGCGGATTGGCCACGCTAAATTGCCCCTGAATTGGAAAAAAATGGGGTTCGAACTCGTGTCCTGAGGATTAGCCTGGAAGTCCGGAATACGAGTCCAGCAACATGACAACCACACCACTGTAGTGGTGTAGTTTTACTCTTACAAACACACTCCCACTGACAGACAACTCACACCACTGCATGATGGTTAAAAAAAAGATAGACCTAAAACCCGGGGGGTTCAGAAGAACAAAGAGTAAAGAGGCTTGAATTGATATATCCTAGAACGACCCACATGCAATGAAGCATTTTTGAAATGATGCCACTGTTGCAATGTTAGCAGCCAATAACACACAAACACTCATACCCAGCAGTGTGATAATGATCAAATCTGCAGGATTTAATTGAAGGATAAACATTGTCCAGGGCACCGGGGAGCACTCCCACACCCTGTTGCAAAATAACGTCACGGGACCCGGGACGGGCCACATTTAACGCGCCTCAAATCGGATCTGGATCCGCGAGCGGGATGAGCTCCATTCTCACCTTGACAGAAATCTAACAGGGAGCCCCAGGAATAATTTGAATCCAGATAATCAAACATGCAGTGGCACTCTGCTACTTAACATCATTATGTGACACGAGAAAATGTGCTTTGCCGCAGGTCCTGCAAAAAGGCCAACACTCAAGAGATTTGAGGCATTGTTATCACTGAATGCGCTCGAGGCAACTTTAACCACCAATTAGAGGATCTGTGGCAAATTAAAGAGGCTTGTTAATGTTGATGTACAAATGGTACACTGACTGTCTATCAGGGAGTGAGCTGAAGGTTCATTTTGATTTGGTGTCACTAAGTCATTTGATGATAGAAAAATAATTATCGTTTCGACTGCGCCAGCTTTTGTTGCTAATTTTCCATTTCATTTTCCTCCTTCGCATCTCGCTCTTATTATTCTGCCTGCTCCTCCTATATCTCACCACTTCCTCCATCTCTTCTTCCTCCTCCTTTCGCACTCCTTTTTCTCCCCCTTTCCTCCTCCTCCATTCCTCTTTTCAATTTGTTCATGGGATGAGGCCGAATTTAATTCTGTGCATTCCCGAGTGCATCAACAACATAAGAACATAAGAACTAGGAGCAGGAGTAGGCCATCTGGCCCCTCGAGCCTGCTCCACCATTCAATGAGATCATGGCTGATCTTTTGTGGACTCAGCTCCACTTTCCTGCCCGAACACCATAACCCTTAATCCCTTTATTCTTCAAAAAACTATCTATCTTTACCTTAAAAACATTTAATGAAGGAGCCTCTACTGCTTCACTGGGCAAGGAATTCCATAGATTCACAACCCTTAGGGTGAAGAAGTTCCTCCTAAACTCAGTCCTAAATCTACTTCCCCTTATTTTGAGGCTATTCCCCCTAGTTCTGCTTTCACCCGCCAGTGGAAACAACCTGCCCGCATCTATCCTATCTATTCCCTTCATAATCTTATATGTTTCTATAAGATCCCCCCTCACCCTGCTAAATTCCAACGAGTACAGTCCCAGTCTACTCAACCTCTCGTCGTAATCCAACCCCTTCAGCTCTGGGATTAACCTAGTGAATCTCCTCTGCACACCCTCCAGTGCCAGTACGTCCTTTCTCAAGTAAGGAGACCAAAACTGAACACAATACTCCAGGTGTGGCCTCACTAACACCTTATACAATTGCAGCATAACCTCCCTAGACTTAAACTCCATCCCTCTAGCAATGAAGGACAAAATTCCATTTGCCTTCTTAATCACCTGTTGCACCTGTAAACCAACTTTTTGCGACTCATGCACTAGCACACCCAGGTCTCTCTGCACAGCAGCATGTTTTAATATTTTTTCATTTAAATAATAATCCCTTTTGCTGTTATTCCTACCAAAATGGATAATCTCACATTTGTCAACATTGTATTCCATCTGCCAGACCCTAGCCCATTAAACAACCTACTGACGATAATCAGTCGATCTGGGAACGTGGCTTACTTACACTTGGTACAAACGACACATTGCTTCGCAGGGACACATTCTCTGCAAACAAAAGGAATAGGTTCAAGCCTTGTGCATTTTTTTTTTAGCTTGGAGAGAGCCTGTGGCTCCCCTTTGCTTTTTCTCCATGACAATGGCTCGGCCAATCAGAGCAGACATGTCGGCCAATCGCCGTAATTTTCCCCAAGCGGTACAAATCGTTGTGAGCCTTTGAAATTTGGCATTCTTGCGTTTGTCCTGATGAGAAGAAAAGCTTTGGCAATGTGCCTCACCTTTCGGCAATAATTGACGTTGGTGAAGAGAAAGTTCTGGAAAACATTAATGGGCCTAAAAGCCGACAAATCCCTGGACTCGATGGTCCATGTCCTCTGGTTTTGAAGGAGAAAACAGTTCCAAATGATCAAATCCCAGTACAAAAATCAGTATTACTAGAACCAGTGACACTGCAGTCTCATTTTGAGGTGCACAAGACCAGTTCTGACGGATATCCTTCATTTCCAAGTTTTATTGCTCTTTCTCTCTGGGATATAGCTGCGGAGATTGTAGATTCACTTTTTTCGATCTCCCAGAACTAAAGCTCTAGGGGGTAACAAATGTAACTCTACTGTCCGAGAAAGGAGGGAGAGAGAAATCAGAAAACTTTCAGTCCAGTTGTCCTGACATCTATAAGTAAGGAAAATGCTGGAATTCATTGTGAAGGACATGGGGCAGGCAGGGTTCCCCTCAGACTCCTGCCTGCCCCGATGCAGGTGTAATTTGTCAGAATACTGGAGGAAGATAGAGAACCTAGTGGACTGGTGCAGCGACGACAATCTCTCCCTCAATACCAGCAAAACTAAAGAGCTGGTCATTGACTTCAGGAAGCAAAGTACTGTACACACCCCTGTCAGCATCAACGGGGCCGAGGTGGAGATGGTTAGCAGTTTCAAATTCCTAGGGGTGCACATCTCCAAAAATCTGTCCTGGTCCACCCACGTCGACGCTACCACCAAGAAAGCACAACAGCGCCTATACTTCCTCAGGAAACTAAGGATATTCGGCATGTCCACATTAACTCTTACCAGCTTTTACAAATGCACCATAGAAAGCATCCTATCAGGCTGCATCACAGCCTGGTATGGCAACTGCTCGGCCCAGGACCGCAAGAAACTTCAGAGAGTCGTGAACACCGCCCAGTCCATCACACGAACCCGCCTCCCATCCATTGACTCCATCTACACCTCCCGCTGCCTGGGGAAAGCGGGCAGCATAATCAACGACCCCTCCCACCCAGCTTACTCACCCTTCCAACTTCTTCCATCGGGCAGGAGATACAGAAGTCTGAGAACACGCACGAACAGACTCAAAAACAGCTTCTTCCCCACTGTCACCAGACTCCTAAATGACCCTCTTATGGACTGACCTCATTAACACTACACCCTGTCTGCTTCATCCGATGCCGGTGTTTATGTAGTTACATTGTGTACCTTGTGTTGCCCTATTATGTATTTTCTTTTATTTCCTTTTCTTCACATGTACTTAATGATCTGTTGAGCTGCTCGCAGAAAAATATTTTTCACTGTACCTCGGTACATGTGACAATAAACAAATCCAATTTCAGGGCTGGGCAGGCAGGGCCTCAGCCCTTCAAGACCCACTGAATGGCCATCTCAGGGCCTTTTCCCGCCCAGCCTCAATTTTTAGGATGGTGGGTGCGGGCTGGGTGGCAAAGAGAGAAAATAATCTTCTTTTCCTCGGGCGGGAACGGGGAGTGGGGGGAGGGAGTAGGAGACCATCTCAATCTGAAAGCCCTTGAGGTGGCCTTCCCTCCAGTACCTTGGAACTCCAGCCTTCCCTCCCCGGCCCACCCTCAATGCCGCAATCGCCCCCTCCGCCCACCATGATCCCCAGGGAATCCCCTACCATCCTGCCTCCGGAACCCTACTTAGCTTGTCGATGGTTCCAGAAATTAGTTCCAGGTAGAATGATGCAGGAACTCTTCAGGTGACTGCGGGGCTGCACCTGGATGGGTTGGAGAGCAATCGGCCAATCAGATTAGGTGTCGGCTCTCATGAGGGCTTCCAAGGGCAGATTGACGTCCCAACCACCACCAATCAACACTCATATGAGCGTTAAATGACAGTGGGCTTCCGAGAGTCAGGCAGTGCGTTATGCTAAAATCTCTACTCATGGCAATAAGGGAAAATTGAAACATGGTTAGGTTGAGTCAACATTGTTTTACGAAAAGGAGATTGCGTTTGATAAATCTTAAGCTAACCTTAGTCGGGTAAATAAGAGTGCAGCTGCAGCAGAGCACATTCAAATTTTCCGAAGGCTTTCAGTAAGGTGGCAGCAACTGCCAAACCCAAGACGGCCACCATCTAGAAGGACAAGGGCAGCAGATACCTGGGAACCCCACCACCTGGAGGTTCCCCTCCAAGTCACTCGCCATCCCGACTTGGAAATATATCGGCCGTTCCGTCACTGTCGCTGAGTCAAAGCTCTGGAACGCTGTCCCTGACAGCACTGTGGGTGTACCTACAGCACATGGACTGCAGCGGGTCGAGAAGGCGACTCTCCAAACCACCTCCTGAGGGACGGGCAATGGGCGTAGCCAACGACGGCCACATCCCATGAGTCCTCAGCGATCTACGATTCAAGTCCCAAAGGGCATGCCTTTCCTCCCTCACCCTCTCAAACCTTATGGCTTTTTAGATGCAGCATGGTGGTTAACACTCCCAGGGACTGGGGTTCGATTCCGGCCTTGGATAACTGTCATTGGGAATCTGCACTTTCTCCCTCTGTCTGCGTGGGTTTCCTCTGGGTGCTCCGATTCCCCCCCCCCCCCCCCCCCCCCCCCCACAATCCATAGGTGTGAGGGTTAGGTGGATTGGCCATGATAAATTGCCCCTTAGTGTCCATGGATGAGCAGGTTAGGTTACGGGGATAGGGCGGGGGAGTGGGCCTGGATAGGGTGCTCGTTCATAGGGTCAGTGAAGACTCAACGCAAACCCTGCACACAATAACAAAAAACTTGTACACAGGAGCCCAAATCCTGCAGGCAGCAACCCTAACCCTATATGCAGCATTACAAACCATGTACGCAGCATTACAAACCATGTACACAGGAACCAAAATGTTGTACAAGAGAACCCTGTACACAAGATAAAATATACACAAGAAACCGATACACAAGACCCCTAAACATAACAACCCTAAACACATGAACCCTGCACACAATAACCCTGTACACAAGAACCCTTTACGCAACAGCCTTGTAAGCAAGAACCTAAAATCTGTATTCAAGAACAGAAACCCTGTGCACAGGAACCCAAACCCTGTACGCAACAGCGCAAGCCACATACGCACAATGAAAACCCTATTTACAACAGCCAAAACCATCCAAACGCTGCACACAGGAACCCAAACCCTGTATGCAGTAATACAAACCCTATACATAGCAACACAAACCATGTTGGTTTGGGCAGCACGGTAGCACAAGTGGATAGCACTGTGGCTTCACAGCGCCAGGGTCCCAGGTTCGATTCCCGGCTTGGGTCACTGCCTGTGCGGAGTCTGTACATTCTCCCCGTGTGTGCGTGGGTTTCCTCCGGGTGCTCCGGTTTCCTCCCACAGTCCAAAAGCGTGCAGGTTAAGTGGATTAGCCACGCTAAATTGCCCTTAGTGTCCAAAACGGTTAGGAGGGGTTATTGGGTTACGGGGATAGGGTGGAAGTGAGGGCTTAAATGGGTCGGTGCAGACTCGATGGGCCGAATGGCCTCCTTCTGCACTGTCTGTTCTATGTTCTATGTACGCAGCAACTCAAATCCTGTACACAGCAACCCAAATGATGTATGCCGCAATGCAACCCTTGTACACAGGAATTCAAAGTCCATATGCAGCAACCCAAACTATGTACACAGTAACCCAAATTCTGTACACAAGAACCCTGTACACAACTTTATACACATAGAATCATAGAATTTACAGTGCAGAAGGAGGCCATTCGGCCCATCGAGTCTGCACCGGCTCTTGGAAAGAGCACCCTACCCAAGGTCAGCACCTCCACCCTATCCCCGTAACCCAATAACCCCACCCAACACTAAGGGCAATTTTGGACACTAAGGGCAATTTATCATGGCCAATCCACCTAACCTGCACATCTTTGGACTGTGGGAGTAAACCGGAGCACCCGGAGGAAACACACGGGGAGAACGTGCAGACTCCGCACAGACAGTGACCCAAGCGGAATCGAACCTGGGACCCTGGAGCTATGAAGCAATTGTGCTATCCACAATGCTACCGTGCTGCCCCAAACATGAACTCTATATACAAGAACCCTATACACTTGAACCCTGCCCACAAAAACCCTGTACACAACAACACTGTATGCAAAAACCCTGTATCCAAGCACTTAAAATCCGTACTCAATAACCCAAACATTGTACACAGGAACCCAGACGTTGTATACGGGAACCCAAACCCTATAATACAATCCCAGACCAAACCCCACAGTGACTAGGATACTGGACAGAAACCCCAATATTTTATTTTAATTTTGTAAGATTGTCAGGAAAGGATACTTCGCTGCAGGAGAAATAGGGATATGGTATATTAAAACAGCAGCAAACCAAATCCTATACACAGCAACTAACAAAGTATTAAAATATATTTAACATCACACTAGAAAATATCTTACAATTATACCTTAAACAAGACTACTCAAAACAATGAATACAATATCCTTAATTGCTATCTTTATTCCCACTTAAATAACAAGAAAATAACCCATCTCAGCTCTGAATCCTCCTTATGAATGAATGAATGAATGAATGAAATGAAATGAAAATCGCTTATTGTCACAAGTAGGCTTCAAATGAAGTTACTGTGAAAAGCCCCTAGTCTCCACATTCCGGATCCTGTTCGGGGAGGCAGAGCACCTAACCACCTAAGCGGGAATTGAACCGTGCTGCTGGCCTGCCTTGGTCTGCTTTAAAAGCCAGCTGTTTAGCCCTGTGCTAAACCAGCCCCTTAAATACCAATGGCACAGAGGAATACTTTGAGAAAGAGATCATTGGACACTGCTTCACAGGAAAGATCTGACTCCGGTCAAACTCATACAGAAACTCTGGCTGTATGTCTTCAAATCTGTTTCAACTGGCTTGTTTCAGCTACCCCTTGTCCTCAGACAAGTCTGCATTGCTTTAAATACTGCTAACCTCCTTTAACTAACTTAAAGTGGGAGCCAACCGCCTTACTTGAAGTCTCAGCCACAGCCAGGTCAGAACTGAACTGAAAATGCTTTCTCAAAACGCCTGATGTTTAGCTCCACCCAGCAGTGGCATCATTTCACCAAGCTGAAAACCAATTAACTCCCCGGGTAATCCCCCTAATTAAAACAAAATTGCGTTAGCCCAAGCTTTTTCCGATGGTTAATTACACCTCTGGCTCCGAAAAGCTTTGTCAATCTAAAAATCTTTTAAAAACATGACAGCAGCAGTCTAACACACTCGAATCCAGGCTTTTAACCCTTATTTCACCAAATATGAATAATACAGTATATCTGAAATTGGTACATTCTTCACACCGATACGCAGGACAACCCAAACCCATGTGTAACAACTAAAACCCTGTGCACAGGAACCCAAATCATGTATGCAGGAACTCAAAAACTGCATGCAGGTACAAAAACCTTGTACGCAGGAACCCAAGCCCTGTATGCAGGAACCCAAACCGTGTATGCAGGAAGTCAAAAACTGTAAGCAGGTATACACAACTTGTACGCAGGAACCCACATCCTGTATGTAGGATCCCAAAAACTGCAAGCAGGTACACACATCTTGTCCACAGCAACCCAAAACCTGTACACAGGAACTCAAAAACTGTAAGCAGGTACAAACACCTTGTAGACAGGAGCCCAAGCCCTGTGCACAGCATGCAAACCCTGTACACGGTGTAGCCACCTAAGTTGGCCAACTCCTGATTTAAAATGGCGAACGGTAAAGGCTGATGGGAAATTCAGCCAACACAGGCAGAAACCAGCAGGTGCAGGTTTGCTGTGTATTAAAACTCTGCAAAAGCCCAGACAGCATCGATACCAGCGACCATCAGCAGCCATCTACATACTAATGCGCAATCCCCGGGTGCAATTGAAACATTTAGGATAAACAAAGCAAAGCCAGACTCCCCGGCGCCAGCAGGAGCCAACACAAAAGAGGTTAACGGACACCTCAAGACCGCCCATCGATCAGGGAACCGCTCCAGTATTGGAGAAATCGAACCAAGCGATTGGGACAAAGTCCAATCACTTGGGACCAGGTACGGGGTCCGCCCCGAAAGGCAGGAAGCCCCTGGGGACTATAAAGTTAAGCCCCCAAGTTCAACTCGCTCTCTTCTTCCTGACCGGGTCACCCAGCAACGAGAACCAACCTTGACCGTGACCGGTGCAGTGACCGCCGAAAGACCTTAGTCTGAATTCATCGCTCGCTACGAGATAGGCGCTCCTAGCTACCAATCCGTACCAACTTCGAATCCCGCAGGCTCAGAACCCGAACGAAAGGCCATTTGTTTCCCTGACCTGGTGGGCCAGTCCGAAGTTAAGTCTAGGCCTGTTAGTTGTAGAAGTAGCTTAGATGTAGAATTTGTGCATGAGTAGCGATTACTGTGTATAATAAATGTGCTTTGATTTGAATCTTACTAATCGGTGTATTGAGTTATTGATCATTACTTGGACTTGAACCTCGTGGCGGTATCATAAAGATACCTGGCGACTCCAGAACAAAGGTAATAAAACAGAGCAATTGAACCAACCGACAAGTTAGCAACAACGGGAACCCAGAAACTGCAAGCAGGCACACATACCTTGTATGCAGCAAGCCAAACTCTGTACACAGGAACCCAAACCCTGTGTACAGGGACTCAATAACTGTACGCAGGAACGCAAAATGTGTATGCAGGAATCTGAACACTGTACACAGGAGTCCAACGCTGTACACAGAGGCCCAAACACTGTATGCAAGAACCCAAACCATGGACGCAGCACCCAAACCCTGCATTCAGCAACCGCAGTCCCACCCTCTGTATTTATGATCCCCATCCCACCTACTATTAATCAACGTCGGAAGTCCCCATTGCAGTCTGTGCGTGGATCCCAGTCAACAGACACTCAAACCCTCATCCACACATCTCACTGTAGAGCATGAGTCCATTCTTTGTAATCCCAGCCCCTGTAGTGATCTCCAAACCCTCAGCACATCCACTGACACATGGAAGTCCCGAGCATATTCAGTGTCCCCAGCAAGGCCAGCAGCCGATCAGCACCACCATTTATATAATTTCATAGAATCCCCTGCAGTGCATTCGGCCCATCAAGTCTACACCAACCCACTGAGAGACCAACCTACCCTGGCCAATCCCCCACTGAAACCTCACAAATCCACCTAACATTTTTGGACACTCAGGAACAATTTAGCACGGCCAATCCGCCTAACCCGCACATCTTTGGACTGCGGGAGGAAACCGGAGCACCCGGAGGAAACCCAGGAGACACAGCGAGAACGTGCAAACTCCGCACAGACAGTGGCCCAAGGTGGGTCCCTGGCGCTGTAAGGCAGCAGTGCTAACCACCGTGCTACCATGCCACCCTAGAGCCCCAGAAGATGTCGGCCATTTTAGTAATTCCCCAAAACCGAATTAGCTGAGGAAAGGCTAGTGGGGAGTTCGGAGACGCATTGTGTTGATTCGCACGAAGTGCAGCTTAATTAGTAACCAGCTCTCAGTCTGCACTTCATGTTTCACTCGGAAGGCTGCTGCAGTGGGGTGAAATTCATGCCATGTTTAATTATGCTCTGCTCCTTTCAATGATGTCACAAACGCGAAGTTTCAAAGATCAGCAACTCCAAAAGATCGATACAATTCAGAGTAAGGAGTCAGCTTGGGCAGAACGGGAGCACGGTCTAAATGCCATCTTTCTCACTTAATGGGAAACCTACGATGAAGATCACGGGGAGGCAGATATGACAGCCTGGCACTTTAAGCTTTGCATCTCATCGCTCCCGCGACCGATAGCGTTTCTCTCCGAGGTCCACTGAGCTGTGCCCAGAGCCTGGTCAACGACAATGGCAGATGTGATTGGCAGACGAGAAGGGAAAGATGTGGCTGTCACATCTGTCTGAATGGCCACTGTGGTGGCTGAACTTTTGAACGATTTGATAATTACGTCTAAGAACTGCGGCATCAGCAGCAAGCGTGCTGCTCAGACAGAGATGTCAACGCCACTTGAAAAATGGAAAGCAAAGCATTCACTGGTTAACGCAGCGAAAACTCGTTACATTCTGACTGCAATAGTTTGTCCTGTAAAAGCAGCACTTCCATTCTAACCTTATTACACAGCAGTGACCCACTCATTGAAATACTTGGAGATCACATTAATGTACTTCGAGTACGACACAGAACAGTAAGTTACACTTCAGTACATCTCGTCAGTACATCAGAGTACAGCCCGTTACACGTCTGTACATCACAGTACAGCCCGTTACACTGATGTACATCAGAGTACAGCCCGTTACACTGCTGTACATTACAGTACAGCCCGTTACACTGCTGTACATCACAGTACAGCCTGTTACACTGCTGTACATCACAGTACAGCCCGTTACACTGCTGTACATCACAGTACAGCCTGTTACACTGCTGTACATCACAGTACAGCCCGTTACACTGCTGTACATTACAGTACAGCTCTTTACACTGCTGTACATCACAGTACAGCCTGTTGCACTGCTGTACATCACAGTACAGCCCATTACACTGCTGTACATCACAGTACTGCCCGTTACACTGCTGTACATCACAGTACAGCCCGTTACACTGCTGTACATCACAGTACAGCCTGTTACAATGCTGTACATCACAGTACAGCCCGTTACACTGCTGTACATCACAGTACAGCCCGTTACACTGCTGTACATCACATTACAGCCTGTTACACTGCTGTACATCACAGTACAGCCCGTTACACTGCTGTACATCACAGTACAGCCTGTTACACTGCTGTACATCACAGTACAGCCCGTTAAACTGCTGTACATCACAGTACAGCCCGTTACACTGCTGTACATCACAGTACAGCCCGTTACACTGCTGTACATTACAGTACAGCCTGTTACACTGCTGTACAACACAGTACAGCCCGTTACACTGCTGTACATCACAGTACAGCCCGTTACACTGCTGTACATCACAGTACAGCCCGTTACACTGCTGTACATCACAGTACAGCCCGTTACACTGCTGTACATTACAGTACAGCCCGTTACACTGCTGTACATCACAGTACAGCCCGTTACACTGCTGTACATCACAGTACAGCCCGTTACACTGCGGTACATCACAGTACAGCCCGTTACACTGCTGTACATCACAGATCAGCCTGTTACACTGCTGTACATCACAGTACAGCCTGTTACACTGCTGTACATTACAGTACAGACTGTTACACTGCTGTACATCACAGTACAGCCCGTTACACTGCGGTACATCACAGTACAGCCCGTTACACTGCTGTACATTACAGTACAGCCTGCTACAATGCTGTACATTACAGTACAGCCCGTTACACTGCTGTACATCACAGTACAGCCTGTTACACTGCTGTACATCACAGTACAGCCCGTTACACTGCTGTACATCACAGTACAGCCTGTTACACTGCTGTACAACACAGTACAGCCTGTTACACTGCTGTACATCACAGAACAGCCCGTTACACTGCTGTACATCACAGTACAGCCTGTTACACTGCTGTACATCACAGTACAGCCTGTTACACTGCTGTACATCACAGAACAGCCCGTTACACTGCTGTACATCACAGTACAGCCTGTTACACTGCTGTACATCACAGTACAGCCTGTTACACTGCTGTACATCACAGTACAGCCTGTTACACTGCTGTACATCACAGTACAGCCCGTTACACTGCAGTACATTACAGTACAGCCCGTTACACTGCTGTACATTACAGTACAGCCTGTTACACTGCTGTACATCACAGTACAGCCTGTTACACTGCTGTACATCACAGTACAGCCTGTTACACTGCTGTACATCACAGTACAGCCTGTTACACTGCTGTACATCACAGTACTGCCCGTTACACTGCAGTACATTACAGTACAGCCCGTTACACTGCTGTACATCACGGTACAGCCCGTTACACTGATGTACATCACAGTACAGCCCGTTACACTGCAGTACATTACAGTACAGCCCGTTACACTGCTGTACATCACGGTACAGCCCGTTACACTGCTGTACATCACGATACAGCCTGTTACACTGCTGTACATCACAGTACAGCCTGTTACACTGCTGTACATCACAGTACAGACTGTTACACTGCTGTACATCACAGTACTGCCCGTTACACTGATGTACATCACAGTACAGCCCGTTACACTGCAGTACATTACAGTACAGCCCGTTACACTGCTGTCCATTACAGTACAGCCTGTTACACTGCTGTACATCACATTACAGCCCGTTACACTGCTGTACATCACAGTACAGCCCGTTACACTGCTGTACATCACAGCACAGCCCGTTACACTGCTGTACATCACAGTACAGCCCGTTACACTGCTGTACATCACATTACAACCCGTTACACTGCTGTACATCACAGTACAGCCCGTTACACTGCTGTACATCACGGTACAGCCCGTTACACTGCTGTACATCACGGTACAGCCTGTTACACTGCTGTACATCACGGTACAGCCTGTTACACTGCTGTACATCACAGTACAGCCTGTTACACTGCTGTACATCACGATACAGCCCGTTACACTGCTGTACATCACAGTACAGCCTGTTACACTGCTGTACATCACAGTACAGCCTGTTACACTGCTGTACATCACATTACAGCCCGTTACACTGCTGTACATCACGGTACAGCCCGTTACACTGCTGTACATCACGATACAGCCCGTTACACTGCTGTACATCACAGTACAGCCTGTTACACTGCTGTACATCACAGTACAGCCCATTACACTGCTGTACATTACAGTACAGCCCGTTACACTGCTGTACATCACAGTGCAGCCCGTTCCCCTGCTGTACATTACAGTACAGCCCGTTACACTTCTGTACATCACAGTCCAGCCCATTCATAGATTATCATAGAATTTACAGTGCAGAAGGAGGCCATTCGGCCCATCGTGTCTGCACTGGCTCTTCGAAAGAGCACCCTACCCAAGGTCCACACCTCCAGCCTATCCCCATGTGGTAGTATGCATTAGGGGTCATGTGGGACTTTGAAGCCGTGATGTCATTGGCTGACAGATCCCGGGTCCTGGTTGGCTGTTGATCTCTAGCTCCGCCCTGAAGTCGGAGTATAAGAACCAGGAGTTCTCCCCCGCAGGCCAGTCTGTTGCTGAACTGCGGGGAACAAGTCACGCTTAATAAAGCCTCATCGACTTCATCTCTATTCGTCTCTCATGAGTCTTTGTGCGCTACAATTTATTAAGCGTGCTTAAAGGACTATGGAGCTCAGGATCGTCCCGGAATGCCTGAGGATCAGCCCCCATGCAGTGAACTCAGCAGCAGTTTTCAAACACTGGCAGACTTGTTTCAAAGCCTACCTCAGAACGGCCCCCGGCCGGATCACAGAAGACCAGAAACTACAGGTCCTGCACTCGAGGGTAAGCCCGGAAATTTACCCTCTCATAGAAGACGCAGAGGATTTCCAGACGGCGTTCGCAGCACTAAAGAGCATCTATGTTCGCCCAGTGAACCAGATCTACGCACGCTACCAACTCGCAATGAGACGGCAAAGTCGCGGAGAATCGCGAGACGAATTCTACGCCGCGCTGCTAATTTTGGGACGGGCCTGCAGCTGCCCGCCGGTAAACGCGATTGAACACACGGACATGTTAATTCGCGATGCGTTTGTGGCAGGTATGAACTCTCCCCAAATCCGCCAAAGACTTTTAGAAAAAGAGTCGCTAGGACTCTCAGAGGCACGGGCCCTTGCAGCCTCTCTAGATGTGGCCGCACAAAACGCCCGCGCCTACGGCCCTGACTGCGCGGCAGCCCCTTGGGCTCCGTGGACCCCCATCGCGACAAACCCCCCCCCCACAGGCTTGCGCGGTTCAGACGCCAAGTCATCCCGGGGGGGCCCGCTGCTATTTCTGCGGCCAGGCGAAACACCCCCGGCAGCGCTGCCCGGCCCGCGCAGCGATTTGCAAGAGCTGCGGAAAAAAAGTGCCATTTCGCGGCTGTGTGCCGGTCCCGGGGGGTCGCCGCTGTCCCCGGAGAAGAAGGAGTCCTGCGCGTTCCAAACGCTCCCCAACACCCCCAGCGTCCCATGTGCAACCCGCAGGCGCCGCCATTTTGGGTCCCGGCCACCACGAGGGGAGGAGGGGCGCCGCCATCATGGGACCCCCCAGCCCTGTGCGACGCATGGGGGCGGCCATTTTTTCCACCCCCGCCGCCATCTTGTGACCCCCCCCCCAGCCATGTGCGATGCATGGGGGCGGCCATTCTGTTCACTTCAGCCGCCATCTTGGACGGCAACAATGGACCCCAGCATCGACGGCTCCACGGGGTTCGAGGAAGACGCTGAAGCACTACGACCACGTCTGGCCTCAATGACGCTGGACCAAGCACGGCCCCGGACGCTCCAGACGACGAGAACAGCGGTGCTGATCAACGGGCACGAGACACCATGCCTGGTCGACTCCGGGAGCACAGAAAGCTTCATCCACCCTGACACGGTAAGACGCTGTTTTTTGACCATCCGTCCCAGTGCACAAAAGATTTCCCTAGCTGCAGGATCCCACTCCGTACAGATCAAAGGCTTCTGCATAGTGACCCTAACGGTGCAAGGGAGGGAGTTTAAAAACTACAGGCTCTACGTCCTTCCCCAACTCTGCGCGCCCACATTACTGGGATTAGACTTCCAGTGCAATCTGCAGAGCCTAACTTTCCAATTCGGTGGCCCAATACCCCCACTCACTATCTGCGGCCTCGCAACCCTCAAGGTTGAGCCCCCATCCTTGTTTGCAAACCTCACCCCGGATTGCAAACCCGTCGCCACTAGGAGCAGACGGTACAGCGCCCAGGACCGGACATTCAATCGGTCCGAAGTCCAGCGGCTACTGAAGGAAGGCATAATCCAGGCCAGCAATAGTCCCTGGAGAGCACAGGTGGTAGTAGTAAAGACAGGGGAGAAGCAAAGGATGGTCATAGACTATAGCCAGACCATCAACAGGTACACACAGCTAGATGCGTACCCTCTCCCCCGCATATCCGACATGGTCAATCGGATTGCCCAATATAAGGTCTTCTCCACCGTGGACCTCAAGTCCGCCTACCAACAGCTCCCCATCCGCCCAAGTGACCGCAAGTACACAGCCTTCGAGGCAGACGGGCAATTATACCACTTTCTAAGGGTCCCATTTGGCGTCACAAACGGGATCTCGGTCTTCCAACGAGAGATGGACCGAATGGTTGATCAACACGGGTTGCAGGCCACGTTCCCATATCTCGACAACGTAACCATCTGCGGCCACGACCAGCAGGACCACGACGCCAACCTCCAACAATTCCTCCAGACCGCTAAAGCCTTGAACCTCACATACAACGAGGACAAGTGTGTTTTTAGCACAAACCGGCTAGCCATCTTGGGATATGTAGTGCGCAATGGGATAATAGGCCCCGACCCCGAACGTATGCGCCCCCTCATGGAATTTCCCCTCCCTCACTGCTCCAAAGCCCTAAAACGCTGCCTGGGGTTCTTTTCATATTACGCCCAGTGGGTCCCCCAGTACGCAGACAAGGCCCGCCCCCTAATACAGACCACTACCTTCCCCCTGTCGACAGAGGCTCGCCAGGCCTTCAGCCGCATCAAAGTGGATATCGCAAAGGCTACGATGCGCGCCATCGACGAGTCCCTCCCCTTCCAGGTCGAGAGCGACGCCTCCGATGTAGCTCTAGCGGCCACCCTTAACCAAGCGGGCAGACCCGTGGCCTTTTTCTCCCGAACCCTCCACGCTTCAGAAATCCGCCACTCCTCAGTGGAAAAGGAAGCCCAAGCCATAGTGGAAGCTGTGCGACATTGGAGGCATTACCTGGCCGGCAGGAGATTCACTCTCCTCACTGACCAACGGTCAGTAGCTTTCATGTTCGATAATGCACAGCGGGGCAAAATTAAAAATGACAAGATCTTAAGGTGGAGGATTGAGCTCTCCACATTCAACTATGAGATCTTGTACCGTCCCGGAAAGCTGAACGAGCCATCCGATGCCCTATCCCGCGGCACATGTGCCAACGCACAAATTAACCGTCTCCAAACCCTCCACGAGGACCTCTGCTACCCGGGGGTCACTCGGTTCTACCATTTTATAAAGTCCCGCAACCTCCCCTACTCCGTGGAGGAGGTCCGTACAGTCACAAGGAACTGCCACATCTGCGCAGAGTGCAAACCGCATTTTTTCAGGCCGGATAGTGCGCACCTGATCAAGGCCTCCCGTCCCTTTGAACGCCTCAGTCTGGATTTCAAAGGGCCCCTCCCCTCCACCGACCGCAACACATACTTCCTGAACGTGGTGGACGAGTACTCCCGTTTCCCCTTCGCTATCCCCTGCCCTGACATGACAGCGGCCACAGTCATTAAAGCCCTTAACACCATATTCACACTGTTCGGTTGCCCCGCATACGTCCATAGCGACAGGGGGTCCTCCTTCATGAGTGACGAGCTGCGCCAGTTCCTGCTCAGCAAGGGTATAGCCTCGAGCAGGACGACCAGCAGGGGAACGGGCAAGTAGAGAGGGAGAATGGCACGGTCTGGAAGACCGTCCTACTGGCCCTACGGTCCAGGGATCTCCCAGTTTCACGGTGGCAGGAGGTCCTCCCGGATGCCCTCCACTCCATCCGGTCGCTACTGAGTACCACCACTAACCAAACGCCTCATGAGCGCCTCCTTGTCTTCCCCAGGAAGTCCTCCTCTGGAACGTCGCTGCCGACCTGGCTGGCGGCCCCAGGACCCATCTTGCTCTGGAAACATGTGCGAGCGCACAAGTCGGACCCGTTGGTCGAGAGGGTTCACCTCCTCCACGCGAACCCGCAGTACGCCTACGTGGAGTACCCCGACGGCCGACAGGACACGGTCTCCCTGCGAGATCTGGCGCCCGCCGGCAACACGCACACCCCCTCGACACCAATCACCCCCTCCCTGCCACCGGCGCACCCCGCGACCGCCCCCTTCCCGGGAGGATCGGTCCTCCTCCCAGGTCCGACCAGAAGTGAAGCTGAAGCAGAAACCGTAAAGCTCCCGGAGACGACAACACTGGAACAAGCACCACCACCACCGGGGCTGAGGCAAGGACGACCAGACCGCCCGACCGACTCGTGGCATCGGTGTAACACTAGAATGTTGTGGACTTTATCGAGAATTTTTTTTCCTTTTTCCCTCATACGAATACTGTAAATAGTTCAAAACAAAAAAAAACCCTGTACATAGCCCAGTGTAGAGCACTGTGATGACATGCAAAAGTTTTTTTTCCTCCCAGGACCAGCCTTGTAAACCCCTACCACCATGCGAAGCACCACCCCGCCAGGTTCATTTTTAACAAGGGGTGAATGTGGTAGTATGCATTAGGGGTCATGTGGGACTGTGAAGCCGTGATGTCATTGGCTGACAGATCTCGGGTCCTGGTTGGCTGTTGATCTCTAGCTCCGCCCTGAAGGCGGAGTATAAGAACCAGGAGTTCTCCCCCGTAGGCCAGTCTGTTGCTGAACTGCGGGGAACAAGTCACGCTTAATAAAGCCTCATCGACTTCATCTCTATTCGTCTCTCGTGAGTCTTTGTGCGCTACACCCCATAACCCAGTAACCCCACCCAACACTAAGGGCAATTTTGGACACTAAGGGCAATTTAGCACGGCCAATCCACCTAACCTGCACGTCTTTGGACTGTGGGAGGAAACCGGAGCACACGGAGGAAACTCATGCAGACACGGGGAGAACGTGCAGACTCCGCACAGACAGTGACCCAAGCCGGGAATCGAACCTGGGACCCTAGAGCTGTGAAGCAATTGTGCTATCCACAATGCTACTGTGCTGCCCTTTTACATCAGAGTACAGCATGTTACATTTCTGTACATTATAATACAGCATGTTACAATTCTGTACATTACAGTACAGCCCGTTACATTCAGGGAATACAGTATTCGGATGGCGATCGGGAACACAGCATTGGGATAGGGGATCAGGGAACACAGTATTGGAATAAGGGATCGGGGAACACAGTATTGGGATAGGGGATTAAGGAACACAGTATTGGGATAGGGGATCAGGAAATGCAGCATTGGAATAGGTGATATGGGAACACAGTATTGGGATCGGGGAACACAGTATTGAGATAGGGGATCAGGGAACACAGTGTTGGGATTGGGGAACACAGTAATGGGGTAGGGGATCAGGGAACACAGTATTGAGATAGGGGATCAAGGAACACAGTATTGGGATCGGGGAACACAGTATTGGGATCTGTGATCAAGGAACACAGTGTTGGGATCGGGGAACACAGTAATGGGATAGGGGATCAGAGAACACAGTATTGAGATAGGGGATCAAGGAACACAGTATTGGGATCGGGGAACACAGTATTGGGATCGGGGATCAGGGAACACAGTATTGCGATGGGGGATCAGGGAACACAGTATTGGGATCGGGGAACATAGTATTGGGATCAGGGATCAGGGAACACAGTATTGGGATTTGGAATCAGGGAACATAGTATTGGGATCGGGAAACACAGTATTGGGATGGGGATTGGGGAACACAGTATTGGGATGGGGGATCGGGGAACACAGTATTGGGATGCGGGAACACAGTATTGGGGTTGGAGATCAGGGAACACTGTATTGGGATGGGGGATCAGGGAATACAGTATTGGGATGGGGATCAGGGAACACAGTATTGGGATGAGGGATCGGGGAGCACAGTATTGCGATAGGGTATCAGGGAACACAGTATTGGGATAGGGGTAGGGGAACACAGTAATGGGATAGAGGATCGGGGAACACAGTATTGGGATGGGGGAATCAGGGAACACAGTATTGGCATAGGGGGTCGGGGAACACAGTATTGGGATAGGGGATCGGGAACACAGAATTGGGATAGGGGATCGGGGAACACAGTATTGGGATAGGGGACCGGGAAACACAGTATTGGGATGGGGCATCGGGGAACACAGTATTGGGATAGGGGATCAGGGGACACAGTATTGGGATGGGTCACCGGGGAGCACAGTATTGCGATAGGGTATCAGGGAACACAGTATTGGGATGGGGGAATCAGGGAACACAGTATTGGGATCGGGGATCAGGGAACGCATTATTGGGATGGGGGATTGGGGAACACAGTATTGGGATGGCGGATCGGGGAACACAGTATTGGGATGCGGGAAAACAGAATTGGGATAGGGGATCAGGGAACACTGTATTAGGGTGGGGGATCGGGGAACACAGTATTGGGATAGGGGATCAGGGAACACAGTATTGGGATGTGAGATCGGGGAGCACAGTATTGCGATAGGGGATCAGGGAACACAGTATTGGGATGGGGGATCGGGGAGCACAGTATTGGGATAGGTGATCAGGGAACACAGTATTGGGATAGGGGATCGGGGAACACAGTATTGGCATGGGGGATCAGGGAACACAGTATTGGGATAGGGAATCGGGGAACACAATAATGGGATAGGGGATCGGGAACACAGTATTGGGATCGGGGATCGAGGAACACAGTATTGTGATAGGGGACCGGGGAACACAGTATTGGGATAGGGGATCGGGGGACACAGTATTGGGATGGGGATCAGCGAACACAGTATTGAGGTTGGCGATCGGGAACACAGTATTGGGATAGGAGATCTGGAACACAGTATTGGGATAGGGAATCAGGGAACACAGTATTGGGATAAGGGATCAGGGAACACAGTATTGGGATAGGGGATCAAGGAACACAGAATTGGGACAGGGGATCAGGGAACACAGTATTGGGATAGGCGATCAGGGAACACAGTTTTGGGATGTGGGATCAGGGAA
The DNA here is from genome assembly GCF_047496885.1 of Scyliorhinus torazame. Classification (NCBI taxonomy): domain Eukaryota; kingdom Metazoa; phylum Chordata; class Chondrichthyes; order Carcharhiniformes; family Scyliorhinidae; genus Scyliorhinus; species Scyliorhinus torazame. The sequence goes on along the minus strand of NC_092733.1, from coordinate 28,664,505 downwards.
CACAGTATTGGGATAGGTGATCAGGGAACACAGTTTTCGGATGGGGGATCAGGGAAAACAGTTTTGGGATAGGGGATCATGGAACACAGTATTGGGATTGGGGATCAGGGAACACAGTATTGGGATAGGCGATCAGGGAACACAGTTTTGGGATGGGGGATCAGGGAACACAGTATTGGGATAGGGGATCAGGGAACACAGTTTTGGGATAGGTGATCAGGGAACACAGTTTTGGGATGGGGGATCGGGGCACACAGTATTGGGATAGGGGATCAGGGAACACAGTATTGGGATTGGGGAACATAGTATTGGGATAGGGGATCAGGGAACACAGTTTTGGGATGGGGGATCAGGGAACACAAGATTGGGATAGGGGATCAGGGAACACAATTTTGGGATGGGGATCAGGGAACACAGTATTGGGATAGGGGATCAGGGTACACAGTTTTGGGATGGGGGATCAGGTTCAGACACCGTGATGCATTAATGTGTCAGGCATTGAGAAGTTAACCTCAGTTCTAGGTACAAATTGTCCTCAATCTTTGTTCAGAGAACAGAGCTGATGTAACATAAAAAGATAGAAAATGCTCCAAATATCAAGTCTGCACACTGAGCAGTGGCATTTATTAAAGGATGCGAAGATAGCGGCAGAAATAAAAAAAATCTATTCTGCTGTTTTCATTGTTCTGCAATCCCTTGAGGCTGGGCTGCAGAAGAAAACTGCAGCATGAAATGAATCTGAAGACTGTTTCCAATTGTTCAGGGCCGTGTGCTGCCTCAGAAAGCTGACCCAGACAACATCCTTCCTCGGCGACTCTGGATCGGACCGCATTTTCTCCAGTGCAATCTCTCAGACATCTCTCACCTTCAGCCCCCCGAGGGACGGAAAGCAGGGTGCTGAAAGCAGAGTGCCCCCCCCCCACCACCCTCATTGCCCCTCCCTCCCCCTCCCCCTATTCCCCTCCCCCCCCCACACCCCGCCGTCGCCCCCCATCCCTCATCCTGTTCAACCCGTTGCTGCTGATCACACTCGGCTAACGTGTCATTAACCTCCATTCATAAGAAAGGCAGGAAATCATTATTTAATGTGTGTCTATGCATAGTATGTGCGTGTGTGTTTGTCGATTGTACGTGAGTGTGTTTGTGAATGCACACAGACATGTTTATGTCTGCAAGTATGTTTGCATGTCTGTGCATGTGCGTGTGTGTGTATTTATGCCTGCGTTTTCACAGGCTTGTCTTTGCACGGGTCTGTGCGTGAACTTGCCACGTGTGTCGGTGTCTGTACATGCATGTGCATTTGCGTGCATGTGTACACGTGCGTGTGTGTGCCTGCCCGCCTTTGTGAGATGCGCACGTGGCTCACTACAGTTCCGGGAGCGCGTTGCAGTTGGGGATGATCCTTGACTGGTCCGTCACTTTTCGAACGTGCAAAAATGTGAATTAGGCACAGGAGTAGGCCATTCGGCCCTTCGAGCCCGCTCCGCCATTCAGTTAGATCATGATCATGACGTAGGAGGAGGCCAATCTGATCATGGCCTCCCACTCCACACACACCGCCTGCCCTACTTGTTCTACATCCCTGCATTTAACACACGAGCATATATTTGCACAAATGCACAGCCAGATGCATTCTCCACACCAACGCACTCACAGTCATGTTTATTGGTAGTTTCCTGCATATCAGCTGGAAGTGGCATTGTGACATGTAGCACGGGACACAAAAGCGTTCATCTGAAATGAATTGAGCATTATTACAGATCACTTATAACCCATTTATAATCACTGTTCAATACCCAACAGCTAGCTAAGGTTTGACATTACAACACGGAAGAATTTGCAGCACGGACACACGTCGTTCTCGCCAACTGATCTAGGGCAGCACGGTGGCAGGGTGGTTAGCACTGCTGCCTCACAGCGCCAGGGACCTGGGTTTGATTCCGACTTCGGGTGACTGTCTGTGTGGAATTTGCATGTTCTCCCCGTGTCTCCGGGTGCTCCGGTTTCCTCCCACAGTCCAAAGATATGGAGATTAGGTGAATTGGCCATGCTTAATTGCCCATTACTGTCCAAAGATGTGCAGGTTAGGTTGGTTTGTGGGGATAGGGCCGAAGAGTGGGCCTGGGTAGGGTACTCTTTCAGAGGGTTGGTGCAGGCTCGATGGGCCGAACGGCCTCCTTCTGCATGTAGGGATTCTTTGATTCTATGTCTACGTTAGACAGTCCTCCCAACCATACCCCTATCAGCATATCTTCCTATTTATTTCTCCCTCACCTGCTGACCCGAATTCCCTTTGAACGCGTCCACACAATTGTTATGGGCCACGGTTTAGAGAACCCCAAAGTGTATCATGGAGTTCACCTGACCCACAACTTTTACTAGATTGTGGTATGGGGAGCACACGGCCCACTCTACAGGTGTGGTACAGCAGAAATGGAAAAGTATTTTTTAAAGCAAAACAATGTTTATTCTATGAACTCAAGTTAACATTTTTAAAACATACAGTGAACATCTTAGCAACCATTAATTCAAATACAACCTCCAAAGAACACAACACTAAGTAATCCTGTAAGCTTTCCTTTTAACATCCAGCAGACTTAAAACACCTTTTACCAGAAGCTCATCAGGTTAAAGTCACTACTGTTATTAGTTTTAAATCACCAGGATTGATTTACAGTTTTTAGATTACAGAGAGAGACTCTAATACACCTTCTGGCTGTGACTGCAGCTATCCAGCTCTGAAAACGAAACTAAAACACACCCTGCAGCAAACAACCAAAAACGAAAGTAAAAAGCTGACAGACAGCTCAGCTCCACCCACTCTCTGACATCACTGCAGTAATAAACACCCATTTCTTAAAGGTACACTCACTACAGATATACACACCCATTTATAAACACCCATTTCTTAAAGGTACACCCACTACAGATATTTATATACATACCCATTTATAAACACCCATTTCTTAAAGATACTCTCACATGACACAATTCACTGTGACATTCTCACTCAGTTGGGAATTCCACGTTCTTAACATTCCCTGGATAAAGTCCTTTTTCTGGAATACTTTCTTTTTGATGAATGGGTGTGCATCCCATATTTAGAATCCCTAAATTTAGACACCCTCATCTCCATCTTAACTGTACCGAACCCTTTCATAACCACCCTTGGGTCCAGAGCGAAGACCACATGCCCGGCTCAGCTTTCCTTGGCAGCCCGACCCGTTCAGTTCTGGTGTCAATCTTTTGGTCCGCCCAATGTCCTACAAGTTGTAACATCCCCTCTCTGACCGGCCCACTGCAGGAAGGATGTGGGTCGGGATTCTCCGCTGCGAGTCCCTCGCCGCTATCTCTGCTCGCGGAGACGGAGAAGATGGCGCCCAGCCGAATCTCCCATTCACAGCGGCGGGAGCAGAGAATCCCGCTGTCGTGAATGGGCGGAGAATCCCGCCCGTGATTGCGCTGGAGAGGGAGCGCAGAGGGGATTCGCCGGGAAGTTGCCCGGGATGGCGCGTTTCAGCTGTGAAGAGAGGCTGGAGAGACTGGGGTCGTTTTCTTTCGAGCAGTGAAGGCCGAGGGGGAGACCTGATTGAGATGTAAAAGATTATGAGAGATAGGACAGAATGATTTGGGAGCAGTTGTTCCCCTTAGTTGAAGGGTCAATAACGAGGAGAGGGGGGTGGGGGGGTGGGTATAATTTTAAGGTGAGGGTAAAGAGGTTGAGAAGGGATTTGAGGAAAAATACTTTCACCCAGAGGGTGAATGGAGTCTGGAATGCACTGCGTGGGAGGGGATAGAGGCGGGAAATCTCCCTACCGTTAAAATGTACATGGATGAGCTCCTGAAATGTCATGAAATTCAGGGCTATGGGGCAAGTTTTGGGATTAGTGTTGATTTAATGTAGCTTTGTCGGTGCAAACTCAATGGGCCGAAGGGCCTCCTTTATACTGTGTCGCTCCATGACTCTATGAAATGAATCCCAGTGCTTTCTTTGCAATGTTGCGGCCTTGCGAACCTGTACTCCAGGCCCCTTTGCACCTCAACCCTATTTGCTCTTTATTTTCCTCACTGCACATGGCCTCCTTATCACCAAGTGCCATTTCAGTGTTAATGTTGCCTTCGCAGCACTCCTGTCCGCTTGTACAGGTAAGAATATAAGGGATAGGAACAGGGGCAGGTCATTCAGCCCTGTGAACCAATTCAATGAGATCATGGCAGATCTTCACCCTCCGCACAGTCTTCCTGCACTACCCTGATCCCTTGATGTTTTTAGTCTGTAGAAATCTATCAATCTCAGTCTTGAACAGACTAAATGACTGAGTCTCCCTCTCTCCCCTCTGGGACAAAGAATTCCGAAGATTTAGCACCTTCTAAGTGACGCGATTTCTCCTCATCTCAGTCCTAAATGGCCTCCCTCTTAGTCTGAGACCCTGGGCTCCGCAGGACATTCCCTCCATCCCGACAATTGGTTTGCCGCGAAATCTCGGGAAGCAGCGAATCAGTCCAATGGAACAAAAATCAAATGACCTGAGTTAGCAATGAGTGAATAATTTACAAATGGGGTGACTGATCTGTGGATGAATGATGCTATTGATCGGCATGCGAACAGTGTGATTGATCCGTGGGGGAATGCTGTTACAGAGAGGCTCGTTTGAGAGCCCAATGATTAGCTGATCAACTCTTTGAGTACAGGTGTAGAGAAGTGTTGACTTTGCTTGATTGACATCTCTAGGAGATTATAATAAGTTATTTATTTTGTCAAGGGCTCAATGTTTACCTGCAAAAGGTTAAGAGGTGTCAAGTATCTGTTATTGATACTTTAATGGTCTGGTTGATTGACACTTTTCCCGGATTGCAACAATGCCATTTACAAAAGAATCAATAATTTTTTAAGCAGTTTCACACATGCCATTATTGTTCTATGGTTCATTGTTTTTTTTTACAGAGAGTATACTGGGTGAAAGAGCATGGAAGTGCCATGTGTTGGCATGGCGGTCATGTGGGACCATGGGGGTCAGTTGAGATAATGAGTTGCATTCAGTTGGCATGGGAATATGAGGGTGGCCATGGTGGTGGGTGAGGTGTGAGTCAGCACTGAATTGGCATGGGGGATATAAGGTTCCATTGGGGTGGGGAGGGGACATGGTGGTGGGTGGGGGCTTGAGTTGGCATTGCGTTAGCTTGGAGGAGGCATGTGCAGTGAATGGGGGCGATGAGGTGTGAGGGCAAGAGGGCCGAAAATGCAAGTCAAACAGCTGGGATGAAGTTACAGAGAAATGAGGCGTGCCTTTTAACCAGCTCATCTCGGCACTAGGCACCTTTGACTGGAGTCTGGTGGGGGTGACTCAACTCGATCTCACACTCACCTTCCCCGGACCGAAAAGGGGTACTTAATGCTGTGGCAATTCTGTCGAGTGCGGCGATTTCCTGACTTGAGTTACCTACCTCAGTAACAAAAATCTGTGAGCTGTGTTATGACACCCTGTACTGCAGTGTGGTCAATTCCAACCCCACATGCCCCAGAGTCTCAACACAATAATTCTTAGAATAATACCCAAAGTCTTTGGCCTTTGGCTGCCCAACAATTAGTCACCAGATTTGTACGTTTAAGCACAATTATTGTTTATTTATACCAAGAACTATCAGTAAACTTGACTGGTTAATGACATGCTAGTGCCTACTACAAACTTTAACTGCCCCACCCGCCACCAACATACACAAGACAGACAAACACTGAGTGGGGGAAAGGGGTGAAAAATAATAACTGAAAGGGCAATAGTAGGGACATGGGATTTGACTATTGCTGGAAAAAAAGAGACATAGGCCGGAATTTTCCATCTGGCCCCATTGGTGGGATCTGCCAGTCCCGCCGGTGGGGGTGCAAACAACAGGAAACGCCGTTGACAGCCACGGGACCAGAAGGTTCTGCCACCAGCCAATGGCAGGCCACCTCAGCCACCACGAAGCACGCATGGGGGAGGGCAGGGTTGCAGAAAATCCCGCCTATACTGTTGAAGCTTTTCATCTCATACTCATCAGGACAGATGCAAGAATGCCAAATTTCAAAGGGGAGCAGCAAATTTGTACTGCATGAGACATTGTGCTGGCAACTTGGTAAATCGGTTTTGATTGGTCAAGGTGCTATCATGAAGAACGCACCAGGAACTATTGTCCACCACGCTTCTGTTTAATTCATAAAGGTGCAAAGCCTGGATATGCTCCTGTTGCCTTCAGGAGACATCCCTCTAATTTTTTTAATTCTTTCACGGCACTGTTGGCTGGGCCGGCATTTCTTGTCCAGTCCTAATTGCCCTTGAACTGAGGGACTTGTTTGGCCATTTCAGAGGACAGCTCAGAGCCAGCCGCATTTGCTGGGGGTCTCGAGTCACATGTAGGCCAGACCGGGTAAGGGCGGCAGATTTCTTTCCCTAAAGGGACATGAATGGTTTTTGACAACCATCCGTAATAGTTTCACAGTCACCATTACTGAGTTAGTATTTTTTATAATTCCAGATTTTATTATTCAAATTTAAATTCCACCAGCTGCCGTGGTGGGGCTTGAACCCTTGGCCCTGGAACAAAAGCCTCTGGATTACTAGTTCAGTGATCGTACCGGTAAGCCACCACCCTCCCTGTCAGGCAGCGAAGAGATGGTCGAGTGAGGGAACCATGGTTGACAAGAGAGGTTGAATGTCTTGTTAAGAGGAAAAAGGTGACTTATGTAAGGCTGAGGAAACAAGGTTCAGACAGGGTGCTGGGGGGATACAAGATAGCCAGGAGGGAACTGAAGAAAGGGATTAGGAGAGCTAAGAGAGGGCATGAACAATCTTTGGCGGGTAGGATCAAGGAAAACCCCAAGGCCTTTTACACATATGTGAGAAATATGAGAATGACTAGAGCGAGGGTAGGTCCGATCAAGGACAGTAGCGGGAGATTGTGTATTGGGTCTGAAGAGATAGGAGAGGTCTTGAACGAGTACTTTTCTTCTGTATTTACAAATGAGAGGGGCCATATTGTTGGAGAGGACAGTGTGAAACAGATTGGTAAGCTCGAGGAAATACTTGTTAGGAAGGAAGATGTGTTGGGCATTTTGAAAAACTTGAGGATAGACAAGTCCCCCGGGCCTGACGGGATATATCCAAGGATTCTATGGGAAGCAAGAGATGAAATTGCAGAGCCGTTGGTAATTATCTTTTCGTCCTCACTGTCAACAGGGGTGGTACCAGGGGATTGGAGAGTGGCGAATGTTGTGCCCCTGTTCAAAAAAGGGACTAGGGATAACCCTGGGAACTACAGGCCAATTAGTCTTACTTCGGTGGTAGGCAAAGTAATGGAAAGGATACTGAAGGATAGGATTTCTGAGCATCTGGAAAGACACTGCTTGATTAGGGATAGTCAGCACGGATTTGTGAGGGGTAGATCTTGCCTTACAAGTCTTATTGAATTCTTTGAGGAGGTGACCAAGCATGTGGATGAAGGTAAAGCAGTGGATATAGTGTACATGGATTTTAGTAAGGCATTTGATAAGGTTCCCCATGGTAGGCTTATGCAGAAAGTAAGGAGGCATGGGATAGTGGGAAATTTGGCCAGTTGGATAACGAACTGGCTAACCGATAGAAGTCAGAGAGTGGTGGTGGATGGCAAATATTCAGCCTGGATCCCAGTTACCAGTGGCGTACCGTAGGGATCAGTTCTGGGTCCTCTGCTGTTTGTGATTTTCATTAATGACTTGGATGAGGGAGTTGAAGGGTGGGTCAGTAAATTTGCAGACGATACGAAGATTGGTGGAGTTGTGGATTGTGAGGAGGGCTGTTGTCGGCTGCACAGAGACATAGATAGGATGCAGAGCTGGGCTGGGATGTGGCAGATGGAGTTTAACCCTGAAAAGTGTGAGATTGTCCATTTTGGAGGGACAAATATGAATGCAGAATACAGGGTTAACGGTAGAGTTCTTGGCAATGTGGAGGAGCAGGGAGATCTTGGGGTCTATGTTCATATATCTTTGAAAGTTGCCACTCAAGTGGATAGAGCTGTGAAGAAGGCCTATGGTGTGCTAGCGTTCATTAACAGAGGGATTGAATTTAAGAGCCGTGAGGTGATGATGCAACTGTACAAAACTTTGGTATGGCCACATTTGGAGTACTGTGTACAGTTCTGGTCGCCTCATTTTAGGAAGATATGGAAGCTTTGGAAAAGGTGCAAAGGAGATTTACCAGGATGTTGCCTGGAATGGACAGTAGGTTTTACGAGGGTGCTAGGCCTTTTCTCATTAGAACGGAGAAGGATGAGGGGCGACTTGATAGAGGTTTATAAGATGATCAGGGGAATAGACAGAGTAGACAGTCAGAGACTTTTTCCCCGGGTGGAACAAACCATTACAAGGGGACATAAATTTAAGATGAATGGTGGAAGATATAGGGGGGATGTCAGAGGTAGGTTCTTTACCCAGAGAGTAGTGGGGGCATGGAATGCACTGCCTGTGGAAGTAGTTGAGTCGGAAACATTAGGGACCTTCAAGCAGCTATTGGGTAGGTACATGGATTACGGTAGGATGATATAATGTAGATTAATTTGTTCTTAAGGGCAGCACGGTAGCATTGTGGATAGCACAATTGCTTCACAGCTCTAGGGTCCCAGGTTCGATTCCGGCTTGGGTCACTGTCTGTGCGGAGTCTGCACATCCTCCCCCTGTGTGCTTGGGTTTCCTCCGGGTGCTCCGGTTTCCTCCCACAGTCCAAAGATGTGCAGGTTAGGTGGATTGGCCATGATAAATTGCCCTTAGTGTCCAAAATTGCCCTTAGTGTTGGGTGGAGGTGTTGACCTTGGGTAGGGTGCTCTTTCCAGACTCAATGGGCCGAATGGCCTCCTTCTGCACTGTAAATTCTATGATAATCTATGACAAAGGTTCGGCACAACATCGTGGGCCAAAGGGCCTGTTCTGTGCTGTATTTTTCTATGTTCTATGTTCCCTCATATGAATATATGTAATTTATTGCAAGTGCAATGAGCTACATCGCAAGGCTGACTGGCCATCTGATAGCTGGCTGGATAGTATAATTCTTAACACACTCAGGGCTGTTCAGTAAGTGCTGCCCGATCATGGAACCACATCTCACGCTGACATTACCTTTTGAGTTTTGAAAGCTCAGGCTGGTTGAGGAAGCTCGGTTCTCTGCCTGTTGCCAACAGCCAAAGGGGACGTGTTGTTAGATATGACCTGCCAGCCTTGGTCACTGACGGCCTACATACCCGATGTCACAGCGGCATTGATAGTCACATACCCCTTGCGGGTCACTAACCTCGGTGCAGAAAAGCAGATTCAGCTAACCCCTCACAGCCAAAGAGTTCCCCTCCCACTGGATAATATGGTAATCAGGTAGGAGCTTTTCACATTAACTTCATTGAAGCCTACTTGTGACAATAAATGATTATTATTATTAATGTGCTCATTCAAACCCATCAATTCTTTGGTTCCTGAATACCAGCTATTGATTGAAGCTGTGCTGTGTGTTCAAGTGATGACAGCAGAGGTGGGGGTGGGGGGAGGGGAGTGGTCACGGGTGTAGTGGAGCGGGTGAAGATCAGCCGCAACTGTGATGGCTTCTGTTGTTGAATAGCCTGCCTCTCGTTTGCGTTTCCCAGCTGAAGGATAAGGACCTGGGTGGAATACGGGCTCCGTGGCCCAAGGAGGATTCTGGATTATCAGGATGTAGAGGAGGAGACTGGAAACAACTTTCCGGGCCTTTAAGGGAAGGAAATGCCCCCTAGATGCCTCAGAGGCGTGTTGTAAAATATGTGACAGTGAGGCCAATCAGGAGGTTTTAGGGGAAAGCTTGATCAAAGAGAGAGGCTAAAGCACCATTGGTGTAAACTGTATGCTTTCTATTGGCTAGAGTGTACAATAGCTCCGCCCTGCTAGGCGGTGTATAAGAACCCGTGCCGCCCCAGCAGCCCTCATACTGTACCTGGGCTGCTGGGGGAAACATCTCGCTTGTTAAAGCCTTCAGTTGGACGACAATCTCGCTTTAGTGGTCATTGATCGTGCATCAATAGATACATAGATACATAGAAGGTAGGAGCAGGAGGAGGCCATTCGGCCCTTCGTGCCTGCTCCGCCATTCATCACCATCATGGCTGATCATCCAACTCAATCGCCTAACCCTGCTTTCTCCCCATAGCCTTTGATCCCGTTCTCCCCAAATGCCACATCCAGCCGCCACTTGAATATATTCAAAGTTTTAGCATCAACTACTTCCTGTGATAATGAATTCCACAGGCTTCCCGCTGTTTGGGTGAAGAAGTGTCTCCTTATCTCTGTCCGAAATGGTTTACCCTGAATCCTCAGGCTGTGGCCCCTGGTTCTGGACACACCCATCATTGGTAACATCTTCCCTGCATCTTCCCTGTCTAGTCCTGTTAGAATTCTAGAAGTCTCTGTGAGCACCCCCCCCCCCCCTCATTCTTCTGAACTCCAGCGAGAACAATCCCAACCTAGTCAATCTCTCCTCATATGACAGTCCCCCCATCCCTGGAATCAGTCTGGTGAACCTTCGCTGCATTCCCTCGAGAGCAAGAACATCCTTCCTCCGAGAAGGAGACCAAAACTGCCCACAATACTCCAGGTGTGGCCTCACCAAGGCACTGTACAATTGGAGCAACACATCCCTGCTTCTATACTCGAAACCTCTTGCAATGAAGGCCAACAAACCATTAGCCTTCTTTACCGCCTGCTGCACCTGCATGCTTACCTTCAGCGAATGGTGCACAAGGACACCCAGGTCCCGCTGCTCACTCCCCTCTCCCAATTTACAACCATTCAGGTAGTAATCTGCCTGTTTTTGCTTCCAAAGTGCATAACCTCGCACTTATCCAAATTATACTGCATCTGCCATTGATTTGCCCACTCGCCCAACCTGTCCGGTTCATGCTGTAGAATCTCTGCACCTTCGTCACAGTTCACCCTCCCACCCTACTTGGTATCATCTGCAAACTTTAATGCAGCATATCGCTCCCAGCACAATTCTAGCTGGGAGGATTAACCACACCAGGCCCTGTTTTGGGCCTGCTTTTATGTTAGCTCACGATGACCCCTGGGCGGTTTGCCTCCACCCCCTCCCCCTACCTGGGAAGCCCGTACTCCATGGGTCCCACGGGGTCCTCAATAATGGTCCTCCCGGGGTTTATGGCAGTGGGCCAGTAAGCCGAGCGGAGGTTTGTGTGAAAAGCCTCTTTTCACTGGTCACACTGTCAGTGTGCTCTCCTGACGCAAGGTCCATCTTCAACTCAAGAGAGTTCAATTAGTATTGATCGCCTTTAAGAACATTCTTTTAGGAAGTGGGTCCCGGAATATCCTGGTTATTGATTGAGTTCTCCATTGCTCAGACCACATGACACATCACATCTCCGCTGCGCCGCCAAGCAGAAGCTCCCAACCCGCTTAGTTGGCGCCAAGGCTTAATGAACAGTCCGCACTGACTGATGCGGCTCCCATTGATCTATTGGCAAGTTTTGCTTTGTTGATTGCACTTGAGGTTTGAAGCAGACAACATATTGATTAAAGCCCTTGTATTCCCACAGAAGCTGATACTTTCAGACAACTTAGCTGGTCAGTACATCGTCCTGATCCTCAGCTTATTGATACTGGAGGCCGGGGAGGGAGGAAGAGAGAGGGAAAGAAAGAGAGAGGGAGGGGAAATTGAGATGGGTTGGGGGAGGGGGGAACGGAGAGAGTGGTGGGGTGGAGAGAAAGACAGCGAGAGGGGGAGAGCGAGAGAGAGAGAGAATGAGGGAGGGAGAGGGAGAGAATGAGGGAGGGAGAGAGAGCGGGAGAGAAGTGCGGAGGGGGAGAGAGAGGGGGGGGGCAAGAGAGAAAGATGGAGAGGAGAGAAAGGGAGGGGGAGAGAGAGAAAGAGGGAGGGGAGAGGGGGAAAGGGGTGAGAGAGAAATAGAGAGAGTGAGAGATGATTTGTTATGTTGTAGGTGTAACATAAGCGGATTCCTTGTGGTGCACTTGACAAAGGAAGGTTCAGACGTTGAGATAACTTCAACACGTTTATTAAACTATTTACACTTCCATTACTCGGGTTCGACACTACTGCTAATCCTACTATAGCTACCCAGACTGACTAACCAGTTGCTGCAATCCACGTGGTGGGAGTGATATTGAATCAACCCTGTGTCTCTACTCACTGACTGTCTCCACTGGAAAGAGGCAGATCATGTGTGCGGTGTCCTGTATATATGGGTTGGTGTAATGCCCTCCTGTGGTCGTGTCATCTCTGTGTGTATCGTGAATGTCCATTGGTCGTGTCCTATCTAACTGATATATTGGTTGAGTGTGTGTGATGTTTCTGGTGCTCCATCTAGTGTCTAGGTAGCCTACATGTATTTACATTGATGCACATCACCACAAGAGAGAGAAAGAGAGGGATAGGGAGAAAGAGAATGAGGAAGGGGAGAGGGGAAAGAGGGAAGGGGTGAGAGAGAAAGAGGGAGGGGGAGAGTAAGAGAGAGAAGGAGAGGGGTAGGGAGAGAGAGAATGAGGAAGGGGAAGAGAGAGAAAGAGGGAGCGAGAAAGAGAAAGGGGTTGGGAAGGGAAGAGAGAGGACGAAGGAAAGAGAAAGGAGGGGAGTGAGAGAAATTGAGGAGAGATAGAGAGATGAGGGTGAAAGAGATGGGAGGGGAAAGGGGCAGAGAAAGAAAGAAAGGGGAGGGGGAGAGAGTGAGAAAGGAGGAAAGAGAGAGAAAGGAGGGGAGGATGAGACTCCGAGTAGGGGAGAAGAGGGGGGTGAAAAAGGAGAGAAAGGGGAGCAAGGAGAGAGAGAGAGAGCGAGAGAGAGGGGGAGCAGGAAAAAGAGATGGGGGGGGGGGATCAAGGAGTCAAGGAGAGCTGTTTTTGCTGCTTTGAAATAAATGAGCAGTGGCCAACACTTTTTTAGAGTAAACACTGGAGAGGGTTGAATATGCTGAAAATCTAAACTAAAGGTGGACAAGGCCGGACAAGGCCGGACGCATCATAACAAATCCATCAGTACATGGAAACAGGACGGACATTACGGGTTTAGGCCCCTCACCAGGATCAGGGTGAAGAATCCCCACTTGGAAACACTCACCGACATTGACCTCACCGACATCTTGCTCGACAGTCCCCACACGCTCCGCATTAAATACAACTGAGGAAAATCACGGAAGCAATGAACAGCTAACAGCGACACCGCATCTCAAAGCTGACCGGCCTAGCTCAGATTATAACATAATGTGCAGTACTGAGGGCATGCGGCCTTGCCAGAGAGGCTTCCAGACGAGACCTTAAACCTGCCATTAAAAGCTCTCGGGTGGACATCAAAGTTTCCGTGGCACGATTTTGAAGCTGAGTCGAGCAAACCAGGCCAATATTTGAACCCCGACCAACAGATTTTCCAGTCATTATGATACTTGTGAGGCCCCATTGCAGCCAAACAGGTCGCCATAATTTCTACATAACATTGACAAGTCTTCAAAAGTAACTTATTGTCTTCGGGACTCTGAGCCCAGGCAGTGCTTGCCACTGATAGTGACGGAGCCCTGTAAATAGCAATGCGTAACTAAATTAGGTAATGCAATGGTATTTAAAGAGCTGTCATAGCTACCTGCTTAGTCAACGGGGGCGACTTGAACTTATACAGCGTCTTTTCAATGCCATAAAACAGGAGTTTTATTGGCCAAAACTAAACCTGACACTGGGCCCCGTGAGGGGCTATGAGGCCAGAAGACCAAAGCTAGATGGAAGAGGTAGGCTTTGAAGAAAGGGAGGGGTGGGGAGGATGGAAGCGATGGTCTCGAATTCGGAGGGGCAGTCAAAAGGTGCACGTGAGTGGGCATCGGACAAATCAGGTTACTGGAGGTGTAAAAGACATGGGTCGATCTATCCGACCCGTCCGATGGTTTGTGCTGCTTGTTTCGTCCGAGCACACCTCTTCTCCTGCGAGGGGCCATCACCTCTTTATTGTAAGTAAAAGAAACCTTACGTCCCCGCATACTTTTGGCCTACAAAACATTACGCTCTGCTGTCAGGTTTTGCCACACTTTTGTGTCTACGTAAACCACCCCCCCCCCCCCCCCCCAACTCCACATTTGCAATGGAAAGAAGCTGTGTAAACTTGTCATGTTACAATTGCACTCTCCCTCCCTGTGGTGGCGCTGCAAGCATCTCGTAGCTCCTTCAGCCCTCGGTGCGGAGGAAGTCCCGAGATAAACGTTGTCATTTTAACATTTCCCCTGTGTGGCGTGTTATGGGAGTTTGACAAATCACGTTTCAATACTTAATCAAATTTCAACCAACATGAAAATACCTGATTAAGGACAAACACCTGACTCTCATTCGTCTTTAATATGAGCTGCACAAAGCCCCTCCCCCAGCCCCCCACCTTCCCTTTTGTGTCTCAGCATACGCCCCCTCCCCCGCCCCCCGCCAACTCAAATCCACGTCCTACCTTTGTGACATGATCTTGAAGGTGTCGGGAAGGTAACACTCCACGTTCTCCATCTGGAAGATGTCGGCGTCGCAGATCTTGCTGTCGGTTCGCCCGTAGTTGGCGCTCTCGATCATTATGACGTCGCTCCCCGGGCACCGCAGCTCGATGGGGTACCCTTCGCACGCCAGCTCCCGGCGCATCAGACCAAACGGCAAGGCGGCCCGACTCAAACCTGGGGAGGGGACAGAAGCAAATCCCTGAGGACATGTCGTGCAGCGAGGGTTGCAGGCGGGCGAGGAACAGACACCTTTGTGTCAACAGGTCCCAAGCCAGATGGGGACGTTTGAATCTAGACACAAACCCTATTGATGATGGTCAGCTTATTTACAGAACGTAACATTGCATATCTCTGCCTCCTACCTACCAACCCAACCCAGCAGTCCCCCTTTGTCCCCATTTCTTGAGAATTCAAATAAATAAATGACCACATGATCAAACGAATCAGCCCCTTCAAGAGGCGCTGGACGGAAAACAAAGCTTGAAAGGAAAGGCATCAGAATTAAGTTGAAATGTAGATTTGGGGGCTGAGGACCCACTCCTGCCCCGGTGGGTGCCCACCGGTCTTGGAATGCCTCAAGCACATTCATGAACACCGCATGCTCCCTCACCGTGTTGGACATCAGCAAGTGATGTTTTAAATTTAACCCGCTACCATGGTGGGATGTGGACATATTGACCGCAGAGTATTAGCTTAGAGCTTGGGGTTACTGTTTTATTGATTTTATCACTGTGCCGCCGTTTCCGCCAATCTCTTAAGGCACTCTTTTGAGTAAGTCAAATAAACTGATAAACGAATTAACAGTCCCTTAAAGGGGAACGGTACAAAAATCAAATGCTTCAATAGAAACGTATCAAACTTAACCAAAATTACGTTCCGGGCCTGTTGATGCTCTCCAGCTCCCAGTGGTCGCAGAGGCTGGGATTCTCTGATCCTGAGGCTAAGTGTTGACGCCTTCGTAAACGCCGTCGCATTTCCCGATGGTGTCAACATGGTCTCAGGATCAGCAATTCTGGCCCCTACCGGGCCAGCACGGCACTGGAGCGCCCCACGCCGCCAATCCCAGCGCCAACCGGGCGCCTCGGGGTCCGCACATGCGCAGTGGCACCGGCGCCAACACGCGCATGCGCAGTGGCTCCCTTCTCCGCGCCGGCCCCGTGCAACACGGCGTAGGGCTAAAGGGGCCGGCGCAGAAGAAAGGAGGCCCCCAGCCAGAGAGGCCGGCCCGACGATCAGTGGGCCCCGATCGCGGGCCAGGCCACAGCGGAGGCACCCCCCCCCACCCCCCCGGGATCGGACCCCCCTCCCCCCCGACAGGCCGCCCCTGGACCCTTCCACGCCGAGTCCCGCCGGGTAAGACCAGGTTAGAACAGCACCGCCGGGACTCGGGTTTTTTGTTACGGCCGCTCGGCCCATCCCGGGCGGAGAATCGCCGGGGGGGGGGGGCCTCGTAGAGCGTCCCCCGGCCGGCGCCGCGCCGACCGCGCTGGTCGCGTCCCGGTGGCGTGGTGGTCTGGCCCCGGGCTGAGAGAATCCCACCCAACATGTTCCCTCTCCAAGGATACCCAGGAGTGGATAAAATTGTGGAAACATCGAAAATCCATCAGTTCGATTGGATTAGAATCCAAGCAGTGGGCCCAGGTCCCGTAGCTACCTGATCACTAGACCACCATCTCCCCCCCATCTTAGGGGCCACTACGTTTCACCTGTTGACTCTGAAGAAGGATACAAGTCAAATGGCATTAACATCTTTGAACCAATAGTTCTCTCGGCTCTCTGCAACTGGAGGGAGTGGGGTTTCCTCAGTAGCTAAATTAAGTTGGAGCGATGACGTGATAAGGCCATAAGACACAGGAGCAGAATTAGGCCATTCGGCCCATCGAGTCTTCTCCGCCATTCAATCATGGCTGATACGTTTCTCATCCCCGCCCTCCTGCCTTTATGTTGAATTATTTCGGGATGCGGAAGGGATTGGTTCATGCAGAACAAGTCAAGTTGCTTTCTCCAGACCAGCACAATCGGAGCAGAGGACGTAGGACCCGCCTGAAGGGGAAAACTCTGCAGGGAACAATATTTTGGAGACGGAGCGTGCATACTCTGCAAAGGGTTCTCCATCAAGCAGTTTAATTCATTAAAAATGCAAATCAGGCCAAGTTCTTGCAGAAGTTGAATTTGTGGGATGCAGTGATGGGAGCCAGGACTCGTGGGAAGTGTAGCAGAGGCTGGATGGCAGTGGTGATTAATGTTGAATGGTGATGTGAACCTCGGGAGACACCACCGTGGTTTAGCCAGCCAGCGAACTGCCTTTGACGCGTCGTAACGTTGGAAATGCAGCAGCCATTTTGTGCACAGTAAGCTCCCACGGGCAGCAAGGCCCAGATCACCAGGGAAACCGCCTTCTTCAAATAGAGCAGGAGGATATTTTGCACTCCACTGAGAGAACAAGTGATGTTTCATGTCTCTTCTGTAAGACGGGGGAGGGGGGGCCGCATGGAGAACTCCATTGCTCATCATCAAATAGTGTCATCAAATACCCGAGAGAGCAAAGGGGCCGGGGTTTCATGTCTCATCCAAGCTCCTCCCGTGCAGCACTCCCCCGGGAGTGCCAGCCTGGGTAGTGAGCTCAAACATCTGCAATGGTACTTGAGCTAACGGCCTCCTAACTCGGGGACAAGGCTCTTCCCTGCTGTACCACAGCAGGCACAAGGAAATCACGAGGATTGGGCGAAATCAGTGACAGCAGGGGCTATGAGGATACGGGGCTTGGATTGTAGAAGAGTCTCTCGGGTATCACAGAATCCCTACAGTCCAGATGGACGCCTTTCGGCCCATTGAGACTGGACACTAAGGGTTAATCCAGCATGGCCAATCCACCTAACCTACACATCTTTGGACACTAAGGGGCAATTTGGCATGGCCAATCCACCTAACCTGCCTATCTTTGGACACGAATGGGCAATTTAGCGTGACCAATCCACCTAACCCGCACATCTTTGGACACTAAGGGGCAATTTAGCACGGCCAATCCACCTAACCTACACATCTTTGGACACTAAGGGGGAATTTAGCATGGCCCATCCACCTAACCTGCACATCTTTGGACACTGAGGGACAATTTATCATGGCCAATCCATCTAACCTGCATATGTTTGGACTGTGGGTGGAAACCGGAGCACCCAGAGGAAACTCACGCAGACACGGGGAGAACGTACACACTCCACACAGTCAGCCAAGGTCGGAATCGAGCCCGGGTTCCTGGCGCTGCGAGGCAGCAGTGCTAACCACCGAGCCACCGTGCCGCATTAAGCCAGTGGATTTTGTATCGTTTGGTTAGATCCTCATGTCTACGTGAGATTTACTTCTGCAAAGGTAAAACTGCAAGCACAGGACGTGATTGAGGCCTTATACCCTGAACCATGGAACAGCAGCTCTGTGATTAATCCTTCACAAAATAAGTGCTCACTCGGAGCAGCACGGGATGCGGTTCTGGACTGGTCTTTTCATGGAAAGTTAAACTTCGCGAAGATGAAAGATAAAAATGTTCTGGGGATCATGACAGGTTCAATCAATCAGGCAGGGAGGGGAAAGATTCACAGCTCTCAGAGTTGAGCAGGCCCTGACGAATTGCAATGCGGATAAACAGTTCAGTGCAGATAGGCCCCAGGCAGATTGGTGAGCCTCCAGGCAACCCCCAGAAAGGCTGCAGGCTTCAAATCTTAGCCCGGCCTCAGACAAAGCGCAGGCGGTGCTGGGGCCTAGGCTGTCGGAAGCGAGCCTGGATAAGATTCTAACCCTTTCAGTTTTGTCTCAATCAGGTTGCGAGCCAAGTCTACCCAGAAGGAAGAAAACAGTGAAACGGGGCAATATTAATACTGGTCCCAGCTGTTTTCCCCTTCTGGGTAGGCCTCCAGGCCTCTCTGGGATGGTGTGTGCATTCCCTTTCATCAGAGGCTGCTAGGCTCTCAGGCTGTAAACAGCCAAGCATTTTGAGCCCAGAGGAGGTTCACAAGAGTGATCCCTGGAATGAAGAGCTTGTCGCACGAGGAACGGTTGAGGACTCTGGGTCTGTACTTGGGGTTTAGAAGGATGAGGGTGGACCTTATTGAAACTTACAGGATACTGAGAGGCCTGGGTAGAGTGGACGTGGAGAGGATGATTCCACTTGTCGGAAAAACTAGAAGCAGAAGACTCTGGGCGGGGTTCTGTGATCCTGAGGCTAAGTGTTGACACCGTCGGAAACACCCATCGCGTTTCCCAACGGCGTCAACACGGCCCCGGGATCAGCAATTCTGGCTCCTACAGGGGGCCGGCAGGGCACAGGAGCGGGTCATGCCGCTCCAGCTGCTGATCCTGGCATGAACTGGGCGCCGCGGAGTCCGCACATGCGCAGCAGCAAAGGGCGGCAACGTGCGCACGCGCAGTGGCCCCCTTTGCCGCGACGGCCCCGACGCAACGTGGCACAGGGCTACAGGGGCCGGCGCGGAAGGAGTCCCCCGGCCAGAGAGTGGGCCCCGCTCGCGGGCCAGGCCACACCGGGGGCCCCCCTCCCCCCGGGGTCGGAACCCCCTCTCCCCCCCCCCCCCCCACAGGCCGCCCCCGGACCCTTCCACACCGAGGTCCCGCTGAGGGCAGGTGTGAACGGTGCCTGCGGGACTCGGTTTTTTTTTACGACGGGCGGAGAATCGCTGGGGGGGGGGGGGGGGGGGGGGTGCCGTGTAGAGCAGCCCCCCCGACTGGCGCCGTGCCAACCACGCCGGCGCCAATGGCGGCGATTCTCTGCTCTGCGGGTCTCGGGGATTCACCGGCCCGGTCACGGGCTGAGAGAATCTCACCCCCAATCTCAGACTGAAGGGGCGATCCTTCAAAACAGAGATGAGGAGGAATTTCTTCAGCCAGAGGGTGGTGAATCTGTGGAGCTTTTTGCCGCAGAAAGCTGGACGCCAAATCAGTGAGTGTCTTTAAGACAGAGATTGATGTATTCAGATCAATAAGGGGATCAGGGGTTGTGGGGAGAAGGCGGGAGAATGGGGATGAGAAAATATCAGCCATGATTGAATGGTGGAGCAGACTCGATGGGCCGAGTGGCCTAATTCAGCTCCTATGTCTCATGGGCTTATTTCAAAAATGAAATCTGAACGGCAGGAGAATTGTGTTGGTGAAAATATCGAGTCTTTTTTTTTTTTCCTGATTGGTGTTTCGCATTTGTGAAGGGGCCTCGATGCCCTTTGCAAAGAAATGAACTTCTAAACAGTCGAATGTTAAATTCTTTTTGTAAAAAAAAACAGCTTTTCTGTCAAGTCGGGAAACCGCTTGCTATTTCTCAACACTTCCACTTGATAAATGGATTTGCTGATTTGCCTCTTTGAATTAAGTGTTTGAGTCACTCACTGTGAAAGGCACTGTCATTGTCTACTCTTCACTGCTTTGGCTGTTGTTACGTCTGGCGGCTTTCAGAAGTGCGGAATAATCGCACTTTTACACCCAAATGATGGAGCTCTCTTCTGATGTATCTCTCAGATCACACCGTGTGGATTGACACGCTGGCAGACTGTGGTGCAGTCGTGAGGGACGTGACACCATGTGTATGCACACCTGAACAAATAGTTCATTTTGGAATAATATAACCACAGAATAGTTACGAAGGGAGCCAAGGATAGGGGGGGGACAATCCTCAATTCAGGTTTAACTCCGGCACATTCCATGAAGTTCAGCTCCTCCAAACCTCTGTCCAGAATTCTCCGATCGTTGCGGTTCTTCGTTCCCGCCAGCAACGCTAGCCCGGCGGGGGTGCCGCGGTTTCACTGGGGAATCCCATTGACAAGCAGCGGGAAGATAGAATCCCACCGCCAGCGATCGGCGCGACGGCCGACAGACACGCGGCTGGGGGCCCGGAGAATCCCGCCCTCTGCTGTCCATATCCGAACCGCACCTAATAATAATAATCGCTTATTGTCACAAGTAGGCTTCAATGAAGTTACTGTGAAGAGCCCCTAGTCGCCACATTCCGGCGCCTGTTCGGGAAGGCCGGTGCGGGAATTGAACCCGCGCTGCTGGCATTGTTCTGCATTGGAAGCCAGCTGTTTAGCCCACTGTGCTAAACCAGCCCCTCGCCCGAGATTCTCCACCCGTTCACGCCGACGGCAATCTCCCTTCCCGCCGCAGTGAAGGGAGTTTTGGCTGAGACGGGGCGGACTGAGGTGGGAGGTTCCAGACCCGCTCGCTACCCTCCAGTATTAAGAGCCCGCCTGGCATGCGCGATTGGCCGGGACTGAGAGCAGACTGCGATCGGGCCCCGGCCACAATGTCACGCCGGCGGCCGGTGCGGGGCGCGCGCTAGGAGAGGCTCAGTGTTGCCGGGAGGGGCCGGGTGGGCGGGGAGGCGGGAAGAGGGTGGGTGCCGACGAGCGAAGTGAGGGTGGGCCTTTCCAACGGTTTCCCTTTGGGCTGACAGCTGCTGCGGAGCCGCCTCGGGGAGCAGCAAGACGGAAAAATGAAATGAGCTCGAAGAAATGCCACAACAGGCATGTGCACTGTAAATTCCAGCACCTGACAGCAGGCCTCATAGGAGCTCAGCCCTCAAGCGTCTCCTTGTAATTTATATCGCACGTTATCCCGCCCTGGAGTGTGTTTGCTGCGAAGACGCTAAGACTGCCTGGCCGACTGGCAGGTCCACCCAGCGTGAAAACGTGGACTGCGTAAAATCATCATCAAGCAACATCTTAATGGGGCTTTATTGACCACTTAATCATCGACAGGCCGGCTTCAGACTCGCCGTACGCGCCCACTGCTGAGCACTGGCACCATTTTCTTTCATACCCGGTTGCTCCACTCAAGAGGCCGCAACACCCAATAAGGCATCGGAGCAGAGTTAGGCCACTCGGCCCATTGGGTCTGCTCTGTCATTCAATCTTGGCTGGTATGTTTCTCACCCACATTCTCCTGCCTTCTTCCCATAACCCTCGATTCCTTGGTACTTGCCGGAGCAGCACTGAGGGGGGCGGGGTTTGGGGGATGCTGAATTGTCGGTTTGAGGACCAGCCTGCAATCTCAGGTGGGCGGGAACGCTCCCAGGGCAGTATCATGGAGAAGAGCTGTGGAGTTATCCCCGTGTGCCCGCGCCCCAATGTTAATCACTCAACTGATGTCACAAAACCAGGTGGCCTAATCGCTATCTGTTCCTGGGGACTTCCTGTGCAACAATTGGCTCCTACATTACAATGGCGGTTGCACTCCGATGGGTGTCCAATGTTTTGGGACATCGGCTGCTTGTGAAAGGTGCTATACAAATGCAAGCCAATCGTTCACTTGGAGGGGTTACACATCAGCTGTGCTGCTTGGGCTAATTCAGTGTGATTCCCTGCTGAACAAGAACAAAATACACTTAAAATAATTGATACTATGCGGATCGCATTGAGTGTTTCCTGGCGTGAGAGTGCAATGATAACTGGGCCAGATGCAGAAGGAATGGGAGATCCGCACTACTAGATACCCACTCAGGAGGTGAAGGCAGCA
The DNA here is from genome assembly GCF_047496885.1 of Scyliorhinus torazame. Taxonomy (NCBI): domain Eukaryota; kingdom Metazoa; phylum Chordata; class Chondrichthyes; order Carcharhiniformes; family Scyliorhinidae; genus Scyliorhinus; species Scyliorhinus torazame. The sequence continues at coordinate 28,642,482 of NC_092733.1, read as the reverse complement.
GCACTGTGGAAGAGCAAATCAGCCTTTTACTCTTCCTCGCTCCTACACCAACAACAGGCCGGTGAGGGACAATCGCAGTACACAGCACCAGCATCACACAGTGCAAAATGGAACAGAAGCAGAATGATATTGCGACGCAAGGCACAATGCTGAGCATTGCACAACCCTGATAGGATAACGCACCCCTCACTGTAACACAGATATACCCCACACCCCTCACTGTAACACAGATATACCCCACACCCCTCACTGTAACACAGATATACCCCACACCCCTCACTGTAACACTGATATACCACACACCCCTCACTGTAACACTGATATACCCCACACCACTCACTGTAACACAGATATACCCCACACCCCTCATTGTAACACTGATATACCCCACACCACTCACTGTAACACAGATATACCCCACACCCCTCACTGTAACACTGATATACCACACACCCCTCACTGTAACACTGATATACCACACACCCCTCACTGTAACACAGATATACCCCACACCCCTCACTGTAACACTGATATACCCCACACCACTCACTGTAACACTGATATACCCCACACCCCTCACTGTAACACAGATATACCCCACACCCCTCACTGTAACACTCTCTGATGTACCCCACACCCCTCACTGTAACACTCTCTGGTATACCCCACACCCCTCACTGTAACACACTTGGATATATTCAACACCCCTCACTGTAACACTGATATACCCCACACCCCTCACTGTAACACAGATATACCCCACACCCCTCACTGTAACACTCTCTGATGTACCCCACACCCCTCACTGTAACACTCTCTGGTATACCCCACACCCCTCACTGTAACACACTTGGATATATTCAACACCCCTCACTGTAACACTGATATACCCCACACCCCTCACTGTAACACAGATATACCCCACACCCCTCACTGTAACACTCTCTGATGTACCCCACACCCCTCACTGTAACACTCTCTGATATACCCCACATCCCTCACTGTAACACTCTCTGATATACCCCACACCCCTCACTGTAACACTCTCTGATATACACCCCACCCCTCACTGTAACACTCTCTGATATACCCCCCACCCCTCACTGTAACACTCTCTGACATACCCCACACCCCTCACTGTAACGCTCTCTGATATACCCCACACCCCTCACTGTAACACTCTCTGATATACCCCACACCCCTCACTGTAACACTCTCTGACATACCCCACACCCCTCACTGTGACACTCTCTGATATACCCCACACCCCTCACTGTAACACTCTGATATACCCCACACCCCTCACTGTAACACTGATATACCCCACACCACTCACTGTAACACTCTCTGATTTACCCCACACCCCTCACTGTAATACTCTCTGACATACCCCACACCCCTCACTGTAACACTCTCTGATATACCCCCCACCCCTCACTGTAACACTCTCTGACATACCCCACACCCCTCACTGTAACACTCTCTGATATACCCCACACCCCTCACTGTAACACTCTCTGATATACCCCACACCCCTCACTGTAACACAGATATACACCACACCCCTCACTGTAACACAGATATACCCCACACCCCTCACTGTAACACTGATATACCCCACACCACTCACTGTAACACTGATATACCCCACACCCCTCACTGTAACACTGATATACCCCACACCCCCCACTGTAACACTGATATACCCCACACCCCTCACTGTAACACTGATATACCCCACACCCCTCACTGTAACACTGTCTGATGTAGCCCAAAACCCTCACTGTAACACTGCTAAGCCCCACACCCCTCACTGTAACACTGATATATCCCACGCCCCTCATTGTAACACTGATATACCCCACACCCCTCACTGTAACACTGATATACCCCACACCCCTTACTGTAACACTCTCTGATGTACCCCACATCCCTCACTGTAACACTGATATACCCCACACCGCTCACTGTAACACTGATATATCCCACACCCCTCACTGTAACACTGATATATCCCAACCCCTCACTGTAACACAGATATATACCACGCCCCTCACTGTAACACTGATAAGCCCAACACCCCTCACTGTAACACTGTTTTACCCCACACCCCTCACTGTAACACTCTCTGATATACCCCACACCCCTCACTGTAACACTGATATACCCCACACCCCTCACTGTAACACAGATATAACCCACGCCCCTCACTGTAACACTGATATACCCCAAACCCTTCACTGTAACACTGATATACCCGACACCCCTCACTGTAACACTGATATACCCCACACCCCTCACTGTAACACTGATATACCCCACACCCCTCACTGTAACACTGATATACCCCACACTCCTCACTGTAACACTGATATACCCCACACCTCTCACTGTAACACTGATATACCCCACACCCCTCACTGTAACACTGATATACCCCACACCCCTCACTGTAACACGGATATACCCTACACCCCTCACTGTAAACCTGATGTAGCCCATGCCCCTCACTGTAACACTGATATAACCCACACCTCTCACTGTAACACTGATATACCCCATGCCCCTCACCATAACACTGATATACCCCACACCCCTCACTGTAATACTGATATAGCACACACCCCTCACTGTAACACTGACATACCCCACACCCCTCACTGTAATACTCTCTGATATACCCCACACCCCTCACTGTAACACTCTCTGATATACCCCACACCCCTCACTGTAACACAGATATACCCCACACCCCTCACTGTAACACAGATATACCCCACACCCCTCACTGTAACACTGATATACCCCACACCACTCACTGTAACACTGATATACCCCACACCCCTCACTGTAACACTGATATACCCCACACCCCCCACTGTAACACTGATATACCCCACACCCCTCACTGTAACACTGATATACCCCACACCCCTCACTGTAACACTGTCTGATGTAGCCCAAAACCCTCACTGTAACACTGCTAAGCCCCACACCCCTCACTGTAACACTGATATATCCCACGCCCCTCATTGTAACACTGATATACCCCACACCCCTCACTGTAACACTGATATACCCCACACCCCTTACTGTAACACTCTCTGATGTACCCCACATCCCTCACTGTAACACTGATATACCCCACACCGCTCACTGTAACACTGATATATCCCACACCCCTCACTGTAACACTGATATATCCCAACCCCTCACTGTAACACAGATATATACCACGCCCCTCACTGTAACACTGATAAGCCCAACACCCCTCACTGTAACACTGTTTTACCCCACACCCCTCACTGTAACACTCTCTGATATACCCCACACCCCTCACTGTAACACTGATATACCCCACACCCCTCACTGTAACACAGATATAACCCACGCCCCTCACTGTAACACTGATATACCCCAAACCCCTCACTGTAACACTGATATACGCCACACCCTTCACTGTAACACTGATATACCCGACACCCCTCACTGTAACACTGATATACCCCACACCCCTCACTGTAACACTGATATACCCCACACCCCTCACTGTAACACTGATATACCCCACACTCCTCACTGTAACACTGATATACCCCACACCCCTCACTGTAACACTGATATACCCCACACCCCTCACTGTAACACTGATATACCCCACACCCCTCACTGTAACACGGATATACCCTACACCCCTCACTGCAAACCTAATGTAGCCCATGCCCCTCACTGTAACACTGATATAACCCACACCTCTCACTGTAACACTGATATACCCCATGCCCCTCACCATAACACTGATATACCCCACACCCCTCACTGTAATACTGATATAGCACACACCCCTCACTGTAACACTGACATAGCCCACACCCCTCACTGTAATACTCTCTGATATACCCCACACCCCTCACTGTAACACTGATATACCCCACACCCCTCACTGTAACACTGATATACCCACACCCCCCACTGTAACACTGATATACCCCACACCCCTAACTGTAACACTGCTAAGCCCCACACCCCTCACTGTAACACTGATATATCCCACGCCCCTCACTGTAACACTGATATACCCCACACCCCTCACTGTAACACTGATATACCCCATGCCCCTCACCATAACACTGATATACCCCACACCCCTCACTGTAACACTGATATAGCACACACCCCTCACTGTAACACTGATATACCCCACACCCCTCACTGTAACACTGATATACCCCACACTCCTCACTGTAACACTGATATACCCCACACCCCTCACTGTAACACAGATATACCCCACACCCCTCACTGTAACACTGATATACCCCACACCCCTCACTGTAACACTGATATACCCCACACCGCTCACTGTAACACTGATATACCCCATGCCCCTCACAGTAACACTGATATACTCCACACCCCTCTCTGTAACACTGATATACCCCATGCCCCTCACTGTAACACTGATATACCCCACACCCCTCACTGTAACACTGATATACCACACACCCCTCACTGTAACACTGATATAACCCACACCCCTCACTGTAACACTGATATACCCCACACCCCTCACTGTAACACTGATATACCCCACACCCTCACTGTAACACTCTCTGATATACCCCACACCCCTCACTGTAACACTCTCTGGTATACCCCACAACCCTCAGTGTAACACTCTCTGATATACCTCACACCACTCACTGTAACACTGATATACTCCACACTCCTCACTGTAACACTGATATATCCCACACCCCTCACAGTAACACTGATATACCCCATGCCCCTCACTGTAACACTGATATACCCCACACTCCTCACTGTAACACTGATATACCCCACACCCCTCACTGTAACACTGATATACTCCACACTCCTCACTGTAACACTGATATACCCCATGCCCCTCACTGTAACACTGATATACCCCACACCCCTCACTGTACCACTGATATACCTCATGCCCCTCATTGTAACACTGATAATCCCCACACCCCTCACTGAAACACTGATATACCACACAACCCTCATTCTAACACTGATATACCCCACATCCCTCACTGTAACACTGATATACCCCATGCCCCTCACAGTAACACTGATATACGCCACACCCCTCACTGTAACACTGATATACCCCATGCCCCTCACTGTAACACTGATATACCCCACACACCTCACTGTAACACTGATATACCAAACACCCCTCACTGTAACACTGATATACCCCACTCCCCTCACTGTAACACTGATATACCCCACACCCCTCACTGTAACACTGATATACCCCACACCCCTCACTGTAACACTGATATACCCCACACCCCTCACTGTAACACTCTCTGATATACCCCACACCCCTCACTGTAACACTCTCTGATATACCCCACACCCCTCACTGTAACACTCTCTGGAATACCCCACAACCCTCACTGTAACACTCTCTGATACACCTCACACCACTCACTGTAACACTGATATACTCCACACTCCTCACTGGAACACTGATATACCCCACACCCCTCACTGTAACACACTCTCATATACCCCACACCCCTCACTGTAACACTGATATACCCCACACCACTCACTGTAACACTGATATACCCCACACCCCTCACTGTAACACTGATATACCCCACACCCCCCACTGTAACACTGATATACCCCACACCCCTCACTGTAACACTGATATACCCCACACCCCTCACTGTAACACTGTCTGATGTAGCCCAAAACCCTCACTGTAACACTGCTAAGCCCCACACCCCTCACTGTAACACTGATATATCCCACGCCCCTCATTGTAACACTGATATACCCCACACCCCTCACTGTAACACTGATATACCCCACACCCCTTACTGTAACACTCTCTGATGTACCCCACATCCCTCACTGTAACACTGATATACCCCACACCGCTCACTGTAACACTGATATATCCCACACCCCTCACTGTAACACTGATATATCCCAACCCCTCACTGTAACACAGATATATACCACGCCCCTCACTGTAACACTGATAAGCCCAACACCCCTCACTGTAACACTGTTTTACCCCACACCCCTCACTGTAACACTCTCTGATATACCCCACACCCCTCACTGTAACACTGATATACCCCACACCCCTCACTGTAACACAGATATAACCCACGCCCCTCACTGTAACACTGATATACCCCAAACCCCTCACTGTAACACTGATATACGCCACACCCTTCACTGTAACACTGATATACCCGACACCCCTCACTGTAACACTGATATACCCCACACCCCTCACTGTAACACTGATATACCCCACACCCCTCACTGTAACACTGATATACCCCACACTCCTCACTGTAACACTGATATACCCCACACCCCTCACTGTAACACTGATATACCCCACACCCCTCACTGTAACACTGATATACCCCACACCCCTCACTGTAACACGGATATACCCTACACCCCTCACTGTAAACCTAATGTAGCCCATGCCCCTCACTGTAACACTGATATAACCCACACCTCTCACTGTAACACTGATATACCCCATGCCCCTCACCATAACACTGATATACCCCACACCCCTCACTGTAATACTGATATAGCACACACCCCTCACTGTAACACTGACATACCCCACACCCCTCACTGTAATACTCTCTGATATACCCCACACCCCTCACTGTAACACTGATATACCCCACACCCCTCACTGTAACACTGATATACCCACACCCCCCACTGTAACACTGATAAACCCCACACCCCTAACTGTAACACTGCTAAGCCCCACACCCCTCACTGTAACACTGATATATCCCACGCCCCTCACTGTAACACTGATATACCCCACACCCCTCACTGTAACACTGATATACCCCATGCCCCTCACCATAACACTGATATACCCCACACCCCTCACTGTAACACTGATATAGCACACACCCCTCACTGTAACACTGATATACCCCACACCCCTCACTGTAACACTGATATACCCCACACTCCTCACTGTAACACTGATATACCCCACACCCCTCACTGTAACACAGATATACCCCACACCCCTCACTGTAACACTGATATACCCCACACCCCTCACTGTAACAATGATATACCCCACACCGCTCACTGTAACACTGATATACCCCATGCCCCTCACAGTAACACTGATATACTCCACACCCCTCTCTGTAACACTGATATACCCCATGCCCCTCACTGTAACACTGATATACCCCACACCCCTCACTGTAACACTGATATACCCCACACCCCTCACTGTAACACTGATATACCCTACACCCCTCACTGTAACACTGATATACCCCACACCCCTCACTGTAACACTGATATACCACACACCCCTCACTGTAACACTGATATAACCCACACCCCTCACTGTAACACTGATATACCCCACACCCCTCACTGTAACACTGATATACCCCACACCCTCACTGTAACACTCTCTGATATACCCCACACCCCTCACTGTAACACTCTCTGGTATACCCCACAACCCTCACTGTAACACTCTCTGATATACCTCACACCACTCACTGTAACACTGGTATACTCCACACTCCTCACTGTAACACTGATATATCCCACACCCCTCACAGTAACACTGATATACCCCATGCCCCTCACTGTAACACTGATATACCCCACACTCCTCACTGTAACACTGATATACCCCACACCCCTCACTGTAACACTGATATACTCCACACTCCTCACTGTAACACTGATATACCCCATGCCCCTCACTGTAACACTGATATACCCCACACCCCTCACTGTACCACTGATATACCTCATGCCCCTCATTGTAACACTGATAATCCCCACACCCCTCACTGAAACACTGATATACCACACAACCCTCATTCTAACACTGATATACCCCACACCCCTCACTGTAACACTGATATACCCCACACCCCTCACTGTAACACTGATATACCCCACATCCCTCACTGTAACACTGATATACCCCATGCCCCTCACAGTAACACTGATATACGCCACACCCCTCACTGTAACACTGATATACCCCATGCCCCTCACTGTAACACTGATATACCCCACACACCTCACTGTAACACTGATATACCAAACACCCCTCACTGTAACACTGATATACCCCACTCCCCTCACTGTAACACTGATATACCCCACACCCCTCACTGTAACACTGATATACCCCACACCCCTCACTGTAACACTGATATACCCCACACCCCTCACTGTAACACTCTCTGATATACCCCACACCCCTCACTGTAACACTCTCTGATATACCCCACACCCCTCACTGTAACACTCTCTGGAATACCCCACAACCCTCACTGTAACACTCTCTGATACACCTCACACCACTCACTGTAACACTGATATACTCCACACTCCTCACTGTAACACTGATATACCCCACACCCCTCACTGTAACACACTCTCATATACCCCACACCCCTCACTGTAACACTCTGATATACCCGACACCCCTCACTGTAACACTCTCTGATATACCCCACACCCCTCACTGTAACACTCTCTGATATAGCCCACACCCCTCACTGTAACTCTCTCTGGTATACCCCACACCCCTCACTGTAACTCTCTCTGGTATTCCCCACACCCCTCACTGTAACTCCCTCTGGTATACTCCACAGCCCTCACTGTAACACTCTCTGATATACCACACACCCCTCACTGTAACACTCTGATATACCCCACACACCTCACTGTAACACTCTGATATACCCCACACCCCTCACTGTCACACACTCTGATATAGCCCACACCCCTCACTGTAACACTCTGATATACCCCCACACCCCTCACTGTAACACTCTCTGATATACCCCACACCCCTCACTGTAACACTCTCTGATATACCCCACACCCCTCACTGTAATACGCTCTGATATACCCCACACCCCTCGCTGTAACGCTCTCTGATATACCACACAGCCCTCACTGTAACACTGATATATCCCACGCCCCTCACTGTAACACTGATATACCCCACACCCCTCACTGTAACACTCTCTGATATACCCCACACCCCTCACTGTAACACGCTCTGATATACCCCACACCCCTCGCTGTAACGCTCTCTGATATACCACACAACCCTCACTGTAACACTGATATACCCCACACCCCTCATTGTAACACTCTCTGATGTAGCCCACATCCCTCACTGTAACACTGCTAAGCCCCACACCCCTCACTGTAACACTGATATATCCCACGCCCCTCGCTGTAACACTGATATACCCCACACCCCTCACTGTAACACTGATATACCCCACACCCCTCACTGTAACACTCTCTGATGTACCCCACAACCCTCACTGTAACACTGATATACCCCACACCACTCACTGTAACACAGATATATACCACGCCCCTCACTGTAACACTGATAAGCCCCACACCCCTCACTGTAACACTGATATACCCCACACCCCTCACTGTAACACTCTCTGATATACCCCACACCCCTCACTGTAACACTGATATACCCCACACCCCTCACTGTAACACTCTCTGATATACCCCACACCCCTCACTGTAACACTCTCTGATATACCCCACACCCCTCACTGTAACACTCTCTGGAATACCCCACAACCCTCACTGTAACACTCTCTGATACACCTCACACCACTCACTGTAACACTGATATACTCCACACTCCTCACTGTAACACTGATATACCCCACACCCCTCACTGTAACACACTCTCATATACCCCACACCCCTCACTGTAACACTCTGATATACCTGACACCCCTCACTGTAACACTCTCTGATATACCCCACACCCCTCACTGTAACACTCTCTGAAATAGCCCACACCCCTCACTGTAACTCTCTCTGGTATACCCCACACCCCTCACTGTAACTCTCTCTGGTATTCCCCACACCCCTCACTGTAACTCCCTCTGGTATACTCCACAGCCCTCACTGTAACACTCTCTGATATACCACACACCCCTCACTGTAACACCCTGATATACCCCACACACCTCACTGTAACACTCTGATATACCCCACACCCCTCACTGTCACACACTCTGATATAGCCCACACCCCTCACTGTAACACTCTGATATACCCCCACACCCCTCACTGTAACACTCTCTGATATACCCCACACCCCTCACTGTAACACTCTCTGATATACCCCACACCCCTCACTGTAACACGCTCTGATATACCCCACACCCCTCGCTGTAACGCTCTCTGATATACCACACAACCCTCACTGTAACACTGATATATCCCACGCCCCTCACTGTAACACTGATATACCCCACACCCCTCACTGTAACACTCTCTGATATACCCCACACCCCTCACTGTAACACGCTCTGATATACCCCACACCCCTCGCTGTAACGCTCTCTGATATACCACACAACCCTCACTGTAACACTGATATACCCCACACCCCTCATTGTAACACTCTCTGATGTAGCCCACATCCCTCACTGTAACACTGCTAAGCCCCACACCCCTCACTGTAACACTGATATATCCCACGCCCCTCGCTGTAACACTGATATACCCCACACCCCTCACTGTAACACTGATATACCCCACACCCCTCACTGTAACACTCTCTGATGTACCCCACAACCCTCACTGTAACACTGATATACCCCACACCACTCACTGTAACACAGATATATACCACGCCCCTCACTGTAACACTGATAAGCCCCACACCCCTCACTGTAACACTGATATACCCCACACCCCTCACTGTAACACTCTCTGATATACCCCACACCCCTCACTGTAACACTGATATACCCCACACCCCTCACTGTAACACAGATATATCCCACACTCCTCACTGTAACACTGATATACCCCACACCCCTCACTGTAACACTGATATACCCCACATCCCTCACTGTAACACTGATATACCCTACACCCCTCACTGTAACACTGATATACCCCATGCCCCTCACTGTAACACTGATATACCCCACACCCCTCACTGTAACACTGATATACCCCATGCCCCTCTCCATAACACTGATATACCCCACACCCCTCACTGTAACACTGATATAGCACACACCCCTCACTGTAACACTATATACCCCACACCCCTCACTGTAACACTGATATACCCCACACCCCTCACTGTAACACTGATATACCCCACACTCCTCACTGTAACACTGATATACCCCACACCCCTCACTGTAACACAGATATACCCCACACCCCTCACTGTAACACTGATATACCCCACACCCCTCACTGTAACACTGATATACCCCACACCCCTCACTGTAACACTGATATACCCCATGCCCCTCACAGTAACACTGATACACCCCACACCCCTCACTGTAACACAGATATACGCCATGCCCCTCAATGTAACACTGATATACCCCACACCCCTCACTGTAACACTGATATACCACACACCTCTCACTGTAACACTGATATAACCCACACCCCTCACTGTAACACTGATATACCCCACACCCCTCACTGTAACACTGATATACCCCACACCCTCACTGTAACACTCTCTGATATACCCCACACCCCTCACTGTAACACTCTCTGGTATACCCCACAACCCTCACTGTAACACTCTCTGATATACCTCACACCACTCACTGTAACACTGTTATACTCCACACTCCTCACTGTAACACTGATATATCCCACACCCCTCACTGTAACACTGATATACCCCATGCCCCTCACTGTAACACTGATATACCCCACACTCCTCACTGTAACACTGATATACCCCACACCCCTCACTGTAACACTGATATACCCCATGCCCCTCACTGTAACACTGATATACCCCACACCCCTCACTGTAACACTGATATACCTCATGCCCCTCACTGTAACACTGATAATCCCCACACCCCTCACTGTAACACTGAAATACCACACACCCCTCACTGTAACACTGATATACCCTACACCCCTCACTGTAACACTGATATACCCCATGCCCCTCACTGTAACACTGATATACCCCACACCCTCACTGTAACACTCTCTGATATACCCCACACCCCTCACTGTAACACTCTCTGGTATACCCCACAACCCTCACTGTAACACTCTGATATACCCCCACACCCGTCACTGTAACACTCTCTGATATACCCCACACCCCTCACTGTAACACTCTCTGATATACCCCACACCCCTCACTGTAACACGCTCTGATATACCCCACACCCCTCGCTGTAACGCTCTCTGATATACCACACAACCCTCACTGTAACACTGATATATCCCACGCCCCTCACTGTAACACTGATATACCCCACACCCCTCACTGTAACACTCTCTGATATACCCCACACCCCTCACTGTAACACGCTCTGATATACCCCACACCCCTCGCTGTAACGCTCTCTGATATACCACACAACCCTCACTGTAACACTGATATACCCCACACCCCTCATTGTAACACTCTCTGATGTAGCCCACATCCCTCACTGTAACACTGCTAAGCCCCACACCCCTCACTGTAACACTGATATATCCCACGCCCCTCGCTGTAACACTGATATACCCCACACCCCTCACTGTAACACTGATATACCCCACACCCCTCACTGTAACACTCTCTGATGTACCCCACAACCCTCACTGTAACACTGATATACCCCACACCACTCACTGTAACACAGATATATACCACGCCCCTCACTGTAACACTGATAAGCCCCACACCCCTCACTGTAACACTGATATACCCCACACCCCTCACTGTAACACTCTCTGATATACCCCACACCCCTCACTGTAACACTGATATACCCCACACCCCTCACTGTAACACAGATATATCCCACACTCCTCACTGTAACACTGATATACCCCACACCCCTCACTGTAACACTGATATACCCCACATCCCTCACTGTAACACTGATATACCCCATGCCCCTCACTGTAACACTGATATACCCCACACTCCTCACTGTAACACTGATATACCCCACACCCCTCACTGTAACACTGATATACTCCACACTCCTCACTGTAACACTGATATACCCCATGCCCCTCACTGTAACACTGATATACCCCACACCCCTCACTGTACCACTGATATACCTCATGCCCCTCATTGTAACACTGATAATCCCCACACCCCTCACTGAAACACTGATATACCACACAACCCTCATTCTAACACTGATATACCCCACACCCCTCACTGTAACACTGATATACCCCACACCCCTCACTGTAACACTGATATACCCCACATCCCTCACTGTAACACTGATATACCCCATGCCCCTCACAGTAACACTGATATACGCCACACCCCTCACTGTAACACTGATATACCCCATGCCCCTCACTGTAACACTGATATACCCCACACACCTCACTGTAACACTGATATACCAAACACCCCTCACTGTAACACTGATATACCCCACTCCCCTCACTGTAACACTGATATACCCCACACCCCTCACTGTAACACTGATATACCCCACACCCCTCACTGTAACACTGATATACCCCACACCCCTCACTGTAACACTCTCTGATATACCCCACACCCCTCACTGTAACACTCTCTGATATACCCCACACCCCTCACTGTAACACTCTCTGGAATACCCCACAACCCTCACTGTAACACTCTCTGATACACCTCACACCACTCACTGTAACACTGATATACTCCACACTCCTCACTGTAACACTGATATACCCCACACCCCTCACTGTAACACACTCTCATATACCCCACACCCCTCACTGTAACACTCTGATATACCCGACACCCCTCACTGTAACACTCTCTGATATACCCCACACCCCTCACTGTAACACTCTCTGATATAGCCCACACCCTTCACTGTAACTCTCTCTGGTATACCCCACACCCCTCACTGTAACTCTCTCTGGTATTCCCCACACCCCTCACTGTAACTCCCTCTGGTATACTCCACAGCCCTCACTGTAACACTCTCTGATATACCACACACCCCTCACTGTAACACTCTGATATACCCCACACACCTCACTGTAACACTCTGATATACCCCACACCCCTCACTGTCACACACTCTGATATAGCCCACACCCCTCACTGTAACACTCTGATATACCCCCACACCCCTCACTGTAACACTCTCTGATATACCCCACACCCCTCACTGTAACATTCTCTGATATACCCCACACCCCTCACTGTAACACGCTCTGATATACCCCACATCCCTCGCTGTAACGCTCTCTGATATACCACACAACCCTCACTGTAACACTGATATATCCCACGCCCCTCACTGTAACACTGATATACCCCACACCCCTCACTGTAACACTCTCTGATATACCCCACACCCCTCACTGTAACACGCTCTGATATACCCCACACCCCTCGCTGTAACGCTCTCTGATATACCACACAACCCTCACTGTAACACTGATATACCCCACACCCCTCATTGTAACACTCTCTGATGTAGCCCACATCCCTCACTGTAACACTGCTAAGCCCCACACCCCTCACTGTAACACTGATATATCCCACGCCCCTCGCTGTAACACTGATATACCCCACACCCCTCACTGTAACACTGATATACCCCACACCCCTCACTGTAACACTCTCTGATGTACCCCACAACCCTCACTGTAACACTGATATACCCCACACCACTCACTGTAACACAGATATATACCACGCCCCTCACTGTAACACTGATAAGCCCCACACCCCTCACTGTAACACTGATATACCCCACACCCCTCACTGTAACACTCTCTGATATACCCCACACCCCTCACTGTAACACTGATATACCCCACACCCCTCACTGTAACACTCTCTGATATACCCCACACCCCTCACTGTAACACTCTCTGATATACCCCACACCCCTCACTGTAACACTCTCTGGAATACCCCACAACCCTCACTGTAACACTCTCTGATACACCTCACACCACTCACTGTAACACTGATATACTCCACACTCCTCACTGTAACACTGATATACCCCACACCCCTCACTGTAACACACTCTCATATACCCCACACCCCTCACTGTAACACTCTGATATACCTGACACCCCTCACTGTAACACTCTCTGATATACCCCACACCCCTCACTGTAACACTCTCTGATATAGCCCACACCCCTCACTGTAACTCTCTCTGGTATACCCCACACCCCTCACTGTAACTCTCTCTGGTATTCCCCACACCCCTCGCTGTAACTCCCTCTGGTATACTCCACAGCCCTCACTGTAACACTCTCTGATATACCACACACCCCTCACTGTAACACCCTGATATACCCCACACACCTCACTGTAACACTCTGATATACCCCACACCCCTCACTGTCACACACTCTGATATAGCCCACACCCCTCACTGTAACACTCTGATATACCACACAACCCTCACTGTAACACTGATATATCCCACGCCCCTCACTGTAACACTGATATACCCCACACCCCTCACTGTAACACTGATATACCCCACACCCCTCATTGTAACACTCTCTGATGTAGCCCACATCCCTCACTGTAACACTGCTAAGCCCCACACCCCTCACTGTAACACTGATATATCCCACGCCCCTCGCTGTAACACTGATATACCCCACACCCCTCACTGTAACACTGATATACCCCACACCCCTCACTGTAACACTCTCTGATGTACCCCACAACCCTCACTGTAACACTGATATACCCCACACCACTCACTGTAACACAGATATATACCACGCCCCTCACTGTAACAATGATAAGCCCCACACCCCTCACTGTAACACTGATATACCCCACACCCCTCACTGTAACACTCTCTGATATACCCCACACCCCTCACTGTAACACTGATATACCCCACACCCCTCACTGTAACACAGATATATCCCACACTCCTCACTGTAACACTGATATACCCCACACCCCTCACTGTAACACTGATATACCCCACATCCCTCACTGTAACACTGATATACCCCATGCCCCTCACTGTAACACTGATATACCCCACACTCCTCACTGTAACACTGATATACCCCACACCCCTCACTGTAACACTGATATACTCCACACTCCTCACTGTAACACTGATATACCCCATGCCCCTCACTGTAACACTGATATACCCCACACCCCTCACTGTACCACTGATATACCTCATGCCCCTCATTGTAACACTGATAATCCCCACACCCCTCACTGAAACACTGATATACCACACAACCCTCATTCTAACACTGATATACCCCACACCCCTCACTGTAACACTGATATACCCCACACCCCTCACTGTAACACTGATATACCCCACATCCCTCACTGTAACACTGATATACCCCATGCCCCTCACAGTAACACTGATATACGCCACACCCCTCACTGTAACACTGATATACCCCATGCCCCTCACTGTAACACTGATATACCCCACACACCTCACTGTAACACTGATATACCAAACACCCCTCACTGTAACACTGATATACCCCACTCCCCTCACTGTAACACTGATATACCCCACACCCCTCACTGTAACACTGATATACCCCACACCCCTCACTGTAACACTGATATACCCCACACCCCTCACTGTAACACTCTCTGATATACCCCACACCCCTCACTGTAACACTCTCTGATATACCCCACACCCCTCACTGTAACACTCTCTGGAATACCCCACAACCCTCACTGTAACACTCTCTGATACACCTCACACCACTCACTGTAACACTGATATACTCCACACTCCTCACTGTAACACTGATATACCCCACACCCCTCACTGTAACACACTCTCATATACCCCACACCCCTCACTGTAACACTCTGATATACCCGACACCCCTCACTGTAACACTCTCTGATATACCCCACACCCCTCAATGTAACACTCTCTGATATAGCCCACACCCCTCACTGTAACTCTCTCTGGTATACCCCACACCCCTCACTGTAACTCTCTCTGGTATTCCCCACACCCCTCACTGTAACTCCCTCTGGTATACTCCACAGCCCTCACTGTAACACTCTCTGATATACCACACACCCCTCACTGTAACACTCTCTGATATACCCCACACCCCTCACTGTAACACTCTCTGATATACCCCACACCCCTCACTGTAACACGCTCTGATATACCCCACACCCCTCGCTGTAACGCTCTCTGATATACCACACAACCCTCACTGTAACACTGATATATCCCACGCCCCTCACTGTAACACTGATATACCCCACACCCCTCACTGTAACACTCTCTGATATACCCCACACCCCTCACTGTAACACGCTCTGATATACCCCACACCCCTCGCTGTAACGCTCTCTGATATACCACACAACCCTCACTGTAACACTGATATACCCCACACCCCTCATTGTAACACTCTCTGATGTAGCCCACATCCCTCACTGTAACACTGCTAAGCCCCACACCCCTCACTGTAACACTGATATATCCCACGCCCCTCGCTGTAACACTGATATACCCCACACCCCTCACTGTAACACTGATATACCCCACACCCCTCACTGTAACACTCTCTGATGTACCCCACAACCCTCACTGTAACACTGATATACCCCACACCACTCACTGTAACACAGATATATACCACGCCCCTCACTGTAACACTGATAAGCCCCACACCCCTCACTGTAACACTGATATACCCCACACCCCTCACTGTAACACTCTCTGATATACCCCACACCCCTCACTGTAACACTGATATACCCCACACCCCTCACTGTAACACTCTCTGATATACCCCACACCCCTCACTGTAACACTCTCTGATATACCCCACACCCCTCACTGTAACACTCTCTGGAATACCCCACAACCCTCACTGTAACACTCTCTGATACACCTCACACCACTCACTGTAACACTGATATACTCCACACTCCTCACTGTAACACTGATATACCCCACACCCCTCACTGTAACACACTCTCATATACCCCACACCCCTCACTGTAACACTCTGATATACCTGACACCCCTCACTGTAACACTCTCTGATATACCCCACACCCCTCACTGTAACACTCTCTGATATAGCCCACACCCCTCACTGTAACTCTCTCTGGTATACCCCACACCCCTCACTGTAACTCTCTCTGGTATTCCCCACACCCCTCACTGTAACTCCCTCTGGTATACTCCACAGCCCTCACTGTAACACTCTCTGATATACCACACACCCCTCACTGTAACACCCTGATATACCCCACACACCTCACTGTAACACTCTGATATACCCCACACCCCTCACTGTCACACACTCTGATATAGCCCACACCCCTCACTGTAACACTCTGATATACCCCCACACCCCTCACTGTAACACTCTCTGATATACCCCACACCCCTCACTGTAACACTCTCTGATATACCCCACACCCCTCACTGTAACACGCTCTGATATACCCCACACCCCTCGCTGTAACGCTCTCTGATATACCACACAACCCTCACTGTAACACTGATATATCCCACGCCCCTCACTGTAACACTGATATACCCCACACCCCTCACTGTAACACTCTCTGATATACCCCACACCCCTCACTGTAACACTCTCTGATATACCCCACACCCCTCACTGTAACACGCTCTGATATACCCCACACCCCTCGCTGTAACGCTCTCTGATATACCACACAACCCTCACTGTAACACTGATATACCCCACACCCCTCATTGTAACACTCTCTGATGTAGCCCACATCCCTCACTGTAACACTGCTAAGCCCCACACCCCTCACTGTAACACTGATATATCCCACGCCCCTCGCTGTAAACTGATATACCCCACACCCCTCACTGTAACACTGATATACCCCACACCCCTCACTGTAACACTCTCTGATGTACCCCACAACCCTCACTGTAACACTGATATACCCCACACCACTCACTGTAACACAGATATATACCACGCCCCTCACTGTAACACTGATAAGCCCCACACCCCTCACTGTAACACTGATATACCCCACACCCCTCACTGTAACACTCTCTGATATACCCCACACCCCTCACTGTAACACTGATATACCCCACACCCCTCACTGTAACACAGATATATCCCACACTCCTCACTGTAACACTGATATACCCCACACCCCTCACTGTAACACTGATATACCCCACATCCCTCACTGTAACACTGATATACCCTACACCCCTCACTGTAACACTGATATACCCCATGCCCCTCACTGTAACACTGATATACCCCACACCCCTCACTGTAACACTGATATACCCCATGCCCCTCTCCATAACACTGATATACCCCACACCCCTCACTGTAACACTGATATAGCACACACCCCTCACTGTAACACTATATACCCCACACCCCTCACTGTAACACTGATATACCCCACACCCCTCACTGTAACACTGATATACCCCACACTCCTCACTGTAACACTGATATACCCCACACCCCTCACTGTAACACAGATATACCCCACACCCCTCACTGTAACACTGATATACCCCACACCCCTCACTGTAACACTGATATACCCCACACCCCTCACTGTAACACTGATATACCCCATGCCCCTCACAGTAACACTGATATACCCCACACCCCTCACTGTAACACAGATATACGCCATGCCCCTCAATGTAACACTGATATACCCCACACCCCTCACTGTAACACTGATATACCACACACCTCTCACTGTAACACTGATATAACCCACACCCCTCACTGTAACACTGATATACCCCACACCCCTCACTGTAACACTGATATACCCCACACCCTCACTGTAACACTCTCTGATATACCCCACACCCCTCACTGTAACACTCTCTGGTATACCCCACAACCCTCACTGTAACACTCTCCGATATACCTCACACCACTCACTGTAACACTGTTATACTCCACACTCCTCACTGTAACACTGATATATCCCACACCCCTCACTGTAACACTGATATACCCCATGCCCCTCACTGTAACACTGATATACCCCACACTCCTCACTGTAACACTGATATACCCCACACCCCTCACTGTAACACTGATATACCCCATGCCCCTCACTGTAACACTGATATACCCCACACCCCTCACTGTAACACTGATATACCTCATGCCCCTCACTGTAACACTGATAATCCCCACACCCCTCACTGTAACACTGATATACCACACACCCCTCACTGTAACACTGATATACCCTACACCCCTCACTGTAACACTGATATACCCCATGCCCCTCACTGTAACACTGATATACCCCACACCCTCACTGTAACACTCTCTGATATACCCCACACCCCTCACTGTAACACTCTCTGGTATACCCCACAACCCTCACTGTAACACTCTGATATACCCCCACACCCCTCACTGTAACACTCTCTGATATACCCCACACCCCTCACTGTAACACTCTCTGATATACCCCACACCCCTCACTGTAACACGCTCTGATATACCCCACACCCCTCGCTGTAACGCTCTCTGATATACCACACAACCCTCACTGTAACACTGATATATCCCACGCCCCTCACTGTAACACTGATATACCCCACACCCCTCACTGTAACACTCTCTGATATACCCCACACCCCTCACTGTAACACGCTCTGATATACCCCACACCCCTCGCTGTAACGCTCTCTGATATACCACACAACCCTCACTGTAACACTGATATACCCCACACCCCTCATTGTAACACTCTCTGATGTAGCCCACATCCCTCACTGTAACACTGCTAAGCCCCACACCCCTCACTGTAACACTGATATATCCCACGCCCCTCGCTGTAACACTGATATACCCCACACCCCTCACTGTAACACTGATATACCCCACACCCCTCACTGTAACACTCTCTGATGTACCCCACAACCCTCACTGTAACACTGATATACCCCACACCACTCACTGTAACACAGATATATACCACGCCCCTCACTGTAACACTGATAAGCCCCACACCCCTCACTGTAACACTGATATACCCCACACCCCTCACTGTAACACTCTCTGATATACCCCACACCCCTCACTGTAACACTGATATACCCCACACCCCTCACTGTAACACAGATATATCCCACACTCCTCACTGTAACACTGATATACCCCACACCCCTCACTGTAACACTGATATACCCCACATCCCTCACTGTAACACTGATATACCCTACACCCCTCACTGTAACACTGATATACCCCATGCCCCTCACTGTAACACTGATATACCCCACACCCCTCACTGTAACACTGATATACCCCATGCCCCTCTCCATAACACTGATATACCCCACACCCCTCACTGTAACACTGATATAGCACACACCCCTCACTGTAACACTATATACCCCACACCCCTCACTGTAACACTGATATACCCCACACCCCTCACTGTAACACTGATATACCCCACACTCCTCACTGTAACACTGATATACCCCACACCCCTCACTGTAACACAGATATACCCCACACCCCTCACTGTAACACTGATATACCCCACACCCCTCACTGTAACACTGATATACCCCACACCCCTCACTGTAACACTGATATACCCCATGCCCCTCACAGTAACACTGATATACCCCACACCCCTCACTGTAACACAGATATACGCCATGCCCCTCAATGTAACACTGATATACCCCACACCCCTCACTGTAACACTGATATACCACACACCTCTCACTGTAACACTGATATAACCCACACCCCTCACTGTAACACTGATATACCCCACACCCCTCACTGCAACACTGATATACCCCACACCCTCACTGTAACACTCTCTGATATACCCCACACCCCTCACTGTAACACTCTCTGGTATACCCCACAACCCTCACTGTAACACTCTCTGATATACCTCACACCACTCACTGTAACACTGTTATACTCCACACTCCTCACTGTAACACTGATATATCCCACACCCCTCACTGTAACACTGATATACCCCATGCCCCTCACTGTAACACTGATATACCCCATGCCCCTCACTGTAACACTGATATACCCCACACCCCTCACTGTAACACTGATATACCTCATGCCCCTCACTGTAACACTGATAATCCCCACACCCCTCACTGTAACACTGATATACCACACACCCCTCACTGTAACACAGATATACCCTACACCCCTCACTGTAACACTGATATACCCCATGCCCCTCACTGTAACACTGATATACCCCACACCCCTCACTGTAACACTGATATACCCCATGCCCCTCACCATAACACTGATATACCCCACACCCCTCACTGTAACACTGATATAGCACACACCCCTCACTGTAACACTGATATACCCCACACCCCTCACTGTCACACTGATATACCCCACATTCCTCACTGTAACACTGATATACCCCACACCCCTCACTGTAACACAGATATACACCACACCCCTCACTGTAACACTGATATACCCCACACCCCTCACTGTAACACTGATATACCCCACACCCCTCACTGTAACAATAATATACCCCATGCCCCTCACAGTAACACTGATATACCCCACACCCCTCACTGTAACACAGATATACCCCACACCACTCACTGCAACACTCTCTGATTTACCCCACACCCCTCACTGTAACACTCTCTGACATACCCCACACCCCTCACTGTAACACTCTCTGATATACCCCCCACCCCTCACTGTAACACTCTCTGACATACCCCACACCCCTCACTGTAACACTCTCTGATATACTCCACACCCCTCACTGTAACACTCTCTGATATACCCCACACCCCTCACTGTAACACAGATATACCCCACACCCCTCACTGTAACACAGATATACCCCACACCCCTCACTGTAACACTGATATACCCCACACCACTCACTGTAACACTGATATACACCACACCCCTCACTGTAACACTGATATACCCCACACCCCCCACTGTAACACTGATATACCCCACACCCCTCACTGTAACACTGATATACCCCACACCCCTCACTGTAACACTGTCTGATATACCCCACACCCCTCACTGTAACACTGATATACCCCACACCCCTCACTGTAACACTGCTAAGCCCCAAACCCCTCACTGTAACACTGATATATCCCACGCCCCTCACTGTAACACTGATATACCCCACACCCCTCACGGTAACACTGATATACCCCACACCCCTCACTGTAACACTCTCTGATGTAGCCCAAATCCCTCACTGTAACACTGCTAAGCCCCACACCCCTCACTGTAACACTGATATATCCCACGCCCCTCACTGTAACACTGATATACCCCACACCCCTCACTGTAACACTGATATACCCCACACCCCTTACTGTAACACTCTCTGATGTACCCCACATCCCTCACTGTAACACTGATATACCCCACACCCCTCACTGTAACACTGATATATCCCACACCCCTCACTGTAACACTGATATATCCCAACCCCTCACTGTAACACAGATATATACCACGCCCCTCACTGTAACACTGATAAGCCCAACACCCCTCACTGTAACACTGATATACCCCACACCCCTCACTGTAACACTCTCTGATATACCCCACACCCCTCACTGTAACACTGATATACCCCACACCCCTCACTGTAACACAGATATAACCCACGCCCCTCACTGTAACACTGATATACCCCAAACCCCTCACTGTAACACTGATATACCCCACACCCCTCACTGTAACACTGATATACCCGACACCCCTCACTGTAACACTGATATACCCCACACCCCTCACTGTAACACTGATATACCCCACACCCCTCACTGTAACACTGATATACCCCACACTCCTCACTGTAACACTGATATACCCCACACTCCTCACTGTAACACTGATATACCCCACACCCCTCACTGTAACACTGATATACCCCACACCCCTCACTGTAACACGGATATACCCTACACCCCTCACTGTAAACCTGATGTAGCCCATGCCCCTCACTGTAACACTGATATAACCCACACCTCTCACTGTAACACTGATATACCCCATGCCCCTCACCATAACACTGATATACCCCACACCCCTCACTGTAACACTGATATAGCACACACCCCTCACTGTAACACTGACATACCCCACACCCCTCACTGTAATAATCTCTAATATACCCCACACCCCTCACTGTAACACTGATATACCCCACACCCCTCACTGTAACACTGATATACCCACCCCCCCCACTGTAACACTGATATACCCCACACCCCTAACTGTAACACTGCTAAGCCCCACACCCCTCACTGTAACACTGATATATCCCACGCCCCTCACTGTAACACTGATATACCCCACACCCCTCACTGTAACACTGATATACCCCATGCCCCTCACCATAACACTGATATACCCCACACCCCTCACTGTAACACTGATATAGCACACACCCCTCACTGTAACACTGATATACCCCACACCCCTCACTGTAACACTGATATACCCCACACTCCTCACTGTAACACTGATATACCCCACACCCCTCACTGTAACACAGATATACCCCACACCCCTCACTGTAACACTGATATACCCCACACCCCTCACTGTAACACTGATATACCCCACACCGCTCACTGTAACACTGATATACCCCATGCCCCTCACAGTAACACTGATATACTCCACACCCCTCACTGTAACACTGATATACCCCATGCCCCTCACTGTAACACTGATATACCCCACACCCCTCACTGTAACACTGATAAACCACACACCCCTCACTGTAACACTGATATAACCCACACCCCTCACTGTAACACTGATATACCCCACACCCCTCACTGTACCACTGATATACCCCACACCCTCACTGTAACACTCTCTGATATACCCCACACCCCTCACTGTAACACTCTCTGGTATACCCCACAACCCTCACTGTAACACTCTCTGATATACCTCACACCACTCACTGTAACACTGATATACTCCACACTCCTCACTGTAACACTGATATATCCCACACCCCTCACTGTAACACTGATATACCCCATGCCCCTCACTGTAACACTGATATACCCCACACTCCTCACTGTAACACTGATATACCCCACACCCCTCACTGTAACACTGATATACTCCACACTCCTCACTGTAACACTGATATACCCCATGCCCCTCACTGTAACACTGATATACCCCACACCCCTCACTGTACCACTGATATACCTCATGCCCCTCATTGTAACACTGATAATCCCCACACCCCTCACTGAAACACTGATATACCACACAACCCTCATTGTAACACTGATATACCCCACACCCCTCACTGTAACACTGATATACCCCACACCCCTCACTGTAACACTGATATACCCCATGCCCCTCACAGTAACACTGATATACCCCACACCCCTCACTGTAACACTGATATACCCCATGCCCCTCACTGTAACACTGATATACCCCACACACCTCACTGTAACACTGATATACCAAACACCCCTCACTGTAACACTGATATACCCCACACCCCTCACTGTAACACTGATATACCCCACACCCCTCACTTTAACACTGATATACCCCACACCCCTCGCTGTAACACTGATATACCCCACACCCCTCACTGTAACACTCTCTGATATACCCCACACCCCTCACTGTAACACTCTCTGATATACCCCACACCCCTCACTGTAACACTCTCTGGAATACCCCACAACCCTCACTGTAACACTCTCTGATACACCTCACACCACTCACTGTAACACTGATATACTCCACACTCCTCACTGTAACACTGATATACCCCACACCCCTCACTGTAACACACTCTCATATACCCCACACCCCTCACTGTAACACTCTGATTTACCCGACACCCCTCACTGTAACACTCTCTGATATACCCCACACCCCTCACTGTAACACTCTCTGATATAGCCCACACCCCTCACTGTAACTCTCTCTGGTATACCCCACACCCCTCACTGTAACTCTCTCTGGTATTCCCCACACCCCTCACTGTAACTCCCTCTCGTATACTCCACAGCCCTCACTGTAACACTCTCTGATATACCACACACCCCTCACTGTAACACCCTGATATACCCCACACACCTCACTGTAACACTCTGATATACCCCACACCCCTCACTGTCACACACTCTGATATACCCCACACCCCTCACTGTAACACTCTGATATACCCCCACACCCCTCACTGTAACACTCTCTGATACACCCCACACCCCTCACTGTAACACTCTCTGATATAATTCACACCCCTCACTGTAACACGCTCTGATATACCCCACACCCCTCGCTGTAACGCTCTCTGATATACCACACAACCCTCACTGTAACACTGATATATCCCACGCCCCTCACTGTAACACTGATATACCCCACACCCCTCACTGTAACACTCTCTGATATACCCCACACCCCTCACTGTAACACGCTCTGATATACCCCACACCCCTCGCTGTAACGCTCTCTGATATACCACACAACCCTCACTGTAACACTGATATACCCCACACCCCTCATTGTAACACTCTCTGATGTAGCCCACATCCCTCACTGTAACACTGCTAAGCCCCACACCCCTCACTGTAACACTGATATATCCCACGCCCCTCGCTGTAACACTGATATACCCCACACCCCTCACTGTAACACTGATATACCCCACACCCCTCACTGTAACACTCTCTGATGTACCCCACAACCCTCACTGTAACACTGATATACCCCACACCACTCACTGTAACACAGATATATACCACGCCCCTCACTGTAACACTGATAAGCCCCACACCCCTCACTGTAACACTGATATACACCACACCCCTCACTGTAACACTCTCTGATATACCCCACACCCCTCACTGTAACACTGATATACCCCACACCCCTCACTGTAACACTGATATACCCACCCCCCCCACTGTAACACTGATATACCCCACACCCCTAACTGTAACACTGCTAAGCCCCACACCCCTCACTGTAACACTGATATATCCCACGCCCCTCACTGTAACACTGATATACCCCACACCCCTCACTGTAACACTGATATACCCCATGCCCCTCACCATAACACTGATATACCCCACACCCCTCACTGTAACACTGATATAGCACACACCCCTCACTGTAACACTGATATACCCCACACCCCTCACTGTAACACTGATATACCCCACACTCCTCACTGTAACACTGATATACCCCACACCCCTCACTGTAACACAGATATACCCCACACCCCTCACTGTAACACTGATATACCCCACACCCCTCACTGTAACACTGATATACCCCACACCGCTCACTGTAACACTGATATACCCCATGCCCCTCACAGTAACACTGATATACTCCACACCCCTCACTGTAACACTGATATACCCCATGCCCCTCACTGTAACACTGATATACCCCACACCCCTCACTGTAACACTGATAAACCACACACCCCTCACTGTAACACTGATATAACCCACACCCCTCACTGTAACACTGATATACCCCACACCCCTCACTGTACCACTGATATACCCCACACCCTCACTGTAACACTCTCTGATATACCCCACACCCCTCACTGTAACACTCTCTGGTATACCCCACAACCCTCACTGTAACACTCTCTGATATACCTCACACCACTCACTGTAACACTGATATACTCCACACTCCTCACTGTAACACTGATATATCCCACACCCCTCACTGTAACACTGATATACCCCATGCCCCTCACTGTAACACTGATATACCCCACACTCCTCACTGTAACACTGATATACCCCACACCCCTCACTGTAACACTGATATACTCCACACTCCTCACTGTAACACTGATATACCCCATGCCCCTCACTGTAACACTGATATACCCCACACCCCTCACTGTACCACTGATATACCTCATGCCCCTCATTGTAACACTGATAATCCCCACACCCCTCACTGAAACACTGATATACCACACAACCCTCATTGTAACACTGATATACCCCACACCCCTCACTGTAACACTGATATACCCCACACCCCTCACTGTAACACTGATATACCCCATGCCCCTCACAGTAACACTGATATACCCCACACCCCTCACTGTAACACTGATATACCCCATGCCCCTCACTGTAACACTGATATACCCCACACACCTCACTGTAACACTGATATACCAAACACCCCTCACTGTAACACTGATATACCCCACACCCCTCACTGTAACACTGATATACCCCACACCCCTCACTGTAACACTGATATACCCCACACCCCTCGCTGTAACACTGATATACCCCACACCCCTCACTGTAACACTCTCTGATATACCCCACACCCCTCACTGTAACACTCTCTGATATACCCCACACCCCTCACTGTAACACTCTCTGGAATACCCCACAACCCTCACTGTAACACTCTCTGATACACCTCACACCACTCACTGTAACACTGATATACTCCACACTCCTCACTGTAACACTGATATACCCCACACCCCTCACTGTAACACATTCTCATATACCCCACACCCCTCACTGTAACACTCTGATTTACCCGACACCCCTCACTGTAACACTCTCTGATATACCCCACACCCCTCACTGTAACACTCTCTGATATAGCCCACACCCCTCACTGTAACTCTCTCTGGTATACCCCACACCCCTCACTGTAACTCTCTCTGGTATTCCCCACACCCCTCACTGTAACTCCCTCTCGTATACTCCACAGCCCTCACTGTAACACTCTCTGATATACCACACACCCCTCACTGTAACACCCTGATATACCCCACACACCTCACTGTAACACTCTGATATACCCCACACCCCTCACTGTCACACACTCTGATATACCCCACACCCCTCACTGTAACACTCTGATATACCCCCACACCCCTCACTGTAACACTCTCTGATATACCCCACACCCCTCACTGTAACACTCTCTGATATACCCCACACCCCTCACTGTAACACGCTCTGATATACCCCACACCCCTCGCTGTAACGCTCTCTGATATACCACACAACCCTCACTGTAACACTGATATATCCCACGCCCCTCACTGTAACACTGATATACCCCACACCCCTCACTGTAACACTCTCTGATATACCCCACACCCCTCACTGTAACACGCTCTGATATACCCCACACCCCTCGCTGTAACGCTCTCTGATATACCACACAACCCTCACTGTAACACTGATATACCCCACACCCCTCATTGTAACACTCTCTGATGTAGCCCACATCCCTCACTGTAACACTGCTAAGCCCCACACCCCTCACTGTAACACTGATATATCCCACGCCCTTCGCTGTAACACTGATATACCCCACACCCCTCACTGTAACACTGATATACCCCACACCCCTCACTGTAACACTCTCTGATGTACCCCACAACCCTCACTGTAACACTGATATACCCCACACCACTCACTGTAACACAGATATATACCACGCCCCTCACTGTAACACTGATAAGCCCCACACCCCTCACTGTAACACTGATATACACCACACCCCTCACTGTAACACTCTCTGATATACCCCACACCCCTCAATGTAACACTGATATACCCCACACCCCTCACTGTAACACAGATATATCCCACACTCCTCACTGTAACACTGATATACCCCACACCCCTCACTGTAACACTGATATACCCCACATCCCTCACTGTAACACTGATATACCCTACACCCCTCACTGTAACACTGATGTACCCCATGCCCCTCACTGTAACACTGATATACCCCACACCCCTCACTGTAACACTGATATACCCCATGCCCCTCTCCATAACACTGATATACCCCACACCCCTCACTGTAACACTGATATAGCACACACCCCTCACTGTAACACTATATACCCCACACCCCTCACTGTAACACTGATATACCCCACACCCCTCACTGTAACACTGATATACCCCACACTCCTCACTGTAACACTGATATACCCCACACCCCTCACTGTAACACAGATATACCCCACACCCCTCACTGTAACACTGATATACCCCACACCCCTCACTGTAACACTGATATACACCACACCCCTCACTGTAACACTGATATACCCCATGCCCCTAACAGTAACATTGATATACCCCACACCCCTCACTGTAACACAGATATACCCCATGCCCCTCACTGGAACACTGATATACCCCACACCCCTCACTGTAACACTGATATACCACACACCTCTCACTGTAACACTGATATAACCCACACCCCTCACTGTAACACTGATATACCCCACACCCCTCACTGTAACACTGATATACCCCACACCCTCACTGTAACACTCTCTGATATACCCCACACCCCTCACTGTAACACTCTCTGGTATACCCCACAACCCTCACTGTAACACTCTCTGATATACCTCACACCACTCACTGTAACACTGTTATACTCCACACTCCTCACTGTAACACTGATATATCCCACACCCCTAACTGTAACACTGATATACCCCATGCCCCTCACTGTAACACTGATATACCCCACACTCCTCACTGTAACACTGATATACCCCACACCCCTCACTGTAACACTGATATACCCCATGCCCCTCACTGTAACACTGATATACCCCACACCCCTCACTGTAACACTGATATACCTCATGCCCCTTACTGTAACACTGATAATCCCCACACCCCTCACTGTAACACTGATATACCACACACCCCTCACTGTAACACTGATATACCCTACACCCCTCACTGTAACACTGATATACCCCATGCCCCTCACTGTAACACTGATATACCCCACACCCCTCACTGTAACACTGATATAGCACACACCCCTCACTGTAACACTATATACCCCACACCCCTCACTGTAACACTGATATACCCCACACCCCTCACTGTCACACTGATATACCCCACAATCCTCACTGTAACACTGATATACCCCACACCCCTCACTGTAACACAGATATACCCCACACCCCTCACTGTAACACTGATATACCCCACACCCCTCACTGTAACACTGATATACCCCACACCCCTCACTGTAACACTGATATACCCCATGCCCCTCACAGTAACACTGATATACCCCACACCCCTCACTGTAACACAGATATACCCCATGCCCCTCACTGTAACACTGATATACCCCACACCCCTCATTGTAACACTGATATACCACACACCCCTCACTGTAACACTGATATAACCCACACCCCTAACTGTAACACTGATATACCCCACACCCCTCACTGTAACACTGATATACCCCACACCCTCACTGTAACACTCTCTGATATACCCCACACCCCTCACTGTAACACTCTCTGGTATACCCCACAACCCTCACTGTAACACTCTCTGATATACCTCACACCACTCACTGTAACACTGTTATACTCCACTCTCCTCACTGTAACACTGATATATCCCACACCCCTCACTGTAACACTGATATACCCCATGCCCCTCACTGTAACACTGATATACCCCACACTCCTCACTGTAACACTGATATACCCCAACACCCCTCACTGTAACACTGATATACTCCACGCTCCTCACTGTAACACATATACCCCATGCCCCTCACTGTAACACTGATATACCCCACACCCCTCACTGTAACACTGATATACCCCACACCCCTCACTGTAACACTGATATACCCCACACCCCTCACTGTAACACTGATATACCCCACACCCCTCACTGTAACACTGATATACCCCACACCCCTCACTGTAACACTGATATACCCCACACCCCTCACTGTAACACTGATATACCCCACACCCCTCACTGTAACACTGACATACCCCACACCCCTCACTGTAACACTGATATACCCCACACCACTCACTGTAACACTGATCTACCTCATGCCCCTCACTGTAACACTGATAATCCCCACACCCCTCACTGTAACACTGATATACCACACACCCCTCACTGTAACACTGATATACCCCACACCCCTCACTGTAACACTGATATACCCCACACCCCTCACTGGAACACTGATATACCCCACACTCCTCACTGTAACACTGATATACCCCACACCCCTCATTGTAACACTGATATACCCCACATCCCTCACTGTAACACTGATATACCCCACACCCCTCACTGTAACACTGATATACCCCACACCCCTCACTGTAACACTGATATACCCCATGCCCCTCACAGTAACACTGATATACCCCACACCCCTCACTGTAACACTGATATACCCCATGCCCCTCACTGTAACACTGATATACCCCACACACCTCACTGTAACACTGATTTACCACACACCCCTCACTGTAACACTGATGTACCCCACACCCCTCACTGTAACACTGATATACCCCACACCCCTCACTGTAACACTGATATACCCCACACCCCTCACTGTAACACTGATATACCCCACGCCCCTCACTGTAACACTCTCTGATATACCCCACACCCCTCACTGTAACACTCTCTGGTATACCCCACAACCCTCACTGTAACACTCTCTGATACACCTCACACCACTCACTGTAACACTGATATACTCCACACTCTTCACTGTAACACTGATATATCCCACACCCCTCACTGTAACACTGATATACCCCATGCCTCTCACTGTAACACTGATATACCCCACACTCCTCACTGTAACACTGATATACCCCACACCCCTCACTGTAACACTGATATACGCCACACTCCTCACTGTAACACTGATATACCCCATGCCCCTCACTGTAACAAGGATATATCCCACACCCCTCACTGTAACCCTCTCTGTTATAACATACCCCCCTCATTGCAACACATCCTGTTATACCCAACACCCCTCACGGTAACACTCTATGATATACCCCACACCCCTCCCTGTAACACTCTCTGATATACCCCACACCCCTCACTGTAACACTCTCTGATATACTCCACACCCCTCACTGTAACTCTCTCTGATATACCCAACACCCCTCACTGTAACACTCTCTGATATACCCCACACCCCTCACCGTAATACTCTCTGATATACCCCACAGTCCTCACTGTAACACTGATATGTCCCACACCACTCACGGTAACACATATAGACCCCACACCCCTCACTGTAACACTCTCTAAAATACCCCACACCTTTCACTGTAACAGTCTCTGATATACACCACACCCCTCACTGTAACAGTCTCTGATATACACCACACCCCTCACTGTAACACTCTCTAATATACCCCACACCACTCACTGTAACACAGATATACCCCACACCCCTCACTGTAACACTCTCTGATTTACCCCACGCCCCTCACTGTAACACTCTGATATACCCCACACCCCTCACTGTAACACTGATATACCCCACACCTCTCACTGTAACACTCTGATATACCCCACACCCCTCACTGTGCCACTCTCTGATATACCCCACACCCCTCACTGTAACACTCTCAGATATACCCCACACCCCTAACTGTAACACTCTGTGATATACACATCACCCCTCACTGTAACACTCTCAGATATACCCCACATCCCTCACTGTAACACACTCAAATATACCCCACACCCCTCACTGTAACACACTCTGATATACCCCACACCCCTCACTGTAACACTCTCTGATATACCCCACACCCCTCACTGTAACACACTCTGATATACCCCAAAACCCTCACTGTAACACACTCTGATATACCCCACACCCCTCACTGTAACACTCTCTGATATACCACACAGCCCTCACTGTAACACTCTGAGATACCCCACCCCCTCACGGTAACATACTCTGATATACCCCATACCCCTCACTGTAACACTCTGATATACCCCACACCCCTCACTGTAACACTCTCTGATATACCCCACACCCCTCACTGTAACACTCTCTGATATACCCCACACCCCTCACTGTAACACTGATATACCCCACACCCCTCACTGTAACTCTCTGATATAACCCACACCCCTCACTGTAACACACTCTCATATACCCCACACCCCTCACTGTAACACTCTGATATACCCGACACCCCTCACTGTAACACTCTCTGATATACCCCACACCCCTCACTGTAACACTCTCTGATATAGCCCACACCCCTCACTGTAACTCTCTCTGGTATACCCCACACCCCTCACTGTAACTCTCTCTGGTATACCCCACACCCCTCACTGTAACTCCCTCTGGTATCCTCCACACCCCTCACTGTAACACTCTCTGATATACCACACACCCCTCACTGTAACACCCTGATATGCCCCACACACCTCACTGTAACACTCTGATATACCCGACACCCCTCACTGTAACACACTCTGATATACCCCACACCCCTCACTGTAACACTCTGATATACCCCCACACCCCTCACTGTAACACTCTCTGATATACCCCACACCCCTCACTGTAACACTCTCTGATATACCCCACACCCCTCACTGTAACACGCTCTGATATACCCCACACCCCTCGCTGTAACGCTCTCTGATATACCACACAACCCTCACTGTAACACTGATATACCCCACACCCCCCACTGTAACACTGATATACCCCACACCCCTCACTGTAACATTGCTAAGCCCCACACCCCTCACTGTAACACTGATATATCCCATGCCCCTCACTGTAACACTGATATACCCCACACCCCTCACTGTAACACTGATATACCCCACACCCCTCACTGTAACACTCTCTGATGTAGCCCACATCCCTCACTGTAACACTGCTAAGCCCCACACCCCTCACTGTAACACTGATATATCCCACGCCCCTCGCTGTAACACTGATATACCACACACCCCTCACTGTAACACTGATATACCCCACACCCCTCACTGTAACACTCTCTGATGTACCCCACATCCCTCACTGTAACACTGATATACCCCACACCACTCACTGTAACACTGATATATCCCACACCCCTCACTGTAACACTGATATATCCCACACCCCTCACTGTAACACAGATATATACCACGCCCCTCACTGTAACACTGATAAGCCCCACACCCCTCACTGTAACACTGATATACCCCACACCCCTCACTGTAACACTCTCTGATATAACCCACACCCCTCATTGTAACACTGATATACCCCACAACCCTCACTGTAACACAGATATATCCCACGCCCCTCACTGTAACACTGATATACCCCAAACCCCTCACTGTAACACAGATATACCCCACACCCCTCACTGTAACACTGATATATCCCACACCCCTCACAGTAACACTGATATACCCCACACCCCTCACTGTAACACTGATATACCCCATGCCCCTCACAGTAACATTGATATACCCCACACCCCTCACTGTAACACTGATATACCACACACCCCTCACAGTAACACTGATATAACCCACACCCCTCACTGTAACACTGATATACCCCACACCCCTCACTGTAACACTGATATACCCCACACCCTCACTGTAACACTCTCTGATATACCCCACACCCCTCACTGTAACACTCTCTGGTATACCCCACAACCCTCACTGTAACACTGTTATACTCCACACTCCTCACTGTAACACTGATATATCCCACACCCCTCACTGTAACACTGTTATACTCCACACTCCTCACTGTAACACTGATATATCCCACACCCCTCACTGTAACACTGATATACCACATGCCCCTCACTGTAACACTGATACACCCCACACTCCTCACTGTAACACTGATATACCCCACACCCCTCACTGTAACACTGATATACCCCAGGCCCCTCACTTTAACACTGATATACCCCACACACCTCACTGTAACACTGATATACCACACACCCCTCACTGTAACACTGATATACCCCACACCCCTCACTGTAACACTGATATAACCCACACCCCTCACTGTAACACTGATATACCCCACACCCCTCACTGTAACACTGATATACCCCACACCCCTCACTGTAACACTCTTTGATATACCCCACACCCCTCACTGTAACACTCTCTGGTATACCCCACAACCGTCACTGTAACACTCTCTGATACACCTCACACCACTCACTGTAACACTGATATACTCCACACTCCTCACTGTAACACTGATATATCAAACACCCCTCACTGTAACACTGATATACCCCACACCCCTCACTGTAACACTCTCTGATATACTCCACAACCCTCACTGTAACTCTCTCTGATATACCCCACACCCCTCACCGTAATACTCTCTGACATACCCCACAGTCCTCACTGTAACACTGATATGTCCCACACCACTCACGGTAACACATATAGACCCCACACCCCTCACTGTAACACTCTCTAAAATACCCCACACCTTTCACTGTAACAGTCTCTGATATACACCACACCCCTCACTGTAACAGTCTCTGATATACACCACACCCCTCACTGTAACACTCTCTAATATACCCCACACCACTCACTGTAACACAGATATACCCCACACCCCTCACTGTAACACTCTCTGATTTACCCTACGCCCCTCACTGTAACACTCTGATATACCCCACACCCCTCACTGTAACACTGATATACCCCACACCTCTCACTGTAACACTCTGATATACCCCACACCCCTCACTGTGCCACTCTCTGATATACCCCACACCCCTCACTGTAACACTCTCAGATATACCCCACACCCCTAACTGTAACACTCTGTGATATACCCATCACCCCTCACTGTAACACTCTCAGATATACCCCACATCCCTCACTGTAACACACTCAAATATACCCAACACCCCCCACTGTAACACACTCTGATATACCCCACACCCCTCACTGTAACACTCTCTGATATACCCCACACCCCTCACTGTAACACACTCTGATATACCCCAAACCCCTCACTGTAACACACTCTGATATACCCCACACCCCTCACTGTAACACTCTCTGATATACCACACAGCCCTCACTGTAACACTCTGAGATACCCCACCCCCTCACGGTAACATACTCTGATATACCCCATACCCCTCACTGTAACACTCTGATATACCCCACACCCCTCACTGTAACACTCTCTGACATACCCCACACCCCTCACTGTAACACTCTCTGATATACCCCACACCCCTCACTGTAACACTGATATACCCCACACCCCTCACTGTAACTCTCTGATATAACCCACACCCCTCACTGTAACACACTCTCATATACCCCACACCCCTCACTGTAACACTCTGATATACCCGACACCCCTCACTGTAACACTCTCTGATATACCCCACACCCCTCACTCTAACACTCTCTGATATAGCCCACACCCCTCACTGTAACTCTCTCTGGTATACCCCACACCCCTCACTGTAACTCTCTCTGGTATACCCTACACCCCTCACTGTAACTCCCTCTGGTATACTCCACACCCCTCACTGTAACACTCTCTGATATACCACACACCCCTCACTGTAACACCCTGATATGCCCCACACACCTCACTGTAACACTCTGATATACCCGACACCCCTCACTGTAACACACTCTGATATACCCCACACCCCTCACTGTAACACTCTGATATACCCCCACACCCCTCACTGTAACACTCTCTGATATACCCCACACCCCTCACTGTAACACTCTCTGATATACCACACAACCCTCACTGTAACACTGATATACCCCACACCCCCCACTGTAACACTGATATTTCCCACACCCCTCACTGTAACATTGCTAAGCCCCACACCCCTCACTGTAACACTGATATATCCCATGCCCCTCACTGTAACACTGATATACCCCACACCCCTCACTGTAACACTGATATACCCCACACCCCTCACTGTAACACTCTCTGATGTAGCCCACATCCCTCACTGTAACACTGCTAAGCCCCACACCCCTCACTGTAACACTGATATATCCCACGCCCCTCGCTGTAACACTGATATACCACACACCCCTCACTGTAACACTAATATACCCCACACCCCTCACTGTAACACTCTCTGATGTACCCCACATCCCTCACTGTAACACTGATATACCCCACACCACTCACTGTAACACTGATATATCCCACACCCCTCACTGTAACACTGATATATCCCACACCCCTCACTGTAACACAGATATATACCACGCCCCTCACTGTAACACTGATAAGCCCCACACCCCTCACTGTAACACTGATATACCCCACACCCCTCACTGTAACACTCTCTGATATAACCCACACCCCTCACTGTAACACTGATATACCCCACACCCCTCACTGTAACACAGATATATCCCACGCCCCTCACTGTAACACTGATATACCCCAAACCCCTCACTGTAACACAGATATACCCCACACCCCTCACTGTAACACTGATATACCCCACACCCCTCACAGTAACACTGATATATCCCACACCCCTCACTGTAACACTGATATACCCCATGCCCCTCACAGTAACATTGATATACCCCACACCCCTCACTGTAACACCGATATACCCCATGGCCCTCACTGTAACACTGATATACCCCACACCCCTCACTGTAACACTGATATACCACACACCCCTCACTGTAACACTGATATAACCCACACCCCTCACTGTAACACTGATATACCCCACACCCCTCACTGTAACACTGATATACCCCACACCCTCACTGTAACACTCTCTGATATACCCCACACCCCTCACTGTAACACTCTCTGGTATACCCCACAACCCTCACTGTAACACTCTCTGATATACCTCACACCACTCACTGTAACACTGTTATACTCCACACTCCTCACTGTAACACTGATATATCCCACACCCCTCACTGTAACACTGATATACCCCATGCCCCTCACTGTAACACTGATATACCCCACACTCCTCACTGTAACACTGATATACCCCACACCCCTCAAGTAACACTGATATACTCCACACTCCTCACTGTAACACTGATATACCCCATGCCCCTCACTGTAACACTGATATACCCCACACCCCTCACTGTAACACTGATATACCTCATGCCCCTCACTGTAACACTGATAATCCCCACACCCCTCACTGTAACACTGATATACCACACACCCCTCACTGTAACACTGATATACCCCACACCCCTCACTGTAA
Source organism: Scyliorhinus torazame (assembly GCF_047496885.1). Lineage (NCBI taxonomy): Eukaryota > Metazoa > Chordata > Chondrichthyes > Carcharhiniformes > Scyliorhinidae > Scyliorhinus > Scyliorhinus torazame. The sequence continues at coordinate 28,603,280 of NC_092733.1, read as the reverse complement.
CACTGATATACCCCACACGTCTCACTGTAACACTGATATACCCCACACTCCTCACTGTAACACTGATATACCCCACACCCCTCATTGTAACACTGATATACCCCACATCCCTCACTGTAACACTGATATGCCCCACACCCCTCACTGTAACACTGATATACCCCACACCCCTCACTGTAACACTGATATACCCCATGCCCCTCACAGTAACACTGACATACCCCACACCCCTCACTGTAACACTGATATACCCCAGGCCCCTCACTGTAACACTGATATACCCCACACACCTCACTGTAACACTGATATACCACACACCCCTCACTGTAACACTGATATACCCCACACCCCTCACTGTAACACTGATATACCCCACATCCCTCACTGTAACACTGATATACCCCACACCCCTCACTGTAACACTGATATACCCCACGCCCCTCACTGTAACACTCTCTGATATACCCCAGACCCCTCACTGTAACACTCTCTGGTATACCCCACAACCCTCACTGTAACACTCTCTGATACACCTCACACCACTCACTGTAACACTGATATACTCCACACTCCTCACTGTAACACTGATATATCCCACACCCCTCACTGTAACACTGATATACCCCATGCCTCTCACTGTAACACTGATATACCCCACACTCCTCACTGTAACACTGATATACCCCACACCCCTCACTGTAACACTGATATACGCCACACTCCTCACTGTAACACTCACTGATATACCCCATGCCCCTCACTGTAACAAGGATATATCCCACACCCCTCACTGTAACACTCTCTGTTATAACATACCCCCCTCATTGCAACACATCCTGTTATACCCAACACCCCTCACGGTAACACTCTATGATATACCCCACACCCCTCCCTGTAACACTCTCTGATATACCCCACACCCCTCACTGTAACACTCTCTGATATACTCCACAACCCTCACTGTAACTCTCTCTGATATACCCATCACCCCTCACTGTAACACTCTCTGATATACCCCACACCCCTCACCGTAATACTCTCTGATATACCCCACAGTCCTCACTGTAACACTGATATGTCCCACACCACTCACGGTAACACATATAGACCCCACACCCCTCACTGTAACACTCTCTAAAATACACCACACCTTTCACTGTAACAGTCTCTGATATACACCACACCCCTCACTGTAACAGTCTCTGATATACACCACACCCCTCACTGTAACACTCTCTAATATACCCCACACCACTCACTGTAACACAGATATACCCCACACCCCTCACTGTAACACTCTCTGATTTACCCCACGCCCCTCACTGTAACACTCTGATATACCCCACACCCGTCACTGTAACACTGATATACCCCACACCTCTCACTGTAACGCTCTGATATACCCCACACCCCTCATTGTGCCACTCTCTGATATACCCCACACCCCTCACTTTAACACTCTCAGATATACCCCACACCCCTAACTGTAACACTCTGTGATATACCCATTACCCCTCACTGTAACACTCTCAGATATACCCCACACCCCTCACTGTAACACACTCAAATATACCCCACACCCCTCACTGTAACACACTCTGATATACCCCACACCCCTCACTGTAACACTCTCTGATATACCCCACACCCCTCACTGTAACACACTCTGATATACCCCACACCCCTCACTGTAACACACTCTGATATACCCCACACCCCTCACTGTAACACTCTCTGATATACCACACAGCCCTCACTGTAACACTCTGAGATACCCCACCCCCTCATGGTAACATACTCTGATATACCCCATACCCCTCACTGTAACACTCTGATATACCCCACACCCCTCACTGTAACACTCTCTGATATACCCCACACCCCTCACTGTAACACTCTCTGATATTCCCCACACCCCTCACTGTAACACTGATATACCCCACACCCCTCACTGTAACTCTCTGATATAACCCACACCCCTCACTGTAACACACTCTCATATACCCCACACCCCTCACTGTAACACTCTGATATACCCGACACCCCTCACTGTAACACTCTCTGATATACCCCACACCCCTCACTGTAACACTCTCTGATATAGCCCACACCCCTCACTGTAACTCTCGCTGGCATACCCCACACCGCTCACTGTAACTCTCTCTGGTATACCCCACACCCCTCACTGTAACTCCCTCTGGTATACTCCACACCCCTCACTGTAACACTCTCTGATGTACCACACACCCCTCACTGTAACACCCTGATATACCCCACACACCTCACTGTAACAATCTGATATACCCGACACCCCTCACTGTAACACACTCTGATATACCCCACACCCCTCACTGTAACACTCTGATATACCCCCACACCCCTCACTGTAACACTCTCTGATATACCCCACACCCCTCACTGTAACACTCTCTGATATACCCCACACCCCTCACTGTAACACGCTCTGATATACCCCACACCCCTCGCTGTAACGCTCTCTGATATACCACACAACCCTCACTGTAACACTGATATACCCCACACCCCCCACTGTAACACTGATATACCGCACACCCCTCACTGTAACACTGCTAAGCCCCACACCCCTCACTGTAACACTGATATATCCCACGCCCCTCACTGTAACACTGATATACCCCACACCCCTCACTGTAACACTGATATACCCCACACCCCTCACTGTAACACTCTCTGATGTAGCCCACATCCCTCACTGTAACACTGCTAAGCCCCACACCCCTCACTGTAACACTGATATATCCCACGCTCCTCGCTGTAACACTGATATACCCCACACCCCTTACTGTAACACTGATATACCCCACACCCCTCACTGTAACCCTCTCTGATGTACCCCACATCCCTCACTGTAACACTGATATACCCCACACCACTCACTGTAACACTGATATACGCCACACTCCTCACTGTAACACTGATATACCCCACACCCCTCACTGTAACACAGATATACCCCACACCCCTCACTGTAACACTGATATACGCCACACTCCTCACTGTAACACTGATATACCCCACACCCCTCACTGTAACACTGATATATCCCACACCACTCACTGTAACACAGATATATACCACGCCCCTCACTGTAACACTGATAAGCCCCACACCCCTCACTGTAACACTGATATACCCCACACCCCTCACTGTAACACTCTCTGATATAACCCACACCCCTCACTGTAACACTGATATACCCCACACCCCTCACTGTAACACTGATATACCCCAGACCCCTCACTGTAACACTGATATACGCCACACTCCTCACTGTAACACTGATATACCCCACACCCCTCACTGTAACACAGATATACCCCACACCCCTCACTGTAACACTGATATACCCCACACCCCTCACTGTAACACTGATATACCCCACACCCCTCACTGTAACACTGATATACCCCATGCCCCTCACAGTAACACTGATATACCCCACACCCCTCACTGTAACACTGATATACCCCATGCCCCTCACTGTAACACTGATATACCCCACACCCCTCACTGTAACACTGATATACCACACACCCCTCACTGTAACACTGATATAACCCACACCCCTCACTGTAACACTGATATACCCCACACCCCTCACTGTAACACTGATATACCCCACACCCTCACTGTAACACTCTCTGATATACCCCACACCCCTCACTGTAACACTCTCTGGTATACCCCACAACCCTCACTGTAACACTCTCTGATATACCTCACACCACTCACTGTAACACTGATATACTCCACACTCCTCACTGTAACACTGATATATCCCACACCCCTCACTGTAACACTGATATACCCCATGCCCCTCACTGTAACACTGATATACCCCACACTCCTCACTGTAACACTGACATACCCCACACCCCTCATTGTAACACTGATATACTCCACACTCCTCACTGGAACAGTGATATACCCCATGCCCCTCACTGTAACTCTCTGATATACCCCACACCGCTCACTGTAACACTGATATACCCCACACCTCTCACTGTAACACTCTGATATACCCCACACCCCTCACTGTGCCACTCTCTGATATACCCCACACCCCTCACTGTAACACTCTCAGATATACCCCACACCCCTCACTGTAACAGTCTCTGATATACACCACACCCCTCACTGTAACACTCTCTAATATACCCCACACCACTCACTGTAACACAGATATACCCCACACCCCTCACTGTAACACTCTCTGATATACCCCACGCCCCTCACTGTAACTCTCTGATATACCCCACACCCCTCACTGTAACACTGATATACCCCACACCTCTCACTGTAACACTCTGATATACCCCACACCCCTCACTGTGCCACTCTCTGATATACCCCACACCCCTCACTGTAACACTCTCAGATATACCCCACACCCCTCACTGTAACACACTCAAATATACCCCACACCCCTCACTGTACCACACTCTGATATACCCCACACCCCTCACTGTAACACTCCTGATATACCCCACACCCCTCACTGTAACACACTCTGATATACCCCACACCCCTCACTGTAACACACTCTGATATACCCCACACCCCTCACTGTAACACTCTCTGATATACCACACACCCCTCACTGTAACACTGATATACTCCACACTCCTCACTGGAACAGTGATATACCCCATGCCCCTCACTGTAACACTGATATACCCCACACCCCTCACTGTAACACTGATATACCTCATGCCCCTCACTGTAACACTGATAATCCACACACCCATCACTGTAACACTGATATACCCCACACCCCTCACTGTAACACTGATATACCCCACACCCATCACTGTAACACTGATATACCCCACACTCCTCACTGTAACACTGATATACCCCACACCCCTCATTGTAACACTGATATGCCCCACACCCCTCACTGTAACACTGATATACCACACACCCCTCACTGTAACACTGATATACCCCACACCCCTCACTGTAACACTGATATACCCCAGGCCCCTCACAGTAACACTGATATACCCCACACCCCTCACTGTAACACTGATATACCCCATGCCCCTCACTGTAACACTGATATACCCCACACACCTCACTGTAACACTGATATACCACACACCCCTCACTGTAACACAGATATACCCCACACCCCTCACTGTAACACTGATATACACCACACCCCTCACTGTAACACTGATATACCCCACACCCCTCACTGTAACACTGATATACACCACGCCCCTCACTGTAACACTCTCTGATATACCCCACACCCCTCACTGTAACACTCTCTGATATACCCCACACCCCTCACTGTAACACTCTCTGGTATACCCCACAACCCTCACTGTAACACTCTCTGATACACTTCACACCACTCACTGTAACACTGATATACTCCACACTCCTCACTGTAACACTGATATATCCCACACCCCTCACTGTAACACTGATATACCCGATGCCCCTCACTGTAACACTTATATACCCCACACTCCTCACTGTAACACTGATATACCCCACACCCCTCACTGTAACACTGAGATACGCCACACTCCTCACTGTAACATTGATATACCCCATGCCCCTCACTGTAACACAGATATATCCCACACCCCTCACTGTAACACTCTCTGTTATAACATACCCTCCTCATTGCAACACATCCTGTTATACCCAACACCCCTCACGGTAACACTCCATGATATACCCCACACCCCTCCCTGTAACACTCTCTGATATACCCCACACCCCTCACTGTAACACTCTCTGATATACTCCACACCCCTCACTGTAACTCTCTCTGATATACCCCACACCCCTCACTGTAACACTCTCTGATATACCCCACACCCCTCACCGTAATACTCTCTGATATACCCCACAGTCCTCACTGTAACACTGATATGTCCCACACCACTCACGGTAACACATATAGACCCCACACCCCTCACTGTAACACTCTCTAATATACCCCACACCTTTCACTGTAAAAGTCTCTGATATCCACCACACCCCTCACTGTAACAGTCTCTGATATACACCACACCCCTCACTGTAACACTCTCTAATATACCCCACACCACTCACTGTAACACAGATATACCCCACACCCCTCACTGTAACACTCTCTGATATACCCCACGCCCCTCACTGTAACTCTCTGATATACCCCACACCCCTCACTGTAACACTGATATACCCCACACCTCTCACTGTAACACTCTGATATACCCCACACCCCTCACTGTGCCACTCTCTGATATACCCCACACCCCTCACTGTAACACTCTCAGATATACCCCACACCCCTCACTGTAACACACTCAAATATACCCCACACCCCTCACTGTACCACACTCTGATATACCCCACACCCCTCACTGTAACACTCCTGATATACCCCACACCCCTCACTGTAACACACTCTGATATACCCCACACCCCTCACTGTAACACATTCTGATATACCCCACACCCCTCAATGTAACTCTCTCTGGTATACCCCACACCCCTAACTGTAACTCTCTCTGGTATACTCCACACCCTTCACTGTAACTCTCTCTGATATACATCACACCCCTCACTGTAACTCTCTGGTATACCCCACACCCCTCACTGTAATTCTCTCTGATATACCCATTACCCCTCACTGTAACACTCTGATATACCCCACACCCCTCACTGTAACACTCTCTGATATACCCCACACCCCTCACTGTAACACTCTCTGATATACCCCACACCCCTCACTGTAACACTGATATACCCCACACCCCTCACTGTAACTCTCTGATATACCCGACACCGCTCACTGTAACACTCTTTGATATACCCCACACCCCTCACTGTAACACTCTCTGATATAGCCCACACCCCTCACTGTAACTCTCTCTGGTATACCCCACACCCCTCACTGTAACTCTCTCTGGTATACCCCACACCCCTCACTGTAACTCCCTCTGGTATACTCCACACACCTCACTGTAACACTCTCTGATATACCACACACCCCTCACTGTAACACCCTGATATACCCGACACCCCTCACTGTAACACACTCTGATATACCCCACACCCCTCACTGTAACACTCTGATATACCCCCACACCCCTCACTGTAACACTCTCTGATATACCCCACACCCCTCACTGTAACACTCTCTGATATACCCCACACCCCTCACTGTAACACTCTCTGATATACCCCACACCCCTCACTGTAACACGCTCTGATATACCCCACACCCCTCGCTGTAACGCTCTCTGATATACCACACAACCCTCAAAGTAACTCTCTCTGGTATACCCCTCACCCCTCACTGTAACACAGATATACCCCACACCCCTCACTGTAACACATTCTGATATACCCCACACCCCTCAATGTAACTCTCTCTGGTATACCCCACACCCCTAACTGTAACTCTCTCTGGTATACACCACACCCTTCACTGTAACTCTCTCTGATATACATCACACCCCTCACTGTAACTCTCTGGTATACCCCACACCCCTCACTGTAATTCTCTCTGGTATACTCCACAGCCCTCACTGTAACACTCTCTGATATACCCCACACCCCTCACTGTAACTCTCTCTGGTATTCCCCACACCCCTCACTGTAACTCTCTCTGGTATACTCCACACCCCTCACTGTAATACTCTCTGATATACCCCATACCCCTCACTGTAACTCTCTCTGGTATACCCCACACCCCTCACTGTAACACTCTCTGATACACCCCACACCTCTCACTGTAACACTCTCTGATATACCCCACACCCCTCACTGTAACTCTCTCTGGTATACCCTACACCCCTCACTGTAACACTCTCTGATATCCCCACACCCCTCACTGTAACACTCTCTGATATGCCCCACACCCCTCACTGTAACACTCTCTGGTATACCCCACACCCCGCACTGTAACTCTCTGGTATACCCCACACCCCTCACTGTTACTCTCTCTGGTATACTCCACACCCCTCACTGAAACTCTCTCTGGTATACTCCACACCCCTCACTATCACTCTCTCTGATATACCCCACACCCCTCACTGTAACACTCTCTGATATACCCCACACCCCTCACTGTAACACTCTCTGATATACCCCACACCCCTCACTGCAACACTCTCTGCTATACCCCACACCCCTCACTGTAACTCTCTCTGGTATACCCCACACCCCTCACTGTAACTCTCTTTGGTATAACCCACACCCCTCACTGTAACTCTCTGGTGTACCCCACACCCCTCACTGTAACTCTCTCTGGTATACTCCACACACCTCACTATCACTCTCTCTGATATACCCCACACCCCTCACTGTAACACTCTCTGATATACCCCACACCCCTCACTGTAACACTCTCTGATATACCCCACGCCCCTCACTGCAACACTCTCTGCTATACCCTACACCCCTCACTGTAACTCTCTGGTATAGCCCACACCCCTCACTGTAACTCTCTCTGGTATACCCCACACCCCTCACTGTAACACTCTCTGATATACCCCACACCCCTCACTGTAACTCTCTCTGGTATACCCCACACCCCTCACTTTAACTGTCTCTGGTATACCCCACCCCCTCACTGTAACTCTCTCTGGTATACCCCACACCCCTCACTGTAACTCTCTGGTATCCCCCACACCCCTCACTTTGATTCTCTGATATACTCCACACCCCTCACTGTAACTCTCTCTGATATACCCCACACCCCTCACTGTAACACGCTCTGATATACCCCAAACACCTCACTGTAACTCTCTCTGATATACCCCACATCCCCACTGTAACACTCTCTGATATACCCCACACCCCTCACTGTAACTCTCTCTGGTATACCCCACACCCCTCACTGTAACTCTCTTTGGTATAACCCACACCCCTCACTGTAACTCTCTCGGATATACCCCACATCCCTCACTGTAACTCTCTCTGGTATACTCCACACCCCTCACTGTAACACTCTCTGCTACACCCCACACCCCTCACTGTAACGCTCTCTGGTATACCCCACACCCCTCTCTGTAACTCTCTCTGGTATACCGCACACCCCTCACTGTAACTCTCTGGAATATCCCACACCCCTCACTGTAACTCTCTCTGGTATACCCCACACCCCTCACTATAGCACTCTCTGGTATACTCCACACCCCTCACTGTAACACTCTCTGATATACCCCACACCCCTCACTGTAACTCTCTCTGGTATACCCCACACCCCTCACTGTAACTCTCTCTGGTATACCCCACACCCCTCACTGTAACTCTCTGATATACCCCACACCCCCCACTGTAACACTCTGGTATACCCCACACCCCTCACTGTAACTCTCTGATATACCCGACACCCCTCACTGTAACACTCTTTGATATACCCCACACCCCTCACTGCAACACTCTCTGATATAGCCCACACCCCTCACTGTAACTCTCTCTGGTATACCCCACACCCCTCACTGTAACTCTCTCTGGTATACCCCACACCCCTCACTGTAACTCCCTCTGGTATACTCCACACCCCTCACTGTAACACTCTCTGATATACCACACACCCCTCACTGTAACACCCTGATATACCCGACACCCCTCTCTGTAACACACTCTGATATACCCCACACCCCTCACTGTAACACTCTGATATACCCCCACACCCCTCACTGTAAAACTCTCTGATATACCCCACACCCCTCACTGTAACACTCTCTGATATACCCCACACCCCTCACTGTAACACTCTCTGATATACCCCACACCCCTCACTGTAACACGCTCTGATATACCCCACACCCCTCGCTGTAACGCTCTCTGATATACCACACAACCCTCAAAGTAACTCTCTCTGGTATACCCCTCACCCCTCACTGTAACACAGATATACCCCACACCCCTCACTGTAACACATTCTGATATACCCCACACCCCTCACTGTAACTCTCTCTGGTATACCCCACACCCCTAACTGTAACTCTCTCTGGTATACTCCACACCCTTCACTGTAACTCTCTCTGATATACCTCACACCCCTCACTGTAACTCTCTGGTATAACCCACACCCCTCACTGTAATTCTCTCTGGTATACTCCACACCCCTCACTGTAACACTCTCTGATATACCCCACACCCCTCACTGTAACTCTCTCTGGTATACCCCACACCCCTCACTGTAACTCTCTCTGGTATACTCCACACCCCTCACTGTAACACTCTCTGATATACCCCACACCCCTCACTGTAACTCTCTCTGGTATACCCCACACCCCTCACTGTAACACTCTCCGATACACCCCACACCTCTCACTGTAACACTCTCTGATATAGCCCACACCCCTCACTGTAACTCTCTCTGGTATACCCTTCACCCCTCACTGTAACACTCTCTGATATCCCCACACCCCTCACTGTAACACTCTCTGATATGCCCCACACCCCTCACTGTAACACTCTCTGGTATACCACACACCCCTCACTGTAACTCTCTGGTATACCCCACACCCCTCACTGTAACACTCTCTGGTATACCCCACACCCCGCACTGTAACTCTCTGGTATACCTCACACCCCTCACTGTTACTCTCTCTGGTATACCCCACACCCCTACTGTAACTCTCTCTGGTATACTCCACACCCCTCACTGTAACTCTCTCTGGTATACCCCACACCCCTCACTGTAACTCTCTCTGGTATCGCCCACACCCCTCACTGTAACTCTCTCTGGTATACTCCACACCCCTCACTGTAACTCTCTCTGGTATACCCCACACCCCTCACTGTAACTCTCTGGTATCCCCCACACCCCTCACTTTGACTCTCTGATATACTCCACACCCCTCACTGTAACTCTCTCTGATATACCCCACACCCCTCACTGTAACACTCTCTGATATACCCCAAACACCTCACTGTAACTCTCTCTGATATACCCCACACCCCCACTGTAACACTCTCTGATATACCCCAGACCCCTCACTGTAACTCTCTCTGATATACCCCACATCCCTCACTGTAACTCTCTCTGGTATAACCCACACCCCTCACTGTAACTCTCTCGGATATACCCCACATCCCTCACTGTAACTCTCTCTGGTATACTCCACACCCCTCACTGTAACACTCTCTGCTACACCCCACACCCCTCACTGTAACGCTCTCTGGTATACCCCACACCCCTCACTGTAACTCTCTCTGGTATACCGCACACCCCTCACTGTAACTCTCTGGTATACCCCACACCCCTCACTGTAACTCTCTCTGGTATACCCCTCACTATAGCACTCTCTGGTATACTCCACACCCCTCACTGTAACACTCTCTGATATACCCCACACCCCTCACTGTAACTCTCTCTGGTATACCCCACACCCCTCACTGTAACTCTCTCTGGTATACCACACACCCCTCACTGTAACTCTCTGATATACCCCACACCCCTCACTGTAACACTCTGGTATACCCCACACCCCTCACTGTAACTCTCTCTGGTATACCCCACACCCCTCACTGTAACTCTCTGGTATACCCCACACCCCTCACTGTAACTCTCTCTGGTATACTCCGCACCCCTCACTGTAACACTCTCTGCTACACCCCACACCCCTCACTGTAACTCTCTCTGGTATACCCCACACCCCTCACTGTAACTCTCTGATATACCCCACACCCCTCACTGTAACTCTCTCTGGTATACCCCACACCCCTCACTGTAACTCTCTGGTATACCCCACACCCCTCACTGTAACTCTCTCTGGTATACTCCGCACCCCTCACTGTAACACTCTCTGCTACACCCCACACCCCTCACTGTAACTCTCTCTGGTATACCCCACACCCCTCACTGTAACTCTCTGATATACCCCACACCCCTCACTGTAACTCTCTCTGGTATACCCCACATCCCTCACTGTAACTCTCTGGTATACCCCACACCCCTCACTGTAACTCTCTCTGGTATACCCCACACCCCTCACTATAACACTCTCTGGTATACTCCACACCCCTCACTGTAACACTCTCTGATATACCCCACACCCCTAACTGTAACTCTCTCTGGTATACCCCACACCCCTCACTGTAACACTCTCTGATACACCCCACACCTCTCACTGTAACACTCTCTGATATAGCCCACACCCCTCACTGTAACTCTCTCTGGTATACCCTACACCCCTCACTGTAACACTCTCTGATATCCCCACACCCCTCACTGTAACACTCTCTGATATGCCCCACACCCCTCACTGTAACACTCTCTGGTATACCACACACCCCTCACTGTAACTCTCTGGTATACCCCACACCCCTCACTGTAACACTCTCTGGTATACCCCACACCCCGCACTGTAACTCTCTGGTATACCTCACACCCCTCACTGTTACTCTCTCTGGTATACCCCACACCCCTACTGTAACTCTCTCTGGTATACTCCACACCCCTCACTGTAACTCTCTCTGGTATACCCCACACCCCTCACTGTAACTCTCTCTGGTATCCCCCACACCCCTCACTGTAACTCTCTCTGGTATACTCCACACCCCTCACTGTAACTCTCTCTGGTATACCCCACACCCCTCACTGTAACTCTCTGGTATCCCCCACACCCCTCACTTTGACTCTCTGATATACTCCATACCCCTCACTGTAACTCTCTCTGATATACCCCACACCCCTCACTGTAACACTCTCTGATATACCCCAAACACCTCACTGTAACTCTCTCTGATATACCCCACACCCCCACTGTAACACTCTCTGATATACCCCAGACCCCTCACTGTAACTCTCTCTGATATACCCCACACCCCTCACTGTAACTCTCTCGGATATACCCCACATCCCTCACTGTAACTCTCTCTGGTATACTCCACACCCCTCACTGTAACACTCTCTGCTACACCCCACACCCCTCACTGTAATGCTCTCTGGTATACCCCACACCCCTCACTGTAACTCTCTCTGGTATACCGCACACCCCTCACTGTAACTCTCTGGTATACCCCACACCCCTCACTGTAACTCTCTCTGGTATACCCCTCACTATAGCACTCTCTGGTATACTCCACACCCCTCACTGTAACACTCTCTGATATACCCCACACCCCTCACTGTAACTCTCTCTGGTATACCCCACACCCCTCACTGTAACTCTCTCTGGTATACCCCACACCCCTCACTGTAACTCTCTGATATACCCCACACCCCTCACTGTAACACTCTGGTATACCCCACACCCCTCACTGTAACTCTCTCTGGTATACCCCACACCCCTCACTGTAACTCTCTGGTATACCCCACACCCCTCACTGTAACTCTCTCTGGTATACTCCGCACCCCTCACTGTAACACTCTCTGCTACACCCCACATCCCTCACTGTAACTCTCTCTGGTATACCCCACACCCCTCACTGTAACTCTCTCTGGTATACCCCACATCCCTCACTGTAACTCTCTGGTATACCCCACACCCCTCACTGTAACTCTCTCTGGTATACCCCACACCCCTCACTATAACACTCTCTGGTATACTCCACACCCCTCACTGTAACACTCTCTGATATACCCCACACCCCTAACTGTAACTCTCTCTGGTATACCCCACACCCCTCACTGTAACTCTCTCTGGTATACCCCACACCCCTCACTGTAACTCTCTGATATACCCCACACCCCTCACTGTAACACTCTCTGATATACCCCACTCCCCTCATTGTAACTCTCTCTGATATACCCCACACCCCTCACTGTAACTCTTTCTGATATACCCCACACCCCTCACTGTAACACTCTCTGATATACCCCACACCCCTCACTGTAACACTCTCTGGTATACCCCACACCCCTCAATGTAACTCTCTGGTATACCCCACACCCCTCACTGTAACACTCTCTGATATACCACACACCCCTCACTGTAACTCTCTCTGCTACACCCCACGCCCCTCACTGTAACTCTCTCTGGTATACCCCACACCCCTCACTGTAACTCTCTCTGATATACCCCACACCCCTCGCTGTAACGCTCTCTGATATACCACACAACCCTCAAAGTAACTCTCTCTGGTATACCCCTCACCCCTCACTGTAACACAGATATACCCCACACCCCTCACTGTAACACATTCTGATATACCCCACACCCCTCACTGTAACTCTCTCTGGTATACCCCACACCCCTAACTGTAACTCTCTCTGGTATACTCCACACCCTTCACTGTAACTCTCTCTGATATACCTCACACCCCTCACTGTAACTCTCTGGTATACCCCACACCCCTCACTGTAATTCTCTCTGGTATACTCCACACCCCTCACTGTAACACTCTCTGATATACCCCACACCACTCACTGTAACTCTCTCTGGTATACCCCACACCCCTCACTGTAACTCTCTCTGGTATACTCCACACCCCTCACTGTAACACTCTCTGATATACCCCACACCCCTCACTGTAACTCTCTCTGGTATACCCCACACCCCTCACTGTAACACTCTCTGATACACCCCACACCTCTCACTGTAACACTCTCTGATATAGCCCACACCCCTCACTGTAACTCTCTCTGGTATACCCTACACCCCTCACTGTAACACTCTCTGATATCCCCACACCCCTCACTGTAACACTCTCTGATATGCCCCAGACCCCTCACTGTAACACTCTCTGGTATACCACACACCCCTCACTGTAACTCTCTGGTATACCCCACACCCCTCACTGTAACACTCTCTGGTATACCCCACACCCCGCACTGTAACTCTCTGGTATACCTCACACCCCTCACTGTTACTCTCTCTGGTATACCCCACACCCCTACTGTAACTCTCTCTGGTATACTCCACACCCCTCACTGTAACTCTCTCTGGTATACCCCACACCCCTCACTGTAACTCTCTCTGGTATCCCCCACACCCCTCACTGTAACTCTCTCTGGTATACTCCACACCCCTCACTGTAACTCTCTCTGGTATACCCCACACCCCTCACTGTAACTCTCTGGTACCCCCACACCCCTCACTTTGACTCTCTGATATACTCCACACCCCTCACTGTAACTCTCTCTGATATACCCCACACCCCTCACTGTAACACTCTCTGATATACCCCAAACACCTCACTGTAACTCTCTCTGATATACCCCACACCCCCACTGTAACACTCTCTGATATACCCCAGACCCCTCACTGTAACTCTCTCTGATATACCCCACACCCCTCACTGTAACTCTCTCTGGTATAACCCACACCCCTCACTGTAACTCTCTCGGATATACCCCACATCCCTCACTGTAACTCTCTCTGGTATACTCCACACCCCTCACTGTAACACTCTCTGCTACACCCCACACCCCTCACTGTAACGCTCTCTGGTATACCCCACACCCCTCACTGTAACTCTCTCTGGTATACCGCACACACCTCACTGTAACTCTCTGGTATACCCCACACCCCTCACTGTAACTCTCTCTGGTATACCCCTCACTATAGCACTCTCTGGTATACTCCACACCCCTCACTGTAACACTCTCTGATATACCCCACACCCCTCACTGTAACTCTCTCTGGTATACCCCACACCCCTCACTGTAACTCTCTCTGGTATACCCCACACCCCTCACTGTAACTCTCTGATATACCCCACACCCCTCACTGTAACACTCTGGTATACCCCACACCCCTCACTGTAACTCTCTCTGGTATACCCCACACCCCTCACTGTAACTCTCTGGTATACCCCACACCCCTCACTGTAACTCTCTCTGGTATACTCCGCACCCCTCACTGTAACACTCTCTGCTACACCCCACACCCCTCACTGTAACTCTCTCTGGTATACCCCACACCCCTCACTGTAACTCTCCCTGGTATACCCCACATCCCTCACTGTAACTCTCTGGTATACCCCACACCCCTCACTGTAACTCTCTCTGGTATACCCCACACCCCTCACTATAACACTCTCTGGTATACTCCACACCCCTCACTGTAACACTCTCTGATATACCCCACACCCCTAACTGTAACTCTCTCTGGTATACCCCACATCCCTCACTGTAACACTCTCTGATACACCCCACACCTCTCACTGTAACACTCTCTGATATAGCCCACACCCCTCACTGTAACTCTCTCTGGTATACCCTACACCCCTCACTGTAACACTCTCTGATATCCCCACACCCCTCACTGTAACACTCTCTGATATGCCCCACACCCCTCACTGTAACACTCTCTGGTATACCACACACCCCTCACTGTAACTCTCTGGTATACCCCACACCCCTCACTGTAACACTCTCTGGTATACCCCACACCCCGCACTGTAACTCTCTGGTATACCTCACACCCCTCACTGTTACTCTCTCTGGTATACCCCACACCCCTACTGTAACTCTCTCTGGTATACTCCACACCCCTCACTGTAACTCTCTCTGATATACCCCACACCCCTCACTGTAACTCTCTCTGGTATCCCCCACACCCCTCACTGTAACTCTCTCTGGTATACTCCACACCCCTCACTGTAACTCTCTCTGGTATACCCCACACCCCTCACTGTAACTCTCTGGTATCCCCCACACCCCTCACTTTGACTCTCTGATATACTCCACACCCCTCACTGTAACTCTCTCTGATATACCCCAAACCCCTCACTGTAACACTCTCTGATATACCCCAAACACCTCACTGTAACTCTCTCTGATATACCCCACACCCCCACTGTAACACTCTCTGATATACCCCAGACCCCTCACTGTAACTCTCTCTGATATACCCCACACCCCTCACTGTAACTCTCTCTGGTATAACCCACACCCCTCACTGTAACTCTCTCGGATATACCCCACATCCCTCACTGTAACTCTCTCTGGTATACTCCACACCCCTCACTGTAACACTCTCTGCTACACCCCACACCCTCACTGTAACACTCTCTGGTATACCCCACACCCCTCACTGTAACTCTCTCTGGTATACCGCACACCCCTCACTGTAACTCTCTGGTATACCCCACACCCCTCACTGTAACTCTCTCTGGTATACCCCTCACTATAGCACTCTCTGGTATACTCCACACCCCTCACTGTAACACTCTCTGATATACCCCACACCCCTCACTGTAACTCTCTCTGGTATACCCCACACCCCTCACTGTAACTCTCTCTGGTATACCCCACACCCCTCACTGTAACTCTCTGATATACCCCACACCCCTCACTGTAACACTCTGGTATACCCCACACCCCTCACTGTAACTCTCTCTGGTATACCCCACACCCCTCACTGTAACTCTCTGGTATACCCCACACCCCTCACTGTAACTCTCTCTGGTATACTCCGCACCCCTCACTGTAACACTCTCTGCTACACCCCACACCCCTCACTGTAACTCTCTCTGGTATACCCCACACCCCTCACTGTAACTCTCTCTGGTATACCCCACATCCCTCACTGTAACTCTCTGGTATACCCCACACCCCTCACTGTAACTCTCTCTGGTATACCCCACACCCCTCACTATAACACTCTCTGGTATACTCCACACCCCTCACTGTAACACTCTCTGATATACCCCACACCCCTAACTGTAACTCTCTCTGGTATACCCCACACCCCTCACTGTAACTCTCTCTGGTATACCCCACACCCCTCACTGTAACTCTCTGATATACCCCACACCCCTCACTGTAACACTCTCTAATATACCCCACTCCCCTCATTGTAACTCTCTCTGATATACCCCACACCCCTCACTGTAACTCTCTCTGATATACCCCACACCCCTCACTGTAACACTCTCTGATATACCCCACACCCCTCACTGTAACACTCTCTGGTATACCCCACACCCCTCAATGTAACTCTCTGGTATACCCCACACCCCTCACTGTAACACTCTCTGATATACCCCACACCCCTCACTGTAACTCTCTCTGCTACACCCCACGCCCCTCACTGTAACTCTCTCTGGTATACCCCACACCCCTCACTGTAACTCTCTCTGGTATACCCCACACCGCTCACTGTAACTCTCTCTGGTATCCCCCACACCCCTCACTGTAACTCTCTCTGGTATACTCCACACCCCTCACTGTAACTCTCTCTGGTATCCCCCACACCCCTCACTGTAACTCTCTCTGGTATACTCCACACCCCTCACTGTAACTCTCTCTGATATACCCCACACCCCTCACTGTAACACTCTCTGATATACCCCACACCCCTCACTGTAACTCTCTCTGATATATCCCACACCCCTCACTGTAACACACTCTGATATACCCCACACCCCTCACTGTAACTCTCTCTGGTATACCCCACACCCCTTACTGTAACTCTCTCTGGTATATCCCACACCCCTCACTGTAACTCTCTCTGGTATACCCCACACCCCTCACTGTAACTCTCTCTGATATACCCCAATCCCCTCACTGTAACTCTCTGACATACCCCACTCCCCTCACTGTATATCTCTCTGATATACCCCACACCCCTCACTGTAACTCTCTCTGATACACCCCACATCCCTCACTGTAACACTCTCTGATATACCCCACACCTCTCACTGTAACACTCTTTGATATACCCCACACCCCTCACTGTAACACTCTCTGGTATACCCCACACCCCTCACTGTAACTCTCTGGTATACCCCACACACCTCACTGTAACTCTCTCTGGTATACCCCACACCCCTCACTGTCACTCTCTGGTATACCCCACACCCCTCACTGTAACACTCTCTGATATACCCCACACCCCTTACTGTAACACTCTCTGGTATACCCCACACCCCTCACTGTAACACTCTCTGATATACCCCACACCCCTTACTGTAACACTCTCTGGTATACCCCACACCCCTCACTGTAACTCTCTGATATACCCCACACCCCTCACTGTAACTCTCTCTGGTATACCCCACACCCCTCACTGTAACTCTCTGGTATACCCCACACCCCTCACTGTAACACTCTCTGGTATACTCCACACCCCTCACTGTAACACTCTCTGATATACCCCACACCCCTCACTGTAACTCTCTCTGATACACCCCACATCCCTCACTGTAACACTCTCTGATATACCCCACACCCCTCACTGTAACACTCTCTGATATACCCCACACCCCTCACTGTAACACTCTCTGCTATACCCCACACCCCTCACTGTAACTCTCTCTGATATATCCCACACCCCTCACTGTAACTCTCTCTGGTATACTCCACACCCCTCACTGTAACTCTATCTGATACACCCCACATCCCTCACTGTAACACTTTCTGGTATACCCCACACCCCTCACTGTAACACTCTCTGGTATACCCCACACCCCTCACTGTAACTCTCTGGTATACCCCACACACCTCACTGTAACTCTCTCTGGTATACCCCACACCCCTCACTGTAACTCTCTGGTATACCCCACACCCCTCACTGTAACACTCTCTGATATACCCCACACCCCTTACTGTAACACTCTCTGGTATACCCCACACCCCTCACTGTAACACTCTCTGATATACCCCACACCCCTTACTGTAACACTCTCTGGTATACCCCACACCCCTCACTGTAACTCTCTGATATACCCCACACCCCTCACTGTAACTCTCTCTGGTATACCCCACACCCCTCACTGTAACTCTCTGGTATACCCCACACCCCTCACTGTAACACTCTCTGGTATACTCCACACCCCTCACTGTAACACTCTCTGATATACCCCACACCCCTCACTGTAACTCTCTCTGATACACCCCACATCCCTCACTGTAACACTCTCTGATATACCCCACACCCCTCACTGTAACACTCTCTGATATACCCCACACCCCTCACTGTAACACTCTCTGCTATACCCCACACCCCTCACTGTAACTCTCTCTGATATATCCCACACCCCTCACTGTAACTCTCTCTGGTATACTCCACACCCCTCACTGTAACTCTCTCTGGTATACCCCACACCCCTCACTGTAACTCTCTGGTATCCCCCACACCCCTCACTTTGACTCTCTGGTATACTCCACACCCCTCACTGTAACTCTCTCTGATATACCCCACACCCCTCACTGTAACACTCTCTGATATAGCCCACACCCCTCACTGTAACTCTCTCTGATATATCCCACACCCCTCACTGTAACACACTCTGATATACCCCACGCCCCTCACTGTAACTCTCTCTGGTATACCCCACACCCCTCACTGTAACTCTCTCTGGTATATCCCACACCCCTCACTGTAACTCTCTCTGGTATACCCCACACCCCTCACTGTAACTCTCTCTGGTATACCCCACACCCCTCACTGTAACTCTCTGATATACCCCACTCCCCTCACTGTAACACTCTCTGCTATACCCCACACCCCTCACTGTAACTCTCTGGTATACCCCACACCCCTCACTGTAACTCTCTCTGGTATACTCCACACCCCTCACTGTAACTCTCTCTGGTATACCCCACACCCCTCACTGTAACTCTCTCTGGTATCCCCCACACCCCTCACTGTAACTCTCTCTGGTATACTCCACACCCCTCACTGTAACTCTCTCTGGTATACCCCACACCCCTCACTGTAACTCTCTGGTATCCCCCACACCCCTCACTTTGACTCTCTGGTATACTCCACACCCCTCACTGTAACTCTCTCTGATATACCCCGCACCCCTTACTGTAACACTCTCTGATATACCCCACACCCCTCACTGTAACTCTCTCTGATATATCCCACACCCCTCACTGTAACACACTCTGATATACCCCACACCCCTCACTGTAACTCTCTCTGGTATACCCCACACCCCTCACTGTAACTCTCTCTGGTATATCCCACACCCCTCACTGTAACTCTCTCTGGTATACCCCACACCCCTCACTGTAACTCTCTCTGGTATACCCCACACCCCTCACTGTAACTCTCTGATATACCCCACTCCCCTCACTGTAACTCTCTCTGATATACCCCACACCCCTCACTGTAACTCTATCTGATACACCCCACATCCCTCACTGTAACACTTTCTGGTATACCCCACACCCCTCAGTGTAACACTCTCTGGTATACCCCACACCCCTCACCGTAACACTCTCTGGTATACCCCACACCCCTCACTGTAACACTCTCTGATATACCCCACACCCCTCACTGTAACACTCTCTGGTATACCCACACCCCTCACTGTAACACTCTCTGATATACCCCACACCCCTCACTGTAACTCTCTCTGCTACACCCCACGCCCCTCACTGTAACTCTCTCTGGTATACCCCACACCCCTCACTGTAACTCTCTGACATACCCCACTCCCCTCACTGTAACTCTCTCTGATATACCCCACACCCCTCACTGTAACTCTCTCTGATACACCCCACACCCCTCACTGTAACACTCTCTGATATACCCCACACCCCTCACTGTAACACTCTCTGGTATACCCCACACCCCTCACTGTAACTCTCTGGTATACCCCACACCCCTCACTGTAACACTCTCTGATATACCCCACATCCCTCACTGTAACACTCTCTGATATACCCCACACCCCTCACTGTAACACTCTCTGGTATACCCCACACCCCTCACTGTAACTCTCTGGTATACCCCACACCCCTCACTGTAACTCTCTCTGGTATACCCCACACCCCTCACTGTAACTCTCTGGTATACCCCACACCCCTCACTGTAACACTCTCTGGTATACTCCACACCCCTCACTGTAACACTCTCTGATATACCCCACACCCCTCACTGTAACTCTCTCTGATACACCCCACATCCCTCACTGTAACACTCTCTGATATACCCCACACCCCTCACTGTAACTCTCTGATATACCCCACTCCCCTCACTGTAACTCTCTCTGATATACCCCAAACCCCTCACTGTAACTCTCTCTGATTCACCCCACATCCGTCAATGTAACACTCTCTGATATACCCCACACCCCTCACTGTAACACTCTCTGATATACCCCACACCCCTTACTGTAACACTCTCTGGTATACCCCACACCCCTCACTGTAACTCTCTGATATACCCCACACCCCTCACTGTAACTCTCTCTGGTATACCCCACACCCCTCACTGTAACTCTCTGGTATACCCCACACCCCTCACTGTAACACTCTCTGGTATACTCCACACCCCTCACTGTAACACTCTCTGATATACCCCACACCCCTCACTGTAACTCTCTCTGATACACCCCACATCCCTCACTGTAACACTCTCTGATATACCCCACACCCCTCACTGTAACACTCTCTGATATACCCCACACCCCTCACTGTAACACTCTCTGCTATACCCCATACCCCTCACTGTAACTCTCTCTGATATATCCCACACCCCTCACTGTAACTCTCTATGGTATACTCCATACACCTCACTGTAACTCACTCTGGTATACCCCATACCCCTCACTGTAACTCTCTGGTATCCCCCACATCCCTCACTTTGACTCTCTGGTATACTCCACACCCCTCACTGTAACTCTCTCTGATATACCCCACACCCCTCACTGTAACACTCTCTGATATACCCCACACCCCTCACTGTAACTCTCTCTGATATATCCCACACCCCTCACTGTAACACACTCTGATATACCCCACACCCCTCACTGTAACTCTCTCTGGTATACCCCACACCCCTCACTGTAACTCTCTCTGGTATATCCCACACCCCTCACTGTAACTCTCTCTGGTATACCCCACACCCCTCACTGTAACTCTCTCTGGTATACCCCACACCCCTCACTGTAACTCTCTCTGATATACCCCACACCCCTCACTGTAACTCTCTCTGATACACCCCACATCCCTCACTGTAACACTCTCTGATATACCCCACACCCCTCACTGTAACACTCTCTGATATACCCCACACCCCTCACTGTAACACTCTCTGGTATACCCCACACCCCTCACTGTAACTCTCTGGTATACCCCACACCCCTCACTGTAATTCTCTCTGGTATACCCCACACCCCTCATTGTAACTCTCTGGTATACCCCACACCCCTCACTGTAACACTCTCTGGTATACTCCACACCCCTCACTGTTACACTCTCTGATATACCCCACACCCCTCACTGTAACTCTCTCTGATACACCCCACATCCCTCACTGTAACACTCTCTGATATACCCCACACCCCTCACTGTAACACTCTCTGATATACCCCACACCCCTCACTGTAACACTCTCTGGTATACCCCACACCCCTCACTGTAACTCTCTCTGGTATATCCCACACCCCTCACTGTAACTCTCTCTGGTATACCCCACACCCCTCACTGTAACTCTCTCTGGTATACCCCACAGCCCTCACTGTAACTCTCTGATATACCCCACTCCCCTCACTGTAACTCTCTCTGATATACCCCACACCCCTCACTGTAACTCTCTCTGATACACCCCACATCCCTCACTGTAACACTCTCTGATATACCCCACACCCCTCACTGTAACTCTCTGGTATACCCCACACCCCTCACTGTAACTCTCTCTGGTATACTCCGCACCCCTCACTGTAACACTCTCTGCTACACCCCACACCCCTCACTGTAACTCTCTCTGGTATACCCCACACCCCTCACTGTAACTCTCTCTGGTATACCCCACATCCCTCACTGTAACTCTCTGGTATACCCCACACCCCTCACTGTAACTCTCTCTGGTATACCCCACACCCCTCACTATAACACTCTCTGGTATACTCCACACCCCTCACTGTAACACTCTCTGATATACCCCACACCCCTAACTGTAACTCTCTCTGGTATACCCCACACCCCTCACTGTAACACTCTCTGATACACCCCACACCTCTCACTGTAACACTCTCTGATATAGCCCACACCCCTCACTGTAACTCCCTCTGGTATACCCTACACCCCTCACTGTAACACTCTCTGATATCCCCACACCCCTCACTGTAACACTCTCTGATATGCCCCACACCCCTCACTGTAACACTCTCTGGTATACCACACACCCCTCACTGTAACTCTCTGGTATACCCCACACCCCTCACTGTAACACTCTCTGGTATACCCCACACCCCGCACTGTAACTCTCTGGTATACCTCACACCCCTCACTGTTACTCTCTCTGGTATACCCCACACCCCTACTGTAACTCTCTCTGGTATACTCCACACCCCTCACTGTAACTCTCTCTGGTATACCCCACACCCCTCACTGTAACTCTCTCTGGTATCCCCCACACCCCTCACTGTAACTCTCTCTGGTATACTCCACACCCCTCACTGTAACTCTCTCTGGTATACCCCACACCCCTCACTGTAACTCTCTGGTATCCCCCACACCCCTCACTTTGACTCTCTGATATACTCCACACCCCTCACTGTAACTCTCTCTGATATACCCCACACCCCTCACTGTAACACTCTCTGATATACCCCAAACACCTCACTGTAACTCTCTCTGATATACCCCACACCCCCACTGTAACACTCTCTGATATACCCCAGACCCCTCACTGTAACTCTCTCTGATATACCCCACACCCCTCACTGTAACTCTCTCTGGTATAACCCACACCCCTCACTGTAACTCTCTCGGATATACCCCACATCCCTCACTGTAACTCTCTCTGGTATACTCCACACCCCTCACAGTAACACTCTCTGCTACACCCCACACCCCTCACTGTAACGCTCTCTGGTATACCCCACACCCCTCACTGTAACTCTCTCTGGTATACCGCACACCCCTCACTGTAACTCCCTGGAATACCCCACACCCCTCACTGTAACTCTCTCTGGTATACCCCTCACTATAGCACTCTCTGGTATACTCCACACCCCTCACTGTAACACTCTCTGATATACCCCACACCCCTCACTGTAACTCTCTCTGGTATACCCCACACCCCTCACTGTAACTCTCTCTGGTATACCCCACACCCCTCACTGTAACTCTCTGATATACCCCACACCCCTCACTGTAACACTCTGGTATACCCCACACCCCTCACTGTAACTCTCTCTGGTATACCCCACACCCCTCACTGTAACTCTCTGGTATACCCCACACCCCTCACTGTAACTCTCTCTGGTATACTCCGCACCCCTCACTGTAACACTCTCTGCTACACCCCACACCCCTCACTGTAACTCTCTCTGGTATACCCCACACCCCTCACTGTAACTCTCTCTGGTATACCCCACATCGCTCACTGTAACTCTCTGGTATACCCCACACCCCTCACTGTAACTCTCTCTGGTATACCCCACACCCCTCACTATAACACTCTCTGGTATACTCCACACCCCTCACTGTAACACTCTCTGATATACCCCACACCCCTAACTGTAACTCTCTCTGGTATACCCCACACCCCTCACTGTAACTCTCTCTGGTATACCCCACACCCCTCACTGTAACTCTCTGATATACCCCACACCCCTCACTGTAACACTCTCTGATATACCCCACTCCCCTCGTTGTAACTCTCTCTGATATACCCCACACCCCTCACTGTAACTCTCTCTGATATACCCCACACCCCTCACTGTAACACTCTCTGATATACCCCACACCCCTCACTGTAACACTCTCTGGTATACCCCACACCCCTCAATGTAACTCTCTGGTATACCCCACACCCCTCACTGTAACACTCTCTGATATACCCCACACCCCTCACTGTAACTCTCTCTGCTACACCCCACACCCCTCACTGTAACTCTCTCTGGTATACCCCACACCCCTCACTGTAACTCTCTCTGGTATACCCCACACCGCTCACTGTAACTCTCTCTGGTATCCCCCACACCCCTCACTGTAACTCTCTCTGGTATACTCCACACCCCTCACTGTAACTCTCTCTGGTATACCCCACACCCCTCACTGTAACTCTCTGGTATCCCCCACACGCCTCACTTTGACTCTCTGGTATACTCCACACCCCTCACTGTAACTCTCTCTGATATACCCCACACCCCTCACTGTAACACTCTCTGATATACCCCACACCCCTCACTGTAACTCTCTCTGATATATCCCACACCCCTCACTGTAACACACTCTGATATACCCCACACCCCTCACTGTAACTCTCTCTGGTATACCCCACACCCCTTACTGTAACTCTCTCTGGTATATCCCACAACCCTCACTGTAACTCTCTCTGGTATACCCCACACCCCTCACTGTAACTCTCTCTGGTATACCCCACACCCCTCACTGTAACTCTCTGACATACCCCACTCCCCTCACTGTATATCTCTCTGATATACCCCACACCCCTCACTGTAACTCTCTCTGATACACCCCACATCGCTCACTGTAACACTCTCTGATATACCCCACACCCCTCACTGTAACACTCTTTGATATACCCCACACCCATCACTGTAACACTCTCTGGTATACCCCACACCCCTCACTGTAACTCTCTGGTATACCCCACACCCCTCACTGTAACTCTCTCTGGTATACCCCACACCCCTCACTGTAACTCTCTGGTATACCCCACACCCCTCACTGTAACACTCTCTGGTATACTCCACACCCCTCACTGTAACACTCTCTGATATACCCCACACCCCTCACTGTAACTCTCTCTGATACACCCCACATCCCTCACTGTAACACTCTCTGATATACCCCACACCCCTCACTGTAACTCTCTGATATACCCCACTCCCCTCACTGTAACTCTCTCTGATATACCCCACACCCCTCACTGTAACTCTCTCTGATACACCCCACATCCCTCACTGTAACACTCTCTGATATACCCCACACCCCTCACTGTAACACTCTCTGATATACCCCACACCCCTTACTGTAACACTCTCTGGTATACCCCACACCCCTCACTGTAACTCTCTGATATACCCCACACCCCTCACTGTAACTCTCTCTGGTATACCCCACACCCCTCACTGTAACTCTCTGGTATACCCCACACCCCTCACTGTAACACTCTCTGGTATACTCCACACCCCTCACTGTAACACTCTCTGATATACCCCACACACCTCACTGTAACTCTCTCTGGTATACTCCACACCCCTCACTGTAACACTCTCTGATATACCCCACACCCCTCACTGTAACTCTCTCTGATACACCCCACATCCCTCACTGTAACACTCTCTGATATACCCCACACCCCTCACTGTAACTCTCTGATATACCCCACTCCCCTCACTGTAACTCTCTCTGATATACCCCACACCCCTCACTGTAACTCTCTCTGATACACCCCACATCCCTCACTGTAACACTCTCTGATATACCCCACACCCCTCACTGTAACACTCTCTGATATACCCCACACCCCTTACTGTAACACTCTCTGGTATACCCCACACCCCTCACTGTAACTCTCTGATATACCCCACACCCCTCACTGTAACTCTCTCTGGTATACCCCACACCCCTCACTGTAACTCTCTGGTATACCCCACACCCCTCACTGTAACACTCTCTGGTATACTCCACACCCCTCACTGTAACACTCTCTGATATACCCCACACACCTCACTGTAACTCTCTCTGATACACCCCACATCCCTCACTGTAACACTCTCTGATATACCCCACACCCCTCACTGTAACACTCTCTGATATACCCCACACCCCTCACTGTAACACTCTCTGCTATACCCCACACCCCTCACTGTAACTCTCTCTGATATATCCCACACCCCTCACTGTAACTCTCTCTGGTATACTCCACACCCCTCACTGTAACTCTCTCTGGTATACCCCACACCCCTCACTGTAACTCTCTGGTATCCCCCACACCCCTCACTTTGACTCTCTGGTATACTCCACACCCCTCACTGTAACTCTCTCTGATATACCCCACACCCCTCACTGTAACACTCTCTGATATACCCCACACCCCTCACTGTAACTCTCTCTGATATATCCCACACCCCTCACTGTAACACACTCTGATATACCCCACACCCCTCACTGTAACTCTCTCTGGTATACCCCACACCCCTCACTGTAACTCTCTCTGGTATATCCCACACCCCTCACTGTAACTCTCTCTGGTATACCCCACACCCCTCACTGTAACTCTCTCTGGTATACCCCACACCCCTCACTGTAACTCTCTGATATACCTCACTCCCCTCACTGTAACACTCTCTGCTATACCCCACACCCCTCACTGTAACTCTCTGGTATACCCCACACCTCTCACTGTAACTCTCTCTGGTATACTCCACACCCCTCACTGTAACTCTCTCTGGTATACTCCACACCCCTCACTGTAACTCTCTCTGGTATCCCCCACACCCCTCACTGTAACTCTCTCTGGTATACTCCACACCCCTCACTGTAACTCTCTCTGGTATACCCCACACCCCTCACTGTAACTCTCTGGTATCCCCCACACCCCTCACTTTGACTCTCTGGTATACTCCACACCCCTCACTGTAACTCTCTCTGATATACCCCGCACCCCTCACTGTAACACTCTCTGATATACCCCACACCCCTCACTGTAACTCTCTCTGATATATCCCACACCCCTCACTGTAACACACTCTGATATACCCCACACCCCTCACTGTAACTCTCTCTGGTATACCCCACACCCCTCAGTGTAACACTCTCTGGTATACCCCACACCCCTCACTGTAACACTCTCTGGTATACCCCACACCCCTCACTGTAACACTCTCTGATATACCCCACACCCCTCACTGTAACACTCTCTGGTATACCCACACCCCTCACTGTAACACTCTCTGATATACCCCACACCCCTCACTGTAACTCTCTCTGCTACACACCACGCCCCTCACTGTAACTCTCTCTGGTATACCCCACGCCCCTCACTGTAACTCTCTGACATACCCCACTCCCCTCACTGTAACACTCTCTGGTATACTCCACACCCCTCACTGTTACACTCTCTGATATACCCCACACCCCTCATGTAACTCTCTCTGATACACCCCACATCCCTCACTGTAACACTCTCTGATATACCCCACACCCCTCACTGTAACACTCTCTGATATACCCCACACCCCTCACTGTAACACTCTCTGGTATACCCCACACCCCTCACTGTAACTCTCTCTGGTATATCCCACACCCCTCACTGTAACTCTCTCTGGTATACCCCACACCCCTCACTGTAACTCTCTCTGGTATACCCCACAGCCCTCACTGTAACTCTCTGATATACCCCACTCCCCTCACTGTAACTCTCTCTGATATACCCCACACCCCTCACTGTAACTCTCTCTGATACACCCCACATCCCTCACTGTAACACTCTCTGATATACCCCACACCCCTCACTGTAACTCTCTGGTATACCCCACACCCCTCACTGTAACTCTCTCTGGTATACTCCGCACCCCTCCCTGTAACACTCTCTGCTACACCCCACACCCCTCACTGTAACTCTCTCTGGTATACCCCACACCCCTCACTGTAACTCTATCTGGTATACCCCACATCCCTCACTGTAACTCTCTGGTATACCCCACACCCCTCACTGTAACTCTCTCTGGTATACCCCACACCCCTCACTATAACACTCTCTGGTATACTCCACACCCCTCACTGTAACACTCTCTGATATACCCCACACCCCTAACTGTAACTCTCTCTGGTATACCCCACACCCCTCACTGTAACACTCTCTGATACACCCCACACCTCTCACTGTAACACTCTCTGATATAGCCCACACCCCTCACTGTAACTCTCTCTGGTATACCCTACACCCCTCACTGTAACACTCTCTGATATCCCCACACCCCTCACTGTAACACTCTCTGATATGCCCCACACCCCTCACTGTAACACTCTCTGGTATACCACACACCCCTCACTGTAACTCTCTGGTATACCCCACACCCCTCACTGTAACACTCTCTGGTATACCCCACACCCCGCACTGTAACTCTCTGGTATACCTCACACCCCTCACTGTTACTCTCTCTGGTATACCCCACACCCCTACTGTAACTCTCTCTGGTATACTCCACACCCCTCACTGTAACTCTCTCTGGTATACCCCACACACCTCACTGTAACTCTCTCTGGTATCCCCCACACCCCTCACTGTAACTCTCTCTGGTATACTCCACACCCCTCACTGTAACTCTCTCTGGTATACCCCACACCCCTCACTGTAACTCTCTGGTATCCCCCACACCCCTCACTTTGACTCTCTGATATACTCCACACCCCTCACTGTAACTCTCTCTGATATACCCCACACCCCTCACTGTAACACTCTCTGATATACCCCAAACACCTCACTGTAACTCTCTCTGATATACCCCACACCCCCACTGTAACACTCTCTGATATACCCCAGACCCCTCACTGTAACTCTCTCTGATATACCCCACACCCCTCACTGTAACTCTCTCTGGTATAACCCACACCCCTCACTGTAACTCTCTCGGATATACCCCACATCCCTCACTGTAACTCTCTCTGGTATACTCCACACCCCTCACAGTAACACTCTCTGCTACACCCCACACCCCTCACTGTAACGCTCTCTGGTATATCCCACACCCCTCACTGTAACTCTCTCTGGTATACCGCACACCCCTCACTGTAACTCTCTGGTATACCCCACACCCCTCACTGTAACTCTCTCTGGTATACCCCTCACTATAGCACTCTCTGGTATACTCCACACCCCTCACTGTAACACTCTCTGATATACCCCACACCCCTCACTGTAACTCTCTCTGGTATACCCCACACCCCTCACTGTAACTCTCTCTGGTATACCCCACACCCCTCACTGTAACTCTCTGATATACCCCACACCCCTCACTGTAACACTCTGGTATACCCCACACCCCTCACTGTAACTCTCTCTGGTATACCCCACACCCCTCACTGTAACTCTCTGGTATACCCCACACCCCTCACTGTAACTCTCTCTGGTATACTCCGCACCCCTCACTGTAACACTCTCTGCTACACCCCACACCCCTCACTGTAACTCTCTCTGGTATACCCCACACCCCTCACTGTAACTCTCTCTGGTATACCCCACATCCCTCACTGTAACTCTCTGGTATACCCCACACCCCTCACTGTAACTCTCTCTGGTATACCCCACACCCCTCACTATAACACTCTCTGCTATACTCCACACCCCTCACTGTAACACTCTCTGATATACCCCACACCCCTAACTGTAACTCTCTCTGGTATACCCCACACCCCTCACTGTAACTCTCTCTGGTATACCCCACACCCCTCACTGTAACTCTCTGATATACCCCACACCCCTCACTGTAACACTCTCTGATATACCCCACTCCCCTCGTTGTAACTCTCTCTGATATACCCCACACCCCTCACTGTAACTCTCTCTGATATACCCCACACCCCTCACTGTAACACTCTCTGATATACCCCACACCCCTCACTGTAACACTCTCTGGTATACCCCACACCCCTCAATGTAACTCTCTGGTATACCCCACACCCCTCACTGTAACACTCTCTGATATACCCCACACCCCTCACTGTAACTCTCTCTGCTACACCCCACGCCCCTCACTGTAACTCTCTCTGGTATACCCCACACCCCTCACTGTAACTCTCTCTTGTATACCCCACACCGCTCACTGTAACTCTCTCTGGTATCCCCCACACCCCTCACTGTAACTCTCTCTGGTATACTCCACACCCCTCACTGTAACTCTCTCTGGTATACCCCACACCCCTCACTGTAACTCTCTGGTATCCCCCACACGCCTCACTTTGACTCTCTGGTATACTCCACACCCCTCACTGTAACTCTCTCTGATATACCCCACACCCCTCACTGTAACACTCTCTGATATACCCCACACCCCTCACTGTAACTCTCTCTGATATATCCCACACCCCTCACTGTAACACACTCTGATATACCCCACACCCCTCACTGTAACTCTCTCTGGTATACCCCACACCCCTTACTGTAACTCTCTCTGGTATATCCCACACCCCTCACTGTAACTCTCTCTGGTATACCCCACACCCCTCACTGTAACTCTCTCTGGTATACCCCACACCCCTCACTGTAACTCTCTGACATACCCCACTCCCCTCACTGTATATCTCTCTGATATACCCCACACCCCTCACTGTAACTCTCTCTGATACACCCCACATCGCTCACTGTAACACTCTCTGATATACCCCACACCCCTCACTGTAACACTCTTTGATATACCCCACACCCATCACTGTAACACTCTCTGGTATACCCCACACCCCTCACTGTAACTCTCTGGTATACCCCACACCCCTCACTGTAACTCTCTCTGGTATACCCCACACCCCTCACTGTAACTCTCTGGTATACCCCACACCCCTCACTGTAACACTCTCTGGTATACTCCACACCCCTCACTGTAACACTCTCTGATATACCCCACACCCCTCACTGTAACTCTCTCTGATACACCCCACATCCCTCACTGTAACACTCTCTGATATACCCCACACCCCTCACTGTAACTCTCTGATATACCCCACTCCCCTCACTGTAACTCTCTCTGATATACCCCACACCCCTCACTGTAACTCTCTCTGATACACCCCACATCCCTCACTGTAACACTCTCTGATATACCCCACACCCCTCACTGTAACACTCTCTGATATACCCCACACCCCTTACTGTAACACTCTCTGGTATACCCCACACCCCTCACTGTAACTCTCTGATATACCCCACACCCCTCACTGTAACTCTCTCTGGTATACCCCACACCCCTCACTGTAACTCTCTGGTATACCCCACACCCCTCACTGTAACACTCTCTGGTATACTCCACACCCCTCACTGTAACACTCTCTGATATACCCCACACACCTCACTGTAACTCTCTCTGATACACCCCACATCCCTCACTGTAACACTCTCTGATATACCCCACACCCCTCACTGTAACACTCTCTGATATACCCC
Organism: Scyliorhinus torazame; assembly: GCF_047496885.1. Lineage (NCBI taxonomy): Eukaryota > Metazoa > Chordata > Chondrichthyes > Carcharhiniformes > Scyliorhinidae > Scyliorhinus > Scyliorhinus torazame. Next base: position 28,570,287 of record NC_092733.1, on the reverse strand, counting down.
ACACCCCTCACTGTAACACTCTCTGCTATACCCCACACCCCTCACTGTAACTCTCTCTGATATATCCCACACCCCTCACTGTAACTCTCTCTGGTATACTCCACACCCCTCACTGTAACTCTCTCTGGTATACCCCACACCCCTCACTGTAACTCTCTGGTATCCCCCACACCCCTCACTTTGACTCTCTGGTATACTCCACACCCCTCACTGTAACTCTCTCTGATATACCCCACACCCCTCACTGTAACACTCTCTGATATACCCCACACCCCTCACTGTAACTCTCTCTGATATATCCCACACCCCTCACTGTAACACACTCTGATATACCCCACACCCCTCACTGTAACTCTCTCTGGTATACCCCACACCCCTCACTGTAACTCTCTCTGGTATATCCCACACCCCTCACTGTAACTCTCTCTGGTATACCCCACACCCCTCACTGTAACTCTCTCTGGTATACCCCACACCCCTCACTGTAACTCTCTGATATACCTCACTCCCCTCACTGTAACACTCTCTGCTATACCCCACACCCCTCACTGTAACTCTCTGGTATACCCCACACCTCTCACTGTAACTCTCTCTGGTATACTCCACACCCCTCACTGTAACTCTCTCTGGTATACCCCACACCCCTCACTGTAACTCTCTCTGGTATCCCCCACACCCCTCACTGTAACTCTCTCTGGTATACTCCACACCCCTCACTGTAACTCTCTCTGGTATACCCCACACCCCTCACTGTAACTCTCTGGTATCCCCCACACCCCTCACTTTGACTCTCTGGTATACTCCACACCCCTCACTGTAACTCTCTCTGATATACCCCGCACCCCTCACTGTAACACTCTCTGATATACCCCACACCCCTCACTGTAACTCTCTCTGATATATCCCACACCCCTCACTGTAACACACTCTGATATACCCCACACCCCTCACTGTAACTCTCTCTGGTATACCCCACACCCCTCACTGTAACTCTCTCTGGTATATTCCACACCCCTCACTGTAACTCTCTCTGGTATACCCCACACCCCTCACTGTAACTCTCTCTGGTATACCCCACACCCCTCACTGTAACTCTCTGATATACCCCACTCCCCTCACTGTAACTCTCTCTGATATACCCCACACCCCTCACTGTAACTCTATCTGATACACCCCACATCCCTCACTGTAACACTTTCTGGTATACCCCACACCCCTCAGTGTAACACTCTCTGGTATACCCCACACCCCTCACTGTAACACTCTCTGGTATACCCCACACCCCTCACTGTAACACTCTCTGATATACCCCACACCCCTCACTGTAACACTCTCTGGTATACCCACACCCCTCACTGTAACACTCTCTGATATACCCCACACCCCTCACTGTAACTCTCTCTGCTACACACCACGCCCCTCACTGTAACTCTCTCTGGTATACCCCACGCCCCTCACTGTAACTCTCTGACATACCCCACTCCCCTCACTGTAACTCTCTCTGATATACCCCACACCCCTCACTGTAACTCTCTCTGATACACCCCACACCCCTCACTGTAACACTCTCTGATATACCCCACACCCCTCACTGTAACACTCTCTGGCATACCCCACACCCCTCACTGTAACTCTCTGGTATACCCCACACCCCTCACTGTAACACTCTCTGATATACCCCACATCCCTCACTGTAACACTCTCTGATATACCCCACACCCCTCACTGTAACACTCTCTGGTATACCCCACACCCCTCACTGTAACTCTCTGGTATACCCCACACCCCTCACTGTAACTCTCTCTGGTATACCCCACACCCCTCACTGTAACTCTCTGGTATACCCCACACCCCTCACTGTAACACTCTCTGGTATACTCCACACCCCTCACTGTAACACTCTCTGATATACCCCACACCCCTCACTGTAACTCTCTCTGATACACCCCACATCCCTCACTGTAACACTCTCTGATATACCCCACACCCCTCACTGTAACTCTCTGATATACCCCACTCCCCTCACTGTAACTCTCTCTGATATACCCCAAACCCCTCACTGTAACTCTCTCTGATACACCCCACATCCGTCACTGTAACACTCTCTGATATACCCCACACCCCTCACTGTTACACTCTCTGATATACCCCACACCCCTTACTGTAACACTCTCTGGTATGCCCCACACCCCTCACTGTAACTCTCTGATATACCCCACACCCCTCACTGTAACTCTCTCTGGTATACCCCACACCCCTCACTGTAACTCTCTGGTATACCCCACACCCCTCACTGTAACACTCTCTGGTATACTCCACACCCCTCACTGTAACACTCTCTGATATACCCCACACCCCTCACTGTAACTCTCTCTGATACACCCCACATCCCTCACTGTAACACTCTCTGATATACCCCACACCCCTCACTGTAACACTCTCTGATATACCCCACACCCCTCACTGTAACACTCTCTGCTATACCCCACACCCCTCACTGTAACTCTCTCTGATATATCCCACACCCCTCACTGTAACTCTCTATGGTATACTCCATACACCTCACTGTAACTCACTCTGGTATACCCCACACCCCTCACTGTAACTCTCTGGTATCCCCCACATCCCTCACTTTGACTCTCTGGTATACTCCACACCCCTCACTGTAACTCTCTCTGATATACCCCACACCCCTCACTGTAACACTCTCTGATATACCCCACACCCCTCACTGTAACTCTCTCTGATATATCCCACACCCCTCACTGTAACACACTCTGATATACCCCACACCCCTCACTGTAACTCTCTCTGGTATACCCCACACCCCTCACTGTAACTCTCTCTGGTATATCCCACACCCCTCACTGTAACTGTCTCTGATATACCCCACACCCCTCACTGTAACTCTCTCTGATACACCCCACATCCCTCACTGTAACACTCTCTGATATACCCCACACCCCTCACTGTAACACTCTCTGATATATCCCACACCCCTCAATGTAACACTCTCTGGTATACCCCACACCCCTCACTGTAACTCTCTGGTATACCCCACACCCCTCACTGTAACTCTCTCTGGTATACCCCACACCCCTCACTGTAACTCTCTGGTATACCCCACACCCCTCACTGTAACACTCTCTGGTATACTCCACACCCCTCACTGTTACACTCTCTGATATACCCCACACCCCTCACTGTAACTCTCTCTGATACACCCCACATCCCTCACTGTAACACTCTCTGATATACCCCACACCCCTCACTGTAACACTCTCTGATATACCCCACACCCCTCACTGTAACACTCTCTGGTATACCCCACACCCCTCACTGTAACTCTCTCTGGTATATCCCACACCCCTCACTGTAAATCTCTCTGGTATACCCCACACCCCTCACTGTAACTCTCTCTGGTATACCCCACACCCCTCACTGTAACTCTCTGATATACCCCACTCCCCTCACTGTAACTCTCTCTGATATACCCCACACCCCTCACTGTAACTCTCTCTGATACACCCCACATCCCTCACTGTAACACTCTCTGATATACCCAACACCCCTCACTGTAACACTCTCTGATATACCCCACACCCCTCACTGTAACACTCTCTGGTATACCCCACACCCCTCACTGTAACTCTCTGGTATACCCCACACCCCTCACTGTAACTCTCTCTGGTATACCCCACACCCCTCACTGTAACTCTCTGGTATACCCCACACCCCTCACTGTAACACTCTCTGGTATACTCCACACCCCTCACTGTAACACTCTCTGATATACCCCACACCCCTCACTGTAACTCTCTCTGATACACCCCACATCCCTCACTGTAACACTCTCTGATATACCCCACACACCTCACTGTAACACTCTCTGATATACCCCACACCCCTCACTGTAACACTCTCTGCTATACCCCACACCCCTCACTGTAACTCTCTCTGGTATACCCCACACCCCTCACTGTAACTCTCTGGTATACCCCACACCCCTCACTGTAACACTCTCTGGTATACTCCACACCCTTCACTGTAACACTCTCTGATATACCCCACACCCCTCACTGTAACTCTCTCTGATACACCCCACATCCCTCACTGTAACACTCTCTGATATACCCCACACCCCTCACTGTAACTCTCTCTGGTATACCCCACACCCCTCACTGTAACTCTCTGGTATACCCCGCACCCCTCACTGTAACACTCTCTGGTATACTCCACACCCCTCACTGTAACACTCTCTGATATACCCCACACCCCTCACTGTAACTCTCTCTGATACACCCCACATCCCTCACTGTAACACCCTCTGATATACCCCACACCCCTCACTGTAACACTTTCTGGTATACCCCACACCCCTCACTGTAACACTCTCTGGTACACCCCACACCCCTCACTGTAACACTCTCTGGTATACCCCACACCCCTCACTGTAACACTCTCTGATATACCCCACATCCCTCACCGTAACACTCTCTGATATACCCCACACCCCTCACTGTGACACTCTCTGATATACCCCACCCCACTCACTGTAACACTCTCTGATATACCCCACATCCCTCACCGTAACACTCTCTGATATACCCCACACCCCTCACTGTGACACACTCTGATATACCCCACACCCCTCACTGTAACACTCTCTGATATACCCCACACCCCTCACTGTAACACTCTCTGATATACCCCACACCCCTCACTGTAACACTGATATACCCCACACCCCTCACTGTGACACTCTCTGATATACCCCACACCCCTCACTGTGACACTCTCTGATATACCCCACACCCCTCACTGTGACACTCTCTGATATACCCCACACCCCTCACTGTAACTCTCTCTGGTATACCCCACACCCCTCACTGTAACTCTCTCTGGTATACCCCACACCCCTCACTGTAACTCTCTCTGGTATCCCCCACACCCCTCACTGTAACACTCTCTGATATACCCCACACCCTTAACTGTAACTCTCTCTGGTATACCCCACACCCCTCACTGTAACACTCTCTGGTATACCCACACCCCTCACTGTAACACTCTCTGATATATCCCACACCCCTCACTGTAACTCTCACTGCTACACCCCACACCCCTCACTGTAGCTCTCTCTGGTATACCCCACACCCCTCACTGTAACTCTCTCTGGTATACCCCACACCCCTCACTGTAACTCTCTCTGGTATACCCCACACCCTTAACTGTAACTCTCTCTGGTATACCCCACACCCCTCACTGTAACTCTCTCTGGTATACCCCACACCCCTCACTGTAACTCTCTCTGGTCTACCCTACACCCCTCACTGTAACTCTCTCGGATATACCCCACACCCCTCACTGTAACACTCTGATATACCCCACACCCCTCACTGTAACTCTCTCTGGTATACGCCACACCCCTCACTGCAACTCTCTCTGGTATACTCCACACCCCTCACTGTAACTCTCTCTGGTATACCCCACACCCCTCACTGTAACACTCTCTGATATACCCCACACCCCTCACTGTAACACTCTCTGATATACCCCACATCCCTCACCGTAACACTCTCTGATATACCCCACACCCCTCACTGTGACACTCTCTGATATACCCCACCCCACTCAAAGAACAAAGAACAAAGAACAAAGAAATGTACAGCACAGGAACAGGCCCTTCGGCCCTCCAAGCCCGTGCCGACCATACTGCCCGACTAAACTACAATCTTCTACACTTCCTGGGTCCGTATCCTTCTATTCCCATCCTATTCATATATTTGTCAAGATGCCCCTTAAATGTCCCTATCGTCCCTGCCTCCACTACCTCCTCCGGTAGTGAGTTCCAGGCACCCACTACCCTCTGCGTAAAAAACTTGCCTCGTACATCTACTCTAAACTTTGCCCCTCTCACCTTAAACCTATGCCCCCTAGTAATTGACCCCTCTACCCTGGGGAAAAGCCTCTGACTATCCACTCTGTCTATGCCCCTCATAATTTTGTATACCTCTATCAGGTCGCCCCTCAACCTCCTTCGTTCCAGTGAGAACAAACCGAGTTTATTCAATCGCTCCTCATAGCTTATGCCCTCCATACCAGGCAACATTCTGGTAAATCTCTTCTGCACCCTCTCTAAAGCCTCCACATCCTTCTGGTAGTGTGGCGACCAGAATTGAACACTATACTCCAAGTGTGGCCTAACTAAGGTTCTATACAGCTGCAACATGACTTGCCAATTCTTATACTCAATGCCCCGGCCAATGAAGGCAAGCATGCCGTATGCCTTCTTGACTACCTTCTCCACCTGTGTAGCCCCTTTCAGTGATCTGTGGACCTGTACTCCTAGATCTCTTTGACTTTCAATACTCTTGAGGGTTCTACCATTCACTGTATATTCCCTACCTGCATTAGCCCTTCCAAAATGCATTACCTCACATTTGTCCAGGTTAAACTCCATCTGCCATCTCTCCGCCCAAGTCTCCAGACAATCTAAATCCTGCTGTATCCTCAGACAGTCCTCATCGCTATCCGCAATTCCACCAACCTTTGTGTCGTCTGCAAACTTACTAATCACTCTCTCTGGTATACCCCACACACACACCTCTCACAGCAATAGTCTTAAATGCTGACATTGGGATTTTGGCCAGTGTGTGACCATTGCCTGGAGAATGACCGCTGCCAGTCTGTAATTTTACCGTCCTGGTTGCTGCTTCTGATCTCACTGCTGATCTCAGTCGCTTCAATGTGCTCTGCAAAATCTAATTTCAATTGATATTTTTAGTAAGTGTTAATGTGCTTGAGAATAAGCTGATCTGCAGTGTCTCCGCCAGCCAAATGTGCTCATTAACGTCCTTTCCTGATTAAATGGTGGCATGCCGCGAGAGTGGGAATGGTTTGTGCTCAGCGCGTTTGTCACGAAGACAAGAACACAACAGCAGCGAACCTTCCCGTTCATTCAGCAAGCGGAGAAAAGCCATGACTCAGGAGCATTCATTAATGAAAACATCTCCCAGACAAATTCAGGACTAGTGCAAATCAAAAGGTGTTCACAATGCATCTCAGTAGAATTGTGTTTGTGTTGATCTGAGGGCCTGTGTGCGTGTGTCTGTGCAGTGTGTATGTCAGCCCATGTGTGGGGTTATGTTTGTGTGGCTGCGTGAGGGTTTGTGTATGTGAGGGTTTGTGTGTGTATGTGTGTAGGGTTATATGTGGGGTTACGCTTGTGTTTCTACGGGAGGGTGTGCATGTATATGTATGCATGTGGCCAGCACGGTGGCACAGTGGTTAGCACTGCTGCCTCATGGCGCCGAGGTCCCAGGTTCGATCCCGGCTCTGGGCCACTGTCCGTGTGGAGTTTGCACATTCTCTTCTGTGTCTGCGTGGGTTTCGCCCCCACAACCCAAAGATGTCCAGGGCAGGTGAATTAGCCACGCAAAATTGCCGCTTAATTGGTAAAAATTAATTGGGTACTCTAAATTTAAAAATATATATATGTATGTGCGTGTGGAAAATGAAATGAAAATCGCTTATTGTCACAAGTAGGCTTCAAATGAAGTAACTGTGAAAAGCCCCTAGTCGCCACATTCCGGCGCCTGTTCGGGGAGGCTGGTACGGGAATTGAACCACGCTGCTGGCCTGCCTTGGTCTGCTTTCAAAGCCAGCAATTTAGCCCTGTGCTAAACAGCCCTTAAACACCACTGGTAACACATTGCATGTATTACGGTACTGCCACTGTATTACAGGTACCCACAGTAAATCCCAGCCTGCTGGCTCCTCCCAGCAGGTGGCGTATAAAAGTGTATGCTCTCCTGCGCTGCTCCCATTCTGGTTCCAGCTGCAGGAGGCACAACATCTGGTGCAATAAAGCCTCGATTGCTTCACCATTCTCGTCTCGTGGTAATTGACGGTGCATCAGTGCGTGCATGTGAGGGTATGTGTGAGGTTATGTGTGTCTGCGTGGGTGTGTGTGTGAAACCAAATGGAAATGCTGGAAAATCTCAGCAGGCCCGGCAGCATCTGGAGGGAGAGAACAGAGCTAACGTTTCGAGTCCAGGTGACCCTTTGTCAAAGCTAATAGACAGAGAAAATGGGAAATATTTATAGTGTGGAGTGAGAATGAAAGATGAGTCATAGCCACAGAAACCCAGGGAAACGGGACGCTTATAGCCACAGAAAGCAAGGGGAAAGAGTGCTAATGGCAGTCCCCAGAGAGGACAAAAGGTGTGAAAGGCCAAACTGCAGAGAAACTATGTGGATGTGTGTGTGTGTATGTGAGGGTATGGTTGAGGTTATGTGGGGCTGTTTAGCACAGGGCTAAAGCGCTGGCTTTGAAAGCAGACCAAGGCAGGCCAGCAGCACGGTTCAATTCCCGTACCAGCCTCCCCAAACAGGCGCCGGAATGTGGTGATTAGGGGATTTTCACAGTAACTTCATTTGAAGCCATTTTCATTTCATGTTTGTATGTCTGCGTGAGTGTGTGTATGTGAGGGTATGTGTAAGATTATGTTTGTGTGTCTGCGCGAGGGTCTGTGTATGTGTGCGTCTCTGTGAGGGTACGTATGAGATGAGATTATGACTGTCTGAATGGGTGTGTGTGTCCGCCTGTGTGTTGTGCATGTCTGTACTCAGTGTATGTATGTGAGGGTGTGTGTGTGATGTAATGTCTGTTTATCTGTGTGAGGGTTTGTGCGTACATATGTGTGTTGTATACGATTGTGCTGTGCATGTTTAAGAGTATGTGTGAGGTTATGTCTGTGTGTATTTATAGGTGATTTACTGGAATAGTACCAAGAATGAGAGACTTCAGTGAAACTGGGGAGATAGGAGCAGCTGAGCTTGTTCTCCTTCGAGCAGGGGAGGTTTAAAGGTGTTCAGTGTTCTGAGTGGTTTTGATGGAATACATAAGGAGAAACAATTTTCACTGATAGGGGAGTAGGTAACCAGAGGTCACAACGTGAAGATAATCGACAGAGGAACCGCAGACGAGATGTGGGGAATTTTATTTTGTCCAGTCAGTTATTATACTCTGGGATGCACTGACTGTATGGGCAGTGTAAACAGATTCAATAATATTAAAAAGGAGGATTGGTTGCGTAACTGTTTATATGGGTGTGTTTGTGTGTCTGCGTGTGTATGTGAGCTGGGGCAGAGTATGTAAAGCAGACCAAGCAGGCCAAGCAGCGCAGGTTCAATTCCCGTACCAGCCTCCCCAAACAGGTGCCGGAATGTGGCGACTAGGGGCTTTTCACAGTAACTTCATTTGAATCCTACTTGTGACAATAAGCGATTTTCATTTCATTTTTTCATTCATTTCATTCATGTTTCTGTGTGTCTATCTATGTGTATATGTGTGCCTGTGTGTGTGCCTGTGTCCCTGTTTCTGTGTATGTCTGTGTTTATGTTGTAAAGAACCCCCCCCCCCCTCCCCACGACAAGCTGCTATTTGAACTGGCCCAGTAAGACCTCTTGATGCAATGTGCTCTGTGGCATAGTTCGTGGTGTCATTTTGACGTGCTTAGCTAGCAGCCAATCCCGTCTTCGTAAATTCCGGGACAAGTTCTGTTTTTGATTGGGATTGGTAGAGCCTTTCAGAAGATTCTAGATCAGAAGACAGGTTCCATTCATGCGTTCAGTTTAGTTCTGAGAAGGAACTGGACAGAAGCCTGTTAAATACCTCTTCCAGAAAGGCTGGAACTTTCTTCTCTCGCTGATAACTTGACTGGAGTTAGCAGGTCTGGACACTCTATCAGTCCTATGAAGGTTTAACTCCTGATTCTCTATCCTGCCAGGCCTGTGCAGGTTTAAACCTCTGTGAGAAAAGCTAGGAAAAGCCCAGACTGATATCTCTCCTCAGAATCCAAAATGAAAAATGAAAATCGCTTATTGTCACAAGTAGGCTTCAAATGAAGTTACTGTGAAAAGCCCCTAGTCGCCACATTCCGGCGCTTGTTCGGGGAGGCTGGTACGGGAATGGGTCCTGAAGTCCAGATCCTTTTTTCTCTCTATATATACCACAGTCAGAAACACTGCACAAAGACCAGTCAAGTGTTCCAGAGGCAGAGTGGACGAAAACCACTCCTTTAAACTCTCAGGTCGAGAATTCTAGTACTATCTCAGTGACACGGAGAGTCAATCTGGTGGAGGCCTGTACAAGTGAAGGTGACTCTCCAGAGGAATTCCTGCAGCCCGCGAGGTCTCATTGAGGCAGATACATAAAGATTCAAACCAACCGATGATTTCAAGATCACCGACTACAAAGATACCACCTCAGCAGCAAAGATTCATCTCAGCCCTTTTAATCCCTATTATTTTTGAACATTTCCCTACCCCCAGCATGTGTCTGTCTTGTGTGTGTCTTGGTGGAGGGTGGGACGGGGTTTGGGGATCAGCAGACCATTGTTCCATTATTACCAATACATGTTTATCTCTATTCTTGTTATAAATAAAGTTGTTTAAATGTTTTACTGACAAATATGGTGTCTGTAAATAATTGGAGTTGTCGAGGGTCAAAGATCCCAGGAAAATATACAAATTATTGGTTAATTCACTAATATTGGGACTCCGGGGTCTGTGGGGCTGGAACTGACTGTGCACTCGCCCACGATATAGTAACAATGTATGCATGCGTGTCTGTATGTGTGTGTCTGTCAGTGTTTCTGTGTGTGCGTGTCTCTGGCTGTGTGTCCATGTGTGTGTGTTTGTGTTCCTGTGGGTGTGCCTCTGTGTCCATATGTAACTCCATGAGTGAGGCTGCAAAATTATGAAAGTCTTTGACAACAGCAACAACATTCTGCATTTATATAGCTCTCTTAATATTGCAAAATGTCATAAGGTGCTAATTTATAGGAGAATAACCAAACAAAAAAAAATACCAAGCCAAAGAAGGCAATATTACCACAGGTGGTCAAGTAGGTTTTAAGAAGCGATTTAATGATGACGGGAGTGGAGACGTACCTCATACCCCTCAGTGTAACACTCTCTGATAAATCCCACATCCTCACCTCGACACCTGAAGGTATGGCTGCCATTGGTGGGGTGGATGAGTTGATTGGGGAATGCAGAGAAGTTCGAAGGACACAGTTTTGTGGTTGAGGGGGAGAATCTGAAAAATGCGTGATTACGTGCGGACCTCGTGTCCGTGAGCCTGACCACGACTCCCCATTCCAATGCCCCTGAGTGTAGGCTCTGAGTGTTGGAAGATGACTGTCCAAATTGAACACACTCAGTGTGTTGGACCTGCATGGTCCATAAGAACACTTAGTGTCAACATACATAAGACCATAAGACATAGGAACGGAAGTAAGGCCATTCGGCCCATCGAGTCCACTCCACCATTCAATCATGGCTGGTTTCAACTCCATTTACCCGCTCTCTCTCCATAGCCCTTAATTCCTCGAGAAATCAAAAATTTATCAACTTCTGTCTTAAAGACACTCAACGTCCCGGCCTCCACCGCCCTCTGTGGCAATGAATTCCACAGACCCACCACTCTCTGGCTGAAGAAATTTCTCCTCATCACTGTTCTAAAGTGACTCCCTTTTATTCTAAGGCTGTGCCCCCGGGTCCTAGTCTCCCCTGCTAATGGAAACAACTTCCCTACGTCCACCCTATCTAAGCCATTCATTATCTTGTAAGTTACTATTAGATCTCCCCTCAACCTCCTAAACTCCAATGAATATAATCCCAGGATCCTCAGACGTTCATCGTATGTTAGGCCTACCATTCCTGGGATCATCCGTGTGAATCTCCGCTGGACCCGCTCCAGTGCCAGTCTGTCCTTCCTGAGGTGTGGGGCCCAAAATTGCTCACAGTATTCTAAATGGGGCCTAACTAATGCTTTATAAAGCTTCAGAAGTACATCCCTGCTTTTATATTCCAAGCCTCTTGAGATGAATGACAACATTGCATTTGCTTTCTTAATTACGGACTCAACCTGCAAGTTTACCTTTAGAGAATCCTGGACTAGGACTCCCAAGTCCCTTTGCACTTCAGCATTAGGAGCAGGAGTAGGCCACTCGGCCCCTCGAACCTGCTCCGCCATTCAATAAGATCATGGCTGATCTGACCGTAACCTCAACCCCACATTCCTGCCGACACTCGATAACCTTTCACCCTCGTTTTGGTCAACAATCTATCTCGCTCTGCCTAAAAAATATTCAAAGACTCTGCTTCCTCTGCCTTTTGAGGAAGAGAGTTCCAGACACGCATGTTTCTCTGAGAGAAAAACAATTCTGCTGAACTCTGTCTTAAATGAGCTACCCTCTTATTTTTAAACAGTGACCCCCGAGTTCTGGATTCTCCCACAAGAGGAAACATCCTCTCCACATCCAGCCTGTCAATTCCCCTCAGCACCTTAAGGGTTTCAACCAAGTTGCCTCTTACTCTTCTAAACTCCAGCAGATACAAGCCCATCCTATCCAAACTTTCATTATAAAACAACCCGTCCATTCAAGACATTAGTCTAGTAAACCTTCTCAGAATTTCTTCCCTGGAATGCCTTTATATTCTTCTTTAAGTAAGGACACCTATACTGTACACCATATTCCAGATGTAGTTTCAATCGTGTCCTGTACAACTGAAGCATAACCTCCCTACCTTTATATTCAATTTCCTTCACAATAAACGATAACATTTTTTAACTTTCCTAATTACTTGCTGCATCTGCATACTAACATTTTGTGATTCATGCACTCGGACACCCAGATCCCTCTGCATCTCAGAGCTCTGCAATCTCTCAGCCTGTAGATAACATGCTTCTTGTTTTATTCTTCGAATAGAATAGAACTCCGGCAGTGCAGAAGGAGTCCCTTCGACCCATCAAGTCTGCACCGATCCTGCCTAGGCCCTCACCCCACCTAAACTTTTGGCAACTTTAGAACGTCCAATCCACCTAACCCGCACATCTTTGGAGTGTGGGAGGAAACCGGAGCACCCGGAGGAAACCCACGCAGACACGGGGAGAACGTGCAAAACTCTACACAGTCACCCGAGGCCGGAATTGAACCCGGGACCCAAGGTGCGTGAGGCAGCAGTGCTAACCGCTGTGTCACCCCAAATGGACAATTTCCAATTTGCTCACATTATGTTCCATTTGCCAACTCTTTGCTCACTCACTTAACCTATCCATTTCGATTTGTAGCCGCCTCACGTCCTCTTCACAACTTACTTTCCTACCTATCTTTGTGTCATCAGCAAACCTAGCAACCATATCTTCGGTACCTCCATCCAAATCATTCATATGAATTGTAAAAAGGTTAACGCCCCAGTGCTGATCCCTGTGGTACGCCATTCGCCACATCCTACCAACCAGAACAATACCCATTTACGCCAACTCTCTGTTTCCATGACGCATCAGTGCTTTGCTACCATCTGCAGACTGCGATGAATGTGCTGAAATAGATGCTTCTCAAGGCATCTCTGCTACAATCTTAACAACCTCATCCACTGGTCTTGTCCAAATGTTGATCAAAGGTGCCAGCGAAAGTAGCAGAGACATTTGTAACAGCACTCTGCAAAGGGTGCATAATGCATGGTATTAAAGGCACCTTGAAACTGGAGTACCCCCGGAGGAAACCCACGCAGACATGTGGAGAATGTGAAAACATGTGGGCGCCACGATAGCACAGTGGTTAGCACTGTTGCTTCACAGCTCTCTGGTCCCAGGTTTGATTCCTGGCTTGGGTCACTGTCTGTGCGGAGTCTGCACGTTCTCCCCGTGCCTGCGTGGGTTTCCTCCGGGTGCTCCGGTTTCCTCCCACAAGTCCCAAAAGACGTGCTGGTTAGGCAATTTGGACATTCTGAATTTTCCTTCTGTGTGCCCGAACAGGCGCCGGAATGTGGCGACTAGGGGCTTTTCACAGGAACTTCATTGCAGTGTTAAACCTATTTGAGACAATAAAGATTATTATAAGCCCCACACAGTCACTCAAGGCTGGAATCGAACCCTGGTGCTGTGAGGCATTTCAAGCTTAAGTCAAATGGGCCTTGGGATGAGGGACTTCAGTTATGTAGAGCAACTAACAGAACTGACTTCGAGGCCTCGTGGGGCAGTGGGTTCGCGTCCCTGCCTCTGAACCAGAAGCTCCGGGTTCGATTCCCACCCCAGGACTTGACGGCCGAGGAAGGTCCGTTCACAACACGGCCAAACACGCCAATGGCTGGGGGTAGGAGCGAGAGAGGCTCCTGGTCAGCCAAGCTTGATGTGGAGTGGCGCCACCTCAAGCTATAATCCCCTGGCGACAGACTAGCGACCTGTTCCAGGAACAGCTGGCTGCGGAAACAGGCAAGTGTCTGTCCTTAATGGCCACGAGGTGCGGGAAAAGCATTGGAACTGGAGAAAACTGGGACCATATTTAGAGCAGGGGTGGTAGGGGCTGCTTTAGCACAGTGGGATAAACAGCTGGCTTGTAATGCAGAACAATGCCAGCAGCGCGGGTTCAATACTGGCCTCCCCGAACAGGTGCCGGAATGTGGCGACGAGGGGCTTTATCACAGTAACTTCAAGTTACTGGAGCCGACTTGTGACAGTAAGCGATTTCTTTCTTTTTTTCTTCTTTTCTTTGAAGGTGTCCAAGATTAACGGAAGATTCGGTTGGATAAATAAGGAGGGACTATTTTCACTGGTGGGAGACTCAGAGGGTCACAGATTGAAGATGATCAGCAGGAGAATTGGAGGCAGGTTGCGGAGAGTCTTGTTTTATCCAGCGAATTATTTGGACCTCGCTTGTGTTGACTGAAAGCAGATTCAGTAAAATATCATTGAAATGGGAATTTGGATAAATTGCTGAAATGGGAAGAAATGAATGAATATTTTGTTGCGCATGCCCTTTATCAGACTGATGTTCAGGCTAGAACCAATAAACATGTTTAAAATGAAACACATAAACAAAGCTTTTAAACAGTACCTTTACGCTAATTACTGATTTTTATATTTTCAAAAACGTCACAACAATGACAATACTCAACTCTCAATGCAGAATTTACCCAATAGAATTTGCTGACTTCTCACATTGGAAGGTGCTGCGATACGGGCTGAAGAGCCCACTATCCTTACCTGTATCTGGGGGGCTGGTGAGCTGAAGCAGGTTGTCCATTACAAAACTTGTCTCTTCTAAACCTTGCCCCTCACACCTTAAACCTATGCCCCCTAGTAATTGACCCCTCTACCCTGGGGAAAAGCCTCTGACTATCCACTCTGTCTATGCCCCTCATAATTTTGGAGATCTCTATCAGGTCGCCCCTCAACCTCCGTCGTTCCAGTGAGAACAAATCTAGCTTATTCAACTTCTCCTCATAGCTAATGCCCTCTATACCAGGCGACATCCTGGTAAATCTCTTTTGCACCCTCTCTAAAGCCTCCACATCCTTCCGGTAGTGTGGCGACCAGAATTGAACACTATACTTCAAGTGTGGCCTAACTAAGGTTCTATACAGCTGCAACATGACTTGCCAATTCTTATACTCAATGCCCCGGCCAATGAAGGCAAGCATGCCGTATGCCTTCTTGACTACCTTCTCCTCCTGTGCTGCTCCTTTCAGTGACCTGTGGACCTGTACACCTAGATCTCTTTGACTTTCAATACTCTTGAGGGTTCTACCATTCACTGTATATTCCCTACCTGCATTAGACCTTCCAAAATGCATTACCTCACATTTGTCCGGATTAAACTCCATCTGCCATCTCTCCGCCCAAGTCTCCAAACAATCTAAATTCTGCTGTATCCTCTGACAGTCCTCATCGCTATGCGCAATTCCACCAATCTTTGTGTCGTCCGCAAACTTACTAATCAGACCAGTATCTGTGCTAATATGTGATAATTCTGTCCCCTCTCACATGCCTGATGTGGATCTTCACGGCAGGCCGATTGCTGTCAATCCTGACCACAACAAGACCCGCAAGACTTGGGAGTCCTTGTTCAAGATTCTCTTAAGATTAACGTGCAAGTTCATTTGGCAGTTCGGAAAGCAAATGTAATGTTAGCATTCATGTCGAGAGGGCTAGAATACAAGAGCAGGGATGTACTCCTGAGGCTGTATAAGGCTCTGGTCAGACCCCATTTGGAGTATTGTGAGCAGTTTTGGGCCCCGTATCTAAGGAAGGATGTGCTGGCCCTGGAAAGGGTCCAGGGGAGGCTCACAAGAATGATCCCTGGAATGAAGAGCTTGTCGTATGAGGAACGGTTGAGGACTCTGGGTCTGTACTCATTGGAGTTTAGAAGGATGAGGGGGGATCTTATTGAAACATACAGGATACTGTGAGGTCTGGATAGAGTGGATGTGGAGAAGATGTTTCCACTTGCAAGAAAAACTAGAACCAGAGGACACCATCTCAGACAGAAGGGACAATACTTTCAAACTGAGATGAGGAGGAATTTCTTCAACCGAGGGTGGTAGATCTGGAACTCTTTGCCGCAGAAGGCTGTGGAGGCCAAATTGCTGTGTGTCTTTCAGACAGAGATAGATAGGTTCTTGATTAAAAAGGGGATCAGGGGTTACGGGGAGAAGGCAGGAAAATGGGCATGAGAAACATATCAGCCATGAGCGAATGGTGGAGCAGACTCGATGGGCCTAATTCTGCTCCTATGTCTTATGGTCTAAGAAACCAATTACTTTAAACATCTGGCCCAGTTATACTGGTCCTTAAGGCTCGCCAACACGGCTCTGATGTGAACGGCCATTAACATCAGTGTTTTGAGAGACAAGTGAGAGCGGGTTAAAGCGGACCGGCTAACCATGTGCGCACGTTCTGGTCTTGCTCCAAACCTATGGGTTTCTGGGTCTCCTCCTTTGGCACCATGTCGGCGAGTCTGAATTTTGAGCTGGAGACCTGTCCCATAGCGGTCATATTTGGGGTGTCCGTCTCGGCAGAGCTGCAGACGGGAGGGGGGGGGGGGATGGATTCTCCGCCTGATCGCCGATTACGATATTGGCGTCGGGCAATGGAGAATCCAGCCCTACTTTTTGTGACCGGAGCTGAATTGCACCAGTTTTACGATCCAATTGCGGTCGTAAAAAGCGGGATGCAATTCAATGTTCCACGCTATGCAAACTTATGCATGGTGTAGAATACGAGGGATTGCCAGGGAATTCAGCTGTTGGGCCGCCATCTTGAGCAGGTGTTCCGATAGTCACCCCCACTTACCCGCACCGCAAACCAGCCCCAACTTCATCCCCACTGCACTGCAGCCCTCACCCGATTGCCGGGTGCCTCCCCTTACCCCCAGCATGAGGGGGACCTGAACCTCCCCCATAGACCCCTGTAATAGGGGGATGCCCCTATGAACCCCTCCACAGAACCCCCCCACACAGACCCCTCCTTCCCCAGAAATGGGCCCCCTGTCTGGAACCTAGAGAGCAGTCCAGACAGGGGCAGTGGGAAGCAATATAGCCATAATACCTACTTTGCAGCTCCACGTGTCCATTCCTCGAGGGAGAGTAGCTGTGCCTGCCTCTGGTTTCCACAGATCCACATCTGTAAGCCACTCAAAGCTTCCCAGTTGTGGTCTCTGACTGACAGCTTGTAAAAACCATCTTCAGCTTTGATCCATTCATATCCTTTGACCCTTCAGTGGCCTAAGTGGTGAAACCCAAATGTTCGTAAACATTGACCACACCAAAGTGAGGTAAGTGCAGTGAAATCACAGGCTTGAGTGATTGGAATTCACATGAAGCTTGGGGGGGTCCCCCTATTATAGGGATCCCTGTTTGCGGGGGGGGGGAGGGTCTGCTAGAAGTGGCTTGGGCAGGCAGTGCATTGTTGGGGGGAGGTGGGTGTGGCTCTCGGGTGGGCTCGGATGGTGTCGGACGGCCGCCGCGACCTGCACCACGTTAGGTTCGCAATTGCTGAGGCCACAAATGATCCGCACCCACGTGAATCCTGGCTGCAGAGACCAGAGAATCACGGGGGACGGAAGCATAGGGCACCGGTCACGCTGAAAAGATGCAAATAAGTCATAAAGACGCAATTGCATTTATAGAACATAGAACATACAGTGCAGAAGGAGGCCATTCAGCCCATCAAGTCTGCATCGACCCACTTAAGCCCTCACTTTAACCCTATCCCCTTAACCCAATAACCCCTCCTAACCTTTTGTTTTGGACACTAAGGGCAATTTATCATGGCCAATCCACCTAACCGCATGTCTTTGGACTGTGGGAGGAAACCGGAGCACCCGGAGGAAACCCACGCAGACACGGGGGAGAACGTGCAGACTCCGCACAGGCAGTGACCCAAGCTGGGAATCGAACCTGGGACCCTGGCGCTGTGAAGCCACAGTGCTAACCACTATGCTACCGTGCTGCCCTTATTTTAATTTATACCCCCCTCTGGTGCACTTCATGGACCTTGTTCACATTGCCAACAGGGCTTCGAGCACAGGGCGCCAATCCTGATTTTTCCCGACTCCCGATTCTCCGTCCCATCGGGAATCGCAATCTAGGCATCCTGGAGGAAGCATCCCGCCTTTATCTTTACTACTCTCATTACCATTGCCTTTGTTTTGTGTTCCATGATATCCTTGTCATTTAATCTCTGCTGCTCTCTGGCCTATGCCTTCGATTTTGCTCCACATACCCCCAATTTATTCAATAGCCCGTTGGGCGGCACAGTTTCACTGTAGTTGTCACTGCTGCCTCACAGCGGCAGGGACCTGGGTACAATTCCACCCTTGGGTGCCTGTGTGGAGGTACCACTTTCTCCCCATGCCTGCATGTGTTCCCACTGCGAACGTAGACTTTACAGTGCAGAAGGAGGCCATTCGGCCCATCGAGTCTGCACTGACCATTGGAAAAACACCCCACTTAAGGCTACACCGCCACCCTATCCCCGTAACCCCTCCTAACTTTTGTTTTTGGACAGGAAGGGCAATTAGCATGGCCAGCCCACCCAACCTGCACATCTTTGGACTGTGGGAGGAAACCGGAGCACCCGGAGGAAACCCCACGCAGACACGGGGAGAACGTGTTGACTCCACACAGCCAGTGACCCAGCAGGGAATCGAACCTGGGACCCTGGCCCTGTGGAGCCATAGTGCCAGCACAAGTGATGTTCACCACTGACAGAATACTGCTGTCTCGCCATAAAGACATTCTGCGTGTGAGACGTTACAATGAGTGTTAAGAGCATTGTGGTATATGAATTCCAGTGCCGGTGTGATGCCAGTTATGTCGACAATGCATATCAAAGACTGGCAGATTATATCGAACAGCGTGTCCCTTTCACTGTTTGCAGTGGGCAAGGTACAGACCGTATCCAACCAGGGCCCTCGTTTGCAAAACTCAAAACACAGTGTTCAACATTTGATGGGATTCCGCAACAGGACAACATTTGCGAAATAATCCACAGTGTGCTAAAAATTACACTGACAACCAATGAAGGTCGTCAGTCGGACTCGCAGTGTGGCACATGCGCATGTACTGGAAGCTACATACATCAAGACCCGGGGCCCTGTTCTTTGCAGACAGAAAGAACATGTACACATATTGCGCCTGTTTCAGCTAAAGAAAATAAGTGACAGCCATTCGCTAGTTCGTTCCTCAGGGCAATGTGCTGACCAATCAAGAGTCACGCTCTCTGGTTCAGATTTCAAACAAAGCTTGACAGTTAGCTGTCAGTCACCACCAACTAGTGTATTCTCCATGGCAACGCCTCTACCTATCACAGTCGACTTGACAACAAAGTCGATGCACTCTCTTCTGATACGTATAAATATGTTGGGGAATCAGACTATATGGTTCATCAATATAATTAGCAATGACGTTGCTCTGGCGATGGACATAATGTTTTCTTTTGTTCCTCAGACATGGTACTGCAATGGCAGGATTCATCAGGTCAAAATTGAGGTCATGTTTCCCTCACATGCACCCAGAATCCTTGGCCTACACGTGATGCTGTGAGAGGGATGAACCAGCCAGGCTCAAACCCAGTGTCAGGGGCTCCGTCACCAATAGTACAGCAGGGTGAGATGCTAAGCTGAGGTCTCGCTATCCACATTTGTTAAAGATTCCTTGGAGCAACTGGAAAGTGAGTAGCGAGATGTCCATTTATCCTGACCAACGTTCTTCTTTCAACTAACACAGATAGGCAAACGGTAGCACACGTGGATAGCACTGTGGCTTCACAGCACCAGGGTCCCAGGTTCAATTCCCCGCTGGGTCACTGTCTGTGCGGAGTCTGCACGTTCTCGCCGTGTCTGCGTGGGATTCCTCCGGGTGCTCCGGTTTCCTCCCACCCTAGGGGCTGGTTTAGCACACTGGGCTAAATCGCTGGCTTTTAAAGCAGACCAAGGCAGGCCAGCAGCATGGTTCGATTCCCGTACCAGCCTCCCCGAACAGGCGCCGGAATGTGGCGACTAGGGGCTTTTCACAGGAACTTCATTGAAGCCGACTTGTGACAATAAGCGATTTTCATTTCATTTCATTTCACAGTCCAAAGACATGCAGGTTAGGTGGATTGGCCATGCTAAATTGTCCTTTGTGTCCAAAAAAAGGTTAGGAGGGTTTAGTGGGTTACGGGGATAGGGTGGAAGTGAGGGCTTAATGTGGGTCGGTACAGGCTCGATGGGCTGAATGGCCTCCTTCTGCACTGTATGTTCTATGTTCTATCAACAATGCATGCTTGCATAACAGCCATAAAGCAACTCATGATCTGAAGGGTGTTGTGGCATGATGAGAAACTAACCAATCAGAAAAATTGACCATACTCAACCAGCCAGACCTTGCAAAACTCAAAACGTAACGTCCAACGCTGGATGAAATTCCGCGATTGGGCAGCACTGGCGGAACAATCCCGAGTGTGCCAAGAATTACACTGCGAACCAATTTATGAATATCAATCCGGCTCACTTGCATGCATGAGAAGTTGTGTATATCCGTACACGGTGGGGGCTGTACTCTGCAAGCAAAGGGAACAGGTCCAGGTATTGAGCCTTTGAGAAGTAAACAAAAGCATTGGTTCCCTGGTGAATTCCCCATGGCAACGCCTCGACCAATCAGAAGTGACATGCCAGCCAATCAGTACGCTTTTTCTCATGCGGCATGAATTGTTGCTCGTTTTGAAATTTGGTGTTTTTGCGTCTGTCCTGATAAGTGCAAGATGAAAAGCTTCAACAGCAAAGTCTCTTTTTCTTGTAATGCAGAATATCTTTAACACCGAGTGATTGTGAACCATACACTTGTGAGTTGTGCTCTCCTCCTGTTTCCTCCCAGATGAGTTTACACAATAACGTCCGGATTTTTTATGATCTGCATCAACTCATCACAATGAGGCAATTATCTGATGTACGTCCCAAAACTGGGGAACAGGCAATTAAATTGCAGTTACACAATGAAACCATTTGGATTTTTCACGTCCTTTCGATGATTAAGCGTTCCCTCAGTGACTAATTTGACTGCAAGTAGATTAGAGCTTTAATGCTGAATTGATGCACATGAATAATTAGTGTCTGTCTCCATTTGCCTTCTTTTATTCAACTGCAACTAAAGAGTTACCCGTCTTCCACTCGGACTCATTCAAACCCAGCCCTGAACCCCAATACAACCCAGCCCCGATCCCCAATACAACCCAGCCCCGAACCCCAATACAACCCAGCCCCGAACCCCAATACAACCCAGCCCCGAACCCCAATACAACCCAGCGCCGAACCCCAATACAACCCAGCCCCGAACCCCAATACAACCCAACCCCGAACCCCAATACAACCCAGCCCCGAACCCCAATACAACCCAACCCCGAACCCCAATACAACCCAGCCCCGAACCCCAATACAACCCAGCGCCGAACCCCAATACAACCCAGCCCCGAACCCCAATACAACCCAGCCCCGAACCCCAATACAACACAGCCCCGAACCCCAATACAACCCAACCCCAAACCCCAATACAACCCAGCCCCGATCCCCAATACAACCCAGCCCCGAACCCCAATACAACCCAGCGCTGAACACCAATACAACCCAGCCCCGAACCCCAATACAACCCAGCCCCGAACCCCAATACAAAACAGCCCCGAACCCCAATACAACCCAACCCCAAACCCCAATACAACCCAACCCCAAACCCCAATACAACCCAGCCCCGATCCCCAATACAACCCAGGCCCCGAACCCCAATACAACCCAGCCCCGAACCCCAATACAACCCAGCCCCAAACCCCAATGCAACCCAGCACCGAACCCCAATACAACCCAGCCCCGAACCCCAATACAACCCAGCCCCGAACCCCAATACAACCCAGCCCCGAACCCCAATACAACACAGCCCCGAACCCCAATACAACCCAACCCCAAACCCCAATACAACCCAGGCCCCGAACCCCAATACAACCCAGCCCCGAACCCCAAAACAACCCAGCTCCGAACCACAATACAACCCAGCCCCGAACCCCAATACAACCCATGCTCGGACCCCAATACAACCCAGCCCCAAACCCAAATACAACCCAGCCCCGAACCCCAATCAAACCCAGTCCCAAACCGCAACCAAACCAAGTCCCAAACCCCAATCAAACCCTAATCCCTAAACCCCAATCAAAGCCAGTCCTGGAACCCCAATCAAACCCAGTCCCTGTACCCCAATCAAACCCAGTCCCTGTACCCCAATCAAACCCAGTCCCCGAACCCCAATAAAACCAGTCCCTGAGCCCCAATCAAACCCAGGACCAAACCCCAATCAAACCAAGTCCCTGAACCACAATCAAACCCAGTCCCTGAACCCCAATCAAACCCAGTCCCTGAACCCCAATCAAACCCAGTCCCTGAACCCCAATCAAACCCAGTCCAAAACCCCAATCAAACCCAGTCCCTGAACCCCAATCAAACCCAGTCCAAAACCCCAATCAAACCCAGTCCGTGAACCCCAATCAAACCCAGTCCCTTAACGCGAATCAAACCCAATCCCAAACTCCAATCAAACCCAGTCCCCGAACCCCAATAAAACCCAGTCCCAAACCCCAATCAAACCCAACCTTTCCCAATCAAACCCAGTCCCTGAATCCCAATCAAACCCAGTCCCAAACCCCAATCAAACCCAGTCCCTGAACCCCAATCAAACGCAGTCCCTGAACTTCAATCAAACCAAGTCCCTGAACCCCAATCAAACCCAGTCCCTGAACCCCAATCAAACCCAGTCCCCGAACCCCAATCAAACCCAGTCCCACACCCCAATCAAACCCAGTCCCAAACCCCAATCAAACCCAGTCCCTGAACCCCAATCAAACCCAGTCCCTGAACCCCAATCAAACCCAGTCCCTGAACCACAATCAAACCCAATCCCTGAACCCCAATCAAACCCAGTCCCTGAACCCCAATCAAACCCAGTCCCTGAACCCCAATCAAACCCAGTCCCACACCCCAACCAGGGACAAACCCAGTCCCTGAACCCCAATCAAACCCAATCCCTGAACCCCAATCAAACCCAGTCCCTGAACCCCAATCAAACCCAGTCCCAAACCCCAATCAAACCCAGTCCCAACACCCAATCAAACCCAGTCCCAAACCTCAACCAAACCCAGTCCCTGAACCCCAATCAAACCCAGTCCCTGAACCCCAATCAAACCCAGTCCGTGAACCCCAATCAAACCCAGTCCCAAACCCCAATCAAACCCAGTCCCAAACCCCATCAAACCCAGTCCCACACCCCAATCAAACCCAGTCCCACACCCCAATCAAACCCAGTCCCTGAACCCCAATCAAACCCAGTCCCTGAACCACAATCAAACCCAATCCCTGAACCCCAATCAAACCCAGTCCCTGAACCCCAATCAAACCCAGTCCCAAACCCCAATCAAACCCAGTCCCAAACCCCAATCAAACCCAGTCCCTGAACCACAATCAAACCCAATCCCTGAACCCCAATCAAACCCAGTCCCTGAACCCCAATCAAACCCAGTCCCACACCCCAACCAGGGACAAACTCAGTCCCTGAACCCCAATCAAACCCAATCCCTGAACCCCAATCAAACCCAGTCCCTGAACCCCAATCAAACCCAGTCCCAAACCCCAATCAAACCCAGTCCCAAATCCCAATCAAACCCAGTCCCAACACCCAATCAAACCCAGTCCCAAACCCCAATCAAACCCAGTCCCAAAAACCCAATCAAACCCAGTCCCTGAACCACAATCAAACCCAGTCCCAAACCCCAATCAAACCCAGTCCCTGAACCCCAATCAAACCCAGTCCCTTAACGTGAATCAAACCCAGTCGCTGAACCCCAATCAAACCCAGTCCCTGAACCCCAATCAAACCCAGTCCCAAATCCCAATCAAACCCAGTCCCAAACCCCAATCAAATCCAACCATTCCCCAACCAGGGACAAACCCAGTCCCTGAACCCCAATCAAACCCAGTCCCTGAACCCCAATCAAACCCAGTCCCACACCCCAACCAGGGACAAACCCAGTCCCTGAACCCCAATCAAACCCAATCCCTGAACCCCAATCAAACCCAGTCCCTGAACCCCAATCAAACCCAGTCCCAAACCCCAATCAAACCCAGTCCCAACACCCAATCAAACCCAGTCCCAAACCCCAATCAAACCCAGTCCCAAAAACCCAATCAAACCCAGTCCCTGAACCACAATCAAACCCAGTCCCAAACCCCAATCAAACCCAGTCCCTGAACCCCAATCAAACCCAGTCCCTTAACGCGAATCAAACCCAGTCGCTGAACCCCAATCAAACCCAGTCCCTGAACCCCAATCAAACCCAGTCCCTTAACGCGAATCAAACCCAGTCGCTGAACCCCAATCAAACCCAGTCCCAAATCCCAATCAAACCCAGTCCCAAACCCCAATCAAATCCAACCATTCCCCAATCAGGGACAAACCCAGTCCCTGAACCCCAATCAAACCCAGTCCCTGAACCCCAATCAAACCCAGTCCCTTAACGCGAATCAAACCCAGTCGCTGAACCCCAATCAAACCCAGTCCCTGAACCCCAATCAAACCCAGTCCTTTAACGCGAATCAAACCCAGTCCCTGAACCCCAATCAAACCCAGTCCCAAATCCCAATCAAACCCAGTCCCAAACCCCAATCAAATCCAACCATTCCCCAACCAGGGACAAACCCAGTCCCTGAACCCCAATCAAACCCAGTCCCTGAACCCCAATCAAACCCAGTCCCACACCCCAACCAGGGACAAACCCAGTCCCTGAACCCCAATCAAACCCAATCCCTGAACCCCAATCAAACCCAGTCCCTGAACCCCAATCAAACCCAGTCCCAAACCTCAATCAAATCCAACCATTCCCCAACTTATATAAGCCCCATCTCCATTGAAACCATCCTGCTCTCCCACTCGATCTGAGCCCATCCCACAAAAGCTGAGCTCCTCCCCCACTTGAAGAAAGTCCTTTTCCCATCGGAACCGAGTCTGGGGCCCAAACAAACCAATCCCTGTCCTTGCCCCTTATATATGAGCTCTTGCCCCACTCAAACGCAGCCCCACACCTACTCGAACTGTGCTGTGCCCCACAAGCAGTGGTGACTGAACCCTTTCCCTACTCCAGCTGTGGTCATTGCCCCGTTCACAGTGATGTCCAAACTGGCCATGTCACCGTGTAAATTGCCTCAAGGACACCTCCGAGATTCCGACAGGGGATTGGTGGGAGATCGCAGCGAGGGTCACCGCAGATGTACCCCTGGTTACAGCCCCAGAGCATCTGCATGGGACACCGGGCCTTCACTCTCAGGGATGGAGACCCTCGAGCTGGGCAATGCTGGCAGCCCAGCCCCTGTTCTGAAATCAAAGCTCATTCTTCGCAGACGTGAGCAGTTTTGACAGATCCGGACAGTCGTCAGTGAAAACGGGGGAGGCAAAGAAGAGAAAAAAAAAAAAAAATCGCTCATGGATTAAAATTCACAGCAAGTGGGTTGCCAAGTGATTGCGAATCATCTCGATAGAAATCTCTCTTGCATCAATCAGCCTCAGTACATGAACGGAATAATGTTTGTCACTATGCCCTGGCAGGCTGTGTCAGACTGTGGCCAAGATGCCGTGATCCAGGCACCCACCCCTAACCGGAATCTAGGTAATGCACAGCTGGCCGGGGAATACTTGCAGCACTCTGGGATAAATATTCTGGTCCCGCCCACCGCTGGAATCGCCAGTCCCAAACCCCAATCAAACCCAGTTTGGGACGGGACGGACAGCCCCGTTGGGCTCCGGCATGAATGTCCAGTCCTGGGGTGGGCCCGCCACCCCTCATCACCTCCACTGCCCTTTCTGAAGGCCTCCACCTTTGCTACCCGCAGTGTAAGTGTAAAGTCGCCATAGTGCCGGATGACCAGGGGCTGCTTTCCCCTTTGAGGGTGGGGGGGGGGGGGGGGGGGGGGGGGGGGTGGGGGGGGGGGGGGGGGTTGAGAGCTGACTGGTGGTGATTTAACCTGTGGGTCACCACCCCTCAGGCGAGGGGCGAGGTTGAGAAGGGGGGACTGTTGTGTTGGGCGCTCTGGATCCGTGGAACACGTACAGGTCACCAACACTTGAAATAGTGCAACACTATTTTATTGAACATACTGTTTAACGTACTCTCACTGTGGGTTAACATGATACTAGGTTTAACTGAAGACCTTTGCCTTGTCCTAACCAGTCGATGCACTCAGCACATGGTGAGTATCTGTGCAGGCTGTGAGCTCTGTGCTCCTAGCTAGCTTGCAGCTCGAATGAGCGGGAACTCTGATGCCCCCTGTCTTTATAGTGCGTGTGCTCTCACTGGTGATTGGCTGCGGTGTTGTGTGTGTTGATTGGTCCCACTGTGTGTCCATCAGTGTGTGTCTGCACCATGATATACTGGTGTATATTATAACAGGGACCTTCATGAATAACGCTAGCCGGTACAAGAGGGTGCCAACCGTGGTAGCATTGGCATGAGTCACCCTCCAGTATCTTGTTGCATCGGCTGCGAGTTGTGTGCCAGCCTGGCCTCTGAAGGGGTAAACCCAGGCCTATCCTCACCCACTTCCCCTCCCGCAGGAGTTACTGAGTAGTCACCAAGTGCAGAGCTCCCCTGGTGGGTTAGTCTCTCCCTCACCGCCCCCCCCCTTTTCCAGACTACCCCCCACCACCGAATGTGCACAGCCAGCAAATGATAGACGAGTTGAGTCAACCGAGTCAGTATTCACTGGAGTTCACTCGAACTTGAGGCAATTTCATTGGAACATTTTGAAGGGTTTGATTGGATGGATGCTAAGAGATTGTCTCTGCTGCTTGGGGAGTTTAAAACACAGGGGCTAAATCATTTAGACTGAAGTGAAATGAAATGAAATGATAATTGCTTATTGTCACAAGTAGGCTTCAATGAAGTTACTGTGAAAAGCCCCTAGTCGCCACATTCCGGCGCCTGTTCGGGGACACAAAGGGAGAATTCAGAATGTTCAATTCACCTAACAAGCACGTCTTTCGGGGCTTGTGGGAGGAAACCGGAGCACCCGGAGGAAACCCACGCAGACACGGGGGGGAACGTGCAGACTCCGCACAGACAGTGACCCAAGCCGGGAATCGAACCAGGGACCCTGGCGCTGTGAAGCAACAGTGCTAACCTCTGTGCCACCGTGCTGCCCCACATCACATGGGTAGATTTTGAGGAGGGGGGGGGTCCTCCCACCCTTTTTGTATTCATTCGTGGGCTGTGGGGCGTGGCCGGCTGGGCCCAGCATTTATTACCCATCCCTTTGGGTGGCGAGCTAGGCCGTGGACCTGGCGTCACGTGGATGGCAGCTAAGGGTGATGGACTGCCTTCCTTCCCTGAAGAGCATTCGTGAACCAGCTGGCGGCGACGGCGATCGACAATGTTTCCACGGTCATTCTTAATTCCCGTTCCACCAGCAGCCGTGGTGGGATTCGAACACGGGTGCCCAGAGCGTTACCCCGGGTCTCTGGATTACTAGCCCGGCGGCACTACCAGGACACCGCTGCCCCCCCCCCCCCCGGCATTAACCGGGCCGACCCGCCGACTCGCTCTGATGTAGGCCGGAATGCATGTGAGCGGGAAGCCCTGCCTGGCCGCTTAGCCAGACCCCCCCCCCCCACACACACACACACTCATGTGCGCAGTTTAGGCTGCGGGGTTATTGTTGGTGGGGGGGGGGGGGGGGGGGGGGGTGGGGGGGGGGGGGTCCCGTTGTGTCGCCATATCCTGATCCTTCAGTGCAAACCGAGCAATTCCACAGCTTGGGAGACGAGAGGCGGGGGGGGGGGGGAATAGACAAGATTTTAAGTCGCATTAGCATCAACAGAAAGTCACAGTGAGGCACGGTATCCATGGTGATGTGGCAAGAAAAAAAAGATTGCGGTGAAGATGTCCTGATTCAGAGCTGCCTCACCAAGAGGCCTGGCACCCCTCCCCCCACTTCCTCAGCGCAAACGTGGAGCAACTCTGATAACGCACGGAGCCGGGGACTTTGTGGGCACAGAGACATAACTCACTAACGCAGGTTAATAATATCCTAAAGGCAGCCAAGTTACAGGCCTCTGCACAGTTCTCATCTCCATTTTATGAACAGGACGATGGGGATGTTGGGCGTTGCTGGCTGGCCCCGTCCCCAATTGCGCGTGAACTGAGTGGCTTGCTCGGCCATTTCAGGGAGCGCAGTTAAGAGTCACATCGCAGTGTGGGGTCTGGAGTCACGTGTAGGCCTGACCGGGTAAGGGCGGCAGATTTCCTTGCCGAAAGGGCATTAGTCAACCTGATGGGCCTCTGCGACGAGCGGTGAGAGTTCCGTGGCCCGGCATTTTTCCGGCGCCTGGGTGATGAGGATTTTCCGTCGGTAGCGGGCGGGGGCACCATTGGCCGACGGATTCCACCGCCGTTGGGTGGGCCCGAGGCGAGCGAGGAACACAACCTTACCCACTGCAGACCCCAAAATACAGATGCCGCTGCTTGAGGGTCTGCGTTCTGCACACGGATTTGTTTGAAGCACTTTGGAGCTAAGGGGGGAGAGGTGAATTGGGGAGGGAAGGGTTAACACGCGGCAGCACGGTAGCACAGTGGTTAGCACCGTGGCTTCACAGCGCCAGGGTCCCAGGTTCGATTCCCCGCTGGGTCACTGTCGGTGCGGAGTCTGCACGTTCTCCCCCGTGTGTGCGCGGGTTTCCTCCGGGTGCTCCGGTTTCCTCCTACAGTCCAAAGACGTGCAGGTTAGGTGGATTGGCCGTGATAAATTGCCCCTTAGTGTCCAAAAAAGGTTAGGAGGGGTCATTGGGTTACGGGGGTAGGGTGGAAGTGAGGGCTTAAAGTGGGTCAGTGCAGACTCGATGGGCCGAATGGCCTCCTTCTGCACTGTATGTTCTATGCATGTTCTAAGTTAAAATCACATCCAAGCCGGAAGGGGGGGGGGGAGTCAATTCCCTCGCAGGCGCAGGCATTGCAGAGTCTCGGCTGCTGGCAATCGGCAATAAGGGATGGCACTTAAGGATGACAGGCTCTCGGAATGTCACACACACTCTCCGCTCTCAACTTGGAATTAAAAAGCCATGATCTGTGCTGTTTATTGTGCTCTTAATGACTTAATAACGGGGTTGAATGATGCAGCCCTGCCCCAGTGCAGGTAGGGAGTAGGCAGATTAGCAACGCAACGCTCTCGGAATGAGTGCCAGGCGCGGTCAATGCGCTGGCACGCTAAATGGGAAATCACACCCCATGCAGCTAATGCAGATTGGAAGCAGGCGCGAATGGCTTTCCTAAAGTGGCTGACGTCTCGGTAACTGTCGATTGAAATTGCACAGGGGCCTTGCCCCTCTGACGTGGGCGTTTTGCCAGGCGGATGGGCTCCTCTCCCTTATCGGTGCAGGGAACAATGAGGAGACGTGGAGACCGGGGCACACCCTGGCAAACGGGGCAGCCAAATACAGTGCCCACGGTGCTGGCGCCAGAAACAGCAGCTCTCACTCCTGTTGTGACACCACCACCCCCCCCAAAAAAAAAACATTATCCAAATTAACATATTCATAATGGAACCTTTACATAATATGTATTATTCATGACCATTAACATATTCCACAAGTGCCGTAATAAACATTAGAACTCTTCTGCTAATTAACATGCTTGGCAATATCTGTCTCCCATTGTCGCCTGGTAATATTTGTCTCATTACAATGTTATGTGACCTCCAGCTGAGAACTGGAACTTTCCGGAACAAAAGCTTCGACCAATCGCGCACAGGCTTGGATTAAGCAAGGTGTTGGTGGAGAAAATTTGTTCATGGGCTAGGCCGAGCTTTTATTGCCCATCCCTAATTGCCCTTGGGAAGGTGGCGCTGAGCCGTGTTCTTGACCCGCTGCAGTCCACGTGGTGTGGGTACATCCACAGTGCTGTTAGAACAGGAACAAAGAACAGTATACCACAGGAACAGGCCCTTCGGCCCACCAAGTCTGCATCGATCACGATGTCTGTTTGAATTAAACCTTCTGCCCTTCCGTATCCCTGTATTCCCATCCTATTCATGCATTCGTCAAGATGCCTCTTAAACGTCACTATTGTATCTGCTACCACCACCTCCTCCAGAGCGAGTTCCAGGCTCCCACTCCCCTCTGTGTGAAATACTTCCCTCGCACATCTCCTCTAAACTTTCCCCCTCGCACTTTAAACCTATTAATCGACTTTTCCAGCCTGGGATGAAGCTTCTGACTATCCACTCTGTCCATGCCCCTCATAATGGGGAGCTTGCATGGTATTCCTATGCATTTTCTGGCCTTGTCCTTCTAGGTAGTGGAGGATTTGGATGTGCTGATGAAGAAGCTTTATCACAAGGGGGCGATACACACTGGTTTCCTCCCACAAGTCCCGAAAGACGTGCTTGTTAGGGTGAATTGGACATTCTGAATTCTCCCTCTGTGTACCCGAACAGGCGCCGGAATGTGGCGACGACGGGATTTTCACAGTAACTTCGTTGCAGTGTTAATGTAAGCCTACTTGTGACACTAATAAAGATTATTATTATACCTCCTTCCCCGTCCCTTCCATCCCTCCTTCCTCCTCCCTCGTTCCCGCTCTCTCTCCCTTCCTTTCATTTCTTCGTCCTCCTGTTCTTTTTTCTTTCTTTCTCAGTCTCGCCCTCCCTTTCCAACAATCCTCTCTCTCTTTCCCTCCGCTGCCCTCTCTTTCCATCCATCCTCACCGCTCTCCTCCCCTCGCCATTTGCGACTCCCTCTTTCCTTTGTCTCTTTCTCTCAATTCGCTTGCGGCTCATTCTGTCGCTCTTTCGCCAAGTCTATCTCGGCCTGGCTCGTTCCGCTCCTCTGCTCTCCAATCAGTGCATCGTGACCTTTAGATCACAAGGGCATGGTTAGCATGTGAGCCCTCTTGAGTGAAGCCAGCTTCACCTGGAAATTCGCCTCGGGGCAGTCGCGACAATCTCTGAGAAATACTCCAATGGAAAGAGGCTCAGTGATAGTGACAACTTCCACTTAAATGCACCCTTGGAGTAAAAACACATCTGTTTCCAGGTGAGAGGAGCAAATGCAGAACCATCGCAAGAGGGGGGATGGGCGAATCTGACGACAGGTAGGGTTGGCATGGTGCCACGTCAGTTAGCATGGTTGCCTCACAGCGCCATGGCCCCAGGTTCGATTCCGACCTCGGGCCACTGTCTGCGTGCGGAGTTTGCGTGTTCTCCCCGTGTCTGCGTGGGTTTCCTCCGGGTGCTCCGGTTTCCTCCCACAGTCCCAAAAGAGGTGCAGGTTAGGTGGATTGGTCGCGCTAACTTGTCCCTTAGTTTGCAAAGGGGGTAGATAATGCAAATAGTGCAGGGGAGCTTAGAGGGAAATCAGACAAGGAGAGGAGAAGAATCAGCGAATCAGAGAATTTACAGTGCAGAAGGTGGCCACTTGGCCCATTCGAGTCTGCACCGGCCCTTACAAAGAGCGCCCTACCCAAGCCCACACCTCCACCCTATCCCTGTAACCCAGTAACCCCCACTTAACATTTTGTGGACACTAAGGGGCAATTTATCACGGCCAATCCACCTAACTCGCACATCTTTGGACTGTGGGAGGAAACCGGAGCACCCGGAGGAAACCCACGCAGACACGGGGAGAACGTGCAGACTCCACACAGACAGTGACCAGGCGGGAAGGTGAGAGTTACGGTGACAGGTTTGCCTGACGAAAAATGGGCGGAGCCTGAGTGAAACAAAACCAATCAATGTGGACTGGTTAGGCCAAAGAGCCTGTTTCTGCGTCATTTAGCCGATTAATTAATTTAAGCCTCACGCACCCTTTTTTACTTTTGGGGATGTGATGGAGAGATTGCTGAGCTGATTATCAGCCCATTGAACCGTGTTATGAACACTCTTTCCATGGCCAACAAGTGCAATCGTTGGACTCGAATCCAGAACTTCTAGTCCAGAGGGAGGGACGTGACCATTGCTCCACAAGGCTGCCGCATAGCCTCTGCAATGCTGTATAAAGACAAGTTGTGAAGTGTTAAGAACTGCTCTCCTCAAAAGTGTCAGAGAATCCCTAAAGTGCAGATGGAGGCCATTCGGCCCATCATGTGCGCACCGACCCTCTGAAAGTGCACCCTACCTAGGCCTACTTTCCCCGTAACCCCACCTAACCTACACATCCCCGGACACTAGGGGGCAATTTAGCACGGCCAATCCACCTAACCCACGGATCCTTGGACTGTGGGAGGAAACCGGAGCACCCGGAGGAAACCCACACAGACACGGGGAGAACGTGCAAACTCCACACAGAATTGAACCTGGGTCCCTGGCAGCAGTGCTAACCATTGTGCCAACCACCCAGTGGCCAAATAAAACCCAGTGCTCGGTCTGCTTATTTTATGGCCTTCGGTGCAATAACATATCCCAAGGAATTTTGCAGGTTGTTTGCAACCGAAACCTTCTCCGAGCCAAGTAGAGATATAGGGAGAGGAGGTAAAGTCATCGTAGTCCCAAAGGCTGCTTTCCCCTTTGAAGGGGGAGGACTGGCTGGGGGTGATTTAACCTGAGGATCACCGCACCTCAGGTGAGGGACAAGGTTGCGAAGGAATCACCTGAGCTGGTACGGGGAATCGAACCCGCGCTGCTCGCCTCGCTCTGCATCACAAACCAGCCGTCCAGCCAACTGAGCTAAACCGACACCCCCACCTCCCTCCGAGAGGTGAGCTAATACTTAGTCAGAGAAGAAAATTTTAAAGATCATCCTGAAAGGGGTGCAAGAGGTAGGGAGATCGAGAGACTGAGAAAATTCAAGAGCTACGGCAGAGAGTTGAAGGCACGGCCGCCAATGGTGGTGTGGAGGAAATCTGGGGCACTGCTGGAAGAGTGGGAGACAATGAGCGGAAGAGATTTTGGAAGAGGGATCCCTAACGAAGGGGTGCAGCAAGTGAAAGACAGGAGAGGGAGAAGGGGCAACAATAAGTAGAGTAGAAAGTGTAAGGAACCTGGTATATTTTGGGTTGGTCTCTCTAGGGAGCAAGGTGTCCCCATGCAAGGGTTTGAATAGAAAGGGACCAAGATTTTAGAATCAACTCGCTGGGCCACAGAAAGGCAGTGCACACGAACATGCGAAATAGGAGCAGAAGTAGGCCATTCGGCCCCTCGAGCCTGCCCCACCATTCAATAAGATCATGCACGGCTGATCTGAATGTGTTTAGAATTCCATGGCCTCAGCTACCCCTGATGAAAGGGCAAGGCTGATAGGTGTGCAACACAGTAGAGGGGAGGCTCGACAGGTTTCTGATTGACCTGAAGATGCTGAGATCCCCAGTGTATGACACCCCTGAATACAAGGGCTGAATGTTCGTGTTGAGTATGGTTTGAGATAACACTGCCCCACCATCTCATCACTAGAGCAATGCCCATCAATGGGTAAGGTACTC
Source organism: Scyliorhinus torazame (assembly GCF_047496885.1). NCBI lineage: Eukaryota > Metazoa > Chordata > Chondrichthyes > Carcharhiniformes > Scyliorhinidae > Scyliorhinus > Scyliorhinus torazame. The sequence continues at coordinate 28,536,467 of NC_092733.1, read as the reverse complement.
TGTGTTACCATCTTGTAAGATGTGCATAACAGTCTGAGTACAGTATTCTTTCTAATAATAATAATCATCTTTATTATTGTCCCAAGTCGGCTTGCATTAACACTGCAATGAAGTTACTGTGAAAAGCCCCTAGTCGCCACACTCTGGCATTTGTTAGAGCTTTGCGCATGTCAAGGAGACACAGCCGGAGTGAGACATATCCAGAGTGGGAATTTGGAACTTGGTAATTTGGTGCAGTGAGGTAATTCGGTGCAGAGTGGGAGAAGGTGCTTTTTCCCTACAGTTTTGTTCTCTCTCTTTCTTCTGGCCTGTAACTTTTAATCTGCAGGGATAGAACCTGAGAGCATCTGAGACCCTCGGAAGGTAAGTAAGTGATTTTTTATCATTTTTAATTTTATTACCTTTTCAAATTGTGTGTGTGGGGGGTGGGGTGGGGGGGGGGGGAACTGAAGTGACATCACAGAAAAGCTGTGACCTGATTGGCTGGTTGGGAATCTACACTAAATTAAAAAAATTAAGCATTGTTAAACTAATTAAACATAATTACTTATTACTTAATTATAATTTAGAGGGGTATCTAAGCCAGAGATCGGAGAGTACTGTATTTAGCTTTCACATTTATAGTAGAAATCTAGTGCAAGGAAACATATAGTTAACAGTAACTTTTTTTAAAACTTTTAAATTTAATTGACTAATTAATTGATGCAATGTCAGTTAGAGGGGTGCAGTGCTCGGACTGTGAGATGTGGCAGGTCCGGGAGGCTTCCAGTGTCCCGGATGGCTTCATCTGCAGAAAGTGCACCCAACTGGAGCTCGTCACAGACCGCATGGTTCGGTTGGAGCAGCAGTTGGATGCACGTAGGAGCATGCAGGTGGCGGAAAGCGTCATAGATCGCAGTTATATAAATGTGGTCACACCCAAGGTGCAGGCAGAGAAATGGGTGACCATCAGAAAGGGCAGGCAGTCAGTACAGGAATCCCCTGTGGTTGTCCCCCTCTCGAACAGGTATACCCCTTTGGATACTGTCAGGGGGGATAGCCTATCAGGGGAAAACAGCAGCAGCCAGAGCAGTGGCACCACGGCTGGCTCTGATGCTCAGAAGGGAGGGTCAAAGCGCAGAAGAGCAATAGTCATAGGGGACTCTATAGTCAGGGGCACAGATAGGCGCTTCTGTGGACGTGTAAGAGACTCCAGGATGGTATGTTGCCTCCCTGGCGCCAGGGTCCAGGATGTCTCCGAACGGGTAGAGGGAATTCTGAAGGGGGAGGGCAAACAGGCAGAGGTCGTTGTACATGTTGGTACTAACGACATAGGCAGGAAGGGGCATGAGGTCCTGCAGCAGGAGTTCAGGGAGCAAGGCAGAAAGTTAAAAGACAGGACCTCTAGGGTTGTAATCTCGGGATTACTCCCTGTGCCACGTGCCAGTGAGGCTAGAAATAGGAAGCTAGAGCAGCTAGACACATGGCTATACAGCTGGTGTAGGAGGGAGTGTTTCCGTTAGCTGAACCACTGGGAGCTCTTCCGGGGCAGGTGTGACCTGTATAAGAAGGACGGGTTGCATCTAAACTGGAGAGGCATAAATATCCTGGCCGCGAGGTTTGCTAGTGTCACACGGGAGGGTTTAAACTAGTATGACAGGGGGGTGGGCACCGGAGCAATAGGTCAGAAGGTGAGAGCATTGAGGGAGAACTAGGGAATAGGGCCAGTGGGGCTCTGAGGCAGAGCAGACGGGGAGAAGTTGCTGAACACAGCGGGTCTGGTGGTCTGAAGTGCATATGTTTTAATGCAAGAAGTATTACGGGTAAGGCAGATGAACTTAGAGCTTGGATTAGTACTTGGAACTATGATGCTGTTGCCATTACAGAGACCTGGTTGAGGGAAGGACAGGATTGGCAGCTAAACGTTCCAGTATTTAGATGTTTCAGGCACGATAGAGGGGGATGTAAAAGGGGTGGTGGAGTTGCGCTACTGGTTGTGAGAATATCACAGCTAATACTACGGGAGGACACCTGAGAGGGCAGCGAGGCTATATGGGTAGAGATCAGGAATAAGAAGGGTGCAGTCACAATGTTGGGGGTTTACTACAGGCCTCCCAACAGCCAGCGGGAGATAGAGGAGGAGATAGGTAGACAGATTTTGGAAAAGAGTAAAAACAACAGTGTTGTTGTGATGGGAGACTTCAACTTCCCCAATATTGACTGGGACTCATTTAATGCCAGGGGCTTAGACGGGGCAGAGTTTGTAAGGAGCATCCAGGAGGGCTTCTTAAAACAATATGTAGACAGTCCAACTAGGGAGGGGGCTGTACTGGACCTGGTATTGGGGAATGAGCCCGGCCAGGTGGTAGAAGTTTCAGTAGGGGAGCATTTCGGGAACAGTGACCACAATTCAGTAAGTTTTAAAGTGCTGGTGGACAAGGATAAGAGTGGTCCTAGGGTGAATGTGCTAAATTGGGGGAAGGCTAATTATAACAATATTAGTTGGGAACTGAAGAACCTAGATTGGGGGCGGATGTTTGAGGGTAAATCAACATCTGACATGTGAGAGGCTTTCAAGTGTCAGTTGAAAGGAATTCAGGACCGGCATGTTCCTGTGAGGAAGAAGGATAAATAGGGTAATTTTCGGGAACCTTGGAGAACGAGAAATATTGTAGGCCTCGTCAAAAAGGAAAAGGAGGCATTTGTCAGGGCTAAAAGGCTGGGAACAGACGAAGCTTGTGTGGAATATAAGGAAAGTAGGAAGGAACTTAAGCAAGGAGTCAGGTGGGCTAGAAGGGGTCACGAAAAGTCATTGGCAAATAGGGTTAAGGAAAATCCCAAGGCTTTTTACACGTACATTAAAAGTAAGAGGGTAGCCAGGGAAAGGGTTGGCCCACTGAAGGATAGGCAAGGGAATCTACGTGTGGAGCCAGAGCAAATGGCCGAGGTACTAAATTAATTCTTTGCATCAGTATTCACTAAAGAGAAGGAATTGGTGGATGTTGAGTCTGGAGAAGGGTGTGTAGATAGCCTGGGTCACATTGAGATCCAAAAAGATGAGGTGTTGGGCATCTTGAAACATATTAAGGTAGATAAGTCCCCAGGGCCTGATGGGATCTACCCCAGAATACTGAAGGAGGCTAGAGAGGAAATTGCTGAGGCCTTGGCAGAAATCTTTGGATCCTCACTTTCTTCAGGTGATGTCCCAGAGGACTGGATGTTGATTGGGTAGCAAGGATAATCCAGGGAACTACAGGCCGGTGAGCCTTACGTCAGTGGTACGGAAATTACTGGAGAGAATTCTTCGAGATAGGATTTACTCTCATTTGGAAGCAAATGGACGTATTAGTGAGAGGCAGCATGGTTTTGTGAAGGGGAGGTTGTGTCTCACTAACTTGATAGAATTTTTCGAACAGGTCACAAAGATGATGACGCAGGTAGGGCAGTGGATGTTGTCTATATGGACTTCAGTAAGGCCTTTGACAAGGTCCCTCATGGAAGACTGGTACAAAGGTGAAGTCACACGGGGTCAGGGATGAGCTGGCAAGGTGGATACAGAACTGGCTAGGTCATAGAAGGCAGAGAGTAGCAATGGAAGGGTGCTTTTCTGATTGGAGGGCTGTGACTAGTGGTGTTCCGCAGGGATCAGTGCTGGGACCTTTGCTGTTCGTAGTATATATAAATGATTTGGAGGAAAATGTAACTGGTCTGATTAGTAAGTTTGCAGACGACACAAAGGTTGGTGGAATTGCAGATAGCGATGAGGACTGCCAGAGGATACAGCAGGATTTAGATTGTTTGGAGACTTGGGCGGAAAGATGGCAGATGGAGTTTAATCCGGACAAATGTGAGGTAATGCATTTTGGAAGGTCTAATGCAGGTAGGGAATATACAGTGAATGGCAGAACCCTCAAGAGTATTGAAAGTCAGAGAGATCTCGGAGTACAGGTCCACAGGTCACTGAAAGGGGCAACACAGGTGGAGAAAGTAGTCAAGAAGGCATACGGCATGCTTGCCTTCATTGGCCGGGGCATTGAGTATAAGAATTGGCAAGTCATGTTGCAGCTGTATAGAACGTTAGTTAGGCCACACTTGGAGTAGAGTGTTCAATTCTGGTCACTACACTACCAGAAGGATGTGGAGGCTTTAGAGAGGGTGCAGAAGAGATTTACCAGGATGTTGCCTGGTATGGAGGGCATTAGCTATGAGGAGCGGTTGAACAAACTCGGTCAGTTCTCACTGGAACGACGGAGGTTGAGGGGCGACCTGATAGAGGTCTACAAAATTATGAGGAGCATAGACAGAGTGGACAGTCAAAGACTTTTCCCCAGGGTAGAGGGGTCAATTACTGGGGGGCATAGGTTTAAGGTGCGAGGGGCAAGGTTTAGAGGAGATGTACGAGGCAAGTTTTTTTCCACAGAGGGTAGTGGGTGCCTGGAACTTGCTGCCGGAGGAGGTGGTGGAAGCAGGGACGATAGTGACATTTAAGGGGCATCTTGACAAATACATGAATAGGATGGGAATAGAGGGATACAGACCCAGGAAGTTTAGAAGATTGTAGTTTAGTCGGGCAGCATGGTCGGCGCAGGCTTGGAGGGCCGAAGGGCCTGTTCCTGTGCGGTACTTTTCTTTGTTGTTTGTACACAGAGGGAGAATTCAGAATGTCCAATTCACCTAACAAGCACGTCTCTCGGGACTTCATTGTGGACAGAGTATTTTGCACAATAGTCCAGGTAGAATATTCTGTGCCACAGTCTGCTTTTTTAGTTTATTGAACAGTCTGGGTACAGAATTCTTTTAATAGACTCGGTACAGTATTCTGTCTAACAGTTTAGGTGCAATATTAATTTAATAGTCTGAGTACAGCAGTTTGCCTAACAGTCTAAGTACAGTATTCTTTGTTACAGGCTGGGTACACTATACTGCCAAACAGTCTTAGTACAGTATTCTAACAGTCTGAGTACAGTATTCTGCATTACAGACCGGGTAAATTATTTTGTCTAACAGTCTAAGTACAGTATTCTGTCAACATGCTAGGCACAATATTATGTCTAACAGTTGGAGTATGATATTATGTCACCCATGCTGGGTACAGTATTTTGTCTAACAGACTGAGTACAATATTCTGTCTAACAGTCGGAGTAAAGTATTCTGTCAATATGCTAGATACAGCATTCTGTCAACAGACTGGGTACAGTATTCTATATAACAGTGGGAGTATCTCTAAACAGACTGGGTACAGTATTCTATATAACAGTGGGAGTACCTCTAAACAGACTGGGTACAGTATTCTATATGACAGTGGGAGTACAGTATCTCTAAACAGAATAGGTACAGTATTCTATATAACAGTGGGAGTATCTCAAAACAGACTGGGTACAGTATTCTATATGACAGTGGGAGTACAGTATCTCTAAACAGAATAGGTACAGTATTCTATATAACAGTGGGAGTATAGTATCTCTAAACAGAATGGGTACAGTATTCTATATAACAGTGCTCTGAGAGCTTGTGATTCCAAATAAACCTGTTGGACTTTAACCTGGTGTTGTAAGACTTTAAAACATTTTTTAGATTACCCAATTCCCCCCCCCCCCCCAATTAAGGGGCAATTTAGCATGGCCAATCCACCTAACCAGCACATCTTTGGGTTGTGGGGGTGAGACCCACAGAGACACGTGGAGAATGTGCAAACTCCACACGGACAGTGACCCGGGGCCGGGATTTGAACCCAGGTCCTCAGCGCCGGGAGGCAGCAGTGCTAACCACTGCACCGCCGTGCTGCCCCATTGTGGTAAGACTTCTTAATGTGCCCACCCCAGTCCAACGCTGGCAAGTCCACATTATGACCAACGTGAGAAAGACAGAGCCAGTTTGATCGGTTGTTATTCTCAGTTCCTGCAGGATCTTGTCATGGCGGCTGTTCATTTGGAACAGATAATATGTTGGGCGGTCCTTTGACCTGAGGCTTCTGCACAAAGACACAATGTTCTTCCATTCTCCGGCTGAGCAGAATTGGCTCACACTCCACAATTAGCACTTCCCCCTTGTCCAGTACAATCTGTTCTGCCGCATGCTCCTTTCCTCCGCCCTGCCTGGAGACCTCTATTGATGGCAGCCTTTCACCAATAATAAGCTGCTTACAAGATACAGATCAATGATCACTCCTGAATCCTTTCCTTCCTTTGCCGAGCTAGACTGTTTCATCTCATGCACTCAACCCGAAATCCATCTTCCTGTCACAGCTCATCTACATAATTGGTACAAGTCCCTTGGCCGGCGGTCAATATCCTTTCTCTGCACTCTGCTGGTGCCATCAGCAAATCTAACACAAACGCTACAGACGCCTGGTTCAATACTGAAAACAATTACTGTTGAGAGCAGAGGCTCAATTGGGCAACTGTGCATTTAGTCACTTGGCTTCCAAGTTGCTGAATTCCCTCCTGCAAATCTCTCCGCCTCCCACTCCTTCTTAAAACTTCCTCCCTAGCCAAGCAGTTTGTTCCCCTGTCCTAATATCTCCTGACATAGCTACCGGTGTCAAATGTTGTTTGATAATCACGAGCAAAAAGTGATTATTCCCATTCATTCATTTCTGGGCATTGTTGGCCAGTCCAGCATTTATTGCCCATCCCTAATTGCCCTTTGGGAAGATGGTGGTGAGCTACCTTCCTTTTTTTCTTATTCATTCATGGGATATGGGCATGGCTGGCTGGGCCAGCATTAATTGCCCGTCCCAGAAGGCAATTAAGAGTCAACCTCATCGCTGTGTGGGTCTGGAGTCACATGTGCGCCAGGCCAGGTAAGAGCGGCAGACTTCCTTCCCCCACATGAAAATATGAAAAATGAAAATCGCTTATTGTCACAAGTAGGCTTCAATGAAGTTACTGTGAAAAGCCCCTAGTCGCCACATTCCGGCGCCTGGTACGGGAATTGAACCGTGCTGCTGGCCTGCCTTGGTCTGCTTTAAAAGCCAGCGATTTAGCCCAGTGTGCTAAACCAGCCCCTTTCCACATCCAGACATAGGAACAGCTTCTTCCCCACAGCTACTAGACTTCTCAACGACTCCCCCTCGGACTGATCTGTTCCCTGTAAGAACACTATTCACGACGCTCTATGCTGCTCTTGCTCATGTATTTGCTTTGTTTGGCCCCTTGTTCCGCACTGTAACCAATCACTGTTTGTCGATGTACCATTTGTCAATGCTCGCTGTCGATTATTCTTTTTTTGCCTACTATGTACGTACTGTGTACGTTCCCTCGGCCGCAGAAAAATACTTTTCACTGTACTTCGGACATGTGACAATCAAATCAAATCAAAAACATTGGTGAATCAGGTGGGTTTTGCGGCATCATGCTCATCATTGGACTTTTTAATGCCAGATTATTTATTGAATCCAATTTCCACTGACTGCCATGGTGGGATACGAACCAAATTCCCCAGAGCATTATTCTGAGCCTCGGGATTACTAGTCCCGTGACAATACCACAACGCCACTGCCTTCCGGAACTGCTGCAGTCCACGTGGTGTAGGTACTCCCACAGTGCTGTTAGGGATGGAGTTCCAGGATTTTGTCCCAGCGACAGTGAAGGAATGGCCGATATATTTCCAAGTCAGGATGGTGCGTGGCTCGGAGGGAGACCTCCAGGTGGTGGGGTTCCAGAGCATCTGCAATCCTCATCCGTCGAGATGGTCGAGGTAGCGGTTTAGCACAGTGGGCTAAATAGCTGGCTTGTAATGCAGAACAATGCCAGCAGCGCGGGTTCAGTTCCCGTACTAGCCTCCCCGAACAGGCGCCGGAGTGTGGTGACTAGGGGCTTTTCACAGTAACTTCATTGAAGCCTACTTGTGGCAATAAGTTATTATTATCATTTTGGAAGGTGCTGTCGAAGGAGCCTTGGTAAGTTGCAATCTTGTCGTTGACACACAGGGCTGCCACAGTGCTGGTGAATGTTGAAGATGGTGGATGAGGTGCCGATCAAGCGGGGCTGCTTTGTCCTGGATGGTGTCGAGCTTCTTGAGTGTTGTTGGAGCTGCGCTCATCCAGGCAAGTGGAGAGTATTCCAACACACTCCTGACTGGTGCCTTGTAGATGATGGACAGGCTTTGGAGGATTAGGAAGTGAGTGACTTGTGACAACATTCCTAGACTTGGACTTGCTCTTCTGACATTTATGTGGCTGGTTCAGTTAATTTTCTGGTTGATGGTAAACTTCAGGACATTACTGCTGTTGCATGTCACGAGGAGATAGTTAGATTCTCTTTTTTTAGAGATGACACGCATGTTCCTTGTCACCTCTTAACCCAAGTCTGAATATTGTCTACGTGCTGCTCCATGAAAGCACAGTCTGCTTCCCCATCCCGAGGACTTTTGAATGGTGCTGAATCCCGAACACTGTGCAATCCTCAGTGACTACCCACATTTCATTGGTGATCAGAAGAGGACTGATGAAGGAGCTGAAGGCCATTGGGACTACCCTGTGAACTCCTGCAGCAATGTTCTTTGGCTGAGGTGATAGGCCTCCAACATCCACAAGCACACCTCGGGCGTGCATCTGAAGTGCTGTAACCCTAGGCGGCCATGGACCTAGTAGAGCTGGAAATCCTGTTGCGATGGATGGATGTTTCCCAGCTGACAGGGGAACGACGGGCCGAATGGCCTCCTTCTGAGCTGCGCATTTCCTCTGATTTCGCTGCTGTCTGCGCGATCTTACTGAGAGCAAATTGCCTAAAGTAACTGCGGGGTCGACAGTCCAAAAAGTGGCTGAGAGGTGGCTGGGATGGCCTGAGGGTGTAAGAAGATAATTGGACGCGTTTTCTAAAAACGTGATAACACGCGCCTTCTTTTCCAAACACTTGCAAGCGCCTCCAAACCTTCACGCAGATTGATTGTGTGCACCGCTCTTACGAGGAGGCGCGGGCATGGTTAGTAGTTACAGGGGTGATCTGCTCAGTTACACTGAACCGCCTCAAAGTTGGGAGGTCAACAGCATTGGCAGGCATGTTAAAGGATCATAGAAACTCTACAGTGCAGAAGGAGGCCATTCGGCTCTTCAAGTTGGCACAAACCCTCTCAAAGATCACCCTACCGAGGCCCGCACCCCCATCCTATCCCCATAAACCCATCTGACCCACACATCTTTTGGATACTAATAGGCAATTTAGCGTGGCCAATCTACTTGACCTGCACATCTTTGGACTGTGGGAGGAAACCACAGCACCCGGAGGAAACCCACCCAGACACGGGAAGAACGTGCAGACTCCGCACAGACAGTGACCCGAGGTTGGAATCGAACCCGGGTCCCCGGCGCTGTGAAACGGAAACCTCTCCTTGTGTAAAGTTCTGGGGACAGAAACACCCAGAGACACCAGGAAGGATTCTCCAGCCGTGGGGTTTTGGTGCTGCTGCCGAATCTCCCGCAACGGGTCCCGCTTTGAGGGGGCCGGGAAAGCCCCGTCCACCCGCAACTTATAACTGCAGGAGAAAGCAATAACGCCCTTTTATTTCTCTCGCTGCAGACACCCTCTGCTGGTACGAGTGTGTTCAAACGAACAAAATGTACACCGCAATTTTCAAAACACTACGTCTTGTTCCCTCCCTCTTTAAGATGCGCAGTAAAATCTACCTCTTTAACCAACCTTTTGCTCACTCTTGGTTCCGTATCTAATTGATAATGCTCCTGTGCAATACCTTTGGATGACTCGTCAGTTAAAATATTGCATTACGTCTATGGAGTGTGGCCTGGCCTCATGACCTTCTAACTCAGAGATGAGAGAGGTACCAATTGAGCTGAGGTTAACGCTGAATGCACAAACCGTTCAGCTATTAGCAGCTGTTGTTTGAGGGGAACCACTCCACACTGTCAATTCAATAAGGTGTTAGTGAGGCCACACCTGGAGTATTGTGTTCAGTTTTGGTCTCCTTACCTGAGAAAGGACGTACTGGCGCTGGAGGGTGTGCAGAGGAGATTCACTAGGTTAATCCCAGAGTTGAGGGGGTTAGATTACGAGGAGAGGTTGAGTAGACTGGGACTGTACTCGTTGGAATTTAGAAGGATGAGGGGGGATCTTATAGAAACATATAAAATTATGAAGGGAATAGATAGGATAGATGCGGGCAGGTTGTTTCCACTGGCGGGTGAAAGCAGAACTAGGGGGCATAGCCTCAAAATAAGGGGAAGTAGATTTAGGACTGAGTTTAGGAGGAACTTCTTCACCCAAAGGGTTGTGAATCTATGGAATTCCTTGCCCAGTGAATCAGTTGAGGCTCCTTCATTAAATATTTTAAAGATAAAGATAGATAGTTCTTTGAAGAGTAAAGGAATAAAAGGTTATGTTGTTCGGGCCGGAAAGGGGAGCTGAGTCCACAAAAGATCAGCCATGATCTCATTGAATGGCGGAGCAGGCTCGAGGGGCCAGATGGTCGACTCCTGCTCCGAGTTCTTATGTTCTTAATTCGATGAGGCCTTTCGCCAACAGGCCCCTGGAGCAGATCGGTAACTCGCGCCAGTGCAAATAAACTGATGGCCAAAACCGCACCAGGCACCGCGGGAAGCGCCAGATTAACAATGGGAATTATGTTGGCTGTTGTGGCGGCGATGTAATTCAGTCAGTTTTCTTCGACTGCCTCCGTCTTTAGGAGATTGAGTACATATTCAAAATTTCTTGAAAAGTTGATTATCTGGCAGTGTGAGTGAGGGCGAGACAAAGGCGGCAAATATGAGGGCAGAACAGGTCGCACAAAAGGAATAATCACATCTTTGTTTCATCTTTTTCATAAAAGTGCGCTGTAGCCACGTGGACCACAATGGAACAGAGAATAAAAGGAGATAATAATATGTTTTACAGCTGGAGGGCATTTCAATTGTGCATTATTATTCTAGGCAGCATTTCCCTCAACTATGCAGCAGCACCATATACCACCTGGATGAAAGATGGGTTGTTGAACAATGTTCCTGCTTTAGACTGACTGTAGGCCAAAGCATTTCGTACTCATCGGGAGGCCATTTGAACCGTCAGGTCTATGTTGACTCTTTGCTACAGCCATCGGAATATGAGCCCTGCTCCCCCCGCGTCCCTATTCACACCTCCCTCTCCCTCCCCTCGCTCTCTCTCCTTGCCCTCCCCTCCTCTTCTACCCTCCCCCTCCGTCCCTATTCACACCTCCCGCTCCCTCCCCTGTCTCTCGCTCCCCTCCTCCCTGTCCCTATTCACACCTCCCTCTCCCTCCCCTCTCTCTCTCTCTCCCCACCCTTGCCCTCCCCTCCTCTTCTACCCTCCCCCCTGCTACCCCCCATCCCTATTCACACCTCCCTCTCCTCTCTCTCCCCTCCCCACCTCTTCTACCCTCCCCCTCCGTCCCTATTCACACCTCCCGCTCCCTCCCCTGTCTCTCGCTCCCCTCCTCTTCTACCCTCCCCCTGTCCCTATTCACACCTCCCTCTCCCTCCCCTCTCTCTCTCTCCCCACCCTTGCCCTCCCCTCCTCTTCTACCCTCCCCCCTGCTACCCCCCATCCCTATTCACACCTCCCTCTCCTCTCTCTCCCCTCCCCACCTCTTCTACCCTCCCCCCTCTCTCCCACCCCCTTACATCTCCCCTCCCTTCCCCACTCTCCCATCCCCCTTTCTTCTGTCTCCTCTCCCCCTCTCCTGTCCCCTCCCTCTCTCCTGTCCCCGCCCCCTCTCTCCTGTCCCCTCTCCCCATCTGCCATCCCCCCCTCTCTCCCATCCCCCTTACATCTCCCCTCCCTTCCCCATCTTCCCCCTCTCCCATCCCCCTGCCATCTCCCCTCCCTCTTCTGTCCCCTCTCCCCCTCTCCTGTACCCACCCTCTCTCTCCTGTCCCCTCTCCCCATCTGCCATCCCCCCCCTCTCTCCCATCCCCCTCCCTCTCTTCCCCTCTCTTCCATCCACCTGCCACCCAACCTCCCACTCTCTCCTCTCCCCTGCGCCCCGCTCCCCATCGCCGCCGCCCTGAGGACAGGAGCTTGCCTGAAGATGTCTCAGTCACGCATGGATCTGGCCAATTTAAGGTGATCGCTCTCCTTCCTGAAACAACATGGGTGGAGGAGAATCCAGGAGCTTTGCGAGAAACTCATCTTGTTTTTAACGCCTCGCCAATTCTCTTCCCGACCGAGAGCCTACCCCTTAGGTGACCTGACCTTCCACCTCCTGGAGTAGTCCTGTGAAGCACCTCGGGGTGTTTTATTATGTTATTTATTATGTGTTTTATTGTGTAATTCCAGGATTACTTAATGAACTGAATTTAAATTCCCAAACTACTGACGTGGGATTTGATCCCTCATCACTAAAGCATTAGTCCCGGCCTTTGGGTTACCAGCATCTTGCTCTCATGCCCACATATCCATCCTTGGCTTGCTTCAATGTTCGAATGGAAACCCAGCGCAAATCTTCCAATGAGGCACATTACAGCCCTCAGCGCTGAACATTGAGTTCAACAACTTCAGACGAAGATCTTTCTCCTCCTCCGGAACCTTCTTTTTCAAATATGTCCCTAAATGTTTTTGTTTCTGTGCAAACCCCTTCTTCCCCCTTCCCCACCAGGCCATCTGCCACTTGTTCTTCGATTTTGCGATCTCTCCTCGCTCCCAGTAATCACTGTTCCAGCTCTTCCATCCACTCTTATACGATGCATAATCAAACATATTCTTCCCTCTCTTTAGTTCTGAAGAAGAGACAGGGGACTTGAAACGTTAACTCTGTTTTCTCTGCCTACGATGCTGACAGGCCGGCTGTGTTCACTCTTTCTGTTTTGCCTTATTGTTCCGGGAACATGCTCGGGAACAGGAGTGGGCCATTCAGCCCATCGAGCCTGCTCAACAATTCAATGCGATCACTGCTGATCATCCACTTCCATGCCTTTTCCCCCCACACTATCCCCATGCACCTTTACGTCATTGGGGTTTAGAAATCTGTCAACCTCTTCGTTAAACATACTCAATGAACGAGTTTCCACCGCCCTCTGGGTTAGAGTATTCCAAAAGATTCACAACCCTCGGAGTAGGAAGGAAGTTTTCCTCATCTCGGTCCTAGGTGTCTTCCCCCTGATTTTGAAATTGCGTCCCCTGGTTCTGGACTTCCCCAACCCGGGGAAACATCTGTGGCCAGATTCTCCGATTCTGAGCCAAAGCGCGGAGGTTTTCCGTGGAAAAAAATCGGCGGCACCCCCTCTCTTGGTGAGGGGCGAGCAGCTGTTCCACAGAAAACGCCCGGCCTCCACGAAAGGGCAGCACGGTCGCACAGTGGTTAGCACAGTTGCTTCACAAATCCAGGTTCGATTCCCGGCTTGGGTCACTGCCTGTGCGGAGTCTACACCTCCTCCCCGCGTGTGCGTGGGTTTCCTCCGGGCGCTCCGGTTTCCTCCCACAGTTCAAAGATGTGCAGGTTAGGTGGATTGGCCATGATAAATTGCCCCTTAGTGTCCAAAAAGGTTAGTTGGGGTTACTGGGTTATGGGGATGGGTGGAGGTGTGGGCCTAGGTAGGGGTGCTCTTTCCAAGGGCCGATGCAGATTCGATGGGCCAAATGGCCTCCTTCTGCACTGTAAATTCTATGAATCAATGAAATAAACGGCCGGAGAATTGCCGGGTCCGTGGCCGCGCTTGGGCACGGGGATGACCTGCAGGGGTCGCGCCGTGCAACATGGCGGCGGCCGTGCGTCTGCCCGACCTGTCAGATAGTGCCCCCCTGGACACCCCTCGTCACCCCCTGGGCTACCCCCCACCAGCCCTCACCGAAGCCCCCCCCCCCGCCAGGCCAGCGTCACGGCTCCCGCCCGACTGGGGGGGGGGGGGGGCTCTGGAAATAATCCATTTCGGAGGGGGCAGAGCATGCGATACCTGCGTAAAACAGGCCTAATTCCTTGGAAGTGTTGATTCTCTGTCCGATTACGAAATTGGTGTCAGGAAACGGAGAATCGCGCCCTTCACCTGCATTTACCACTGTGCTACCAATTGGATTGACCAGTGACTCCATTTGACTACACGAGATTGGGAAGTAACGTGTGGTGGTGTCTGCTGAGTAAACACTGGGCGGAATTCTCCCATCTGGGCCGAAGTCCATGCCGGGGAGGGGACAGGAAGTGTTTCCCGCTGCGGAGGTCGGCGGGAAAGCACGGCATGTCTTCTCACCCCGGCCTCATTAACTATGCATCTGGAGGGCTTCAGCGGCGTACTTAGTGGCGGGGGAGGCTCGATTGCGTGTACGGACTGCCGTCATACCCGGGTGCCATGTTGACAAGGCTCCCGACATCACTGACCCAACACTGAAGAAGGAAGATTGACTTCCTGAAGTTCTCCAGGAACTCCGGGAACACTCTGAGGCTGGAAGGTGGACCCTCCCACTCTGTGACACTGAAGCTGGAAGATTCACCTGCTCCCCGCTCCCCCCCCCCGGTCAGTTCTGTGGTCTTCCAGGGTCGCTGGAACTCCGGGGTCATCCCGAACTCCGGAGGCAACCCCAGTCATTCTTCAGTTAAGTGCCGACTTCTGCCTGCCACGCTGTTCCATCCGGATGAGAGTCCGGACTGGCACGGCTGCCAGCTGCCATCAAGGAGAATCAAGACAGGGCAGAAGATTCCGGTTGGGCCTTCATCTGCATCTCATTAGCGGGATGCAAATCAATCTCATACCGGCCATCAGCAGGTTCCCCCACCCGTCATGGCAGCTACGCAAGATCCCACAGGAAATTAACACTGGCGTAAAAGCGATTTTTGGGGCTCCAATCAAATTCTCCCCCTGTCCTCTTCATCTCCGCACACCCCACCATTGAAACCTCCAGCGGGTGCACTAGAATAGAATAGAATAGAATCACTGCAGTGCAGTTGGAAACAATTTGGCCCATCGAGTCAGCACCGACGCATGTCCACTACCCCATCCACCCGGCCTATTCCCGTAACCCCATAACCTAACCTGCACATTCCTGTACACCAAGGGTCAATTTAGCACGGCCAATCCACCTAACCTGCACACCTTTAGACTGTGGGAGGAAACCGGAGCACCCGGAGGAAACCCACGCAGACACGGGGAGAACGTGCAAACTCCACACAGTCACCTAAGGTCAGAAGTTCGCTGGAAATCAGTAGGCTTCTTAATGCATGGCTTAACACGGGAATTTTTATTCTTCATTCGGCACCCAGTTAACGTACGGAACAATGATAAGCGTGTGCGGAAGGAAGGAATGCGGGCAAGAACCTGCATTTGTATAGCATGCCCTCTACGTGACGCAAACGTTTTACCGCCAATTAAGTCTGTTTTCAACTGTAGCTGTAATTTAGAGAAATTGTTTGTCACCAGATCCCACACATTGCAACAAAATAAATAACCAGGTAATCTCACTTTTGCTGTTGATTCACGGGTGAATTGTGGGCAGCACGGTAGCATTGTGGATAGCACAATTGCTTCACAGCTCCAGGGTCCCAGGTTCGATTCTGGCTTGCGTCACTGTCTGTGCTGAGTCTGCACGTCCTCCCCGTGTCTGCGTGGGTTTCCCCTGGGTTCTCCGGTTTCCTCCCACAGTCCAAAGGTGTGCAGGTTAGGTGGATTGGCCATGATAAATTGCCCTTCGTGTCCAAAATTGCCCTTAGTGTTGGGTGGGGTTACTGGGTTATGGGGATAGGGTGGATGTGTAGACCTTGGGTGGGGTGCTCGTTCCAAGAGCTGGTGCAGACTCGATGGGTTGAATGGCCTCCCTCTGCACTGTAAATTCTATGAATTCTGAATGGAATGAGAAGTTCTTGGAACAGAAGTATATTCAGCCAGTGAGATTTAAAATTAGAATGATACGAGCTGTTAATCATGCGTCCACTGTTATTTCTTGTGAGCACACACCTTCTGCTGGTACATGCATGTACGGAAGCCTAATGTGGACAAAATGCACGTTTTCAAAACGCTACGCAAAACCTCCACGCTCATGTCTGCCAGAAAGGACAGACCTTGCTTTAATAGCACTTCTCCAGCAGCGCAGCATCCCTTCAGCACTGCACTGGATTGTGGGCCCGGATTTGGTGCCTAAGTCTCCGGACTGGGCAAGCGTAGGTCCACAGGTTTATTCTGCGTAAGTCGTCAAAAGTGTCAAACCTGGATGAGCTGGGAGAAGGCAGGACAGGTCACCGCCCTCGAGAGCTGAGGGTGGGTGCAGCCCTGCAAGGGTACGGGCTGGAAGCCGAGCTGCCCGCTTGCGAAAGAGCGGCCGAATTCTTAACAAAGGATCATTTCAAAATCCCTTACATGGCCTCAAGGAGGTGAGGACTGGAGGAAGCTCCACTGCTGCCCTGCACAGCAGTAACCAAGCAGGTTGAAAGCAATCTTAAGAACCGCACGGTTAACCAACACATTTTATTCTGAAGAGTGAGGGCCACACTTGAAGGGCATCTCATAAGGAGACGAGCGAGGAGATTGCACTGTGTCAATTCCAGCAATCGCACAGATATAGACGTTGCTGATATTGGACAGGCCGAGTATGCCTGAAGCACTCCTTGCAGGCTGGGTGGAATGCGGATTGCCAGTGAACCATTCCACGTTATAGAGACTCCATTCAATCTCATTATGGTTGCTCATTATGAGAGGCCTTCACAGGAATATTAAATGTAAATCTGGACAGCCCCCAGTGCTGCTGGCAAGCCGTTCCGCTTCCTGGTGTCTGCTAAGGGGTCATGATGCCATCCGATATTTGCTTAACGGCAGGGCCAATCGGGGTGGCGCGACGGTAACAAATCTCCGTCTCGTCTGCTGGTGATCGAATGGCGGATAATAACCATGTCCGCACTGGACACAAAGCTCCGCATTGTCCTCAGCATCATTTACAAAGCAGACATAAGGCAGACTAAAGTCTGTCCAGCTCCCAAATCTGACCTGTCTCAACATTCCTTCTTCTTCAATCATTTATTTCTCCTAATCTCTTACCAGTGCTCTCACCGTCAACCTGCTAGATTGCCTTGCTCGGACCGTTAGTTTTCAGGTTCACCAGTGACTGCGCTGCGTCTCCGGGTAGTTTAACCAGAACAGATCTACAGACAGAGTTGTGGAGAGGCCAGAGAGCGTAACAGTGAGGGGTGTGGGGTACGTCAGAGAGTGTTACAGTGGGGGGTGTGGGGTACGTCAGAGAGTGTTACAGTGAGGGGTACGTCAGAGAGTGTTACAGTGAGGGGTGTGGGGTATATCAGAGAGAGTTACAGTGAGGGGTGTGGGGTATACCAGAGAGAGTTACAGTGAGGGGCGTGGGGTATATCAGAGTGTTACAGTGAGGGGTGTGGGGTATATCAGAGAGTGTTACAGTGAGGGGTGTGGGGTATGTCAGAGAGTGTTACAGTGAGGGGTGTGGGGTACGTCAGAGAGTGTTACAGTGAGGGGTGTGGGGTATATCAGAGAGTGTTACAGTGAGGGGTGTGGGGTACGTCAGAGAGTGTTACAGTGAGGGGTGTGGGGTATACCAGAGAGAGTTACAGTGAGGGGTGTGGGGTATGTCAGAGAGTGTTACAGTGAGGGGTGTGGGGTACGTCAGAGAGTGTCACAGTGAGGGGTACGTCAGAGAGTGTTACAGTGAGGGGTGTGGGGTACGCCAGAGAGCGTTACAGTGAGGGGTGTGGGGTACGTCAGAGAGTGTTACAGTGAGGGGTGTGGGGTACGTCAGAGAGTGTTACAGTGAGGGGTGTGGGGTACGTCAGAGAGTGTTACAGTGAGGGGTGTGGGGTACGTCAGAGAGTGTTACAGTGAGGGGTGTGGGGTACGTCAGAGAGTGTTACAGTGAGGGGTGTGGGGTACGTCAGAGAGTGTTACAGTGAGGGGTGTGGGGTATGTCAGAGAGTGTTACAGTGAGGGGTGTGGGGTATGTCAGAGAGTGTTACAGTGAGGGGTGTGGGGTACGTCAGAGAGTGTTACAGTGAGGATGTTGTGGGGTATATCAGAGAGTGTTACAGTGAGGGGTGTGGGGTATATCAGAGAGTGTCACAGTGAGGGGTGTGGGGTATATCAGAGAGTGTGACAGTGAGGGGTGTGGGGTATATCAGAGAGTGTTGCAGTGAGGGGTGTGGGGTATATCAGAGAGTGTTACAGTGAGGGGTGTGGGGTATGTCAGAGAGTGTTACAGTGAGGGATGTGGGGTATATCAGAGAGTGTTACAGTGAGGGGTGTGGGGTACGTCAGAGAGTGTTACAGTGAGGGGTGTGGGGTACGTCAGAGAGTGTTACAGTGAGGGGTGTGGGGTACGTCAGAGAGTGTTACAGTGAGGGGTGTGGGGTACGTCAGAGAGTGTTACAGTGAGGGGTGTGGGGTATGTCAGAGAGTGTTACAGTGAGGGATGTGGGGTATATCAGAGAGTGTTACAGTGAGGGGTGTGGGGTACGTCAGAGAGTGTTACAGTGAGGGGTGTGGGGTACGTCAGAGAGTGTTACAGTGAGGGGTGTGGGGTATGTCAGAGAGTGTTACAGTGAGGGGTGTGGGGTATGTCAGAGAGTGTTACAGTGAGGGGTGTGGGATACGTCAGAGAGTGTTACAGTGAGGATGTGTGGGGTATATCAGAGAGTGTTACAGTGAGGGGTGTGGGTATATCAGAGAGTGTCACAGTGAGGGGTGTGGGGTATATCAGAGAGTGTGACAGTGAGGGGTGTGGGGTATATCAGAGAGTGTTGCAGTGAGGGGTGTGGGGTATGTCAGAGAGTGTCACAGTGAGGGGTGTGGGGTATATCAGAGAGTGTGACAGTGAGGGGTGTGGGGTATATCAGAGAGTGTTGCAGTGAGGGGTGTGGGGTATATCAGAGAGTGTTACAGTGAGGGATGTGGGGTATATCAGAAGAGTTACAGTGAGGGGTGTGGGGTATATCAGTGTTACAGTGAGGGGTGTGGGGTACGTCAGAGAGTGTTACAGTGAGGGGTGTGGGGTATATCAGAGAGTGTTACAGTGAGGGGTGTGAGTATATCAGAGAGTGTGACAGTGAGGGGTGTGGGGTATATCAGAAGAGTTACAGTGAGGGGTGTGGGGTATATCAGTGTTACAGTGAGGGGTTTGGGGTATATCAGAGAGTGTTACAGTGAGGGGTGTGGGGTATATCAGACAGTGTTACAGTGATGGGTGTGGGGTATATTAGACAGTGTTACAGTGAGGGGTGTGGGGTATATCAGAAGAGTTACAGTGAGGGGTGTGGGGTATATCAGAGAGTGTTACAGTGAGGGGTGTGGGGGAAGTCAGAGAGTGTTACAGTGAGGGGTGTGGGGTAAGTCAGAGAGTGTTACAGTGAGGGGTGTGGGGTACGTCAGAGAGTATTACAGTGAGGGGTGTGGGGTATATCAGTGTTACAGTGAGGGGTGTGGGGTATATCAGTGTTACAGTGAGGAGTGTGGGGTATTTCAGAGAGTGTTACAGTGAGGGATGTGGGGTATATCAGAGAGAGTTACAGTGAGGGGTGTCGGGTATATCAGAGAGCGTCACAGTGAGGGGTGTGGGGTATATCAGAGAGTGTTACAGTGAGGGGTGTGTGGTATATCAGAGAGTGTTACAGGGAGGGGTGTGGGGTATATCAGAGAGTGTTACAGTGAGGGATGTGGAGTATATCAGAAGAGTTACAGTGAGGGGTGTGGGGTATATCAGAGAGTGTTACAGTGAGGGGTGTGCGGTAAGTCAGAGAGTGTTACAGTGAGGGGTGTGGGGTAAGTCAGAGAGTGTTACAGTGAGGGGTGTGGGGTACGTCAGAGAGTATTACAGTGAGGGGTGTGGGGTATATCAGTGTTACAGTGAGGGGTGTGGGGTATATCAGAGTGTTACAGTGAGGGGTGTCGGGTATATCAGAGAGTGTTACAGTGAGGAGTGTGGGGTATATCAGAGAGTGTTACAGGGAGGGGTGTGGGGTATGTCAGAGAGTGTTACAGTAAGGGGTGTGGGTATATCAGAGAGTGTTACAGTGAGGGGTGTGGGGTATATCAGAAGAGTTACAGTGAGGGGTGTGGGGTATATCAGAGAGTGTTACAGTGAGGGGTG
This sequence comes from Scyliorhinus torazame, assembly GCF_047496885.1. Taxonomy (NCBI): domain Eukaryota; kingdom Metazoa; phylum Chordata; class Chondrichthyes; order Carcharhiniformes; family Scyliorhinidae; genus Scyliorhinus; species Scyliorhinus torazame. Next base: position 28,516,500 of record NC_092733.1, on the reverse strand, counting down.
TGGGGTATATCAGAGAGTGTTACAGTGAGGGGTGTGGGGTATATCAGAGAGTGTTACAGTGAGGGGTGTGGGGTGTATCAGAGAGTGTTACAGTGAGGGGTGTGGGGTGTATCAGAGAGTGTTCCAGTGAGGGGTGTGGGGTATATCAGAGAGTGTTACAGTGAGGTATGTGGGATAAATCAGAGAGTGTTACAGTGAGAGGTGTGGGGTATATCAGAGAGTGTTACAGTGAGGTATGTGGGATAAATCAGAGAGTGTTACAGTGAGGGGTGTGGGGTATATCAGAGAGTGTTACAGTGAGGGGTGTGGGGTATATCAGAGAGTGTTACAGTGAGGGGTGTGGGGTATATCAGAGAGTGTTCCAGTGAGGAGTGTGGGGTATATCAGAGTGTTGCAGTGAGGGGTGTGGGGTATATCAGAGAGTGTTACAGTGAGGGGGGGTATATCAGAGAGTGTTACAGTGAGGGGTGTGGGGTATATCAGAGAGTGTTACAGTGAGGCGTGTGGGGTATATCAGAGAGTGTTACAGTGACGGGGGGGGGGGGGGGGGGTATATCAGAGAGTGTTACAGTGAGGGATGTGGGGTATACCAGAGAGTGTTACAGTGAGGGGTGTGGGGTATATCAGAGAGTGTTACAGTGAGCGGAGTGGGGTATATCAGAGAGTGTTACAGTGAGGGGTATATCAGAGAGTGTTACAGTGAGGGGTGTGGGGTATATCATAGAGTGTTACAGTGAGGGGTGTGGTGTATATCAGTGTTACAGTGAGGGGTGTGGGGTATATCAGAGAGTGTTACAGTGAGGGGTGTGGGGTATATCAGAGAGTGTTACAGTGAGGGGAGTGGGGTATATCAGAGAGTGTCACAGTGAGGGGTGTGGGGTATATCAGAGAGTGTTACAGTGAGGAGTGTGGGGTATATCAGAGAGTGTTACAGTGAGGGGTGTGGGGTATATCATAGAGTGTTACAGTGAGGGGTGTGGTGTATATCAGTGTTACAGTGAGGGGTGTGGGGTATATCAGAGAGTGTTACAGTGAGGGGTGTGGGGTATATCAGAGAGTGTTACAGTGAGGGGAGTGGGGTATATCAGAGAGTGTCACAGTGAGGGGTGTGGGGTATATCAGAGAGTGATACAGTGAGGAGTGTGGGGTATATCAGAGAGTGTTACAGTGAGGGGTGTGGGGTATATCAGAGAGTGTTACAGTGAGGGGTGTGGGGTATATTCGAGAGTGTTGCAGTGAGGGGTGTGGGATATATTCGAGAGTGTTGCAGTGAGGGGTGTGGGGTATATCAGAGAGTGTTACAGTGAGGGGTGTGGGATATATTCGAGAGTGTTGCAGTGAGGGGTGTGGGGTATACCAGAGAGTGTTGCAGTGAGGGGTGTGGGGTATATCAGAGAGTGTTACAGTGAGGGGTGAGGGGCATATCAGAGAGTGTTGCAGTGAGGGGTGTGGGGTATATCAGAGAGTGTGACAGTGAGGGGTGTGGGGTATATCAGAGAGTGTTGCAGTGAGGGGTGTGGGGTATGTCAGAGAGTGTCACAGTGAGGGGTGTGGGGTATATCAGAGAGTGTGACAGTGAGGGGTGTGGGGTATATCAGAGAGTGTTGCAGTGAGGGGTGTGGGGTATATCAGAGAGTGTTACAGTGAGGGATGTGGGGTATATCAGAAGAGTTACAGTGAGGGGTGTGGGGTATATCAGTGTTACAGTGAGGGGTGTGGGGTACGTCAGAGAGTGTTACAGTGAGGGGTGTGGGGTATATCAGAGAGTGTTACAGTGAGGGGTGTGAGTATATCAGAGAGTGTGACAGTGAGGGGTGTGGGGTATATCAGAAGAGTTACAGTGAGGGGTGTGGGGTATATCAGTGTTACAGTGAGGGGTTTGGGGTATATCAGAGAGTGTTACAGTGAGGGGTGTGGGGTATATCAGACAGTGTTACAGTGATGGGTGTGGGGTATATTAGACAGTGTTACAGTGAGGGGTGTGGGGTATATCAGAAGAGTTACAGTGAGGGGTGTGGGGTATATCAGAGAGTGTTACAGTGAGGGGTGTGGGGGAAGTCAGAGAGTGTTACAGTGAGGGGTGTGGGGTAAGTCAGAGAGTGTTACAGTGAGGGGTGTGGGGTACGTCAGAGAGTATTACAGTGAGGGGTGTGGGGTATATCAGTGTTACAGTGAGGGGTGTGGGGTATATCAGTGTTACAGTGAGGAGTGTGGGGTATTTCAGAGAGTGTTACAGTGAGGGATGTGGGGTATATCAGAGAGAGTTACAGTGAGGGGTGTCGGGTATATCAGAGAGCGTCACAGTGAGGGGTGTGGGGTATATCAGAGAGTGTTACAGTGAGGGGTGTGGGGTATATCAGAGAGTGTTACAGGGAGGGGTGTGGGGTATATCAGAGAGTGTTACAGTGAGGGATGTGGAGTATATCAGAAGAGTTACAGTGAGGGGTGTGGGGTATATCAGAGAGTGTTACAGTGAGGGGTGTGCGGTAAGTCAGAGAGTGTTACAGTGAGGGGTGTGGGGTAAGTCAGAGAGTGTTACAGTGAGGGGTGTGGGGTACGTCAGAGAGTATTACAGTGAGGGGTGTGGGGTATATCAGTGTTACAGTGAGGGGTGTGGGGTATATCAGAGTGTTACAGTGAGGGGTGTCGGGTATATCAGAGAGTGTTACAGTGAGGAGTGTGGGGTATATCAGAGAGTGTTACAGGGAGGGGTGTGGGGTATGTCAGAGAGTGTTACAGTAAGGGGTGTGGGTATATCAGAGAGTGTTACAGTGAGGGGTGTGGGGTATATCAGAAGAGTTACAGTGAGGGGTGTGGGGTATATCAGAGAGTGTTACAGTGAGGGGTGTGGGGTATATCAGAGAGTGTTACAGTGAGGGGTGTGGGGTATATCAGAGAGTGTTACAGTGAGGGGTGTGGGGTGTATCAGAGAGTGTTACAGTGAGGGGTGTGGGGTGTATCAGAGAGTGTTCCAGTGAGGGGTGTGGGGTATATCAGAGAGTGTTACAGTGAGGTATGTGGGATAAATCAGAGAGTGTTACAGTGAGAGGTGTGGGGTATATCAGAGAGTGTTACAGTGAGGTATGTGGGATAAATCAGAGAGTGTTACAGTGAGGGGTGTGGGGTATATCAGAGAGTGTTACAGTGAGGGGTGTGGGGTATATCAGAGAGTGTTACAGTGAGGGGTGTGGGGTATATCAGAGAGTGTTCCAGTGAGGAGTGTGGGGTATATCAGAGTGTTGCAGTGAGGGGTGTGGGGTATATCAGAGAGTGTTACAGTGAGGGGGGGTATATCAGAGAGTGTTACAGTGAGGGGTGTGGGGTATATCAGAGAGTGTTACAGTGAGGCGTGTGGGGTATATCAGAGAGTGTTACAGTGACGGGGGGGGGGGGGGGGTATATCAGAGAGTGTTACAGTGAGGGATGTGGGGTATACCAGAGAGTGTTACAGTGAGGGGTGTGGGGTATATCAGAGAGTGTTACAGTGAGCGGAGTGGGGTATATCAGAGAGTGTTACAGTGAGGGGTATATCAGAGAGTGTTACAGTGAGGGGTGTGGGGTATATCATAGAGTGTTACAGTGAGGGGTGTGGTGTATATCAGTGTTACAGTGAGGGGTGTGGGGTATATCAGAGAGTGTTACAGTGAGGGGTGTGGGGTATATCAGAGAGTGTTACAGTGAGGGGAGTGGGGTATATCAGAGAGTGTCACAGTGAGGGGTGTGGGGTATATCAGAGAGTGTTACAGTGAGGAGTGTGGGGTATATCAGAGAGTGTTACAGTGAGGGGTGTGGGGTATATCATAGAGTGTTACAGTGAGGGGTGTGGTGTATATCAGTGTTACAGTGAGGGGTGTGGGGTATATCAGAGAGTGTTACAGTGAGGGGTGTGGGGTATATCAGAGAGTGTTACAGTGAGGGGAGTGGGGTATATCAGAGAGTGTCACAGTGAGGGGTGTGGGGTATATCAGAGAGTGTTACAGTGAGGAGTGTGGGGTATATCAGAGAGTGTTACAGTGAGGGGTGTGGGGTATATCAGAGAGTGTTACAGTGAGGGGTGTGGGGTATATTCGAGAGTGTTGCAGTGAGGGGTGTGGGATATATTCGAGAGTGTTGCAGTGAGGGGTGTGGGGTATATCAGAGAGTGTTACAGTGAGGGGTGTGGGATATATTCGAGAGTGTTGCAGTGAGGGGTGTGGGGTATACCAGAGAGTGTTGCAGTGAGGGGTGTGGGGTATATCAGAGAGAGTTACAGTGAGGGGTGAGGGGCATATCAGAGAGTGTTGCAGTGAGGTGTGTGGGGTATGTCAGAGAGTGTTACAGTGAAGGTGTGGGGTATATCAGTGTTACAGTGAGGGGTGTGGGGCATATCAGAGAGTGTTACAGTGAGGGGTGTGGGGTATATCAGAGAGTGTTACAGTGAGGGGTGTGGGATATATTCGAGAGTGTTACAGTGAGGGGTGTGGGATATATTCGAGAGTGTTACAGTGAGGGGTGTGGGATATATCAGAGAGTGTTACAGTGAGGGGTGTGGGGTATATCTGTGTTACAGTGAGGGGTGTGGGGTATATCAGAGAGTGTTACAGTGAGGGGTGTGGGGTATATCAGAGAGTGTTACAGTGAGGGGTGTGGGGTATATCAGAGAGTGTTACAGTGAGGGGTGTGTGGTATATCAGAGAGTGTTACAGTGAGGGGTGTTGTATTTATCAGTGAGAATTGCAGTGAGGATGTGTTCCATATCATAGAGGTTGAAGACTCTGTTGACAGATGCAATATGCCTGCTGTTAGTATATTAAAATGTCAGTTTGCTCGACAATCAGCTCATCTATATGGAGCAGCGACTGAGCTGCAGTCTAACAAATTATATTATCTCTACATTCAACTGTCTGCACTCTGGGACAGAGACCGATTGTGGAATATATTTCATTCTGTCCAATTGGTTTGAAAGCATGAATCTTCAGCAGTTTGTGATTAATCATCCAGATTCTGGCGAATTAAAGTGTTAACTGAACATTGCTTCTCAATCATTCGGGACCCTGGCGAAGCCTGGATCCTGGGTGATCTGCATGTTTTCGGGAACATGCACTGGGGACTTGAGGATGGAGAATTGTCCCACTTTGGTTGTGTGAGTGCTTCACCCTGAGCTGTTTTACCTCGACGAGCCGTCATTCGTCATTTCAAGACAGAGCTTTATTCATTTCTGACAAATCTGTCAGGCAATGCGAGCTGGAATAATACCACCTGGCATAACGTGGTGCCCTGTCATGTTAAAATTGTCTCAAGGTGTTTGGGGCGATGGATTACTTTGAAGTACTGCGGTCGGATCTGTGTGAACAATACCCATTCTGTGCCATAAACCGGCCACCAACCGTGAGGAATTGGAGATCTGAATGGACACAGATCTCAGATGAGCAAGTAATGTTGGCCCAGTCTGCAAGCGACTCTGTGCCATAGGATTTATAATGTCCAAGGGAGCTTGGGATCGCAGTTCCACATCGCACATCCAACAAAATGCCCCTTTGTGTGGTAGAAACTTAGAGACATAGGGCGGTATTCTACCCCCCCCCCCCCTGTCGGGTGGGAGAATCGCGGGGCGCCGTGCGAATCGCTCCACGCCACCCCGACTCCCGCACGCGATTCTCCCCCCCCCCTCCGAAACCAGCGGCGCGCGAATCGCGCCGGGCTGCTCGGAGAATCACCGCAAACGGCAAGCGGCGATTCTCCGGCCCGGATGGGCCGAGCGGCCGCACGTAAACGGCCTCGTCCCACCGGCGCGCGGTCGCTGCCGGCGTCGGCACTTAGACTCCCGTTGGTAGAATCCCGCCCCCAGAAAATAGAAGCAGGAGGAGGACATTCAGCCCTACAAGCCCCCTCCGCCATTCATTATGATCATGGCTGGTCATCCAGCTCAATCGTCTAATCCCGCTTTCCCCCATATCCTTTGATCCCCTTCATCCAAAGTGCTGTATCTAACTGCTTCTTGAAACCTCACAATGTTCTGGACTCAATTACTTTCTGTGGTAACGAATTCCACAGGCCGACCACTCTCTGTGTGAAGGAATTTCTACTCATCTCTGTCCTAAATGGTCCACCCCGTATCTCAGACTGTGACCCCTGGTTCTGGACACACCCACCATCGGGAACATCCTTCCTGCATCTCCCCTGTCCAGTCCTGTTAGAATTTTATAGGTTTCTATGAGATCCCTCCTCATTCTTCTGAACTCCAGCCAATGCAATCCTAACCGGCTCAATCTCTCCTCAGACATCAGTCCTGTCATCCCAGGAATCAGTCTGGTAAACCTTCGCTGCACTCCCTCGAGAGCAAGAACATCCTTCCTCAGAGAAGGAGACCAAAACTGCACACAATACTCCAGGTGTGGCCTCACCAAGGCCCTGTATAATTGGAGCAACACATCCCTGCTTCTATACTCGAAACCTATCGCAATGAAGGCCAACATACCATTCGCCTTCTGTACCGCCTGCTGCACCTGCACGCTTACCCTCAGCGAATGGTGCACAAGGACACCCAGGTCTCGTGGCACATTCCCCTCCCCTAATTTATGGTCATTCAGATAATAGTCTGCCATCTTGGTTTTGCTACCAACATGGATAACCTCGCATTTATCCAAATTATACTGCACCTGTCATTTATTTGCCCACTCACTCAACTTTTCCAAATCACACTGAAGGATTTCTGCATCCTCCTCACAGCTCACCCTCCACCCAACTTAGTGCTCTTAGATGGCCACCTGCAAAGGACCCTGGGAATTATGGCCAACCCAGGACTCAGACAGATACAGAGCCTATGTGTATCTGAAACACAGGTAACCAGACCTGATCGAAACCCCCGCTCGTTTGCATTTCAATGGTCCATTTTCCCAGGAGAATAGAACTCCAATCAAGCAACCGGTACAGCCCCAGACTGATCGGCGCCACTCCCTTTACTCAGAGAGTCCAACTGCCAAGGTCAATGACCGCGAAGGACCCGCCCAGCTTCCAAGGCACCCGCCCCTTTATTGGCCGAAATCGAAGACAGTGATCAGAGCCCTGTCAAACTATTGGGTCCGAGGTTAAGGACTGCCACAAAAGGCGCGAAATGTCAGAGGGATAAAAGAGGACGTAGCCATGTGTTCTGTCTCTCTTGGATCCAGCTTGTGCCAGCCCAATTGCAGCAGGAACAGCCAGCTAAGTTCAAGACCAAAGTTCGCTACCTGACAGTTGAGCCCAGCAGAGACAGAGCCACTTTCTTCGAACCAGCCAAGTGAAATCCGGATAAAGGCCTTATCCATTTGCACAGTGCCGGTCGCCCTGAAGTTAAGTATAGGTTATTGTAGCTGCTCGGTGTAGTTTAATTCGTAGTAGATATTGTGTTTGCATGTCGAGGTAACTCTTGTGTATGTAAATAAACCGTCTTTTGAACTAACTAACTGGTTGTGTGGTCATTTGATCGATATAAGGGAAGGCTTGTGGTTCACCAACATTATTAATAGAGCAACAGTGTCATCTTCAAATGTGGAGATATCATATTTTGTTCCCTCATCTAAATCATGAATATATATTGTGAATAGCTGGGGTCCCAGCACTGATCACTGCGATACCCCACCAGTCACTGCCTGCCAATTTGAAAAAGACCCATTAGTTCCAATTCTTTGTTTCCTGTCTGTCAACCAGTTTTCTATCCATCTCAATACACTACACCATCCCATGCGCTGTAATTTTACACGCTAATCTTTTATGCGGGACTTTGTCTAAAGCCTCCTGAAAGTCCAAATAAACCACATCCACCGGCTCCCCTTCACCAATTCTACTAGTTACATCCTCAAAGAAGTCCAGTAGATTTGCCAAGCATGATGTCCTCTTCATAAATCCATGATGTGGAGATGCCGGCGTTGGACTAGGGTGGGCACAGTAAAAAGTCTTACAACACCAGGTTAAAGCCCAACAGGTTTGTTTCGAATCACTAGCTTTCGGAGCACAGCTCCTTGAAGGAGCAGTGCTCCGAAAGCTAGTGATTCGAAACAAACCTGTTGGACTTTAACCTGGTGTTGTAAGACTTTTAACTGTTCATAAATCCATGCTGACTCTGTCCGATCCTGCCACTGTTTTGGAAGTGCTCTGCTAGATAGGATGAGCCAGGATGTGCCCCTATCCAGCCCAGACAACTGCCACTGACCTTGCCACAGGTATCGCGAGACGGTGGCATTGTGGCCATTACTGCCAATCTAGTAATGCAGAGGCCCAGGCTAATACTCTGGGGGGGGGGGGGGGGGGCGGCGGGGGGGGGGGGGGGGGGGGGGGGCGGGGGGGGGGGGGGCGGGGGGGGGACATTGGGTTCAAATCCCATCCCGTCAGCTGGTGGAATTTCAATTCGAAATGAAATGAAAATGAAAATCGCTTATTGTCACGAGTCGGCTTCAATGAAGTTACTGTGAAAAGCCCCTAGTCGCCACATTCCGGCGCCTGTTCGGGCAGGCTGGTACGGGAATCGAACCGTGCTGCTGGCCTGCCTTGGTCTGCTTTAAAAGCCAGCGATTTAGCCCAGTGTGCTAAACCAGCCCCTGAATTTACGAATTCAATTCGTAAAATCTGAAAATTAAAGCTGTCAATTGTCGCAACAAAAAAAAACGCACCTGGTTCACGGATGCCCTGAAGGAAAGGGAATCTGCTGTCCTTACCCGGCCTGGCTTCCCTGTGATTCCAGACCAATAGCAATGTTCAAGGGCAGGAAGGGATGGGCAATAAATGCTGGTCTTGTCAGAGAAAGTGTGACAGCCACACTCCGTGAAGGAATGAAGAAAGTGGGGTTTAATGGGTGTAATGTTTGGAAACAGAAATAGACCATTCAGCCCTTCTAAACTACACCACCATTGAATTTGATCTGTTTCCATGCCACTTTCCCCCACTATCCCCATATCCCTTGATGTCACCCGCCCCCACAAGTCTATCGATTTCAGTTTTGAACACGCGTGATGATTGAGCTGCCACAGTCCACTGGGATAGGGAATTCCAAAGGTTCACTACCCTCCGAGTGAAGGAATTCCTCCTCATCCTAGCCATATAGGCCTGCCCCCTCAGTCTGAGGCGGTGTCCCCCGGGTCTAGACTCACCAGCCAGTGGAAACATCCTATTTACATCCACCTGGTCACGCCCTGCAAGAGTTTCACCGAGATTGTCCTTCTTCAAAGGTAATACAGGCCCATTTTCCTCAACCTCACCTCATAAAACAATCCCACTGTTCTAACCTGCCTGGATCCTATTGGCTGGGGGCATTTGGTTACCCCCGTAGTACTTGAGGAATATGAGCTCCCCCAATGAGGGTGGTGGCGGGGCAATCATTAGCAGTGCAGCTGTGTAAATAGAGCTGGCCAGTGTGCCGCCCGCTAGAAAGGGAACCAGTAGCGAACTACTGGCCCTGCGCACATATTTTTGGAAAATAAAGTTACTTTCTGCTTGACTCTATGGGCGGCACGGTAGCACAGTGGTTAGCACTGTTGCTTCACAGGGCCAGGGACCCGGGCTCAATTCCTGGCTTGGGTCACTGTCTGTGCGGAGTCTGCACGTCCTCCCCGTGTGTGCGTGGGTTTCCTCCGGGTGCTCCGGTTTCCTCCCACAAGGTGAATTGGACATTCTGAATTCTCCCTCTGTGTACCCGAACAGGCGCCGGAGTGTGGCGGCTAGGGGCTTTTCACAGCAACTTAATTGCAGCGTTAATGTAAGCCTACTTGTGACACTAATAAAGATTATTATTATTACAAACTCGGACTGGATTCTTTGTGGCCCCCACAAAACCGACCATGCTAAAGATTAGTTTGGGTGGAGTTCCGTTGCACTCCTTCTACGGCAAGTATATTCTCCCTTCGAAAAAGAGACCGAGATTGTACACGATAATCCCGATGCAGTCTCAACAAGACTCTATACAATTAGGGCAAGATGTCTTGACTCCTGCACTCAGAACTGTGGGGATTGTCACTTTAAGGTCAACCTTACTGAATGAGGGTCGCGTGGTCTAGACGGCCAATCAAAACCCAGCGCGGGGAATCTCTCGCAGGGAAGATGACGTTTCCCTAGTTAGAAAGAGTGTACTGTGGGCTAGCATGGAGCGCGCAGCTAATGAAACTACCTTGAAAATAGAGTTCCTTTGTCAAGGAGCGTCGGAGGCTTAGGGGTGATCTTTTCGAGGTCTATAAAATAATGAGGGGCGTAGACATCGTCAACATCTTTTCCCAAAGGTAGGGGAGTCTAAAACTAGAGGGCAAAGGTTTAAGGTGAGAGGGGAGAGGTACGAAAGGGTCCAGCGGGGCAGTTATTTCTCACAGAGGGGGGTGAGTGTCTGGAACGAGCTGCCAGAGTCCGTAGTAGACGTGGGTACAATTTTGTCTTTTAAAAAACATTCAGACAGATCTTTGGGTAAGATGGGTAGAGAGGGTTATGGGTCAAATGCGGGCAATTGGGTCTAGCTTAGTGGTAAAAACTGGACGGCATGGACAGGTTGGGCCGAAGGGCCTGTTTCCATGCTGTAAACATCTACGCCTCTATGACATCTTCACCAGAACCAAATAAAATCAAAATGCCACAGACACTGGAAATCTGAACTAAAAACAGAAAATGCTGGATAAGCTCAGTTGGTCTGGCAGCATCTGTGGAGAGAGGTACAATGCAAAGCCCGTCCCCTGCCCCACAGGACCATCTGTCACTTGTCGTCTAGCTTCGCTATCACCAATCACAACCTTTGATCTCCTGGTAACAGACTCTGGGTGATGGTGTAGTGGAATTGGCACTGGGTTAGTCATCCAGAGACCCAGGGTGATACTGGTTTCAGGCCAGAAGGTGAAGTGTGAATTCAATAAAAGCCTGGAATTAAAAGTCGAATGACGACTGTCATGATGTGCAGACATGCAGATAATGATATACAGACAGGCACAGACAGGCAGCTAATGAACACAGAGAACAGGACATGACCAATGAGCAGGCAGGACACTCAGGGGTGGTATCTCACTACAAAAGGCACGAGGCACACACACTCCGCCTCTTTCCACTGATGAACATCTACAGAGTGAGTCAGGGTGTATGTACAGTATCACACCTCCAGCACGTGGCTAAGAGCTAGTCTGGTTCAGTCAGACAGAGTAACCACACTTAGGTTAGCAGAGAGTCGAACTCATAGAGAACTGTGCTAACTGTGCTACTGGTTCAATAAATCAGATTGAACTAACTTCAAGGTCTGGAGTATCTTTTGGTTAAAGCTGCATCCAGTTGCAGGCTGTGTTAACCCAGAGTACACAGACGGCAGCACGGTAGCATTGTGGATAGCACAATTGCTTCACAGCTCCAGGGTCCCAGGTTTGATTCCCGGTCTGGGTCACTGTCTGTGCGGAGTCTGCACGTTCTCCCCGTGTGTGCGTGGGTTTCCTCCGGGTGCTCCGGTTTCCTCTCACAGTCCAAAGATGTGCAGGTGAGGTGGATTGGCCATGCTAAATTGCCCTTCATGTCTAAAATCGCCCTTAGTGTTAGGTGGGGTTACTGGGTTATGGGGATAGGGTGGAGGTGTGGGCTTGGGTAGGGTGCTCTTTCAACAAGCCGATGCAGACTCGATGGGCCGAATGCCCTCCTTCTGCACTGTAAATTCTATGATTCTATAACACGAGAACGACCAAGAAACCATTGTCGATTGTCGTAAAAACCCATCTGGTTCACTAATGTCCTTTAGGGAAGGAAATCTGCCGTCCTTACCCGGTCTGGCCGACAAGTGACTCCAGACCCATGGCAGTGGGGTTGGCTCTGAACTGCCCCCCTGGAATGGCCCAGCAATCCACTCAGTTCAAGGGCAATTAGAGATGGGCAATAAATGAATTTTAAAAAGTTATTTTTACACCACCGTTAGCACTTCTTTCACTCGTTGTGCTACCATTAACACTCCCTTTGTTTTGTGTCCGTGTCACCTTTGTCAATCTCTCCATAGCTCCGACCAATCCCTGACCTTCTATTCTGCCCCACCCCCATCTCCAATTGTGTAATTCATTTCATTTTTCCCTCTCTCCAGCTCTGAAGAGGAGCCACACGGACTCAAAACGTTAGTTCTGTTTCTCTCGCCAAAGATGCTGAATGATGCGCGATCAATTGCCCAAAGACTTGAGTTGGGTACAACTGAGGCTTTATTGCTCTAAGATGTGTGGCCTCCCACAGCAGCTGGCGAAGTGGCTGCAGCATGGACGACACACATATTTATACTCCGCCTACCGGGCGGAGCCAGCAGGCAGGGACTACCAACGTACCTGTAGTACAGGTCCTACCGTACATCACCTAATAGAGGTGCAACAGTGGTTTCCCACACTGAGTTTACCCAGCGCTTCCTGTTTTTATTTCACTGGCCATGATTTGAGTGAATGGCCGAACAGACCCATGGGGGGGGGGGGGGGAGGGGCTGAATGTCCTCCTCCTGCTCCAGTATTCCCGTGGGATTGATTGGTGACATTCTCATTGCAGCGGGAGATGAAGGGGAGATTGGGGTACGGGGTATGTTTGAACAAGCAGAGGGAGAAAATCTGACTCTGGAAGCACCTGAATACTCAAGGCCTCAGTAAGTCTGTGTAACACATCAGCGAAGCGACTGTTGGGATAACACAGTGGGTGGCATTGGACGGTGCTTTATCGGAATCTTAATTAAGTTGCAACGTGGCTTTCCTGGGATCATGTCAGAGCTGAGAGGACACACTTATGATGAGAGATTTGAAAAATGTGCGGTTGTTTGCACTGGAGCAGAGAAGCTTAAAGGATATCTATTGGAGTGTTGAATATCAGGAAAGGTTTTCAGAGGGTAAACAATTGCTTCCGCTGGTGGTACATCGTTAACAGGACTTCAAATGAAAGCAGGAAGCGCTGGATAAACTCAGCAGGTCTGGCAGCATCTGTGGAGAGATAAGCAGACCTAACATTTCCAGAGAACCATAGAATCCCGACAGAGCAGAAAGAGACCCATCGAGGCTGTACCGACCCTCTCAAAGACCACCCTACCTCGGCCCACTCCCCCCCGGCCTATTCCTGTAACTCTCAAACCCCACTTAACCTACACATCCTTGGACACTAAGGGGACATTTTTTAATGGCCAATCCACCTAACCGACACATCTCTGGACTGTGGGAGGAAACCGGAGCACCCGGAGGAAACCCACGCAGACACGGGGGAGAACGTGCGAACTTCACACGGGCAGTCACTCGCGGCCGGAATCGGACCCGGTTCCCTGGCGCGGTGAGGCCGCAGTGCTAACCACTGTGCCGCCATGCCGCCCGACATGACTGTTCTTCAGAGCTGAACAATATCACGTCCATAGTATGTTTTTACGTTGTCTGGGAAAGTATCGCATTCACAGTATCGTCTTGCATCATTGACTTTGTCTATAGATGTGTTTCTGGAACCCACCTCTTCATTCACCTGCGGAAGGAGCTGCGCTCCGAAAGCTAGTGATTCGCAACAAACCTGTTGGGCTTTAACCTGGTGTTGTAAGGCTTCTTACTGTCCAGCACCATTTTAGTAACCCTTAAAGATTGTGTTTGAACTAAGGGATACTCGGCAAGAGCCAGGAATTGGGGATAATGTGGATTAGCCCGGAATTGAAGCCGGCGCAAGATTTGGAATGATGGGCAAATGGCCGTCTCCTGTGCTGCGATTTCCCCCGAGTTTCTGAATGGTTCCCTGATGGATACATTAGCCCGCAAAAGCAGATGTACTTGTGATAGCCTGCTCTGCAATGGGAACACCACAATCAACTAAAGGGCTCCTGTTTGCATTGTTCCCATTGTCCATGAGATCTGTCATGCTCTGTGCGAATGTGGCCATCATTCCAGGCAACTGTGGGTAATTTGGACCTGCAAGGTTGTGAATGAATCCCATTTTTTTTGTCAAAGTGGCTGAACTCAGCATTTACAAAGTGCGATCCTTTGTCACTCTCGACTTCATTAGGTATTTCTTGTCTGGTAGAAATGGCTCCTGATGATCATTTTTCAGCAGCATTGTGGGCACCATTGCGTAAGCTCAGTAGCAGTTAATATGCAACAAATTGCTACACTCTGTAATGTACTTCCTGACGGGTTGGTGAAAGCCGATTCAGCGGCAACTCGCAGAAACATCCTTGACAAGGGCAAAAATAAAACTGCAGAGCAGAGCAATGGGGGAAGAGCAGGAGACTGGGACTAATCGGATAACTCCTCCAAAGAGACATGATGGGCCGAATAGTCTCCCTACCTAAGGAATGCCATCCCGGCATTGGAGGCAGTCCCGAGAAGGTTGACGAGGTCGATCCCGGGTATGGAGGGATTTTCTTATGAGGAGAGGTTGAGTAGGTTGGGCCTGTGCCCATTGGAATTTAGAATGAGAGAGGCGACCTTATTGAGACATATCAGGGGCGGGATTCTCCGCAATCGGCGCGATGTCCGCCGACCGGCGCCAAAAACGGCGTGAATCAGTCCGGCATCGCGCCGCCCCAAAGGTGCGGATTTCTCCGCATCTTGAGGGGCCGAGCCCTCACCTTGGGGGGTAGGTCCGCGCCGGACTGATTTCCGCCCCGCCAGCTGGCGGGAAAGACCTTTGGTGCCCCGCCAGCTGGCGCGGAAATGATTTTGCTGTGCGGCGCATGCGCGGGAGCGTCAGCGGCCTCTCACGGCATCCCCGCGCATGCGCAGGGGAGGGGGTCTCTTCCGCCTCCGCCATAGTGGAGACCATGGCGAAGGCGGAAGGAAAAGAGTGCTCCCCCCGGCACAGGCCTGCCCGTGGATCGGTGGGCCCCGATCGCTGGCCAGGCCACCGTGGGGGCACCCCCCGGGGCCAGATCGCCCCGCGCCCCCCCCCAGGACCCCAGAGCCCGCCCGCGCCGCCTTTTCCCGCTGTTCGAAAGGTGGTTCAATCCACGTCGGCTGGCGTGGGTTGACAGCGGCGGGACTTCGGCCCATCGCGGACCGGAGAATCGCCGGGGGATTTCCGCCGACCGGCGCGGCGCGATTCCCGCCCCCGCCGAATCTCCGGTGGCGGAGAATCCGGGACACGGCGGGGGCAGGATTCACACCGGTCCCCGGCGATTCTCCGACCCGGTGGGGGGTCGGAGAATCGCTCCTCAGATTCTCAGGGGGCGGACTGGGTAGATGCTGAGAGGTTGTTTCTCCTTGTGGGAGAGTCTAGGACCAGAGGGCAGAATCTCAGAGTAAGAGGGTCGTCCATTTCAGACAGGGATGTGGAGGAATTTCTTCTCTAAGAGTGTAGTGAATCTGTGGAATTCTTTACCGCAGAGAGCTGTAGAGGCTGGTATGTTCAAGGCTGAGAGGCAGATATTTAATCAGTAAGGGTTATAGGGATAAGGCGGGATATTGGAGTTAAGGATTATCGGATCAGTCATGACCTTATTGAATGGCGCAGCAGACCCGATGGGCCAAATGGCCTACATCTGCTCCTACGGTCTTATGGGTTTCTGGGTTTCAAGATCCGATTATCGCTCTGCCCAGCATGGATATTTTAACATTTGTAACTCAAAATGAGCCACGGAAACAAAGTTGAGTATCCCAGAATGCAGCACCACACCAGTTTTGTCAAACAGAGGCGAACGTTGGGCGAGCAATGAAGCAATGTAGAGAAGGACTGAGGCTAGAGCATTGTGGGTTTTTTTCGAGGCGGTTGATGAAGACATCTTGGACAGGTCACACCGCCAACGAAGAGGTGCTGGTAAAACCTGAAATAACTCAGCTGACCAAAATCAGGAAGAGACAGTTGTGATTCCTTGAGCACGTAATAAGAAATCGTGATTTAGAACATCTGATGCCAATGGGGAAGAGCGATGGTAAAGGAGACTGAGCTATACAAGGAGCGATCTTTTCAAAGAGCCTTATAAACTGGATGAATGTGCCAGCAATAAAGATGATGCACACCTACAATATGATCATGGTGGTCCACGGTCGCCATTGGGATCCACGGTCGCCATGGTGGTCCACGGTCGCCATTGAGATCCACGGTCGCCATGGAGATTCATGGTCGCCATGGAGATTCACGGCCGCCATGGAGATCCACAGTCACCATGGGGATTCACGGTCACCATGGAGATCCACGGTCACCATAGTGGTCTACGGTTGCCATAGAGGTCTCCCTCTTAGGGAATGGCACCTGCAGAGAGAGAGAGAGAGAACTGCCCATAGGTTTCTCATAGAATCATAGAATCTACGGCACGGAAGCAGGCCCTTCGGCCCAAACTGGTCCATGCTAGCCCAAAATCCCATCTAAGCTAACCCTATTTGCCTGCAAGAGTAGAATTGTAGAATCTACGGCACAGAGACAGGCAAAGGTCTTTTGAAATTGTTTTTACACCAGTGTGTCATGGGGCTATGCCCCTTCAGTTTTTTTTGGAAAATATGATTTTTCAATGTCCAACTGACTGGAATTTTTCCAATTGGAACTGAGGCACAGCAAACAATATTTAAAAATGGCAAGGCCGCATTCCAAAGTGAAGGTGGGAAACAAATAAATCACCCTCAGAGGAGTGTGAGGAGAGAGACATTTCCTATAATCCACACACTCATCGAAACCCGTAACTGCCCAAGGAAGAGACATTAAAAAGTGCAAAGTACTGAAACAACGGCTGCAACAGGCAGAGCCACCAAAAATCTCTCGGAAATACACAATGGGTGAAATATTTCAAGGCAAGGCTGCCCTGCCACTAGGGAGAGATTGCAAGTGACACAGGCAGCGTCGAGAAAGTGTTGAGCAGACGGAACCGGCTGGGGGCTGCTCTCTCTCCATCCCTCTCTTTTGGAATAAGTGTTTTGCTTGGTTCAAGGGGTGACCTCAACCTATCAGTGAACTGAAATCTTGTAATATCTGTAACCTCTTCTATATGTGTCCACATCCAAGAAACCAGTTAGCCCACGTAGGCATTTTAACCTACAGCATTTTAAAAAGTATGCCTCAAGGACCTAACGTTACATCCTTTCACTTTGTATTTTATTGGATTCTAACTTCCCTTATTTCCGAATACTGTGTGTATATGTGTGTTTGTGCGTGTGTGTATGTGTGCCTATGTGGGGTTTGAGTTTGTGCGTGTGTGTAGATGTGTGTGTGCCTAGTATGTGTGTGTATATGTGTGTGTATGTGTGTGTGTACGTGTGTGGATGGTGTGTGTGTATATGTGTATGTGTGTGTGCATGTCTTTGTATGTGTGTGTATGCATGTGGGTATGTGTGTGTGGGTATATGTATGTGTGTGTGTTTGTATGTATGTGCATGTATATGGGTGTGCACGTATATATGTGGGTGTGTGGGTGTATATGTGTGTGTATGTGCGTGTGTGGATGTGTTTGTGTGTGTGGGTGTATGTGTGTGCATGTATGTGGGTGGTGGGTGTATGCATATGTGTATGTGGGTGTATGTGTGTGTGTGTACAAATGAGCATATGGATGTATGTGTGTGTATGTGGGTGTGCATGTGCATATATGTGTATGTGTGCACATGCATGTGTGTGTTTGTGTACATGTGTTTGTGTGTGTGTATGTGTGTGTCTGCCAGGTATGAATGTGTATGCATGTGTATGTGTGTGCATGTGTGTGTGTATGTGTGTATGAGTATGTGCGAGTGTATGCGTGTGTGTATGTGTGTCTATGTGGGGTTTGAGTTTGTGCGTATGTGTAGATGTGTGTGTGCATAGTATGTGTGTGGATGAGTATATGTGAGTGTATGTGTGAGTGTATGTGTGTGTGTGTACGTGTGTGGATGGTGTATGTGTATATGTGCATGTCTTTGTATGTGTGTATGCATGTGGGTATGTGTGTATGTGTGTGTGTATATGTATGTGTTTGTACGTATGTGTATGTATGCGGGTGGGCACATATATATGTGGGTGTGTGGGTGTATATGTGTGTATATTTGTAGATGTGTTTGTGTATGTGTACGTGTGTGTGGGTGTATGTGTGTGCATGTATGTGGGTGGTGGGTGTATGTGTGTATGCATATGTGGGTGTATGTGTGTGTGTATGTGCATATGGGTGTATGTGTGTATGTATGTGGGTGTGCATGTGCATATATGTGTATGTGTGCATATGCATGTATGTGTTTGTGTGTGTGTATGTGTGTCTGCCAGGTATGAGTGTGCATGCATGTGTAGGTGTGTGTACATGTGTGAGTGTGTGTGTACGTGTGTATGAGTACGTGCGAGTGTATGTGTATGTCTGTGTGTGTACCAGTGTGTGAGTGTGTGTGTTGAGTCTGTGTGTGCGGGCCCGTGCGACTGATGGGGGCTGAATGCATGATGCCATATTTTTAATATTTTTCTCGGGGGGGTCGGGGTTAATCAATTTGCTATTCCTTCGACTCAGGAGATCGTTATTTGACTCGCCCCTGATTGCTCCAAGCTTCACTAGTTAAACACATTCTGTCCTGGAAAAGGCACGTCTCCCTGAACAAGAAACTCAAGCCTCTGCTGTGAATTGTGGGGCTGCCAGTTCATCCCCTCAAGCAGGCGTTTTGGAACGGCGTCCAGATTGCTATCGTGGATCAGTCCACCTGTTACCGTCAAATCTTCATGACGGGCTTCAATCCTCTTGAAATCGTGAAGAGCAATTTTCCTTGGCTTGTGACGACCATCCCTGCAGTGTTGTTGCAGCAAGGACTTGCCCAATCTTCCAACTCAGATCGAACAGATTTAAACCTCTGGTCAGACACGGCTGTCAATTAATAATTTGTGACAGTCACATCAAAGCCGGCATGAATGTCCTCATCAGTTTTATTCACAAGCTTTCGCTTTTTGGCCCACTGTTCTTGACAGTGCATCAGCGGTGTGTATAAATTTGCCCAGTGTACAGAACGCCTCCAGGCCAAGTTCCTGCAGTTCTGATCATCATTCAAGGAACAATTGTTCAAAGATTTTGCAAATAGAGCAATTAAGCAGCTTGTGGTCTGTTTGGACACTAATCCTGGCCACAGACACACTGATTGGTCCTTTCACAAGGAAACGTCACGTTTAATAGTTGTTTTTTTTTCCACCTTCTGTGCATACCTCGCCTCCCAAATCAATCGGGAAATGCAATGCATAAGTGACAGCTTGCCACTAATCATCAGACATTTGCAGCAGAAAGGGCATCTAATCCTTTTTGCAAAGCGTTGACTGATATTTCGTTATTGGCTTTTCAGGGTGTTCGTGACCAACTATGGTCACGTGGCCATAGTTCGTGGCCAGGCTCTCTGAGTTTTGTTTCGAGGTCTTTCCATCACAGTTTTCAAAGAGTCGGGGCAGGATTTTCCGACCCTCCGCGTCGGAATCGCGCCCGGCATGGGGGGCGGAGACTAGCCGTTCACGCCGGAAATCCGGCGCGACGGCACTGCCGCGATTCTCCGCGGACCTGCCAGTCGCTCACGCGCGGTCAACGCGGCGACGGTCGGGGGCCGTTGGAACAGGCCCCGGCGGCGACTCTCCGCGGTCGACCGGCCGGACTCCCGCCGCCGTGGTTTACATCTGGTATCACCCGGCGGGACCTCAGACCCGCATCCGCGGTGGCGGTCCTGGTGGGGGGTATCTGACTCCGCGGGGGTCCTCAGCGATAGCCAGGCCCGCGATCGGGGGCCATCGATCGGCGGGCCATCGCGATCTGTGGGGGAGCTACCTTACTCCGCGCGGGCCCGCTGTGTGGCTCCGAGGTGGGCCGCCGAGCGCATGCGTGGCCGCGAGGTCTGAACAGCAGGGCCCCACTGGCAGCCAGAGCGGTTGGACGCACGCCGGGGCCCTGCTAGGCCCCTGGAAAACGGAGAATCACCCCAGACTTTCGTGGAAAAAGTCCAGAGTGATTCTCGTCCGTTTTCCGGCGGGCGTGGGGACTTATTTTCTGCTGATAGGTTGGGGTACGGAGATAAATCCCTCCTCCAGAAATCTTGACAAGCCTGGAGGTGGCAGCCTTCCCTCTCGCAAGGCGGTCGTTTTGCGCTGTGGTGGTCAGCTTGTGTCAGGCCTCGCACCCCCCCCCACTCCCCCATGGCCGTCTCTGCTGTGTATTCTGCCCAGAGGAGGCAAGTGGGGCTGAGAAGGTGCACAACATGGGGCGGCACAGGTGATTAGCAGTGCTACCTCACAGCGCCAGGGACCCGGGTTCGATTCCGGCCTTGGATGACTGTGTGGAGTTAGATAAAATAAATCAGTATTAAATAAATAAATCTTTATTAGTGTCACAAGTAGGCCTACATTAACACTTGCAATGAAGTTACTGTCAAAAGCCCCTAGTCGCCACATTTCGGTGCCTGTTCGGGTACACTGAGGGAGAATTTAAAATGTCCAATTCACCTAACAAGCACGTCTTTCGGGAGGAAACCCACGCAGACACGGGGAGAACATGCAGACTCCGCACAGACAGTGACCCAAGCCGGGAATTGAACCTGGGACCCTGGTTCACTCTTGTTCACTGTTGTGAAGCAACAGTGCTAACCACTGTGCTACCGTGCTGCCCATATTTGCAAGTTCTCCCTCCATGTGCTCCTCCAGGTATATTTGTGTTTGTTTATGTGTGTGTGTGTGTTTGTGGGTTCCCCCAGTTTCCTCCCACAATCCAAAGATGCGCAGGTTAGGTGGATTGGCCATGCTAAAATTGCCCTTTAGTGTCCAAAGATGCGCACGTTAGGTGGGGTTACGGGAATAGGGCAGGGGGAGTGAGCATAGGTAGGGTGCTCTTTCCGAGGGTTGGTGCTGACTCGATGGGCTGAATGGCCTCTTTTCTGCACTGTAGGAATTCTATGGTTCTAATCCTGTTGATCCCAATTCCCCCTTTTCCCTTTCTGCAGCAAATCCGGTGCCTTATAATTATGCTAGTGATGGTGTCACCAATTAATATCATCACGGTGTCATCAAATCGACATTGGTTGAATGAAATAGGAGCGGGAGTAGCCATTCAGCCCCTTCCATCTCATTCGATAAAATCATGGCTGATCTTCTACCTGAGCTATCCCTTCTCACATTACCCCAAATCCTTTGTTTTCCGCTGTTCCCAAGAGTCCTATCAATCTCCGTCTTGAGTAGACTCAATGCCTGGGCATCTACATGCCACTGGGGCAGAGAATTCCAAAGGTTCACATCCCTTTGAGTAAAGGAATTGCTTCTCATCTCAGTCCTAAGTGATCACCTCCTTATCCTGAGACTGTTTAGCTCAGTTGGCTAGA
The DNA here is from genome assembly GCF_047496885.1 of Scyliorhinus torazame. Taxonomy (NCBI): domain Eukaryota; kingdom Metazoa; phylum Chordata; class Chondrichthyes; order Carcharhiniformes; family Scyliorhinidae; genus Scyliorhinus; species Scyliorhinus torazame. Next base: position 28,495,339 of record NC_092733.1, on the reverse strand, counting down.
CAGTTGGTTTGTGATGTGGCACAAGGCTGTCAGGACAGGTTCAATTCCCGGACAGGCTGCGGTTATTCATGAAGGCCCCACTTTCTCGACCTTACCCCTCGCTTGAGGTGTGGTGACCCACAGGTTAAATCACCGCCAGACAGCTCTCCCCCTCAAAGGAAAGAGCTTTAGAGGGGGCGGAGCATCGCGAAAGAGCCGCCGCCCCTGATTTTTTGATTCTCCGGCCGATTGCCGAACACGATTTCGGTGTCGGCAACTGAAGAATCCAGCCCCTTGTCTTTAGCAACCCCCAAGATCAATGATTCTATTTCTAATCGAACCTCCAATGCACTTTTACTTCCTTGGTTGTCTACCAGAATAATCCAGGGTTATTGAGATCGATAATCTGGGTAATCTGGGGCAGGCATTGTCAAACTCGGGGGCGCGACCCGCGGGTGGGTGTCGGGAGGGTCGCGGAGCCGTCCGTCGCGGCGCTCCCGATCGCGCACATCCGCGTGCAACAGCCACAGCAGCCGGCTGTTAAAAACGCCGGCTGCAAGCGGCCTTCAAAATGGCTGCGACGGTGTAAAGAAAATGCGGCCGATATGCGCGCCGATGATCGGGCACGCATGCGCAGTGCGGCCGCTTTTGTTTAAATGGTCACGGCCCTTTTGTTTTACAAATTCGGGGGGGGTTTATTCATTTTATTCATTTAATTTTTATTTTTTTCATTTATTTTATTCATTTAAAAAACATTTTTTTTACAAGTTCGGGGGGGTGGGGGGGGGGGGGGATTTGAAACAATGTGGGTCGCAAAGGTTGGCCGGTTGATAAAAATGGGTCCCCGGAAAAAAAGTTTGAAGAACACTGATCTGGGATAATTTGGGTACATGACTAGAATAATCCAAGGTTATTGAGGTCGATAGCTTTGGTAACCTGGGGTAACCCGGACATATAACTAGAATGATACAGGATTATTGAGTTATGTAACGTGTGTAATCTGGGGTAATTTGGATATACAACGAGAATAATACAGGGTTATTATGGGTGGCATGGTAGCACAGGATTTAGCACACGGTGGTACAGTGGGTAGCTCTGTGGCTTCATAGCAACAGTGGGTCACAGGTTCGATTCCCGGCTTGGGTCACTGTCTGTGCGGAGTCTGCACGTTCTCCCCGTGTCTGCGTAGGTTTCCTCCGGGTGCTCCGGTTTCCTCCCACAAGTCCCGAACGACGTGCTGTTAGGTAATTTGGACATTCTGAATTCTCCCTCTGCGTACCCGAACAGGTGCCGGAATGTGGCGACTAGGGGTTTTACACAGTACCTTCATTGCAGTGTTAATGTAAGCCTACTTGTGGCAATAAAGATTATTATTATTATATTGAGGTATGTAACTAGGGTAATCTGGGATAACCTGGGTGTATAACTAGAATTATTTGGCATTATTGTGGCCAGCAATTAGGTAATCTGGGGTAACCCGGATATATAACCCCAGCCCAGGTTAGGCGGGGTTACGGGGATAGGGCGAGGGAGTGGGCCTCAGTAGGGTGCTGTTTCAGAGGGTCCAGTGCAGACTCGATGGGCTGAATGGCCTCCTTCTGCACTGCAGGAATTCTATGGTTCTGATAACTCAGGGTTATTGTGGTCAATGACTAAAATAATCTGGGGTAACCTGGGATATATAAATGAAAATCGCTTATTGTCACGAGTAGGCTTCAATGAAGTTACTGTGAAAGGCCCCTAGTCGCCACATTCCGGCGCCTGTTCGGGGAGGCTGGTACGGGAATTGAACCGCGCTGCTGGCCTGCCTTGGTCTGCTTTCAAAGCCAGCGATTTAGCCCTGTGCTAAACAGCCCATGTAACACGTGTAATCTGGAGTTACTGGGTGTAAATTGAATGTATAATTGGCATAACTAGGGTAAAAATCTTGTGTAACTTATGTTTACTGGTATAAGGTATGTGTGGGACATTCTGAGTGAGTAACATGGGCTAATGGGTGTATTGATCAAGAATCTCAGTCCCGGTAGACAACCTAATTCTTCACTGGATTTGGTTGTCAAACATTCAACGTTAAATTCAATTTAAATTCATCGTTCAAAATCTGGCAAAGGAATTGCATACCGTCAAAAAGGCTTAATATAGTAATTCAAACTTTCTCTCATATTCTCACTGAAGTTCAGGACATATCATGCAGAATTGATGAGGCCGAACTCATCTATGCCACTTCGACAGCCTTTGTTGTCAGCTTGTCATGTTTAAAGGCTTTTGACTATTTCTCTCCGGACCTGATTCTGCGTGAAGTTATATTTTGATGAAGTTATTATGTCGGAACATTTGGCCATTCAGTCAGATCACGACTGATCCAGTAAGTTAAATTTGGTTCACAAGGGGGGGGTAAATCCACAGAGTGCGCACGGAGACGGGATTGAGGATTAGAACATGTATATGTATCGGTTTGACACGAGGGTGTTCTCCTGAGGAACACGCATCTAGAGGCCCACACACCCGCACATGGAATATTTGAAAATTCTTTCGCGGGATTTGAGCATCGCAGGCTGGGCCAACATTTATTGCCCGAGTGGCTTCCTGGGCCATTTAAGAGTCAACCACATTTGCTGTGGGTCTGGAGTCACATGTCGGCCAGACCGGGTAAGGACGGCAGATTTCCTCTCCCTGAAGGACATTCGTGAACCGGATGGGGATTAAAAAAAATTTTTTAAGACCATTGTTCCACGGTCATCTTTAGACTTTTCATTCCAGAGTTTATTTTTTGATTGAATTCAAAATGTCACCATGCGATGAGGTGGGATTCGAACCTTGACCCCCATTTCCACAATTCTGCTCCCCCCCCCCGCCCTCTCCCTAATGCAGCCTTCCCCTGGGATGACCTGCCCCCCCCCCCGTGTGTTTAACTTACGACTTCTGCATGAATCAGTGGCTGAGCCGTCAGCAGATTGTCCCTCCCCTCCGACTGGTGATGAGCAGCACGAGAGGTACGGGTAGCTCAACAACAAAATGCTAACCCAACCCACCTCCGAAAATTATCCAGGCTTTGCGTTGTGTGATGTTGTCTGTGCCGACACATAATTGCAATGCAATGTTGCTTGGCGCAGCTAGGGTTAACATGCGACTGGGAAATGGCACTCCCCGCAGTATGCTGTATGGAGTCACATGGTAACAAATTCAGAGAGCACTCAAGAGAGGACAATCTGGAAGTGGACTACCTGCATGGCAGCAGCACCATGCATGACTGTCATAGTTAACGACAAACAATAAATGGCTCATATTTAAACAGACGTGTCGCTCAAGATCTCAACACTATGGGTCACGGTCCGTGTGGAGTTTGCACATTCTCCCCGTGTTTGTGTGGGTTTCGCCCCCACAACCCAAAGATGTGCAGGTTAGGTGGATTGGCCACGCTAAATTGCCCCTTAATTGGGAAAAAAATGAATTGGGTACTCTAAACTTACATATTAAAAAAAAAAGATCTCAACACTGAGACAGCTAAAGAGCCCATGTTGCAACACGTTTTGCATTTATATCGGACAATGAGCTTCCTCCATCTACCTTGTGTCCAAAGGAAGCATCCTGTTGAAAATCTATTTCTATATGTTCGACAGTTATTACACATTTAAACCCAGGTGAAATAGGGGGTTAGTACGGTCAATCCTGGGTGCATGAGAGCAGGCTTTTTTAAAATTTAGAGTACCCAATTATTTTTTCCAATTAAGGGGCAATTTAGCGTGGCCACATTTTTAGGTTGTGGGGGCGAAACCCACGCAGACACGGGGAGAAGGTGCAAACTCCACATGGACAGTGACCCAGAGCCGGGATCGAACCTGGGACCTCGGCGCCGTGAGGCAGCAGGGCTAACCCACTGCGCCACCGTGCTGCCCTGGCAGCAGTCTTGACTGGCGACTCAACAGACCAGTGCAGGAGAGGGAAATCTTTGACTTCCCGTGTACTGGGAAACAAAGATGGCCGCACATGTGTAATTTGCCGCACAGCGAGGGGCTTCTCTCCCTGAGTTAGAAGGGTCGATTCAGCGACCCCATTGCGCCTGGTGCGGATCCGGGTGCAACAGGTGAACCGCGCTAGCCTCAAATCGGGCTCTCCCTCTGGGCATGATCCAGATCTGAATATTTAAATGAGCCTTAAATATCCGGACCCTGCATTCACCTGGTGCACGGGATTCACAAGCCGTGCCTGGGGGACTGCGCCAGGGCGCCGTTTAGCACTGGTCCACACAAACGTGGGACAGTCGTAATGGCACCTAGGCTGGGGTCTCCCAGGCCATTAGGCACAGCCCTGGTGCTCCGGGACAGGGTCGGGTGGCACCCTGGCACTCCTCCTGGCACCTTGGCACTGCCAGCCTGGCACCCAGGCACCCCGCCAGTTCCACCCTGGCAATGCCAGGGTACCAGGAGCACTGCCAGGCTGCCAGGCTGCCAGGTTGGTGGCGCAAAGGTGTCCAGGTGCCAGGTTGGTACTTCTAGGGATTGAGGCCGGGGGTGGGGGGTGAGGGACCTTGCCAGGTAGAGGGGGCTCTGTGTGTGTATGTGTGTGTGTGCGATTGGCGGGGGGGGGTGTTCCCAGGGTTCTCCCCAAGGTTGGGGGAATGAGTGGGGGACAGTGGAGCATGGGGGGGGGTGCCTGAAGGTTGGCGGGGGGGAAGAAGGTCTGGGCAGCCTTCCAAAAATGGCACCCTGATCTGTGAGGCCTTTCCTGCAAGCACGCCTGAGCGGAGAGAAACTCTCCACAGCCAAACAAAACAGCTAAGTGGCATTGAACATAGAACATAGAAAATACAGCACAGAACAGGCCCTTCGGCCCACGATGTTGTGCCGAACCTTTGTCCTAGATTAATCATAGATTATCATTGAATTTACAGTGCAGAAGGAGGCCATTCGGCCCCTTGAGTCTGCACCAGCTCTTGGAAAGAGCAACCTACCCAAACTCAACACCTCCACCCACCACCAAGGGCAATTTGGACATTAAGGGCAATTTATCATTGGCCAATTCACCTAACCCGCACATCTTTGGACTGTGGGAGGAAACCGGAGCACCCGGAGGAAACCCACGCAGACACGGGGAGGACGTGCAGACTCCGCACAGACAATGACCCAAGCTGGAATCGAACCTGGGACCATGGATCTATGAAGCAATTGTGCTATCCACAATGCTACCGTGCTGCCCTTAAGAACAAATAAATCTACACTATATCATTTTACCGTAATCCATGTACCTATCCAACAGCTGCTTGAAGGTCCCTAATGTTTCCGACTCAACTACTTCCACAGGCAGTGCATTCCATGCCCCCACTACTCTCTGCGTAAAGAACCTACCTCTGATATCCCTCCTATATCTTCCACCTTTCACCTTAAATTTATGTCCCCTTGTAATGGTGTGTTCCACCTGGGGAAAAAGTCTCTGACTGTCTACTCTATCTATTCCCCTGATCATCTTATAAACCTCTATCAAGTCGCCCCTCATCCTTCTCCGCTCTAATGAGAAAAGGCCTAGCACCCTCAACCTTTCCTCGTAAGACCTACTCTCCATTCCAGGCAACATCCTGGTAAATCTTCTTTGCACCTTTTCCAGAGCTTCCACATCCTTCCTAAAATGAGGCGACCAGAACTGTACACAATACTCCAAATGTGGCCTTACCAAGGTTTTGTACAGCTGCATCATTACCTCATGGCTCTTAAATTCAATCCCTCTGTTAATGAACGCGAGCACACCATAGGCCTTCTTCACAGCTCTATCCACTTGAGTGGCAACTTTCAAAGATGTATGAACATAGACCCCAAGGTCTCTCTGCTCCTCCACAATGCCAAGAACTCTACCGTTAACCCTGTATTCCGCATTCATATTTGTCCTTCCAAAATGGACAACCTCACACTTTTCAGGGTTAAACTCCATCTGCCACTTCTCAGCCCAGCTCTGCATCCTATCTATGTCTCTTTGCAGCCGACAACAGCCCTCCTTACTATCCACAACTCCACCAATCTTCGTATCGTCTGCAAATTTACTGACCCACCCTTCAACTCCCTCATCCAAGTCATTAATGAAAATCACAAACAGCAGAGGACCCAGAACTGATCCCTGCGGTACACCACTGGTAACTGGGATCCAGGCTGAATATTTGCCATCCACCACCACTCTCTGACTTCTATCGGTTAGCCAGTTCGTTATCCAACTGGCCAAATTTCCCACTATCCCATGCCTCCTTACTTTGTGCAGAAGCCTACCATGGGGAACTTTATCAAATGCCTTACTAAAATCCATGTACACTACATCCACTGCTTTACCTTCATCCACATGCTTGGTCACCTCCTCAAAGAATTCAATAAGATTTGTAAGGCAAGACCTACCCCTCACAAATCCGTGCTGACTATCCCTAATCAAGCAGTGTCTTTCCAGATGCTCAGAAATCCTATCCTTTAGTACCCTTTCCATTACTTTGCCTACCACCGAAGTAAGACTAACTGGCCTGTAATTCCCAGGGTTATCCCTAGTTCCTTTTTTGAACAGGGGCACGACATTCGCCACTCTCCAATCCCCTGGTACCACCCCTGTTGACAGTGAGGACGAAAAGATAATTGCCAACAATTGGAGAGCGGGATGTTCCTCGGCACTGCAGCGGCCGAGAGAAACACCGCCCTAAACGCGCCATTCAACGGGACTTTAACTTGAGTTCATCCGCTGAATCGCGCCAATAGACAATTAGCCTTGGGGCCTTCGCCCACCATTAGGCTAATGCAGTGAGTCTGTTGTTGCGAAGAGCATTATGAAATAGATTGGAAAACAGAGTAAGCTACATTCTGTTCACCCACACACTACGTCATGTCTCACTGGAATCTGTATCATTGGCGCTCCACTGCAGGGAAAACATACACTGGAAAATGAGCATGATTTGAATATGTCATTGCAACAGGGGATTTCATCGCTGCGTTCCAGAGGTTACAATAATTGCCTGCCTAGAGGCTGGGCAATAATGGCAAACTTCTGATTGTAAGGGACACGGGGTCTACTTAGGGGAGTACCTGCTGATGCTAAACCAAGGAATATCTCGTGCTGACCAGACACAATTACTGAAAACCTGGATTTTCCTCTCTCCTTCCATCCTTGGCACCTGTACCTCCTCTCATTCTGCCAATCTTTTCTTCTTTATTTCTCCTCTCCCTCTCCCCCTTGCGCCATTCCCCTCCTTTGGGTTCCTCTCCTCCCTTTCGTTTCCTCTGCCTTTCCCTCATTCCAGGTCTCTCGCGTTCCGCCGAACCACCACTCGCGTCTCTCTAATGACCTGTCCTTCTCCCGCTCCCCATCGCTCTGCATCCTCTGTTGCTCCACATTTGGCCGCTTGCGTCGCGCGAGAAAGGAGCGTCTAGCGACGGCTAGCCCCGTGAATGTGCGTAACGTCACGGCGAAGAGATGGATGAGAGAAGGATAGAGTGGTCAACCACGCCAAAGCACGGTAGCATTGGGGATAGCACAATTGCTTCACAGCTCCAGGGTCCCAGGTTCGATTCTGGCTTGGGTCACTGTCTGTGCGGAGTCTGCACATCCTCCCCGTGTCTGCGTGGGTTTCCTCCGGGTGCTCCGGTTTTCTCCCACAGTCCAAAGGTGTGCAGGTCAGGTGGATTGGCCATGATAAATTGCCCTTGGTGTCCAAAATTGCCCTTAGTGTTGGGTGGGATTACTGAGTTATGGGGATAGAGTGGAGATGTTGACCTTGGGTAGGGTGCTCTTTCCAAGAGCCGGTGCAGACTCGATGGGCCGAATGGCCTCCTTCTGTACTGTAAATTCTATGATAATTTATAAAGGTTCTGGAAAGATCAAGAAGGGCTTGATAATTAGGCTAATTTGTTGTTGAGGAAGAGAATCAATTAAAGCGTTTACAGATGCAAGTGAATTCAGAATAGCTTCCAATTCAGTGAAGCAGCAGTGTAAACAGGCTTTTCAGTCGCCACTTCTGCAGCTCTTTCAAACCTTTGTTCGGCTGCTCCTCCCACGCACTCAGTTCCTCTGTGGCTGATTTCCAACCCTTGTTATTCTGCACCTCTTACTCTGGGTCCGAGTGCGTGGGTGGGGGAGCTTAACAAAACATTTGAAGAACTGAACTTCGAGCCGCAGAAGGGCCAGCCTCACTCGCCAGGGGTTCGGCTGCCCTTGCCGCCTCAGCGCTTCGCCCAACTCTTGCGTATTCCTCCAAAAAGGAGCTAGAATTGGCTGGAACAATATTTGGCGCCGCTGGAGCTATCGGCCCTGTACTGGGTACATGCGCAGGCAAGATATCCTCCATTTACTGGGAGCTCCGATCCCATCACCTCAACGTTAGACTCTGGCACAGTCACCCAAACATGAAATGCTCGCCTGCTCCTTTATCCCACTTAAATGGTGTGACTGTTGCCATCACGACCAATGATAGAATCCAGTCTCTTTTCTCACGCTTGAGTTGCCGCCATTACATTCGCGGAAGATATTTCAAGCGATTTTTCTTGCACAGCGCCTGGATGAAGTTTCCTTCTCGCTGCTGCGGAGCACCATTTGTCACCGTCCCTCGCCGAGCACATCTGCTGCCACACTTGAGGCGGCGTTTGAGATTTACGTGACCCTTCGGGGCGAAGAGGGTTCATAGGATCATAGAATTTACAGTGCAGCAGAAAGCCATTCGGCCCATCGAGTCTGCACCGGCCCTTGGAAAGAGCACCCCAGTAACCCCACCTAACCTTTTCTTTCGGACACTAAGGGCAATTCATCACGGCCAATCCACCTAACTTGCACATCTTTGGACCGTGGGAGGAAACCGGAGCACCCGGAGGAAACCCACGCAGGCACGGGGAGAACGTGCAGACTCCGCACAGACAGTGACCCAGCGGGGAATCGAACCTGGCATCCTGGAGCTGTGAAGCAACTGTGCAAACCACTGTGCTACAGTGGCGCCTGATTGATTCAATTTTCCCAGGCCGTCAGGCAGCTTATTTACCATTCCTTCTGCACTGGCTATTTTCACCGCTGTTGTCTAAATGAAATGAAATGAAAATCACTTATTGTCACAAGTAGGCTTCAAATGAAGTTACTGTGAAAAGCCCCTAGTCGCCACATTCCGGCGCCTGTTCGGGGAGGCCGGTACGGGAACTGAACCGTGCTGCTGGCCTGCCTTGGTCTGCGGATTCACCAAATTGCGACTCCAACGAGACTTTCATAGCGATGAATGGTTTCGACTGATTGCTGCAATGATGGGAACTCGTTGTGCTCTGCAAAGGTCAGCAGAGATCTTGAAGTGTGTACTCAGCATCGCATCTAGTAGCAGACGCTCCCCGTCCCAAAGGCTGAAATTGTTATAACGACATCAGGTTCTCCAGCAAGAAAATTGATACTTTCATCTCCGTGCTTTTTCCCATTTGTCCCACGAGCCGCTAAATACAGTTCCAATCACCATTTGAAGCAGTTTCAATTCCCTTCAAGGTTCTCAGTCATCTTCAGTCCGAGAGGAGATTGTAATTTAACCAACTTATCCCTCATTTGCCTCACTCCACAAGCCTCCAATTTTATTTACCCGCTGCGATTCCACCCCTCACCATCCCACCCCTCCCCAACGCCCCTCCCCCCTTTCTGGATGACCCTATGCCTGATAGGGTCACATCAATCAACTGATTGGAAGACTATTGAATGGGGGCATGGAGAGAGGAAAGTCATGCTGGCAATTGGAAAGTTGGCGTGAGGAGGGGTGCGAGGAAGGGAGGCATCCTTCAGCGGAAGGTTCCAGAATTCCTCATGACCATGGTGCTCCTCTAATCTGGCTGCAGCTGCAGAGTTAGGCCCAGTCCGTAATAACAAGAGCATTTTCATTTAAAAAATGGCTTAAATGAGCAGATTTTCTCCGGCGTATCTGGTGTGTAGTCTATTTATCTTTTTAGTGTGAGAACCTTAGTCGTTAAATATCGAATGTTACAATCCTGCTGTTCTGTTCCTGTTGACGTCTGAGGTCACGCCAATTTTGAAGCGTCAAGATGGGGGGGGGGGGGGGGGGGGGTCACGGAACGTCAATGTTTGGTAAGCGTTGACATATGGGCAGTAGGAGGGGTTTGGAAAGGCGGTGATGAGGTAAAACTGGGCGTCGACAGTGTACACGTTGAACCTGAAGTGTTTTCGGGTGATCTCGCTGACGGGCAATGAGCAAATGAGAAAGAACAGGGAGCCAAAGGTGACTGTCTCCAGCGGTAAGCGAAAAGGAAGAGAAGCCATTTTTAAAATATTCATTCATAGAATGTGGCCGTCGCTGGAAAGTGTAGTGTTGGGTGCTCTGATGTACAGATGAACCAACACGGTTGTATTTGGTACAACGCTGTTTTATTTCAACTTGTTATTTACAGTTCTGTCTTGATACTCTGCATGTGGTGACTCCCTGTGTGTGATGTTAATCAGGTCCTGTCCTTGTCCTGGTCTCCAGATCTACCAGCCACCAGGTGTCGTGTTTCTTCTCTTATACTGTCTATGTCCTTGTCTATGATTGGTTGTGGTGTTGTGTGTGCTGATTTGTCTGTTGGTCTGTCTATCATGATGTGTGTGTTTGAATATCATGACAGAAAGGTCAACATTTATTGCCCATCCTTAACTGCCCTCAAACCAAGGGGCTTCGACCATTTCGGAGGGCAATTAAAAGTCAACCCCATTGCTGTGGACCTGGAGTCACATGTAGGCCAGACCAGGTAAGGACGGCAGATTTCCTTCCCTAAAGGACATTAGTGAACCAGATGGGTTTTTACAACAATCGCTGATAGTTTCCTGCTCAATGTTACTGATTCGAGCTTTCATTGAAGGTCATTCTCTGGCTTCGATTGGAACAATAAGACCTGGAAAGGTGATGGAGCGGGGAGGCCGAGATCTACCGGTCCCGCCGTTGTCAGCGGGATTCCCCGGTGACTGCACCCCTCGCCTCCGGGAAACCCGCGCGGCGGCGTGGGATCGGAATTTCCCGCTGGTAAATCCCGGCCTTCATCATTTTTCATTCGGGGAGTCGCTTCAATGAAGTTAACTTGTTCTTTGATTGGAACTCAGGATACCTGTCTGATTAATTTGATCTATTCCGAAAGGGCACCATAGCACTGGCAAAGCACACACTCGCTAAATTCGCAACAAAACTGTGTCACAGGCAGACATGGAGCGGTAAATTAGTGGAGTCGAGTTTTTACCCCTATTCACGCGGTTGCAACAGGAGGGAGAGGCTATTCAACCCATTGTGGCCATACTATATTTTTGGTAATGCTATTCAAGTAGCCCCACTCCCTGGTTCGTTCTCCATCTTGCTGCAAATCATTCTTAAATATGTGTGTGAGCGTGTGTGTGTGTGGGGGGCGGGGGGTGGGTGCATGTGTGTGAGTGTGTGTGCATGTGAGGGGCTGCTTAGCACAGGGCTAAATCACTGGCTTTGAAACAGACCAAGATGAAACAGACCAGAATGTGGCAACTAGGAACTTTTCACAGTAACTTTATTTGAAGCCTATTTGTGACAATAAGCGATTTTCATTCATTTCATTTCATGTGTGTATGCGCGCATGTGTGTGTGAGTTATGTATGTGTGTGAGAGTGTGGGTGCATGAATGTGAGTGTGTGTGAACGTGTGTACATGTGTGTGTGCATGTACATGTGTGCATGTGAGTGTGTGAACGTGTGTACATGTGTCTGTGCGCATGTGTGTGAGTGTGTGAGTTATGTATGTGTGTAAGTGTGTGGGTGCATGCATGTGTGAATGTGTGTACATGTGTGTGTGTGCATGTATGTGTGTGCATCTGAGTGTGTGAATGTGTGTACATGTGTGTGTGCGCATGTGTGTGTGTTTATGTGAGTTATGTATGTGTGTGTGTGAGGTATGTGTGTGGGTGCATGCATGTGTGAATGTGTGTGCATGTGAATGTGTGAATGTGTGTACATGTGTGTGTGCATGTATGTGTGTGTGTGAATGTGTGTACGTGGTGAGTGTGTGGGTGCGTGCATGTGTGTGTGTGGGAACGTGTGTGCGTCTCAGTGTGCACATGCATGTGCATGTTCACACCTGTGTGTGTGCGCACGTGTCTGTGCACATGGTGTGTGTGTGAATGTGTGTGAGGGTCTGTGTGCATGCGCTCGCGCGGTGTGTGTTTTGTGAGTCAGTCTGCTTTCACTACAATTTCAGGCAGCGCATTCGAGATCCTAACTCATTGCGTAACAAAGGTTCTCCTCAACCACAACCTCCCACCACTCTGGTGGGCTGAAGGGCCTTTTCTGTGCTACATGACCTTCAGCTAATTATTTGAAAGCTGTCTCCTCTGGTTACTGCCCCTCTTGCCACAGAAAACAATTTAGCTCATTCCCTCATTGGTTTAATCCCCCTTCACGTATATCCACCTCACCTTAACCTGCTCTGCTTCACGTATATCCACCTCACCTTAACATGTTCTGCTTGAAGTACGTGAATCTCTCCTTCTCGAGTCTCTCCGCGTAACTGGAGTCCAGCACCCTTAACATCTCTGGTAAAATGCAATGCCCAAAATTGGACATGATGCACACGCTGAGGCCTAGTCAGTGGAAAGGTTTCGTATAACTTGTGCATTCTGCCATTCACACCTCTTTAAGACACATCTTTTGTTTTACGTGTCCCTCTCCACCTCCATCACCAACTCTTTTGCCATCTAATTTTGCCTACCTTCAGTCCCATCACTGACCTCCCCCACCATCCTCTGCCTGGCCGTACTTGCTCTCTTTGAACAATCCCTCCGCTGACTTGTCTCACTTTTTTCCAGGTGAAACGTGTTGCTCTGGGTACCCGCATGGGTTCCAGTTGTGCTTGTCTTTTTGTGGGGTGTGTGGAACATTCCTAAGTCTAGTCCTACTCAAGCCCCCTATCCCCTGCTCCTTTCCTGGAACATCGATGGCTGCTCTCACCTTGAGTTGGGTTGACTCCATCAACTTTGCACCCATTTTCCACCCTTCTCTCACCTTCTCACGGTTCATCTCGGACTCTTCCCCATCCGTCCCTCGCCTTCTCTGTCTCCGTCTCTGCGGATACCGTGGGCGGGATTGTCCGGCCTCCCAGCCACCTGTTCATTGGTGACGGGATTGTCACAGCAATCCCGCTGCTGTCAATGGGGTTCCCATTGAGGCCGGCCAATGCTGCTGGGAAAACTGCTGGCCGGGCGTGCGCTGCCAGAGAATCCCGCCGCCAGCGAACGGCCGGGGAATTACGGCCAAATCTACTAATGTTTAGTACAAGGGCGGCCACAGTTGCCTCGACTACGCTTCCTCACGCTTCTAGCAAGGGCTCCATCCCATTCTCCCAGTTTCGGCATCACCATGCATCGGATCTGATGACGCAACCTTCCACGTCAGCGCTTCCGACATGTTTGCCCCTTTCTTCAGCTGAAGATTCCCCCCCCCTACAACTCCCCCACCCTCACCGGTCCCCCATTATGATTGACATGGCCCTCAACCACGTTCGACCCATGCTGCTGCTCCCAATCCTTCCCCTCCCTCCCAGACGCACGACAGGGCTCCCCTTGTCCTCACCTTCCACCCCGTCAGCTTCTGTTTTTCAAAGGATCATCCTCCATTTCTGCCCCATCTGGCACATTGCCGCTGCCAAGCCTTCTTGAAACTCGACACCATCCAAGACAAAGCAGCCCCGCTTGATTGCTCCCCCTTCCACAAACATACAACCCCTCCACCACCGACGCACAGTGGCAGCCGTGTGCACCATCTACTAGGTGCACTGCAGTAACTCGCCAAGGTTCCTCAGACAGAACCTTCCAAACCCTCGACCACTACCGTCGAGAAGGACAAGAGCAGCAGATACTGGGAACCTCACCACCAGAAGGTTCACCTCCAAGTCACCCGCCATCCTGATTTGGAAATATATTGGTCGTTCCTTCACTGTTGCTGGAGCAACATCTTGGAACTCGCTCCCTAACAGCACTGTGGTTGTACTCACACGTTAAGAACTGCAGCGGTTCAAGAAGGCAGCTCACCGCCACCTTCTGAAGGGCAACTAGGGATGGGCAATAAATGCTGGGCCTAACCAGCGACGCCCACATCTGTCATGATCACATTGAAAGGCGGAGCAGACTTGATGGGCCAAGTAGCCTTCTTCTGATCCTATATCTAATAGAAAAGGAGAAATGTAGAGAGAGAGACAGAAAGGGATGGTACATCCATGATTAATAGGCCCGTACAGCTAGATTTTGAAAGGGTGCACTTTCTCAATGGGCATGTGTTTATGCTTAATTCACACAACTTTATTCACCTTGGATCTGCTCCTGATCCTAATCTCTGACAGGGAGCCAATGCCAAGGCAATCTCTGACAGAGACACAAGAAATTGCTACTCCCAATGAGCCCCATGCCACCTCGTTCTCCAGCCATAGACCTGTTGACAGTCCCTGTCCTGGGTTGAAGCCTGTGCTCACCATTACTCTTTACCTTCGACCTTGGTCTGAATGATGAGAATGGTTGCAAGGTTGAGGAGCTTCAGTGAGGTAGATGGATTGGAGATGTTGGCATTGTTTTCCTTGGAGAAGAGATGGATTAGAGGAGAGGTGTTCAAGACTACGAGGGGTCTGGGCAGAGTCCTTCTTCAGGCAGCAAGGTAGAGATGGACTCCCATTGGATTGGTCCGCGATTAGACTTGGCAAAGCCCTGGCAATGTTTGCCATTGCCTTCCGCAGTATGGCTGATTTGGATGCCAACCTGTTTGGCCAAGTTATGAATGCCCCTTCCATTGCTGTCAATCCTGAAGTGGGGCTTGAACCCCCGGCCCAGAGGTAGGGACGCAAGGGACCTCTTTAGCTGGGCATAGTAGAGAGGGGAAAACTGTTCGCAATGGCGGAAGAATCAAGGTAACTGGCAGGGAAGCAATGAAGACAGGAGGAGAATTTCCACACAGGGAGCGGTTGGGATCCGGAATGTGCGGTTTGACAGTGAGGCAGACGCTGCTTTCGGGAAAGGAAGAATGTGCGGGAATACGGGGGGAAGGCAGGGGAGCGGCACTTGATAAATGAGTCGGTTGGGGAGCTGCCGGAAGCATAATTGGCTGTTTCTGCTCGACCAATGCCGTGATCGTGTGGTAGCCAGCGTGTTAGACCGAGGTGGGATGTCTCCTGCGGAGAAACCCTCAGACAGCAATTGAGGGCGTAACAGATGAATGTTCAGGGATAGAGATAAAACGCATTTGACGTGTGTTATCTGGTCAAGCCATATATAAACTCCCACATTGCGGAATTTAAATATAATAACTCAACGCTTCATTTCCTGATTATCCTGCATGGTTAGTCTTTAAATCCAGAATATATTACAGAAATGTACCCAGCGTGGACTGCCTAGTGGCTCCCAGGGCAGTCTGCCTAGTACTGGGCAGGCTCTGCCTCCCCTGGCAGTTCATCTCAGTTGCTAGTTTTCTGTTTGTGGCCTACACTTTTTGTCATTGTGTTGCCATGGCAACCTATTAGGTGACATAAATAATGATAATTAATTTTAATGATTATCCGCATATCTTGCATTGCACACACACACGCGCACACACACCATGCCCTGGCCTAGCACGCTGTGACTGCCTGGACAGGCTGACCGACGCCACGCCAACTCACCTCCTCAGCAGAGGCCTGTGGCCTCCAGCTCACTCCCCCGAGAGTGGGTGGGAGAGGGGCTCGGAGCGGGATACGACGGGAGATGGAGAAGGTCGGGGGGGGTGACGTGGGGGAGAAGAAATTGGGTGAGGCTGGAGAAGGTTAGGAGCTAATTGAGTCCGTTCAGTGCAGAAGGAGGCCATTCGGCCCATCGAGTCCGCACCGACCCTCTGAAAGAACACCCGACCGAGGTCCACTCTCCCGCCGTATCCCCGTAACCCCACCCTAACCTGCACATCTTTGGAAACTAAGGGGCAATTTTAGCACGGCCAATACACCCAACCTGCACATCTTTGGAAACTAAGGGGCAATTTTAGCACGGCCAATACACCCAACCTGCACATCTTTGGAAACTAAGGGGCAATTTTAGCACGGCCAATACACCCAACCTGCACATCTTTGGAGCACCCAGAGGAAACTCACACAAACAGGGGGAGAATGTGCAAATTCTACACAGACAGTCACCCAAGGCAGGAATCGAACCCAGGTCACTCGCTGCTTTGAGGCAGCAGTGCTATTGACGGAGCGGGGAGAGGGTCAAGAACATATTAGGAGGGGTTATTGGGTTATGGGGATAGGGTGGAAGTGAGGACTTAAGTGGGTCGGTGCAGACTCGATGGGCTGAATGGCCTGCTTCTGCACTGTATGTTCTATGTTCTATGTTCTATATCCTGGGAAAGGGAATGGAATATTATGAAGAGCTTGGTGGTGGAGGTAGAAGCATGAAGAGGACAGCGACATGGCTTCATGATCCACCTTTGAGGGAGGGATGGGAAGATGAGAAGGAGCACGCGCTCTGGCTCGGGAACGCAATCACATTCTCCGGTTTTAAATCTCGATCACAATCCTCCCCTCTCCCCACAATGCCCTCCTCCCACCCTTTACACTTGCACCGCCTTCTCCCTCCGTTACCCCCGAGATGTGGACCACACGCGCGACCAGAAAGTGATTTGGGCTCTCGGAAAGCGTGCGCAGCTGGCGAAGCCATTCGGCTGGGTGAAATCCACGTTACCATGGTCACCATTCAGAAACCACAGATATTGGAAATCGGAAATGAAATCCAAAATGAGCAAGCAAATTAAAGAGAACAAACAGGGACTACTCAGCATGGGAATACCTCTGCAGAAAGGGGAAGACTCAGCAGGTCTTCTAGCTTCTGTGGAGAGGGAGACACGGGCCGGGATTCTCCGATCCCGCGGCCAAGTTCTGACGCCGGCGCCAAAAGCGGCGCGAGCCACTCCGGCGCCAACGAGCCTCCAGGCCCAGATATGCACCCCTGCCCGGGGGGCTGCTCCGGCACTCGAAAGCCAGCGCGTCACGGCTGGTGCGAGTCCATGCAGGCGCGCCACGGGCAATATGGCGGAGCCCTACAGGGGCCCGGTGCGAAGGAACATAAGCCGCCCCCCCCCCCCCCCCCCCCACAAGGAATTAGCCCGCCCGCCCATCCGTAGGCCCCGATCGGGGGCCAGGGCACCGTGGAGGCCCCCCCCTGGAGTTGGATCCCCCCCCCCACCTACCAGGATGGCCCCCGTAGCCAGAACTCGGAGGTCCCGCCGGGTAGGATCATACGTAACCTACGCCGGCGGGACTCGCCCTTAATGTCCAAATTGCCCTTGGTGTTGGGTGGAGGTGTTGAGTTTGGGTAGGGTGCTCTTTCCAAGAGCCGGTGCAGACTCAAAGGGCCGAATGGCCTCCTTCTGCACTGTAAATTCAATGATAATCTATGATTAATCTAGGACAAAGGTTCGGCACAACATCGTGGGCCGAAGGGCCTGTTCTGTGCTGTATTTTCTATGTTCTATGTTCTATGTCGAGGCGCGGAGAATCGCCGGGGGGGGGCTTTCAACAGCCCCCGACCGGCGGGGCGGCTAACCAGAGGGCGCCGGAGAAACAGCGCGGAGAATCGGCGGGCCGGGTCGGAACGGTATGGCGCGATTCTCGCGTCCTCCCGCCGATTGTCCAACCCGCCGCGGGATCGGAGAATCCCGGCCACGGAGTTATTGTGTCAGATTGAACACGACTCTTCCTCAGAAATGGTCACTGTTCTCTTGGCCAGTGATAAAGTTGCCACTCTCGTGTTTTCTATTCAATAAAGTTGTTAACAATCTGTGACTCCCACCCACACGCAGTGCCCCATCAGTCACCGTTGCTCCGACCTAGAATGTTTACATGTAAGAACATAGGAACAGGAGTAGGCCATTCAGCCCCTTGAATCTGCCCCGTCGTTCAATGAGATCATGTCTGATCTGTGCCCTAACTCCATACACCCGCCTTTGGCCCATATCCCTCAGTCTCTTTGCTTAACAAAATCTATCTATCTCAGATTTGAAATTAACAACTGTTCCAGCTTCAACTGCTCTGTGTGGGACAGAGTTCCAAACCTCTGCTACCCTTTGAGTGAAGACGTTCTTCCCAACATCTCTCCTGAACGGTCTGGTCCTAATTTTTAGACGGTGCCGCCA
The DNA here is from genome assembly GCF_047496885.1 of Scyliorhinus torazame. Lineage (NCBI taxonomy): Eukaryota > Metazoa > Chordata > Chondrichthyes > Carcharhiniformes > Scyliorhinidae > Scyliorhinus > Scyliorhinus torazame. Next base: position 28,477,240 of record NC_092733.1, on the reverse strand, counting down.
AGTTTTATAATCGCCAACCAGTGGAAAAAGTTTATCTTTATCTACCCTGTCTTTTCCTGTTAATATCTTGAAGACTTCGATCAGATCCAATTCTAGTAATTATCCATTATCCACATTCTCTGTCGCCTGCCACTCAACCAATTTCCTAATCATGTCAATAATTTGCCCTCAACTCCGTGAGCTTCCACCTTAGTTAACAGTCTCTTGTGTGGAACTTTATCAAATGCCTTCTGGAAGTCCATATAAATAACATCCATCGCCATTTCCCTGTCTACTACTTAGTCACCTCTACAAAAAATTCAACAAGATTTTCCAGTATGACCTTCCCTTCATGTATCCATGCTGGCTCTCCCTGATTAAGTTCAGCTTGATGGGATAATTGGTGGCAGTCTGGGAGCTTCCGGTTTTCAACCAACATGTTCTGGCATCCTGCGCGTATCATTGGAGCCATTCGATGATGCCATTCGATGATGGCATCCTGCGCGTGACATTGGAGCCATTCGATGATGCCATTCCTGATGGCATTCGAGGGGATGGCGACGTAGCAGCAATGTCGCTCGACTAGTAAACCAGAGGCCTAGGCTCTGGGAACACAGGTTCAAATCCCACTACCGCAGCTAGTGGAATTTAAATTCAACGAATAAACTCTGGAACTGAAAGCTGAGTCTCAGCAATGGTGACCATGGCAACTATCACTGATTATAGTAAAATACACATCTCGTTCACGGATGGAAATCTGCCGTCGTCACATGTGACTCCAAACCCACAACAAATGTGGCTGACTTATAACTGCCCCCTGAAATGGTCCAGCAAGTCACTCAGTGTGATGATATGCACAAAGCAATTCTGCACATAATGTTAAACATAACTTCCGACCACTAGGTGGCAGTGTAAACCCACTACGTGACCCTGTGGCTGGGGAGTTGGGAGTAGGTTGCGTTGGAGGATAGATATATTTTGCAGTAGATCGACGATAGTTAAGTAATGATATTATTTTCTTTATCCTATTTATCTTTATCACTAGTTGTCTCATAATGAATCATTTAAACTAGATGTTCCGTAATTCATCATTCACTTCGGCCAGTCTACAGACGCGCTCAGTTCAAGGGCGCCATTGGCCGGCTCTCCCGTGATGCTCCGCCCCTGATGGGCTGAGTTCCCGACGGCCCGGGACACGTGCGGTCTCTGCAGTCGGGAACGCAGCGTGGCGGCTGGGATCCATGCCGCTGGCCGGGGGCGGGGGGGTTTCTGCGAGGACTGGGGGGATTGGTGGGGATGGCCAAGGGGGTGGCCTGTGGGGTGGCGGATGGCGGACGACCCCTGCAGGTTGCCAGCCGTGCACATGCGCGGCCACAGACCCGGCCATTCTCCGGCCGTTTTGGGGGCGGGAGTCGGGAGTTTCACCCGGCGCCGCAGCAAGCCCCTCACCGGTCCCGGAATCGGTGAGGGGTGGGCACCGATTTATGCATTGTAAACCTCCCGCGCATTCCCGCGGGTAGTTGAATGAGCCAGTACAAAATAACCTCCCACTATTTTAATAAAGAGGAGAGGGATGAATCTGACAATTACAAGCTAGTCGCAGCTTCACAGATTTTAGTGACAAGGTGAAATAGCTTTTGGGAACATGTGGGTTAATTTATTGGAAAGCAATATGGTTGAGCCAAAGGGAAATTGTTCCTGACCAGCTTTGTGCAATTTGCTGATGAAACAGCAGCGAGTTTTTTTTTTCAATTATCCCAATTAAGGGGAACATTAGTGTGGCCAATCCTCCTAACCTGCATATCTTTGGGTTGTGGGGGTGAGACCCACGCAGACACGGGGAGAATGTGACAGTGACCCGGGGCCGGGATCGAACCCGGGTCCTCGGCGCCTTGAGGCAGCGATTCATTGAATTAGGGACGGGTAATAAATACTGGTTTATCCGGCATAGCCCACATCTCAATAACAAAAGACATGAAACGTGGAAAGGTAATAAATAGTGAGGGAGATAGCATCAGTCTTCAGGCAGCTTAGACAGATTGTTGAGATGGCAGACTTATAATGGATGGAAATGCAAAGTGATTTTGTTATTGTTGGGAAAAACGAGGAAAGGCAATATAAACAAGATTCCGAAGCGGATGCATTAACAGCGAGACCTGGGGGGGTGGTGTGGGTGGGTGTATGTACACAAGTCTTTGAAACTGACAGCTCAAGTGGCTGAGGCTGCTAAAAAGGCTTGCAAGAACTTTGGCACGATGGAGGCATACAGAATAGAAGCAAGGAAGTTATGTTAAACCTTTTATTATTGACTGGCGCATGGCCAGCTGGATGGAGTATTCTGTTCAAGTCTAGGCAGTACACTTTCGGAAGGCAGCCAAGATTTCAGAGCGAGCGTGGCCATGATTTACTGGAGTGGTAAAGTTTCAGCCACTCGGAGGGATGAGAGAATCGTAGCATCCCTACAGTGCTGAAGGAGGCTATTCGGCCCATCGGGTCTGCACCGACTCTTGGAGAGAGTACCCTACCCAGGCCCACTCCCCCACCCTATCCATCAACCCAATAACTCCCACCTAACCTTTTCGGACACTCAGGGTCAATTTAGCGTGGCCAATCCACCCGACCTGCACATCTTTGGACAGTGGGAGGAAACCAGAGCACCCGGAGGAAACCCACGGAGGCACTGGGAGAACGTGCAGACTCCGCACAGACAGTCACCTGAGGGCGGAATTGGACCTGGGACCCTGGTGCTGAGAGAAGCAGTGCTAACCGCTGTGCCGAAGGCTGGGGTTGGTCTTGAGAGCAGGAAGGCTGAAGGGCCATGCAAACCTTATCATAGAATTTACAGTGCAGAAGGAGGCCATTCGGCCCATCGAGTCTGCACCGGCTCTTGGAAAGAGCACCCTACCCAATGTCAACACCTCCACCCTATCCCCATAACCCAGTAACCCCGCCCAACACTAAGGGCAATTTTGGACACTATGGGCAATTTATCACGGCCAATCCACCTAACCTGCACATCTTTGGACTGTGGGAGGAAACCGGAGCACCCGGAGGAAACCCACGCAGACACGGGGAGGATGTGCAGACTCCGCACAGACAGTGACCCAAGCCGGAATCAAACCTGGGACCCTGGAGCTGTGAAGCAATTGTGCTATCCACAAGGCTACCGTGCTGCCCTGAAGGGTTTCGCTGGAGTAAATTGGGAGAAACTGCTTCAGGATACAGGTTTCAGGCAATCGGTAAAAGAACAGAAAGAAACATGATGAAACAACATTCCATCCAATGATTTGCTATGACGTGGGATGCAGTGACTGAATCCTTACAGTGCAGAAAGAGACCACCTGAGCCCATCGGGGCCCTTCAATAGAGCACTCGCCCTTGCCCCACTCCCCATGCCTAATCCCCGCAACCTTGCCCCGCTCTCTCTTTGCCGACAGCAATCCCAATTCCCTTTGGAAAAACTTTGGTCGTAGCTGCCTCCACCACCCTCTAACCGCACAGAAAGAGGCCAAACCTGGCCCATGCCAACTCTTTGAAAGCGTTGTCCAATTTGGTCCCACACTCCAGGTTTTGACGTGCAAACCCTGTAAACGAATCCCCTTCCCGCGCATGGCCAAATGCTCTTTTGAAAGATCGCAGGAAATCTGATGCCACCATCCTGACATGTACTGTTTTCTGTATTTGCATGGAGAGATGCCTCCTAGTTTCCACTTAAGCTCTTATTTGAAGTCAATGATCCCTGATTATAGATGCAAATGCTGAAAAAATTGCTTCTCCCTACTTGAACAATCAAAACCCCTTATAGTTTTGCCTATCTCTATAAAATCTTCCCCATGATCTTCACCCCTGTAAGGAGAAAAACCTAACTTCAATCTTCCCACACAACAGAACTCCTTCAGCCCTGGCTGGCCTCATGCTAAACCTCTTCCACCCCCTCTCCAAGGCTGTGCCAGATCCCGGGTTGGATTCTCCGGTTGCCAACGCCGAAATCGTGTTCGGCGACAGGCCGGGGAATCCAAATTCCTGACAGAATCGGGGGCGGTGCCGCTTTCACGATGCTCCACCCCCTGCAAAGCAGTGGAAAGACGCCGTATCCAGCGCACGCCGTATCCAGCGCACGCCGTATCCAGCGCACGCCGTATCCACCGCACGCCGTATCCACCGCATGCCGTATCGACCGCACGCTGTATCCACCGCACGCCGTATCCAGCGCACGCCGTATCCAGCGCACGCCGTATCCACCGCACACCGTATCCAGCGCACGCCGTATCCAGCGCACACTGTATCCACCCCACGCCGTATCCACCCCACGCCGTATCCAGCGCACGCTGTATCCAGCGCACGCTGTATCCACCGCACACTGTATCCACCCCACGCCGTATCCAGCGCACGCCGTATCCAGCGCACGCCGTATCCAGCACACGCCGTATCCAGCGCACGCCGTATCCAGCACACGCCGTATCCAGCGCACGCCGTATCCAGCGCACGCCGTATCCAGCGCACGCCGTATCCAGCGCACGCCGTATCCAGCGCATGCCGTATCCACCGCACACTGTATCCACCCCACGCCGTATCCAGCGCACGCCGTATCCAGCGCACGCCGTATCCAGCGCACGCCGTATCCAGCACACGCCATATCCAGCGCACGCCGTATCCAGCGCACACTGTATCCACCCCAGGCCGTATCCAGCGCACGCCGTATCCAGCGCACGCCGTATCCAGCGCACGCCGTATCCAGCACACGCCGTATCCAGCACACACCGTATCCATTGCACGCCGTATCCAGCGCACGCCGTATCCAGCGCACGCCGTATCCAGCGCACACTGTATCCACCCCACGCCGTATCCAGCGCATGCCGTGTCCACTGCACGCCGTATCCAGCGCACGCTGTATCCACCGCACGCCGTATCCACTGCACGCTGTATCCACTGCACGCCGTATCCAGCGCACACCGTATCCAGCGCACGCCGTATCCAGCGCACGCCGTATCCACCGCACGCTGTATCCACCGCACGCCGTATCCAGCGCACGCCGTATCCACCGCACGCCGTATCCACCGCACGCCGTATCCACCGCACGCCGTATTCACAGCCTCCATACGTTGTCTGAGGGCCGCCTCGTGATGTTCCGCCCCAGACCAGCTGAGCTCCGACGGTGTGGTCTCACCCGTCGGGAACTCGGCGTGGCGGCTGTAGACTGAGTCCAGCATCGCCACAGTCGGGGGAGGGCTTATCCGCGGGTAGAGGGGGACATTATTCGGGGCTGGGGGGCATTGTGGTGGGGCGGTCCGGGGCGCGCGAGCCGGCCGAAGTGGGGGACTATTTCACCGGCTGGGTCCGCCAGCGGCATCCGGCATGAAGCACGGCGCGGCCGCTGAAGGCTGCCACTGTGCACATGCGTGGCCACGGACCCGGCAATTCTCTAGGCCGTATCGGCAGCTAGAGCTGGGTGCTCCACGCTGCCTTCCTGCTCGCCCCCAGCAAAACGGGGAATCGGTGGCGGTTTTGCGACAGTTTTCCCCACCGTTCCCTCGCCGGTGTGGGGACACAGTCTCCAAATCGGAGAATCAAGCCCCCTGTCTCAAGTGCGATGCCCAGGATTGTACATAACACTCCACAGTGCATCAAGGTGAGGCAGTGGTGTGATGTTAATATCGCTGGGGTAGTAACCCGTAGGCCCCAGGCTAATGTATTGGGGCTATGGCTCAAAATCCCTCCACAGTGGTATTTAAATGTAGTTAATAAAATCTGAAATATGAAGCTAGTATCAATGATTCCCAATTCCAATTCTTTTCCTGCATCTAGTGGTGCACCAAAGCAGACTTTTGTCCAGAGCTCTTTATTCCTGGAACTGGCTGCCCGGCTGTCGCCAGAGGCTTATAAAGTGAAATGAAATGAAACTGAAAATCGCTTATTGTCACGGGTAGACTTATCATAGAATTTACAGTGCAGAAGGAGGCCATTCGGCCCATCGAGTCTGCACCGGCTCTTGGAAAGAGCACCCTACCCGAGGTCAACACCGCCACCCTATCCCCATAACCCAGCAACCCCACCCAACACTAAGGGCAATTTTGGACACTAAGGGCAATTTATCACGGCCAATCCACCCAACCTGCACATCTTTGGACTGTGGGAGGAAACCGGAGCACCCGGAGGAAACCCACGCACACACGGGGAGGATGTGCAGACTCCGCACAGACAGTGACCCAAGCCGGAATCGAACCTGGGACCCTGGAGCTATGAAGCAATTGTGCTATCCACAAGGCTACCGTGCTGCCCCGATGAAGTTACTGTGAAAAGCCCCTAGTCCCCACATTCTGGCGCCTGTTCGGGGAGGCTGGTACGGGAATTGAACCGTGCTGCTGGCCTACCTTGGTCTGCTTTAAAAGCCAGTGATTTGGCCCAGTGAGCGATGGGTGTCGCTCCGCATCAAGCATCAGGATTCTCTTTACCGCCAGCCAGCCATTGGCTCGATTGGGAGGATTTTCCAGGCTGACCCCCGGCCTGTTTGACCGCGTTATAAACGCATCGTCCTTGGCCATCGAGCCTGAGGTGGGACTCGAAAATGTCAATGATGGTAACCATGAAACTATCATCGGTGGGTGTAAAAACCCATTTGGTTAACGAATGCCCCTTTAGCGAGGGAAATCTGCCGTCCTCACACGGTCTGGCCTACCGTGTAACCCCCAGACCCACGGCAAGGTGGTGGACTCTTACCGGACCCTCTGACGTGTTCAGTTCAAGGGCACTTCGGGATGGGCAACAAATGCTGGCCTTGTCCGCGATGCCCGACATCCCGTCAAAGTGAAAATAAATTGCTGCCCGCCTAACCACAGATTCATAAAGGTTTTGCAGGAGTTACTTGACTCGGCATTGACTGTCGAAGCCAAATGTTGCAGCCGCTTCCTGAACTGCCTGCAAACCTGATCTGCCACCTTCAAAGGTTTGTGAATGCAGGCTCACTCTGTTTCTTGGCCCTTTCTCTAAAAAGGGCGCTTTTAGATTTGTAGCACAGGCTATAATCCCAAAGTGCGTCCCTTCACACTAATCTGCATTTAAATTGCACCTACCACCATCTGTCCATTCCACCAGTCTAATCCCCACCTGACATCTACTACGGGGCAGCACGGTAGCCTTGTGGATAGCACAATTGCTTCACAGCTCCAGGGTCCCAGGTTCGATTCCGGCTTGGGTCACTGTCTGTGCGGAGTCTGCACATCCTCCCCGTGTGTGCGTGGGTTTTCTCCGGGTGCTCCGGTTTCCTCCCACAGTCCAAAGATGTGCAGGTTAGGTGGATTGGCCATGATAAATTGCCCTTAGTGTCCAAAATTGCCCTTAGTGTTGGGTTGGGTTATGGGGATAGGGTGGTGGTGTTGACCTTGGGTAGGGTGCTCTTTCCAAGAGCCGGTGCAGACTCGATGGGCCGAATGGCCTCCTTCTGCACTGTAAATTCTATGATGATATCCATCTACTATCCTGCCCACTATGCTGTTAGGTTTTTGACCATCCGCGCCAACTTCAAAATTATGCTCCCCATGCACATCTTTGGACTTGTGGGGATGAAACCGGAGCACCCGGAGGAAACCCACGGAGACACGGGGGAGAACGTGCCAACTCCACACAGACAGTCACCCGAGGTTGGAATCGAACCCGGGTCCCCGGCGCTGTGAGGCAGCGGCGCTAACCGCTGTGTCACCGTGCCGCCCATAATATTAGCTCCCTCGCTGTAACTGAGTGGCCATTTCTCAGCTCAGAAGCTTCCAAGGCTGAGCCTCTGAGGGTTCATCACTGACATCACCGTGCTTGCACTTCCTTCAGAGGTCATCGGTAGCCCGGGAACAACTTGAGGCCATTTTTATTGCCAATTAAGAAAAGGGCGGGTGTTTTTCCACCTGTCTTTAATGCAAAGATCAGAGAAGATTCAAGGAGGAAGTGACCTCCGTAGAATTTGGATAAATGTGAATCAATAAACACAACTGTTTTTATTTTAAGCGCTACTAACCCTATCAAAGCGATGAATTTTAAGTTTATGGCAAGAGCTACTCCTATGTTTAGTTTGTGGCTCCAGTCATGTAACTGTTGGTCAGCTGATGGGTGAATAAAGGCTGTTGAAGGTGATGCACGCGGAGCAGTTGTGAACTCAGTGTTAATTAAATTGCTCGGTGGGTGAATGAAACTAGCCGTCCATTGATGGTCTCAAGGAGGGTCACTGCACCAATAGACTGTGGACCTTGTTTTCCCACCCAACCTGTGGAACCAGCTGCATAAAGGTGGCACTGTCTCATCTCCAGGCCACAGGAATGCAGAAGTAGGAGGTGAACATTCGGCCCATCGAGTCTGTTCCACCTTTCAATATTGCCCTGGCTGACCTTGGGATGCAACTCCTCTTTCCTGCCCTTGATTTGCTGAGGGGGGAGGGGGCGCGGGGAGAGGTGTGGTGAGTAAATGGTGAGTGCAGAGTGGGTAGTGAGGATTGGTGAGTGAAGAGCAGATTCGAGGAACGCGAGTGAAGAGCGGGGAGTGAAGGTTGCGAGTGGGGAGTGAGGATTTGCGAGTGAAGAATGGGAGTGAGGATTGACAAGTGAAGAGTGGGAGTGAGGATTAGCGAGTGAAGAGTGAGGGGTGATATTTGGCAAGTGAAGAGTGGGAGTGAGGGTTAGCGAGTGAAGAGTGGGAGTGAGGATTAGCGAGTGAAGAGTGAGGGGTGATGATTGGCAAGTGAAGAGTGGGAGTGAGGATTAGCAAGTGAAGAGTGAGGGGTGATGATTGGTAAGTGAAGAGTGGGAGTGAGGATTAGCGAATGAAGAGTGGGAGTGAGGGTTGGTAAGTGATGAGTGGGAAATGAGGATTAGCGAGTGAAGAGTGAGGAGTGATGATTGGCAAGTGAAGAGTGGGAGTGAGGGTTAGCGAGTGAAGAGTGGGAGTGAGGATTAGCGAGTGAAGAGTGAGGGGTGATGATTGGCAAGTGAAGAGTGGGAGTGAGGATTAGCGAGTGAAGAGTGAGGAGTGATGATTGGCAAGTGAAGAGTGGGAGTGAGGATTAGCGAATGAAGAGTGGGAGTGAGGGTTGGTAAGTGATGAGTGGGAAATGAGGATTAGCGAGTGAAGCATGGGGTGTGAGGATAGTGAGTGAAGAATGGGAGAGAGGATTGGCAAGTGAAGAGTGGGGTGTGAGGATTAGCGAGTGAAGCATGGGGTGTGAGGATTGGTGACTGAAAAGTGGGGAGTGAGGATTGGCAAGTGAAGAGTGCGGTGTGAGGATTGGTGACTGAAGAGTGGGGAGTGAGGATTGGCAAGTGAAGAGTCGGAGTGAGGAATGGGAAGTGAGTGAAGACTGGGGAATGAGGTTTGCTGAGTGTGTGAAGAGTGGAGAGTGAGGAATGGGAAGTGAAGTTGCCTCAGACTTAAATATATTCAACAATGGAGCATCCAAAACACTCTGGGGTAGAGAATTCCAAAGATTCACAACCCTTTGAGTGAATTAACTTCTCAGAAAAGAAAAATAGAGAGTGCTGGAGATACTCATCAGTCCTGGCAGTGTCTGTGGAGAGCGAAACTGAGAATGTTTCAAGTCCAATATGCTAATATGATTCTTCTTCAGAACTCTATCACCTCAGTCCTAAACCATCGACCCTTTATCCCGACACTTATATTTGTCCCTCAACCAATGCTAAAGGCTCATTATCTGCCCATTGTCGCATTGATGTGTGTGGGAGCTTGCTTTGTTCAAGTAGGCTGCTGTGCTCCCAAGTGACCATAATTCAAATGTGTTATATTCCATTTCCTGTCGCGGTGGGCTGAATGCTTTTGAAGGTTCTCGTCTCCTGTTGGAATCCGTGGAAATGTTTCCAGATGTACAGAAGAGCTTTATCATGTCCATCCCTTGCAATGCCATTTTGCGCATCATTGACGAAGGCACTGAACGTGCTGGGCGGCAGTGGGAAGTCTAGCCTCCTCCCTTGTTCAGTGGCCATGGGCTAACACGGAAATCCCACATTCCCGAATCCCAGAGCTTCCAGCTTCTCCGAGCAATAGTGAAACAGGACTCTCTCCCGTGGGAGGGACTGGGAGGCGAGCATTCTGCTTTAATAATGAGTGGAGTGGGATGCCGTGAGCTGCAGACCTATTGCACAGTCTTGTTACAAGCTGTGCATTGTTTTCTTATGATGATCACAGTAAGGAAGCTGACAGCAGGACTTGGGGCTGAGGGCGTTTTATTGTCAAATCGAATTCCATTCTGCAGGTGATCGTGTTCACAATTGTGAAATCTCTGTTGAGTTCATTTGCAGTTTTACTTTCTCTATAATGAGGTGAATCAATATTCACACAGCTAATTCCACTCCTCACCCCAAACCATTATTGTCCATTGCACCACTCCTCCCTCGCCACTCTTCACTCACCACCCTCACTCGCCACTCCTCTCTCGCCACTCCTCACTCACCACCCTCCCTCGCCACTCCTCCCTCGCCACACCCCCTCGCCACTCCTCCCTCGCCACCCTCACTCGCCACTCCTCACTCACCACCCTCCCTCGCCACCCTCACTCACCACTCCTCCCTCACCACACCCCCTCGCCACTCCTCCCTCGCCACCCTCACTCGCCACCCTCACTCGCCACTCCTCACTCACCACCCTGCCTCGCCACACCCCCTCGCCACTCCTCCCTCGCCACTCCCCTCTCGCCACTCCTCACTCACCACCCTCCCTCGCCACCCTCACTCACCACTCCTCCCTCACCACACCCCCTCGCCACTCCTCCCTCGCCACCCTCACTCGCCACCCTCACTCGCCACTCCTCACTCACCACCCTCCCTCGCCACACCCCCTCGCCACTCCTCCCTCGCCACTCCCCTCTCGCCACTCCTCACTCACCACCCTCCCTCGCCACTCCTCACTCACCACCCTCACTCGCCACTCCTCCCTCGCCACTCCTCCCTCGCCATTCCTCACTCACCACCCTCCCTCGCCACCCTCACTCACCACTCCTCCCTCACCACTCCTCCCTCACCACTCCTCCCTCGCCACCCTCACTCGCCACCCTCCCTCGCCACCCTCACTCGCCACCCTCACTCGCCACTCCTCCCTCACCACTCCTCCCTCGCCACTCCTCCCTCGCCACCCTCACTCGCCACCCTCACTCGCCACCCTCACTCGCCACCCTCACTCGCCACCCTCACTCGCCACCCCTCCCTCACCACTCCTCCCTCGCCACTCCTCACTCACCACCCTCCCTCGCCACTCCTCCCTCGCTACTCCTCCCTCGCCACTCCTCCCTCAACACTCCTCCCTCGCCACTCCTCCCTCGCCACTCCTCCCTCGCCACTCCTCCCTCGCCACTCGTCACTCGCCACCCTCACTCGCCACTCTCTCACTCGCCACCCTCACTCACCACTCCACCCTCGCCACTCCTCCCTCGCCACTCCTCCCTCGCCACTCCTCCCTCGCCACCCTCACTCGCCACTCTTCACTCGCCACTCCTCCCTCGCCACTCCTCCGTCGCCACTCCTCACTCGCCACTCCTCCCTCGCCACTCCTCCCTCGCCACCCTCACTCGCCACTCTTCACTTGCCACTCCACCCTCGCCACTCCTCCCTCGCCACTCCTCCCTCGCCACTCCTCCCTCGCCATTCCTCACTCACCACTCCACCCTCGCCTCTCCTCCCTCGCCACCCTCACTCGCCACTCCTCCCTCGCCACTCCTCCCTCGCCACCCACACTCGCCACTCCTCACTCGCCACTCCTCCCTCGCCACTCCTCCCTCGCCACCCTCACTCACCACTCCTCCCTCACCACACCCCCTCGCCACTCCTCCCTCGCCACCCTCACTCGCCACCCTCACTCGCCACTCCTCACTCACCACCCTCCCTCGCCACACCCCCTCGCCACTCCTCCCTCGCCACTCCCCTCTCGCCACTCCTCACTCACCACCCTCCCTCGCCACCCTCACTCACCACTCCTCCCTCACCACACCCCCTCGCCACTCCTCCCTCGCCACCCTCACTCGCCACCCTCACTCGCCACTCCTCACTCACCACCCTCCCTCGCCACACCCCCTCGCCACTCCTCCCTCGCCACTCCCCTCTCGCCACTCCTCACTCACCACCCTCCCTCGCCACTCCTCACTCACCACCCTCACTCGCCACTCCTCCCTCGCCACTCCTCCCTCACCATTCCTCACTCACCACCCTCCCTCGCCACCCTCACTCACCACTCCTCCCTCACCACTCCTCCCTCACCACTCCTCCCTCGCCACCCTCACTCGCCACCCTCCCTCGCCACCCTCACTCGCCACCCTCACTCGCCACTCCTCCCTCACCACTCCTCCCTCGCCACTCCTCCCTCGCCACCCTCACTCGCCACCCTCACTCGCCACCCTCACTCGCCACCCTCACTCGCCACCCCTCCCTCACCACTCCTCCCTCGCCACTCCTCACTCACCACCCTCCCTCGCCACTCCTCCCTCGCTACTCCTCCCTCGCCACTCCTCCCTCAACACTCCTCCCTCGCCACTCCTCCCTCGCCACTCCTCCCTCGCCACTCCTCCCTCGCCACTCGTCACTCGCCACCCTCACTCGCCACTCTCTCACTCGCCACCCTCACTCACCACTCCACCCTCGCCACTCCTCCCTCGCCACTCCTCCCTCGCCACTCCTCCCTCGCCACCCTCACTCGCCACTCTTCACTCGCCACTCCTCCCTCGCCACTCCTCCGTCGCCACTCCTCACTCGCCACTCCTCCCTCGCCACTCCTCCCTCGCCACCCTCACTCGCCTCTCGCCACTCCTCACTCACCACCCTCCCTCGCCACTCCTCACTCGCCACTCCTCCCTCGCCACTCCTCCCTCGCCATTCCTCACTCACCACCCTCCCTCGCCACCCTCACTCACCACTCCTCCCTCACCACTCCTCCCTCACCACTCCTCCCTCGCCACCCTCACTCGCCACCCTCCCTCGCCACCCTCACTCGCCACCCTCACTCGCCACTCCTCCCTCACCACTCCTCCCTCGCCACTCCTCCCTCGCCACTCCTCCCTCGCCACTCCTCTCTCGCCACCCTCACTCGCCACCCTCACTCGCCACCCTCACTCGCCACCCTCACTCGCCACTCCTCCCTCACCACTCCTCCCTCGCCACTCCTCACTCACCACCCTCCCTCGCCACTCCTCACTCCTCCCTCGCCACTCCTCCCTCAACACTCCTCCCTCGCCACTCCTCCCTCGCCACCCTCACTCGCCACTCCTCACTCGCCACTCCCCTCTCGCCACTCCTCACTCACCACCCTCCCTCGCCACCCTCACTCACCACCCTCCCTCGCCACTCCTCCCTCGCCACTCCTCACTCACCACCCTCACTCGCCACCCTCCCTCGCCACTCCTCACTCACCACCCTCCCTCGCCACTCCTCCCTCGCCACTCCTCCCTCGCCACTCCTCCCTCGCCACCCTCACTCGCCACTCCTCCCTCGCCACTCCTCCGTCGCCACTCCTCACTCGCCACTCCTCCCTCGCCACTCCTCCCTCGCCACCCTCACTCGCCACTCTTCACTTGCCACTCCACCCTCGCCACTCCTCCCTCGCCACTCCTCCCTCGCCACTCCTCCCTCGCCATTCCTCACTCACCACTCCACCCTCGCCTCTCCTCCCTCGCCACCCTCACTCGCCACTCCTCCCTCGCCACTCCTCCCTCGCCACTCCTCCCTCGCCACCCTCACTCGCCACTCCTCACTCGCCACTCCTCCCTCGCCACTCCTCCCTCGCTACTCCTCCCTCGCCACCCTTACTCGCCACTCCTCCCTCGCCACTCCACCCTCGCCACTCCACCCTCGCCACTCCTCCCTCGCCACTCCTCCCTCGCCACTCCTCCCTCGCCACTCCTCCCTCGCCATTCCTCACTCACCACTCCACCCTCGCCACTCCTCACTCGCCACTCCTCACTCACCACTCCACCCTCGCCACCCTCACTCGCCACTCCTCCTTCGCCACCCTCACTCGCCACTCCTCACTCGCCACTCCTCCCTCGCCACTCTTCCCTCGCCACTCCTCCCTCGCCACTCCTCACTCACCACCCTCCCTCGCCACTCCTCCCTCGCCACTCCTCCCTCGCCACTCCTCCCTCAACACTCCTCCCTCGCCACTCCTCCCTCGCCACCCTCCCTCGCCACACCCCCTCGCCACTCCTCCCTCGCCACCCTCACTCGCCACTCCTCACTCGCCACTCCCCTCTCGCCACTCCTCACTCACCACCCACCCTCGCCACTCCTCACTCACCACCCTCACTCGCCACTCCTCCCTCGCCACTCCTCCCTCGCCATTCCTCACTCACCACCCTCCCTCGCCACCCTCACTCACCACTCCTCCCTCACCACTCCTCCCTCACGACTCCTCCCTCGCCACCCTCACTCGCCACCCTCCCTCGCCACCCTCACTCGCCACCCTCACTCGCCACTCCTCCCTCACCACTCCTCCCTCGCCACTCCTCCCTCACCACTCCTCCCTCGCCACTCCTCTCTCGCCACCCTCACTCGCCACCCTCACTCGCCACCCTCACTCGCCACCCTCACTCGCCACTCCTCCCTCACCACTCCTCCCTCGCCACTCCTCACTCACCACCCTCCCTCGCCACTCCTCACTCGCCACTCCTCCCTCGCCACTCCTCCCTCAACACTCCTCCCTCGCCACTCCTCCCTCGCCACCCTCACTCGCCACTCCTCACTCGCCACTCCCCTCTCGCCACTCCTCACTCACCACCCTCCCTCGCCACCCTCACTCACCACCCTCCCTCGCCACTCCTCCCTCGCCACTCCTCACTCACCACCCACACTCGCCACCCTCCCTCGCCACCCTCAATCGCCACCCTCACTCGCTACTCCTCCCTCACCACTCCTCCCTCGCCACTCCTCACTCACCACCCTCCCTCGCCACCCTCACTCACCACTCCTCCCTCGCCACCCTCACTCACCACTCCTCCCTCGCCACTCCTCCCTCGCCACACCCCCTCGCCACTCCTCCCTCGCCACCCTCACTCACCACTCCTCCCTCGCCACTCCTCCCTCGCCACACCCCCTCGCCACTCCTCACTCGCCACTCCCCACTCACCACCCTCCCTCGCCACTCCTCCCTCGCCACTCCTCCCTCGCCACTCCTCCCTCGCCACTCCTCCCTCGCCACTCCTCCCTCGCCACTCCTCACTCGCCACCCTCACTCGCCACTCTCTCACTCGCCACCCTCACTCACCACTCCACCCTCGCCACTCCTCCCTCGCCACTCCTCCCTCGCCACTCCTCCCTCGCCACTCCTCCCTCGCCACCCTCACTCGCCACTCTTCACTCGCCACTCCTCCCTCGCCACTCCTCCGTCGCCACTCCTCACTCGCCACTCCTCCCTCGCCACTCCTCCCTCGCCACTCCTCCCTCGCCACTCCTCACTCGCCACTCTTCACTCGCCACACCTCCCTCGCCAATCCTCCGTCGCCACTCCTCCCTCGCCACTCCTCCCTCGCCACTCCTCACTCACCACTCCTCACTCGCCACTCCACCCTCGCCACTCCTCCCTCGCCACTCCTCCCTCGCCACTCCTCCCTCGCCATTCCTCACTCACCACTCCACCCTCGCCTCTCCTCCCTCGCCACCCTCACTCGCCACTCCTCCCTCGCCACTCCTCCCTCGCCACCCTCACTCACCACCCTCCCTCGCCACTCCTCCCACGCCACTCCTCACTCACCACCCTCACTCGCCACCCTCCCTCGCCACCCTCAATCGCCACCCTCACTCGCTACTCCTCCCTCACCACTCCTCCCTCGCCACTCCTCACTCACCACCCTCCCTCGCCACCCTCACTCACCACTCCTCCCTCGCCACCCTCACTCACCACTCCTCCCTCGCCACTCCTCCCTCGCCACACCCCCTCGCCACTCCTCCCTCGCCACCCTCACTCGACACTCCTCACTCGCCACTCCCCCTTCGCCACTACTCACTCACCACCCTCCCTCGCCACTCCTCCCTCGCCACTCCTCCCTCGCCACTCCTCCCTCGCCACTCCTCCCTCGCCACTCCTCACTCGCCACCCTCGCTCGCCACTCTCTCACTCGCCACCCTCACTCACCACTCCACCCTCGCCACTCCTCCCTCGCCACTCCTCCCTCGCCACTCCTCCCTCGCCACCCTCATCTGCCACTCTTCACTCGCCACTCCTCCCTCGCCACTCCTCCGTCGCCACCCTCACTCGCCACTCTTCACTCGCCACTCCTCCCTCGCCAATCCTCCGTCGCCACTCCTCACTCGCCACTCCTCACTCGCCACTCCACCCTCGCCAATCCTCCGTCGCCACTCCTCACTCGCCACTCCTCCCTCGCCACTCCTCCCTCGCCACTCCTCCCTCGCCACTCCTCCCTCGCCACTCCTCCCTCGCCACTCCTCCCTCGCCATTCCTCACTCACCACTCCACCCTCGCCACTCCTCCCTCGCCACTCCTCCCTCGCCATTCCTCACTCACCACTCCACCCTCGCCACTCCTCCCTCGCCATTCCTCACTCACCACTCCACCCTCGCCTCTCCTCCCTCGCCACCCTCACTCGCCACTCCTCCCTCGCCACTCCTCCCTCGCCACTCCTCCCTCGCCACCCTCACTCGCCACTCCTCACTCGCCACTCCTCCCTCGCCACTCCTCCCTCGCCACCCTTACTCGCCATTCCTCCCTCGCCACTCCACCCTCGCCACTCCACCCTCGCCACTCCTCCCTCGCCACTCCTCCCTCGCCACTCCTCCCTCGCCACTCCTCCCTCGCCATTCCTCACTCACCACTCCACCCTCGCCACTCCTCACTCGCCACTCCTCACTCACCACTCCACCCTCGCCACCCTCACTCGCCACTCCTCACTCGCCACTCCTCCCTCGCCACTCCTCCCTCGCCACTCCTCCCTCGCCACTCCTCCCTCGCCACTCCTCCCTCGCCACTCCTCCCTCACCACTCCTCCCTCGCCACTCCTCCCTCGCCACTCCTCCCTCGCCACCCTCACTCACCACCCTCACTCACCACCCTCACTCACCACCCTCACTCACCACCCTCACTCATCACTCCTCCCTCTTCACTCCACATTCCTCCACACCTTGGTCTCCACTCCCCTCTCGCCACTCCTCGCTCACCACCCTCCCTCGCCACTCCTCACTCACCACCCTCACTCGCCACTCCTCCCTCGCCACTCCTCCCTCGCCATTCCTCACTCACCACCCTCCCTCGCCACCCTCACTCACCACTCCTCCCTCACCACTCCTCCCTCACCACTCCTCCCTCGCCACTCCTCCCTCCCCACCCTCACTCGCCACCCTCACTCGCCACCCTCACTCGCCACCCTCACTCGCCACTCCTCCCTCGCCACTCCTCCCTCGCCACTCCTCCCTCGCCACTCCTCCCTCGCCACTCCTCCCTCGCCACTCCTCCCTCGCCACTCCTCCCTCGCCACTCCTCCCTCGCCACTCCTCCCTCACCACTCCTCCCTCGCCACTCCTCCCTCGCCACACCCCCTCGCCACTCCTCCCTCGCCACCCTCACTCGCCACTCCTCACTCGCCACTCCCCCCTCGCCACTCCTCACTAACCACCCTCCCTCGCCACTCCTCCCTCGCCACTCCTCCCTCGCCACTCCTCCCTCGCCACTCCTCCCTCGCCACTCCTCCCTCGCCACTCCTCACTCGCCACCCTCACTCGCCACTCTCTCACTCGCCACCCTCACTCACCACTCCACCCTCGCCACTCCTCCCTAGCCACTCCTCCCTCGCCACTCCTCCCTCGCCACTCCTCCCTCGCCACCCTCACTCGCCACTCTTCACTCGCCACTCCTCCCTCGCCACTCCTCCGTCGCCACTCCTCACTCGCCACTCCTCCCTCGCCACCCTCACTCGCCACTCTTCACTCGCCACTCCTCCCTCGCCATACCTCACTCACCACTCCACCCTCGCCACTCCTCACTCACCACTCTTCAATACTCCACTCCTCACTCCCCCATTCTTTCCCCCCCATTCGTCACTCCACCAATGAATTTGACGAGAATCTGACAGGTTATTGTCCCTCAGGTAATACAGGGAGTGGTGGTGGGGGGGGGGGGGGGGGGTGGCTAGGGGGTGGGGGGGGGGGAGGGGGGGTGGCTGGGGGGGGGGGGGGTGGCTGGGGGGGGGGGGGGGGGTGATTAGCCAGGATTATACTGAATGGCGAAGCAGGCTCAATGGGCCGTGATCTGATCCTGCCTCTTACGTTCTACAATTAGGGGGACCTTGTTTATAAAGACGGGGTGTCCCATTTCAGATTGAGACTAAGGTAATGGGCTGGATTCTTCCACCCCGCCTGCCTCAAGGACGCCACGGGCGAGGCGCTGACATTGGAGAAGTCCATTGACCTCCGGTGGGATTCCATGGCCGCCCAATATTTTTTTCTCTCAGGTGGCCATGAGTCTGAGGAACTCCCTTCCCCCAAAGGCAGTGGAGTTAGAATCTTGAATATTGTTCAGAGCGAGGATTGTTCAGAGCGAGGTAGATAGATTCTTGACAAACGAGGGAGTCGAAAGTTACCTTGTGCGGGGGGGGGGGGGGGGAGAGGGGGGGGGGGGGTAAATTTGGAGTTGGGGCCACGGTTGGGGCTGGAATTCTCCAACCGTCTATGTTCATGTCGGCAGCGCACCCCCCCCCCCCCCCCCCCCCCCCCCCCCCCCCCCCCCCCCCCCCCCCCCATGGGTTTCCCGACAGCGCTGGGCGGCTTCAACGGGAAACCCCATTGATAAGTGGCGGGAAGGGAGAATCCGGCCGCCAACGGACAGCGCGCCCCCGAGAAACACGCGGCTGGGTGCCCGCAGAATCCCGCCCCAGATCAGGCCTGATCTGACTGGATAGGCGGACTAGGCTCGAGGGGGCCAGCTCCTGCTCCCAATTATCTGTCTGTTTGCCGCAGGCAGTAACATGGTCAGGACCAGATTTTCTGTTTGCAGGTTTTGGCTGAGGGGGGAATTATTGGTCAGGCCAGTGAGCGGGAAGGCCTCAGCTCTTCTTAGCAGGGTACCAGGGGATCACGTTTACCCAACTGAGGGGGGCAAATTGAGACTCCGGTGGAGCACTATATACGGCACCTCTGACAGTGCGGCACTCCCTCAATGTCACAATAATAATAATATTTATTAGCGTCACAAGGAGGCTTACATTAACACTGCAATGATGTTACTGTGAAAATCCCCTCGTCGCCACACTCCGGCGCCTGTTCGGGGACACAGAGGGAGGATTCGCAACGCTGTGAGCGTGGATTATACGCTCAAGTGTCTGGGAGTGGGATTGGAAGATGAAAATCCCTTGCAGGAGGTACAGATTTGGGTTTTGCTTTGAGCGACTGGCAGTCCTCCAGGGCGCACTCCACACGCGCAAGTTCCCAAAAGCTCAGAACAAAGACTGACGGGGAAGGGGCTAAATCCCGACACCGCAGAACTGGCGCCGAAAATGTCGACAGGCATTTCCCTCATTACCAAGAATCACAGAAATGGATGAAGAGGTCACTGAGGCGAAGCCGTTTGGGTCTGGGTTTTTTCTTTAAACCGGCCTCTCAGCGCAATTGCCCGCAGTTTTATGTTGAATTTCTGGGTCACAAATCAACCTCACCGTGCCCGCAAGATCTGGGCCTGGGGCTGGCATCTCAGCTCAACACCTGCGAATGGCGTGCCTGTCAGCTGCACGCTACCCAGCTGCCCTGGGCACTCTCTCTCTGTCCTGGGTTTAATTAGTGCCTGCTTCTGCATTCTGTAAGAGTCGCTCGAGCCAGGGGAGAGAAATAGCCTGAACGAGAGAGAGAGAGAGAGAGAGAGAGAGCGAGAGAGGGAGAGAGGGAGAGAGAGAGGGATGAACACAGAAAGAGAGAGCCGCAGAGGAAGAGAGCGAGAGAGAGAGAGAAATGCGAAAAGAATAGCACCCAACGAGGGAAGAAAAGAGAGAGAGAGAGATCCAGAGGCGAATGCAGCGAGAGAGGATGAAACAGAAAGAGAGAGAGAGAGAGGGGGTGGGGAGGGAAAAGAGAACGGAGATGAAACAGAAAGAGAGAGAGGGGGGGGGAGGGAAAAGAGAACGGAGAACGCAGAGAAAGGGAAGGACAGAGAGAGAGAGGGATAGAGAGGAACACAGAATTAAAGAAACAGAAATATAGGAAATAGGGGCTGGAGGAGCCATTTGTCCCATCGAGCCTGCACTTCCATTCATTAAGATCATGACTGATTATCCAACTCAATATAATAGCTTGATTCCGCCTTCCTCCCATATCCTTTGATCTCCTTCGCCCCCAAGTGCTGTATCTAACTGCTTCTTGAAAACATGCAATGTTTTGGCCTCAAGTACTTCCTGTGGTAACGAATTCCACAGGCCGACCACTCTCTGGGTGAAGAAATTTCTCCTCATCTCTGTCCTAAATGGTCAACCCCCTATCTTCAAACTGTGACCCCTGGTCTTAGACACACCCACCATCGGGGACATCCTTCCTGCATCTACCCTGTCCAGTCCTGTTAGAACTTTATAGGTTTCTATGTCATCCCCCTGTTGTGTTAGGCTGCTTGGGATAACACAGGCTGCTACTTGATGCAGTCTTAACTAAAGGATGCTCCAGACTCTGAATTGAGTTCAACGTGTTGATTGAACTATTAACACAGTTCTCAAATGAGTTCGACTCTCTGCTAATCTAACTGCAGTAACTCAGTCTAACTGTGCCAGCTTGCTCGAAGCCACGTGCTGGGCTGTGATGCTGCTGATCAACCCTGTCTAACTCTCTAAGTGTCTGTCTGTGGAAAGAGGCAGGGTGTGAGTGCCTCATCCCTTTTATAGTGTTTATGTCATGCCCCCTTGTGGCGATGCCACCTCTGAGTGTCCTGACTGCCCATTGGTTGTGTCCTATTCTGAGTGTTCATTGGTTGCATGTTTGCATATCATGACCCCCCCCCCCCATTCTTCTGAACTCCAGCCAATACAACCCTAACCGACTCAATCTCTCCTCATACGTCAGTCCCCGCCATCCCAGGGATCAGTAGGTAAATCTTTGCTGCACCCCGTCTAAGGTAAGAACTTCCTTCCTCAGATAAGGAGACCAAAGCAGCACACGATATTCCAGGTGTGGTCTCAGCACTATCCTGTGTAATTGCAGCAAGACATCCCGGCTCCTGTACTCGAATTCTCGCAATGAAGGCCAGCATACCATTAGCCTTCTTTACCGCCAGCTGTACCTGTACGCTGACCTTCAGCGACTGGTGTAAAAGGACATCCAGGTATTATTGCATAATCCCCTCCTAAGCTCTGGCCATTCAGGTAATAATCTGCCTTCCCGTTTTGGCTACCAAGATGGATAACCTCACAGCTCCAGGGTCCCAGGTTCGATTCCCGGCTTGGGTCACTGTCTGTGCGGAGTCTGCACGTCCTCCCCCGCGCGGGCGTGGGTTTCCTCCGGGTGCTCCGGTTTCCTCCCACAGTCCAAAGATGCGCGGGTTAGGTGGATTGGCCTTGATAAATTGCCCTGAGTGTCCAAAATTGCCCTTAGTGTTGGTTGGGGTTACTGGGTTATGGGGATAGGGTGGAGGTGTTGACCTTGGGTAGGGTGCTCTTTCCAAGAGCCGGTGCAGACTCGATGGGCCGAATGGCCTCCTTCTGCACTGTAAATTCTATGAAATCATTTATCCACATCAAACATGCACCTGCCATGTATTTGCCCACTCAGTCAACGTTCCCAATCACACTGAAGCATCTCTGTATCCTCCTCACAGCTCACCCTCCCATCCAGCTTTGTGTCACCTGAAAATTTGAAGATATTACATTTAGTTCCCTCATGGCTCATATATATTGAGAATAGCTGAGGTCCCAGCACCAATCCCTGCGGTACCCCACTAGTCACTGCTGCCATTTGGAAAAGTACCCCACTCTTTGTTTCCAGTCTGCCAACCAGTTTTCTATCTGTCTCAATATACTATCCCTAATTCCATGAAAAAAAAACAGGAAGAGAGAGAGAAAAGAAAGAGGGGCATAGAGAGAGCGGAGGAACAGAGAGAGAGAGAGAACTGAACAGAGAAAGAAACAAGACGAGAGAGAGGGGGAGGTAGAACGGAGAACGGAGAGAGAGAGAGATGGAGAGAGCGAGGGGGACAAAGAGTGAATGAGAGAGGGATCGAAGGGAAGAGAGAATAGAAAAAAGTGAGAGGGGGAATAACATTGAAAGAAACGGGGTAAAGCGAGGTGAAGAGAGATTGAATAAAAGTAAAGTCGCCGTAGTCACAGGTGACCAGAGGCTGCTTTCCCCTTTGAGGGGGAGAGCTGACTGGTGGTGGTTTAACCCGAGGGTCACCACACCTCAGAGGGGCAAGGTGGAGAAGGGAGGGCCTTCGTGAACAACCTCAGCCGGTGCGGGAATTGAACCCACGCTGCTGGCCTCGCTCCGCATCACGGACCAGCCGTTTAACCAAGTGAGCTAATAAAATAAAGAGGAATACCAAACCAGATAGCGAGAGAAAGATAACACTCACAAAGAAGAGCTGGGGAAGAGATAAGAGGTGGAAACTCAAATCAAAATCTGGGGGAATCCCCCAAGACAAAACAAGGGTGGGTGTGGCTCAAATTCCTGACCTTTGGAGTGGCAGGTCAGGAGACCGTCATCTGGGCCAGGGAGCGCTAGATGTGTGCCCTGGCTCAGGACCCGTCTCAGGACAGGGACAAGGTGTACCCGGGAGACCCTGGGCTGGATTCCCTGAGCCTCCGCGGCGAAATCGCGCTGGGCGCGGGGGGCAGGGAATGGACGTCAAACCGGAAATCGGGACCGGCACCGCTCCCGCGATTCTCACTCGGGAGTCTCTCGCGCGCGGACTACGCAGAGTGGGCAGGGGGCCATTGACAGGAGCCCCCCCCACCCCCCCCCCCGCGCAATTCTCCAGGAACGTCGGGTGGTGGCCCGCGGACTCAGTCCGCGTCCGCCCTGGTGGGGGGCAGGGGGGATCGGGCACCAGGGGGCGGCCTCATGGACGGCCAGGGGAGCGAGCGGGTGTCATGGACCCCCGGGCCCGCGCGATCTCGGGGGGGGGGGGTCGACATTCTTGGTGCCGCATCGCGGCGCGATTCCGCCATGTCCCACAGGGCGGCTGCGGCACACGCGCGGGACTCCCGACTGGAACTGCCCCGTGTCCGCAGCCAGAGCTGAGAGAACCACTGCGGGGCCCTGCCAAGCCCCTGCAGATGGGAGAATCACTCAGGACTTCCTTAAGGAAAGTCCGGAGTGGAACGCCAGCGTTTCTACGCTGTTGTGGGGACATAGCCCCATTATTGGAGTATCCAGCTCCCTGACTCTTCACTCTAACCATCAGGACTGTGGAGGAAGAGTTATAGCTGTCCATTGAGACACAATGAAAGGTACATCCATTTTACTGTGACACCACGCAAGGTAATGGTGGGAGGCCAGAGGCTCTTAAGGAGGCAGACAACTTAAAAGTGAGAAATAATACGATGTCTGACGTAGGTTCAGTGCCTGCGCATTCCGCCTGGCTTTCAGACAAGCAGGCCTGTGACTCAGGACCTTTGGCAAATGGAAGAGAACTTCAATTAGAGTGAAGAAAGTGCTCCCGGCACTGGTGGACAATTCAGGGACTTCACGCAGCTTTTGAGGTATAAGGGTAAGTCTGACTTAGCAGAGGTGGCCAGCATTGCATTTGATCTCGACGGTCCTAGTGTTCTGGAGAGCGGTGGCACATATCTTGGAATTATCGAATCTTACAGCCCAGGAGGAAGCCGTTTGGTCCAGCGTGTCTCTGCCAGGTTTCATTTGGTGTCTCCCCCCCTCCTCCGGACCCCCCTGCAAATTAGTCCCCTTCAAATAGAGGGGGCTCCACCTCCCAAATCCACACCTGCTACCATCTAGAAGGGCAAGAGCAGCAGATATCTGGGAATCCCACAACCTGGAAGTTCCCCTCCAAGTCGTTCACCATCCTGACTTGGAAATACATCGGCCGTTCCTTCACTGTCGCTGGGTCAAAATCCTGGAACTCCCTCCCTAACAGCACTGTAGGTCTACCTACACCACAGGGACTGCAGCGGCTCAAGAAGGCGGCTCACCTTCACCTTCTCAAGAGTAATTAGTGATGGGTAAAAAATTCTGACTAAGGCAAAGGTGCCCACATCCCGTGAAAGAATAAACACGTATAATAAGGCATGTTCAATTCTCTGAAAATTCTTTCCACCATTCTCCTAAGTATTACACGCCATGCCTCAGCAAGCCTCACTCTGTCAAAAGCCCTCCATAGATCTGAACCTTCACTGCTCTAAGGAGAACAACTCCAGCTTCTCCGAACACGCCACATTGTTGAACTCCCTAACCATCCTGGTAAGACGCCCTGTTGAACAGAATTATCGGCTGGCGATGGGCCTTCTCCGGGATCAGGGAGCCCGGGAGCGGACCCCCGTCGGGGTTCTATGATTCTCTCCACGTAACTGAAGTCCCTCATCGGGGACGATTCTTGCGATTCTGTTCTGCGCCCCCTCCAATGCATTCGCGTTTTTCTTACAGTGCAGTGTTGGACGGCCGATTCGTGATGCGGAGCGACGCCAAACGCGCGGGTTCAATTCCCGTATCGGCTGAGGTTATTCATGAAGACCCCGCCTTCTCACCCTCGCACCACCAATCAACTCCCCCTCAGAAGGGGAGAGCAGCCTGTGGCCCGCGGGAACAATGGCAACTTTCCTTCCATTTCACAGTGCAATGCTCAAGGTTAGACTATCATAGATTATCATAGAATTTACAGTGCAGAAGGAGGCCATTCGGCCCATCGGGTCTGCACCGGCTCTTGGAAAGAGCACCCTACCCAAGGTCAACACCTCCGCCCTATCCCCATAACCCAGTAACCCCACCCAACACTAAGGGCAATTTTGGACACTAAGGGCAATTTATCATGGCCAATCCACCTAACCCGCACATCTTTGGACTGTGGGAGGAAACCGGAGCACCTGGAGGAAACCCACGCACACACGGGGAGGATGTGCAGACTCCGCACAGACAGTGACCCAATCCGGAATCGAACTTGGGACCCTGGAGCTGTGAAGCAATTGTGCTATCCACAAGGCTACCATGCTGCCCGGTACAACTACAGATGATTACAAATATTCACCATAAATCCCTTGCTTTTGTACTCTACGCCCAGGATTCTCTGTGCTTTCCCAACCTTCAACAATTGGGAATGAAGGAAGGTAGGAACAGGAGTGGGCCATTCAGCCCATCGAGCCTGCTCCTATACTCAACACAATCCTGGCTGATCACCCATTTCAATGCCTTTTCTCCCCACTCCCCATATCCCTTTATGTACTTGTA
Source organism: Scyliorhinus torazame (assembly GCF_047496885.1). Classification (NCBI taxonomy): domain Eukaryota; kingdom Metazoa; phylum Chordata; class Chondrichthyes; order Carcharhiniformes; family Scyliorhinidae; genus Scyliorhinus; species Scyliorhinus torazame. The sequence goes on along the minus strand of NC_092733.1, from coordinate 28,451,921 downwards.
TTTAGAAATCTATCAATCTCGAGTTTGAACATAATCATTGACTGAACGTCCTCAACCCCTGGGATAGAGAGTTCCAAAGACTCACAAAGGAAATTCTCTTCATCTCGGTCCTCAGTGGCTTCCTCCTTATTTTGAAATGATGTCCGCTGGCCCTGAACTCCCTCAACCAAGGGGAAAACCTCTCAAATAAAAGCTAAATACTGCCGATTTGGGAAATTCGAAATAAAAACAGGGACTGCTGGATGGGTTCAGCAGGTCTGGCAGCATCTGTCAACAAGGTTAACGCTCCGAGTCCAAATGACCCTTCTGGAGAATATTAACCTCTCTTTCTCTCTGCACAGACGCTGCCAGACCTGCTGAGTTTATCCAGCCCAGTTTGCCCCAAGCTCTCTTCCGAAAACAGTCCCGCTATCCCCTGGAACATGTCCTGTGAATTCTCGATGCACTCCCTCTAGTTCAACAACATTGCTCTTCAGGTAAGGAGATCAAAACTGCACACAAGTTAATAATAATAATATTCATTAGTGTCACAAGTAGGCTTACATTAACACTGGAATTGAAGTTACTGTGAAAAGCCCCCAGTCGCCACATTCCGGCGCCTGTTCGGGTACACAGAATTCAGAATGTCCAATTCACCTAACAGCACGTCTTTCGGGGCTTGTGGGAAGAAACCGGAGCGCCCGGAGGAAACCCACGCAGACACGTGGAGAACGTGCAGAGTCCGCACAGACAGTGAGCTAAGCCGGGAATCGAACCTGGAACTCTGGTGCTGTGGAGCAACCGTGCTAACCGCTGTGCTATCGTGCCGCCCTCCGGCACTCCCGGGTGCTGTCTAACCTAGTTTCTATTACAGTTGAAGCATGCTACCCTTGACCCCAAGTGTACACAAATGTGCACCTTGTGTACATATACCCGTACGTGCACGTATGTGGACATGTATAAAACACGACAAATGGGGCAGCAGCTGGTGTGAATTCCAGCTTAAGCATATGGAGACTTGTTCCCAGTTTGGTCCTAGAGGCGAAGGGAATCACGGCCCACCTGCTTTTCCGGGGAGGCAGGCTGGCAGTCATGAAGCAGATGCCATTTCATTTTCTAAATTGAGATGCCAAAGCGAGAAGTGAAGGCCAATAAATAATGCAGCTGCCAAAGGTGGAAAGGGAGGTTTGCAGCGTAAATTATTATGTGGGAAGGTCGTACTGGCTTTGGAGGTGGCGTAGCGAGCGTTGACTGGCCCCCGGGACGAGAGGGTTCTCCTCCCATGGGAAGCTGAGTAAATCGGCCTTGCAGCCTCTGGGGTTTGGAAGAATGAGAGGCCATCTCAGAGAAAGCCACAGAATTCTGAGGCGGAGACGCTGAGACTCTTCCCCCCGGTCGGCGAAGCTGAAACACGTTGGTGGGGTGGAGGGGGGTGGGGGGGGGAGGGCACAGGGAATCTTAGGATAAGGAGGTCGATTAGGACAGAGGTAAGGAGAAATTACCTCACACAGAATGGTTGTGAAGCTTTGGAATCCCCTTCCCAGAGGGTTGCGGGAGCTCCCTCGGTGAATATGCTCACGTTTGGGTTCGGCGGATTTGCGGGCCGGAATTCTCCGGGGCCGTGGGGATTCCCCTGTTCCCGCCGGCAGCGCGCCCTGGCCTGTGGGATTCCCGGCGGGGTGGGGGGCTCCATTGGGAAGTCCCGCTGACGAACGGCGGGTTAGAGAGAATCGCGCCGCCAGCGAACTGCGCGCTGCCCCGAGAAACACGCGGCTGGGGGAACGCGGATAATCCCTCCCCTGGATCTCTTGGGAAATTCAGAAATGTGGGGAGCGGGGTGGGAAAGTGGAGTTGAAGCCCGAGTGCGTACAGAATGGCGGAGCGGGCGCGATCGGCTGCGTGGCTGATTCACGCTGCAACTCCTTCTGTTCTTGTATCAGGAGGTCCTGATTACATTGTCAAAATGGAGCTTTATGAACCTGTTGTCTACAGTGTCAAAAATGTGTAATTCTGATGATACGACTTTGAAGGACGGTTGTTTTAATGGTATAATGGCAGGGGCTGGTTTAGCACAGTGGGCTAAACAGCTGGCTTCCAATGCAGAAGAAGGCCAGCAGCGCGGGTTTAATTCCCGTACCGGCCTCCCCGAACAGGCGCCGGAATGTGGCGACTAGGGGCTTTTCACAGCAACTTCATTGAAGCCTACTTGTGACAATAAGCGATTATTATTATAATATTTCTGATTTCAAACCTTTGTTCTGACATTTTTTAAATTGGGAGGATGACCAGTCAATGGGGGCATCCTCGTTTTTGAGGTTAAGCGTGGCTGGTTCTGACGGAGCCTCTGCCGCTGGTGGGATCCCACGCCAGATTCTGTGCTTGCAACCTCGCTAATTGTGCACCAGCTCGTTTCCGCCATTTTGAAACGGCCGCCCAGCACACTCGCCTCACTCTCGGCAGCCCACCTGTCCTCACCGGACCGTGGAGGATGTCAGCAACCCAGAGGGGAAACGCTGGCAGCCTTAAGAGGAAGCCTGATCCTCGCCCCAGCCACTCTCTGGCCTCACCACCCCCCCCGCCGCCGATCAAACCTCCGCAGCGAAATCCTCCATCAGCGGGAGCCTCCACTCCGCGGCTTTCCCGACAGCGTGGGTGCGGCCACAATGGGAAATCCCATTGGCCGGCTGCCGGAATGGAGGATCCCGCTGCCGGCGAAGGTGGCCCCCCGCCCGCCGCCCCCCCCCCCCCCCTCCCTCCACCCAGCGCAGGAAAACGCGGCCGGCGGACCGGAGAATCCCGCCCCAGACCTTTGCTGCGGTGGCTGCTTGAGTTGCCGCAGCGCCGTGCTGTCCGGATAGACGCTCGTGCGTGGCACTGGGGGGGGGGGGGGGGGGATCAGAGACCCCTGTACTCCCCGACCCGAGGCTCTGCACTGCGTTGGCGCAGGAGGGGGGTCCCTGGATCCAGCGGCGCGGTGCTGCCCAGGAAGAACAGCTCGGCGTGGAGATGGAAGGGCAGGACCCAGGCCCCAGCACTGTGGCGAATGGCACATCGAGAGCAGTGCAGCACTCTGTCAGAAAGCCTTTGTTGCACTCATTTCAAAGTTTAGCAATCGAATTTTAGACCGCGTCATTTTACGCTGGCGTGACACAAGATTGGAAAACCTGATTGCTGGCGGGTGAGGATTAATTAGATGTAAATGGCGTTCATGCCACCAGCCAGCGGGAAAGCTGCCGGCCATTAAGCTGCTGGCTACGATAAGTCATTAAAATGTAAAAACTCCTCCAGGGATCTCCACTGACTGTTCTGAAAGGTGTTAAATTCCCTTTTACTTTTGAGAGACAGGCAGGGACTTCAAAAGTCCACAATGTCATGAAATTATTTAGCTGGTGAAACAATGATTCCTTGAAAATTGACTCAGCAGACACCTTGGGCGGGATTCTCCAATAATGGGGCGGGGGTTCCCTTCGCACCGGCCCCTGGGCAATATAGTGCAGCCCTACAGGGGCCCGGCACGGAGGAAAGACGGCCCCCACGGAACCAGCCCGGCTGCAGATCGGTAGGCCCCGTCCCGCCGTGTGTGAGATGAGTAATCCACGCCGGCGGGACTGGGCAAAACCTGACAGCCACTCGGCCCATCGGGGGCCCGGAGAATCGCCGGAGGGGCCGCTGTCAACGTCCCCCGACCGACGTGGCAGGAATCCCGACCGCCTCCAAAAAACGGCGCCGGAGAATAGAGAAGTTGGCGTCGCGGCGGTGGGGCATGATTCGTCCCCTCCCCACCCCCCCCCCGGGGATTCCCCGAACAGGCGCAGGGTCGGAGAATCCTGGCCATGAAGTTTTGAACTGCTTAAGATCTGGCTGAGAACCATCATTTTGGTGCACACTCCCAGGAAGAACTCCGAGAAGCAAGGTCAGAGAGGGTTCCTGGCCAAGAGACGACAAGGAGGAAAGTATGAAGAAATCAACTGGTGTTCTGCCGATAGAGTCCAGGCAATCTACAAGTGCTCCAGCCGCCAAATTAGTGATGAGTGGTCAACCTCTCGCTCCCAAAAACCTGTTGACCTGCTGAGTCCACCTGCAAAGGCAACCCTCCAACTATTCCACTACGGATGCCATTGCAGCTACTGAACTAAACCTCAAGTTTCAATACCTTCACTGCTGAAAGAAGTAATTCAAGCAACGGGCCCATAATGTGCGACACAATAGCACAATGTTGCTTCACAGCGCCAGAGACTCAGGTTCGATTCCCGGCTTGGGTCACTGTCTGTGGGGAGTCTGCACGTCCTTCCCGTGTCTGCGTGAGTTTCCTCCGGGTGCTCCGGTTTCCTCCCACCAGGTCCCAAAGTTGTGTTGTTAGGTGAATTGGGCATTCTGAATTCTCCCTCTGTGTACCCGAACAGGCTCCGGAATGTGGCGACTAGGGGATTTTCACAGGAACTTCATCGCAGTGTTGGTGTAAGTCTACTTGTGACACTAATAAAGATTATTATTATTACATTATCTCACAGAGACTGATTTTAAATCTCATCTTTAAACACATTTTGTTTTCTAATCTGCATTTTAATTTTTGTATCTATATTTCATTTAATTTCTCAAGAACATTTACTTAAGCAACTTTCAGTGGTGATTTGGTAGTCAACTAATATTTAACCGTTTTAAGACTAAAGTTTTGTTGCCGGGTCCTGAGCTTTGGAGAGGGTACAGAAGAGGTTTACCAGAATGTTGCCTGGTATGGAAGGCATTAGCTATGAGGAGCGGTTGAATAAACTCGGTTTGTTCTCACTGGAACGACGGAGGTTGAGGGGCGACCTGATAGAGGTCTACAAAATTATAAGGGGCATAGACAGAGTGGATAGTCAGAGGCTTTTCCCCAGGGTAGAGGGGTCAATTACTGGGGGGCATAGGTTTAAGGTGCGAGGGGCAAGGTTTAGAGGAGATGTACGAGGCAAGTTTTTTTACACAGAGGGTAGTGGGTGCCTGGAACTCGCTGCCGGAGGAGGTGGTGGAAGCAGGGACGATAGTGACGTTTAAGGGGCATCTTGTCAAATACATGAATAGGATGGGAATAGAGGGATACGGACCCAGGAAGTGTAGAAGATTTTAGTTTAGTCGGGCAGCATGGTCGTCACGGGCTTGGAGGGCCGAAGGGCCTGTTCCTGTGCTGTACTTTTCTTTGTTCTTTGTTCTTATAACACAAATATACACAAACGCATACACACATTATTGGATACATACACACACGCACACAGGCACATGAAGATATACAGATATACACACAGAAATATACACATGCCCACACACACATAAACACGCTCATGCATGCACACACATACATGCACACATACACAGACATATAAACGCAAATATACATATTGGATTGGATTGGATTGGATTTGTTTATTGTCACGTGTACCGAGGTACAGTGAAAAGTATTTTTCTGCGAGCAGCTCAACAGATCATTAAGTATCTGAGAAGAAAAGGGAATAAAAGAAAATACATAATAGGGCAACACAACATATACAACGTAACTACATAAGCACTGGCATCGGATGAAGCATACAGGGTGTAGTGTTAATGAAATCAGTCCAGAAGAGGGTCATTTAGGAGTCTGGTGACAGCGGGGAAGAAGCTGTTTTTGTGTCTGTTCGTGCGTGTTCTCAGACTTCTGTATCTCCTGCCCGATGGAAGAAGGTGGAAGAGTGAATAAGCCGGGTGGGAGGGATCTTTTATTATGCTGCCCGCTTTCCCCAGGCAGCGGGAGGTGTAGATGGAGTCAATGGATGGGAGGCAGGTTCGTGTGATGGACTGGGCGGTGTTCATGACTCTGAAGTTTCTTGCGGTCCTGGGCTGAGCAGTTGCCATACCAGGCTGTGATGCAGCCCGATAGGATGCTTTCTATGGTGCATCTATAAAAGTTGGTAAGGGTTAATGTGGACATGCCGAATTTCCTTAGTTTCCTGAGGAAGTATAGGCGCTGTTGTGCTTTCTTGGTGGTAGCGTCGACGTGGGCGGACCAGGACAGAGTTTTGGAGATGTGCACCCCTCGGAATTTGAAACTGCTAACCATCTCCATCTCGGCCCCATTGATGCTGACAGGGGTGTGTACAGTACTTTGCTTCCTGAAGTCAATTGCCAGCTCTTTAGTTTTGCTGGCATTGCGGGAGAGATTGTTGTCGCTACACCACTCCACTAGGTTCTCTATCTCCCTCCTGTATTCGGACTCGTCGTTATTCGAGATCCGGCCCACTCTGGTCGTATCATCAGCAAACTTGTAGATGGAGTTGGAACCAAGTTTTGCCACGCAGTCGTGCGTGTACAGGGAGTAGAGTGGGGGGCTAAGTACGCAGCCTTGCGGGGCGCTGGTGTTGAGGACTATTGTGGAGGAGGTGTTGTTGTTCATTCTTACTGATTGTGGTCTGTTGGTCAGAAAATCGAGGATCCAGTTGCAGAGTGGGGAGCCAAGTCCTAGGTTTTGGAGCTTTGATATGAGCTTGGCTGGGATTATGGTGTTGAAGGCGGAGCTGTAGTCAATAAATAGGAGTCTAATGTAGGAGTCCTTGTTTGCGAGATGCTCTAGAGATGAGTGTAGGGCCAGGGAAATGGTGTCTGATGTGGACCGGTTGCAGCGGTATGCGAATTGCAGTGGATCAAGGCGTTCTGGGAATATGGAGGTGATGAGCTTCATGATCAACCTCTCGAAGCACTTCATTACGACTGAAGTCAGGGCCACTGGTCGGTAGTCATTGAGGCACTTTGCCTGGTTCTTCTTTGGTGCCGGTATGATGGTGGTCTACTTGAAGCGGGTGGGGACCTCGGGAGTGGAGTAGGGACAGGTTAAAGATGTCCGCGAATACCTCTGCCAGCTGGTCCGCGCAGGCTCGGAGTGCACGACCAGGGATCCCGTCTGGGCCCGTCGCCTTCCGAGGGTTCACTTTCAGGAAGGCCAATCTGACTTCGGAAGCTGTGATGGTGGGTATAGGTGAATTATGGGCTGCTGGGGCACTCGCCAGCGGATTGTTGGTTACCTGCTCGAACCGGGCATAGAATGCATTGAGTTCATCGGGGAGTGGTGCGCTGCTGCCAGAGATACTGTTCGGCTTCGCTTTGTAGTCCGTTATGTTGTTTAGTCCTTGCCACAACCGCCGAGAGTCTGTCTGTGACTCTAGCTTGGTTTGATATTCTCTCTTGGCATTCCGGATATGCACACACATATCCATGCACACATGCAAACACACACATGAACATATACTCATACACGCACAGAAGCATACAAACTCACATACATAAATGCACACAATGACACACACATGCACACACCCACATACATATACACAGCCACACACACATGAACACAGATATACATATGCACATTTATACATGCATACATACACACACACAAACAGACGCACTCACACACACATCCACACATACAAATACACAAACAAGCTCATACACACATGCACAGACACACACATATACACATACATACATAGGCACACACAAACATAAATGTATCTACACACTCACATGTACAAATGCACACATATATCCAAAAGCCCACATGCACTCTCTCAGACAAGCACACATACAAACATACAAATTCTCACACACTCTCACACACACACATAAACATGTACCTTATACAAACACACACGCACACTATCTCCCAATGCGAACCACCCAACCATCTGCTATTGGTCTGCCCGCCAGGCGCACTGACTCCACACAGCCAATTGGCAAAGGGAACATTGTCTTTGCCACCCATTCGGATGAACAGTCGATTCCCCCGCCCCCCAATCTCTAAAATTTATATCAAGAATCACAGAATTATAGAATTTACAGAGCAGAAGGAGGCCATTCGGCCCATCGAGTCTGCACCGGCCCTTGGAAAGAGCACCCCGCTGAAGTCCACCCCACCCCCGTAACCCCACACCCAACCTTTTTGGACACTAAGGGGCAATTTAGCACGGCCAATCCACCTAACCTGCACGTCTTTGGACTTGTGGGAGGAAACCGGAGCGCCCGGAGGAAACCCACGCACACACGGGGAGGATGTGCAGGCTCCGCACAGACAGTGACCCAAGCCGGGAATCGAACCTGGGACCCTGGAGCTGTGAAGCAACAGTGCTAACCACTGTGCTACCGTGCCGTCCCAAACAGAGAACGTTTTGAAAGAATGAAAGAAATCCTTTGGTTTTTCTCCAGGTATTACTCCTAACTGTCCTGGAGATTAATTCTCAACTCCCCGGCAGAGGTCAATTTTGTTGGCACACCCTCTTTGCATTTCACGCGTGCCTTCTTGTGTGCGTGAATTCCTGTCTTTCCCTCTGTGTAAAATAATCCTCATCCGCTAAAATTTCCTTTCTCTCTTTGTTCCTTTGAGTTCACGCCTTCTGTTCAATTCACTGAAAACCTCGATCGGCCAGTATTAACATGCGACTGAAATGTCAACCTGATCCTGAAGGGTTAAGGCCCACACAGAAGATGAAGAGAATTCATTAACCTTTACTGCTGTCTCCAGATCGTCTGTTGTTAAACAACCCTCCCTCTCTCGGATCAGGCTGCCTTTGAAGGTGGCAGCATAATTAGGGAGTTGAGGGACAGCGAATGCAGTCAGGGTCGAGGGGGTCAGACCTGAGTGGCCTTGCACTCGGCTCACTTGAGCGCTCTGCCCCTCCCTCCCCCTCTGGCAGAAGGGAAGAGGTGGCGGGGAGCATCGATCGCGGCAGACAATGGCGGCTCGGGGCAGAGTGTGTGACGGTCGCTGAATATTAATGACCGGGTGAGGAGAGCAAGCGGCTTCAACACCAGAGGGCCCAATCAATCAGGCAGGTACGAATCCATCAGCAACCAGCTTTGTACCTGTTGAGATGAGGGTCAATTCAATGAATTGTCTGGAGGTCAGGGGTCAATAGCGTGATTTGTGTAGAGATCAGCCTATTCGGTGTAGGCCCGATTAGAGGTACAGAGCGTAATGCTCTCAGCATTATCTCCCAAAATGCTCTCAATGTCAAACGGAGCTGGCTAGGCCAACACTTAAAGCCCATTCCTAATTGCCCTTCAACTGAGTGCCTTGCAGAGGGTATTTTAATAATCAACTACATTGCTGAAACACTTATTCATGCCGTTGATACCTCCACACTTAACCTCTCATGTCCTTTCCATTAAGATCCATTTCCTATACCACGGCTGACAACCCAACTTCTCTTGTGGGTCAACATCCAGGACAACATCCAGGACAAATCAGCTCACTTGGTGGGCACCCCATCCACCACTTTATACGCGTGCTCTCTTCCTGCCCATCGCACGGTGGCACCGGTATGTACCCATTTACAAGATGCACTGCAACAATTCGAAAACACTCCTGGAGAAGAACCTTCCAAGCTCGCTACCACCTAGAAGGACGAGGGCAGCAGACACATGGGGACACCACCACCTGGAGACTCCCCGCCAAGTCCCTCACCCCCCTGACTCGGGAATATATCGGCCGTTCCTTCACTGTCGCTGGGTCAACAATCCTGGAGCTCCCTCCCTCACAGCACTGCGGGTGTACCTACACCACACGGAGCTCTGCGGTTCAAGAAGGTGGCTCACCACCACCTTCCCCAGGGCCAAATCCTGACTTGGCCGAGCCAGCTACGTTGACATGTCAATAAAGAATAAAAACAAAGAAACCGAGTGGCTTGCTAGAAAACTTCAGGGTCAACCACATTGCTGTGGAGCCTGGAGTCACATATCGGCCAGGCGGGGTAAGGGCGACACATCTCCTTTCCTAAAGGACATTAGTGAACCTGGGCCGGGATGCTCCGACCCTATTCTCTGGCTCCGTTTTTCGGGGGGCCGGCGGGATTCCCGCCACGCCGGTCGGGGGATCCTCCGGACCCGATGGGCCGAGTGGCCGTAAGGTTTTGGCCAGTCCCGCCGGCGTGAATTACTCAACTGAGGCACGGCGGGACCTGGCAGGTAAGTGTGTGGGGGCGGTCCTCGGGGGCGGGGGGGGGGGGGGGGGGGGGGGGGGGCCGCGATCAGGGCCCCGCCGATCTGCGGGTGGGCTGGTTCCGTGGGGGGGGGGGGGCCTTCTTTCCTCCGGGCACGGCCCCTGTTAGGCTCCGCCGTATTGCCTGGGGGCCGGCGCGGAGAAGGGAACCTCCGCGCCTGCGCGGAAATACTCTGGCCGTTCCGCGCATGCGCGAGATCACGCCGGCCGTTCCGCGCTTGTGCGAACCCGCGCCGGCCCTTTTGGCGGCGGCTGGAGTGGCGCCAACCACCCCGGCGGCAACCAATCATTGATATTTCATGGCCTTATTGAATTGAAATTGTGCCCGTTGCCACGTTGGGGGTTGGGCCCAGGCACCAGCCTGGCTGTCAGGATTACGAGCGCGGTTACATTACCAAAGGCACCGGCACCTCCACATCTCTCCAAGAGTAGCCAGAGAATCTTTTCCATTCCCCGAGCATTCTCACTGCTGTCTCCCAATGGATAATCCCTTGACACCCCGCTCCCCCGCCCCCTCCTATTTCATATCCGCAGGTGTCCGGAGATAACATCGCCCCAAAGCCCATCAACAGCTTTCATGGTTGGGGTCTTCCATCCCCCGGGGCGGGTTCCCAGGCGGCGGGGCAAGAGAGCCAGACTTCGGCAGGAGTGGAAGATCCTACCGAAGGTGAGCCTCCCTCTGCCAGGGGAAAACACATGCCGGAGGGGCTGGAAACCCCGCGCGGGATAGGGAAGGCACCTGGTTCTATCGCACCACCTCCCTCAATCCCCAAAGCAATCGGGCTGCTGATCTGACATCCAATATTGGATAGAAAGAAATGTGTCCCGCCCCCCACTGAATAACTGGAAGACTGAATACACAGGGCAGGATTTTATGGCTCCTCCAATCCAGTGGGATTTTGAAGGTCCCGTTGAAGTGTACGGCAATCTAAATGGTTCTGTCTGCGAGAGTGTGAGGTCCCTGTCTGCGGAGGGTTGAGGGACCTGTCTGCGAGGGTGTGAGGAACCTGTCTGCGAGGGTGTGAGGTACCTGTCTGCGAGGGTGTGTGAGGATCCTATCTGCGGGTGTGTGAGGTACCTGTCTGCGAGGGTGTGAGGCACCTGTCTGCAGGGGGTTGAGGGACCTGTCTGCGGGTGTGTGAAGCACCTGTCTGCGGGTGTGTGAGGTACCTATCTGCGGGTGTGTGAGGATCCTATCTGCGGGTGTGTGAGGTACCTGTCTGCGAGGGTGTGAGGCACCTGTCTGCAGGGGGTTGAGGGACCTGTCTGCGGGTGTGTGAAGCACCTGTCTGCGGGAGTGTGAGGCACCTGTCTGCGTGGGTTTGAGGTACCTGTCTGCGAGCGTGTGAGGTACCTGTCTGCGAGGGTGTGAGGCACCTGACTGCGAGGGTGTGAGGTACCTGTCTGCGGGTGTGTGAAGCACCTGTCTGCGGGTGTGTGAGGTAACTGTCTGCGAGGGTGTGAGGTACCTGTCTGCGGGTCTTTGAGGTACCTGTCTGCGAGGGTGTGAGGTGACGGTCTGCGGGGAGTGAGGTACCTGTCTGCGAGGGGTGTGAGGTACCTGTCTGCGGGTGAGTGAGGTACCTGTCTGCGGGTGTGTGAGGTACCTGTCTGCGGGTGTGTGAGGCACCTGTCTGCGGGTGTGTGAGGTACCTGTCTGCGAGGGGTGTGAGGTACCTGTCTGCGGGTGTGTGAGGTATCTGTCTGCAGGTGTGTGAGGTATCTGTCTGCGAGGGTGTGAGGTACCTGTCTGCGGGTGTGTAAGGTATCTGTCTGCAGGTGTGTGAGGCACCTGTCTGCGGGTGTGTGAGGTACCTGTCTGCGAGGGGTGTGAGGTACCTGTCTGCGGGTGTGTGAGGTATCTGTCTGCAGGTGTGTGAGGTATCTGTCTGCGGGGTGTGTGAGGTACCTGTCTGCGAGGGTGTGAGGTACCTGTCTGCGAGGGTGTGAGGTACCTGTCTGCGAGGGTGTGAGGTACCTGTCTGCGGATGTGTAAGGTATCTGTCTGCAGGTGTGTGAGGCACCTGTCTGCGGGTGTGTGAGGTACCTGTCTGCGAGGGGTGTGAGGTACCTGTCTGCGGGTGTGTGAGGTATCTGTCTGCAGGTGTGTGAGGTATCTGTCTGCGGGTGTGTGAGGTACCTGTCTGCGAGGGTGTGAGGTACCTGTCTGCGGGTGTGTAAGGTATCTGTCTGCAGGTGTGTAAGGTATCTGTCTGCAGGTGTGTGAGGTATCTGTCTGCGAGGGTGTGAGGTACCTGTCTGCGAGGGTGTGAGGTGACGGTCTGCGGGTGTGTAAGGTATCTGTCTGCGAGGGTGTGAGGTACCTGTCTGCGGGTGTGTGAGGTATCTGTCTGCGGGTGTGTGAGGTACCTGTCTGCGGGTGTGTAAGGTATCTGTCTGCGAGGGTGTGAGGTACCTGTCTGCGAGGGTGTGAGGTACCTGTCTGCGGGTGTGTGAGGCACCTGTCTGCGGGTGTGTGAGGCACCTGTCTGCGGGTGTGTGAGGTACCTGTCTGCGAGGGGTGTGAGGTACCTGTCTGCGGGTGTGTGAGGTATCTGTCTGCGGGTGTGTGAGGTACCTGTCTGCGAGGGTGTGAGGTATCTGTCTGCGGGTGTGTGAGGTACCTGTCTGCGAGGGTGTGAGGTACCTGTCTGCGGGTATGTGAGGTACCTGTCTGCGAGGGTGTGAGGTACCTGTCTGCGGGTGTGTGAGGTATCTGTCTGCAGGTGTGTGAGGTACCTGTCTGCGGGTGTGTGAGGTATCTGTCTGCGAGGGGTGTGAGGTACCTGTCTGCGGGTGTGTGAGGTATCTGTCTGCGGGTGTGTGAGGTACCTGTCTGCGAGGGTGTGAGGTATCTGTCTGCGGGTGTGTGAGGTACCTGTCTGCGAGGGTGTGAGGTACCTGTCTGCGGGTATGTGAGGTACCTGTCTGCGAGGGTGTGAGGTACCTGTCTGCGGGTGTGTGAGGTATCTGTCTGCGGGTGTGTGAGGTACCTGTCTGCGAGGGTGTGAGGTACCTGTCTGCGGGTGTGTAAGGTATCTGTCTGCAGGTGTGTGAGGTATCTGTCTGCGAGGGTGTGAGGTACCTGTCTGCGAGGGTGTGAGGTACCTGTCTGCGGGTGTGTAAGGTATCTGTCTGCAGGTGTGTGAGGTATCTGTCTGCGAGGGTGTGAGGTACCTGTCTGCGAGGGTGTGAGGTACCTGTCTGCGGGTGTGTAAGGTATCTGTCTGCAGGTGTGTGAGGTATCTGTCTGCGAGGGTGTGAGGTACCTGTCTGCAGGTGTGTGAGGTATCTGTCTGCGAGGGTGTGAGGTACCTGTCTGCGAGGGTGTGAGGTACCTGTCTGCGAGGGTGTGAGGTACCTGTCTGCGAGGGTGTGAGGTACCTGTCTGCAGGTGTGTGAGGTATCTGTCTGCAGGTGTGTGAGGTATCTGTCTGCGGGTGTGTAAGGTATCTGTCTGCAGGTGTGTGAGGTACCTGTCTGCGGGTGTGTGAGGTACCTGTCTGCGAGGGTGAGAGGTACCTGTCTGCGGGTGTGTGAGGCACATGTCTGCGGGTGTGTGAGGTACCTGTTTGCGGGTGTGTGAGGTACCTGTCTGCGAGGGTGAGAGGTACCTGTCTGCGAGGGTGTGAGGGACCTGTCTGCGAGGGTGTGAGGTACCTGTTTGCGAGGGTGAGAGGTACCTGTCTGCGGGTGTGTGAGGCACCAGTCTGCGAGGGTGTGAGGGACCTGTTTGCGAGGGTGAGAGGTACCTGTCTGCGGGTGTGTCAGGTATCTGTCTGCGAGGGTGTGAGGTACCTGTCTGCGAGGGTGTGAGATACCTGTCTGCGGGTGTGTGAGGTACTTGTCTGCGAGGGTGTGAGGTACCTGTTTGCGAGGGTGTGAGGTACCTGTCTGCGAGGGTGTGAGGTACCTGTCTGCGAGGGTGTGAGGTACCTGTCTGCGGGTGTGTGAGGTATCTGTCTGCGGGTGTGTAAGGCACCTGTCTGCAGGTGTGTGAGGTACCTGTCTGCGGGTGTGTGAGGTACCTGTCTGCGAGGGTGAGAGGTACCTGTCTGCGGGTGTGTGAGGCACCAGTCTGCGAGGGTGTGAGGGACCTGTCTGCGAGGGTGTGAGGTACCTGTTTGCGAGGGTGAGAGGTACCTGTCTGCGGGTGTGTGAGGCACCAGTCTGCGAGGGTGTGAGGGACCTGTCTGCGAGGGTGTGAGGTACCTGTCTGCGGGTGTGTGAGGTACTTGTCTGCGAGGGTGTGAGGTACCTGTTTGCGAGGGTGTGAGGTACCTGTCTGCGAGGGTGTGAGGTACCTGTCTGCAGGTGTGTGAGGTACCTGTTTGCGAGGGTGAGAGGTACCTGTCTGCGGGTGTGTGAGGCACCAGTCTGCGAGGGTGTGAGGCACCTGTCTGCGAGGGTGTGAGGGACCTGTCTGCGAGGGTGTGAGGTACCTGTCTGCGAGGGTGTGAGGCACCTGTCTGCGAGGGTGTGAGGGACCTGTCTGCGAGGGTGTGAGGTGCCTGTCTGCGAGGGTGTGAGATACCTGTCTGCGGGTGTGTGAGGTACCTGTCTGTGAGAGGGTGAGGTACTTGTCTGCGGGTGTGTGAGGTACCTGTTTGCGAGGGTGAGAGGTACCTGTCTGCGGGTGTGTGAAGTACCTGTCTGCGAGGGTGTGAGGAACCTGTCTGCGAGGGTGTGAGGGACCTGTCTGCGAGGGTGTGAGGTACCTGTCTGCGAGGGGTGTGAGATACCTGTCTGCGGGTGTGTGAGGTACCTGTCTGTGAGAGGGTGAGGTACTTGTCTGCGGGTGTGTGAGGTACCTGTTTGCGAGGGTGTGAGGTACCTGTCTGCGAGGGTGTGAGGTACCTGTCTGCGGGTGTGTGAGGTACCTGTTTGCGAGGGTGTGAGGTACCTGTCTGCGAGGGTGTGAGGTACCTGTCTGCGGGTGTGTGAGGTACCTGTCTGTGGGTGTGTGAGGTACCTGTCTGCGAGTGAGTGAGACACCTGTCTGCGGGTGTGTGAGGTACCTGTCTGCGGGGGGTTGAGGGACCTGTCTGCGAGGGTGTGAGGCACCTGTCTGCGGGGGGTTGAGGGACCTGTCTGCGAGGGTGTGAGGTACCTGTCTGCGGGTGTGTGAAGCACCTGTCTGCGGGTGTGTGAGGTAACTGTCTGCAAGGGTGTGAGGTACCTGTCTGCAGGTTTGTGAGGTATCTGTCTGCAGGTGTGTGAGGAACCTGTCTGCAGGTGTGTGAGGTACCTGTCTGCAGGTGTGTGAGGTATCTGTCTGCGGGTGTGTAAGGTATCTGTCTGCGAGGGTGTGAGGTACCTGTCTGCGAGGGTGTGAGGTACCTGTCTGCGGGTGTGTAAGGTATCTGTCTGCGGGTGTGTCAGGTATCTGTCTGCGGGTGTGTGAGGTACCTGTCTGCGAGGGTGTGAGGTACCTGTCTGCGAGGGTGTGAGGGACCTGTCTGCGAGGGTGTGAGGTACCTGTCTGCGAGGGTGTGAGGGACCTGTCTGCGAGGGTGTGAGGTACCTGTCTGCGAGGGTGTGAGGTATCTGTCTGCGGGGGTGTGAGTGACCTGTCTGCGAGGGTGTGAGGTACCTGTCTGCGAGGGTGTGAGGTACCTGTCTGCGAGGGTGTGAGGTACCTGTCTGCGAGGGTGTGAGGTACCTGTCTGCGAGGGTGTGAGGTATCTGTCTGCGGGGGTGTGAGTGACCTGTCTGCGAGGGTGTGAGGTACCTGTCTGCGAGGGTGTGAGGTATCTGTCTGCGAGGGTGTGAGGTACCTGTCTGCGAGGGTGTGAGGTACCTGTCTGCGGGTGTGTGGGGTACCAGTCTGCGGGTGTGTGAGGCACCTGTCTGCGGGTGTGTGAGGTATCTGTCTGCAGGTGTGTGAGGTACCTGTCTGCAGGTGTGTGAGGTACCTGTCTGCAGGTGTGTGAGGTATCTGTCTGCGGTGTGTAAGGTATCTGTCTGCGAGGGTGTGAGGTACCTGTCTGCGGGTGTGTGAGGCACCTGTCTGTGAGAGTGTGAGATAACTGTCTGCGAGGGTATGAGGTACTTGTCTGCGGGTGTGTGAGGTACCTGTCTACGAGGGTGTGAGGCACCTGTCTGCGAGGGTGTGAGGCACCTGTCTGCGGGTGTGTGAGGTACCTGTCTGCAGGTGTGTGAGGTACCTTTCTGCGAGGGAGTGAGGTACCTGTCTGCGGGTGTGTGAGGCACCTGTCTGCGGGTGTGTGAGGTACCTGTCTGCGAGGGAGTGAGGTACCTGTCTGCGAGGGTGTGAGGCACCTGTCTACGGGTGTGTGAGGTACCTGTCTGCGAGGGAGTGAGGTACCTGTTTGCGAGGGTGCGAGGTACCTGTCTGCGAGGGTGTGAGGTACCTGTCTGCGGGTGTGTGAGGTACCTGTCTGCGAGGGAGTGAGGTACCTGTTTGCGAGGGTGCGAGGTACCTGTCTGCGAGGGTGTGAGGTACCTGTCTGTGAGGGTGTGAGGAACCTGTCTGCGTGGGTGTGAGGTAACGGTCTGTGGGTGTGTGAGGCACCTGTCTGCGAGGGAGTGAGGAACCTGTCTGCGAGGGTGTGAGGTAACGGTCTGTGGGTGTGTGAGGTACCTGTCTGCGAGGGTGTGAGGAACCTGACTGCGAGGGTGCGAGGTACCTGTCTGCGAGGGTGTGAGGTACCTGTCTGCGAGGGTGTGAGATACCTGTCTGCGGGGTGTGAGGTACCTGTCTGCGAGGGAGTGAGACACCTGTCTGCGAGGGTGTGAGAAACCTGTCTGCGAGGGTGTGAGGTACCTGTCTGCGAGGGAGTGAGACACCTGTCTGCGGGTGTGTGAGGTACCTGTCTGCGAGGGAGTGAGACACCTGTCTGCGAGGGTGTGAGGTACCTGTCTGCGGGTGTATGAGGCACCTGTCTGCGGGGGGTTGAGGCACCTGTCTGTGGGTGTGTGAGGTACACGTCTGCGAGGGTGTGAGGCACCTGTCTGCGGGGGGGGGGGGGTGAGGCACCTGTCTGCGGGTGTGTGAGGTACCTGTCTGCGAGGGTGTGAGGGACCTGTCTGCGAGGGTGTGAGGTACCTGTCTGCGAGGTTGTGAGGTACCTGTCTGCGAAGGGTGTGAGGTACCTGTCTGCGGCTGTGTGAGGTACATGTCTGCGAGGGTGTGAGGTACCTGTCTGCGAGGGTGTGAGGTACCTGTCTGCGGGTGTGTGAGGTACCTGTCTGTGAGGGAGTGAGGTACTTGTCTGCGGGTGTGTGAGCTACCTGTCAGTGGGTGTGTGAGGCACCTGTCTGCGAGGGAGTGAGGTACCTGTCTGCGGGTGTGTGAGGTACCTGTCTGCGGGTGTGTGAGGTACCTGTTTGCGAGGGTGAGAGGTACCTGTCTGCGGGTGTGTGAGGCACCAGTCTGCGAGGGTGTGAGGGACCTGTCTGCGAGGGTGTGAGGTACCTGTCTGCGAGGGTGTGAGATACCTGTCTGCGGGTGTGTGAGGTACTTGTCTGCGGGTGTGTGAGGTACCTGTTTGCGAGGGTGTGAGGTACCTGTCTGCGAGGGTGTGAGGTACCTGTCTGCGGGTGTGTGAGGTACCTGTTTGCGAGGGTGAGAGGTACCTGTCTGCGGGTGTGTGAGGCACCAGTCTGCGAGGGTGTGAGGGACCTGTCTGCGAGGGTGTGAGGTACCTGTCAGCGAGGGTGTGAGATACCTGTCTGCGGGTGTGTGAGGTACCTGTCTGTGAGAGGGTGAGGTACTTGTCTGCGGGTGTGTGAGGTACCTGTTTGCGAGGGTGTGAGGTACCTGTCTGCGAGGGTGTGAGGTACCTGTCTGCGGGTGTGTGAGGTACCTGTTTGCGAGGGTGTGAGGTACCTGTCTGCGAGGGTGTGAGGTACCTGTCTGCGGGTGTGTGAATTACCTGTCTGTGGGTGTGTGAGGTACCTGTCTGCGAGTGAGTGAGACACCTGTCTGCGGGTGTGTGAGGTACCTGTCTGCGGGGGGTTGAGGGACCTGTCTGCGAGGGTGTGAGGCACCTGTCTGCGGGGGGTTGAGGGACCTGTCTGCGAGGGTGTGAGGTACCTGTCTGCGGGTGTGTGAAGCACCTGTCTGCGGGTGTGTGAGGTAACTGTCTGCAAGGGTGTGAGGTACCTGTCTGCAGGTGTGTGAGGTATCTGTCTGCAGGTGTGTGAGGAACCTGTCTGCAGGTGTGTGAGGTACCTGTCTGCAGGTGTGTGAGGTATCTGTCTGCGGGTGTGTAAGGTATCTGTCTGCGAGGGTGTGAGGTACCTGTCTGCGAGGGTGTGAGGTACCTGTCTGCGGGTGTGTAAGGTATCTGTCTGCGGGTGTGTCAGGTATCTGTCTGCGGGTGTGTGAGGTACCTGTCTGCGAGGGTGTGAGGTACCTGTCTGCGAGGGTGTGAGGGACCTGTCTGCGAGGGTGTGAGGTAACTGTCTGCGAGGGTGTGAGGGACCTGTCTGCGAGGGTGTGAGGTACCTGTCTGCGAGGGTGTGAGGTATCTGTCTGCGGGGGTGTGAGTGACCTGTCTGCGAGGGTGTGAGGTACCTGTCTGCGAGGGTGTGAGGTATCTGTCTGCGAGGGTGTGAGGTACCTGTCTGCGAGGGTGTGAGGTACCTGTCTGCGGGTGTGTGGGGTACCTGTCTGCGGGTGTGTGAGGCACCTGTCTGCGGGTGTGTGAGGTACCTGTCTGCAGGTGTGTGAGGTATCTGTCTGCGGTGTGTAAGGTATCTGTCTGCGAGGGTGTGAGGTACCTGTCTGCGGGTGTGTGAGGCACCTGTCTGCGGGTGTGTGAGGTATCTGTCTGCAGGTGTGTGAGGTACCTGTCTGCAGGTGTGTGAGGTACCTGTCTGCAGGTGTGTGAGGTACCTGTCTGCGGGTGTGTAAGGTATCTGTCTGCGGGTGTGTCAGGTATCTGTCTGCGGGTGTGTGAGGTACCTGTCTGCGAGGGTGAGAGGTACCTGTCTGCGGGTGTGTGAGGCACCAGTCTGCGAGGGTGTGAGGGACCTGTCTGCGAGGGTGTGAGGTACCTGTCTGCGGGTGTGTGAGGCACCAGTCTGCGAAGGTGTGAGGTACCTGTCTGCGAGGGTGTGAGGTATCTGTCTGCGAGGGTGTGAGGTACCTGTCTGTGAGAGTGTGAGATAACTGTCTGCGAGGGTGTGAGGTACTTGTCTGCGGGTGTGTGAGGTACCTGTCTACGAGGGTGTGAGGCACCTGTCTGCGAGGGTGTGAGGCACCTGTCTGCGGGTGTGTGAGGTACCTGTCTGCAGGTGTGTGAGGTACCTGTCTGCGAGGGAGTGAGGTACCTGTCTGCGGGTGTGTGAGGCACCTGTCTGCGGGTGTGTGAGGTACCTGTCTGCGAGGGAGTGAGGTACCTGTCTGCGAGGGTGTGAGGCACCTGTCTGCGGGTGTGTGAGGTACCTGTCTGCGAGGGAGTGAGGTACCTGTTTGCGAGGGTGCGAGGTACCTGTCTGCGAGGGTGTGAGGTACCTGTCTGCGGGTGTGTGAGGTACCTGTCTGCGAGGGAGTGAGGTACCTGTTTGCGAGGGTGCGAGGAACCTGTCTGCGAGGGTGTGAGGTACCTGTCTGTGAGGGTGTGAGGAACCTGTCTGCGTGGGTGTGAGGTAACGGTCTGTGGGTGTGTGAGGCACCTGTCTGCGAGGGAGTGAGGAACCTGTCTGCGAGGGTGTGAGGTAACGGTCTGTGGGTGTGTGAGGTACCTGTCTGCGAGGGTGTGAGGAACCTGACTGCGAGGGTGCGAGGTACCTGTCTGCGAGGGTGTGAGGTACCTGTCTGCGAGGGTGTGAGATACCTGTCTGCGGGTGTGTGAGGTACCTGTCTGCGAGGGAGTGAGACACCTGTCTGCGAGGGTGTGAGAAACCTGTCTGCGAGGGTGTGAGGTACCTGTCTGCGAGGGAGTGAGACACCTGTCTGCGGGTGTGTGAGATACCTGTCTGCGGGTGTATGAGGCACCTGTCTGCGGGGGGTTGAGGCACCTGTCTGTGGGTGTGTGAGGTACACGTCTGCGAGGGTGTGAGGCACCTGTCTGCGGGGGGGGGGGGGGGTGAGGCACCTGTCTGCGGGTGTGTGAGGTACCTGTCTGCGAGGGTGTGAGGGACCTGTCTGCGAGGGTGTGAGGTACCTGTCTGCGAGGTTGTGAGGTACCTGTCTGCGAGGGTGTGAGGTACCTGTCTGCGGCTGTGTGAGGTACCTGTCTGCGAGGGTGTGAGGTACCTGTCTACGAGGGTGTGAGGTACCTGTCTGCGGGTGTGTGAGGTACCTGTCTGTGAGGGAGTGAGGTACTTGTCTGCGGGTGTGTGAGGTACCTGTCAGTGGGTGTGTGAGGCACCTGTCTGCGAGGGAGTGAGGTACCTGTCTGCGGGTGTGTGAGGTACCTGTCTGCGGGTGTGTGAGGTACCTGTCTGTGAGGGAGTGAGGTACCTGTCTGCGGGTGTGTGAGGTACCTGTCAGTGGGTGTATGAGGCACCTGTCTGCGAGGGAGTGAGGTACCTGTCTGCGGGTGTGTGAGGTACCTGTCTGCGGGTGTGTGAGGTACCTGTCTGTGAGGGAGTGAGGTACCTGTCTGCGAGGGTGTGAGGTACCTGTCTGCGAGGGTGTGAGGTACCTGTCTGTGGGTGTGTGAGACACCTGTCTGCGGGTGTGTGAGGTACCTGTCTGCGGGTGTGTGAGGTACCTGTCTGCGAGGGAGTGAGACACCTGTCTGCGAGGGTGTGAGGAACCTGTCTGCGAGGCTGTGAGGTACCTGTCTGCGGGTGTGTGAGGTACCTGTCTGCGGGTGTATGAGGCACCTGTCTGCGGGGGGTTGAGGCACCTGTCTGTGGGTGTGTGACGTACCCGTCTGCGAGGGTGTGAGGCACCTGTCTGCGGGGGGGGGGGGGTGAGGCACCTGTCTGCGGGTGTGTGAGGTACCTGTCTGCGAGGGAGTGAGACACCTGTCTGCGGGTGTGTGAGGTATCTGTCTGCGGGAGTGTGAGGTACCTGTCTGCGAGGGTGTGAGGCACCTGTCTGCGGGTGTGTGAGGTACCTGTCTGTGAGGGAGTGAGGTACCTGTCTGCGAGGGTGTGAGGCACCTGTCTGCGGGTGTGTGAGGTACCTGTCTGTGAGGGAGTGAGGTACCTGTCTGCGGCTGTGTGAGGTACCTGTCTGCGAGGTTGTGAGGTACCTGTCTGCGAGGGTGTGAGGTACCTGTCTGCGGGTGTGTGAGGTACCTGTCTGTGAGGGAGTGAGGTACCTGTCTGCGGGTGTGTGAGGTACCTGTCAGTGGGTGTGTGAGGTACCTGTCTGCGAAGGTGTGAGGAATCTGTATGCGGGGGTGAGAGGTACCTGTCTGCGAGGGTGTGAGGCACCTGTCTGCGAGGGTGTGAGGTACCTGTCTGTGGGTGTGTGAGGTACCTGTCTGCGGGTGTGTGATGTACCGGTCTTCGAGGGAGTGAGGTACCTGTCTGCGGGTGTGTAAGGTACCTGTCTGTGGATGTGTGAGGTACCTGTCTGCGGGTGTGTGAGGTACCTGTCTGCGGCGGTGTGAGGTAACTGTCTGCGACGGTGTGAGGTAACTGTCTGCGACGGTGTGAGGCACCTGTCTGTGAGGGTGTGAGGTACCTATCTGCGGGTGTGTGAGGTACCTGTCTGCGAGGGTGTGAGGAACCTGTCTGCGAGGGTGTGAGGTACCTGTCTGCGGGTGTATGAGGCACCTGTCTGCAGGGGGTTGAGGCACCTGTCTGCGAGGGAGTGAGGTACCTGTCTGCGGGTGTGTGAGGCACCTGTCTGCAGGGGGTTGAGGCATCTGTCTGCGAGGGTGTGAGGAACCTGTCTGCGGGTGTGTGAGGTACCTGTCTGCGAGGGTGTGAGGTACCTATCTGTGAGGGTGTGAGGTACCTGTCTGCGAGGGTGTGAGGAACCTGTCTGCGGGTGTGTGAGGTACCTGTCTGCGAGGGTGTGAGGTACCTGTCTGCGGGTGTATGAGGCACCTGTCTGCGGGGGGTTGAGGCACCTGTCTGTGGGTGTGTGAGGTACACGTCTGCGAGGGTGTGAGGCACCTGTCTGCGGGGGGGGGGGGGGGGTGAGGCACCTGTCTGCGGGTGTGTGAGGTACCTGTCTGCGAGGGTGTGAGGGACCTGTCTGCGAGGGTGTGAGGTACCTGTCTGCGGCTGTGTGAGGTACCTGTCTGCGAGGTTGTGAGGTACCTGTCTGCGAGGGTGTGAGTTACCTGTCTGCGAGGGTGTGAGGTACGTGTCTGCGAGGGTGTGAGGTACCTGTCTGCGAGGTTGTGAGGTACCTGTCTGCGAGGGTGTGAGGTACCTGTCTGCGAGGTTGTGAGGTACCTGTCTGCGAGGTTGTGAGGTACCTGTCTGCGAGGTTGTGAGGTACCTGTCTGCGAGGGTGTGAGGTACCTGTCTGCGGCTGTGTGAGGTACCTGTCTGCGAGGGTGTGAGGTACCTGTCTGCGAGGGTGTGAGGTACCTGTCTGCGGGTGTGTGAGGTACCTGTCTGTGAGGGAGTGAGGTACCTGTCTGCGGGTGTGTGAGGTACCTGTCAGTGGGTGTGTGAGGTACCTGTCTGCGAGGCAGTGAGGTACCTGTCTGCGGGTGTGTGAGGTACCTGTCTGCGAGGGAGTGAGGTACCTGTCTGCGGGTGTGTGAGGTACCTGTCATTGGGTGTATGAGGCACCTGTCTGCGAGGGAGTGAGGTACCTGTCTGCGGGTGTGTGAGGTACCTGTCTGCGGGTGTGTGAGGTACCTGTCTGTGAGGGACTGAGGTACCTGTCTGCGGGTGTGTGAGGTACCTGTCTGCGAGGGTGTGAGGTACCTGTCTGCGGGTGTGTGAGACACCTGTCTGCGGGTGTGTGAGGTACCTGTCTGCGAGGGAGTGAGACACCTGTCTGCGGGTGTGTGAGGTACCTGTCTGCGAGGGAGTGAGACACCTGTCTGCGAGGGTGTGAGGAACCTGTCTGCGAGGCTGTGAGGTACCTGTCTGCGGGTGTGTGAGGTACCTGTCTGCGGGTGTATGAGGCACCTGTCTGCGGGGGGTTGAGGCACCTGTCTGTGGGGGGGGGGGGGGGGGTGAGGTACCCGTCTGCGAGGGTGTGAGGCACCTGTCTGCGGGGGGGGGGGGGGGGGGTGAGGCACCTGTCTGCGAGGGAGTGAGGCACCTGTCTGCGGGAGTGTGAGGTACCTGTCTGCGAGGGTGTGAGGCACCTGTCTGCGGGTGTGTGAGGTACCTGTCTGTGAGGGAGTGAGGTACCTGTCTGCGAGGGTGTGAGGCACCTGTCTGCGGGTGTGTGAGGTACCTCTCTGTGAGGGAGTGAGGTACCTGTCTGCGGCTGTGTGAGGTACCTGTCTGCGAGGTTGTGAGGTACCTGTCTGCGAGGGTGTGAGGTACCTGTCTGCGGGTGTGTGAGGTACCTGTCCGTGAGGGAGTGAGGTACCTGTCTGCGGGTGTGTGAGGTACCTGTCAGTGGGTGTGTGAGGTACCTGTCTGCGAAGGTGTGAGGAATCTGTATGCGGGGGTGAGAGGTACCTGTCTGCGAGGGTGTGAGGCACCTGTCTGCGAGGGTGTGAGGTACCTGTCTGTGGGTGTGTGAGGTACCTGTCTGCGGGTGTGTGATGTACCTGTCTTCGAGGGAGTGAGGTACCTGTCTGCGGGTGTGTGAGGTACCTGTCTGTGGATGTGTGAGGTACCTGTCTGCGGGTGTGTGAGGTACCTGTCTGCGGCGGTGTGAGGTAACTGTCTGCGACGGTGTGAGGCACCTGTCTGTGAGGGTGTGAGGTACCTATCTGCGGGTGTGAGGTACCTGTCTGTGAGGGTGTGAGGTACCTGTCTGCGGGTGTGTGAGGTACCTGTCTGCGAGGGTGTGAGGAACCTGTCTGCGAGGGTGTGAGGTACCTGTCTGCGGGTGTGTGAGGTACCTGTCTGCGAGGGTGTGAGGAAACTGTCTGCGGGTGTGTGAGGTACCTGTCTGCGGGTGTGTGAAGTACCTGTCTGCGAGGGGGTGAGGTACCTGTCTGCGAGGGTGTGAGGAACCTGTCTGCGGTTCTGTGAGGTACCTGTCTGCGAGGGTGTGAGGTACCTGTCTGCGGGTGTGTGAGGTACCTGTCTGCGAGGGTGTGAGGAACCTGTCTGCGGTTGTGTGAGGTACCTGTCTGCGAGGGTGTGAGGTACCTATCTGTGAGGGTGTGAGGTACCTGTCTGCGAGGGTGTGAGGTACTTGTCTGCGGGTGTGTGAAGTACCTGTCTGCGGGTGTGTGAGGTACCTGTCTGCGAGGGTGTGAGGAACCTGTCTGCGGTTGTGTGAGGTACCTGTCTGCGAGGGTGTGAGGTACCTATCTGTGAGGGTGTGAGGTACCTGTCTGCGAGGGTGTGAGGTACTTGTCTGCGGGTGTGTGAAGTACCTGTCTGCGAGGGGGTGAGGTACCTGTCTGCGGGTCTGTGAGGTACCTGTCTGCGAGGGTGTGAGGTACCTGTCTGCGGGTGTGTGAGGTACCTGTCTGCGGGTGTGTGAGGTACCTGTCTGTGAGGGTGTGAGGTACCTGTCTGCGAGGGTGTGAGGAACCTGTCTGCGGGTGTGTGAGGTACCTGTCTGCGAGGGTGTGAGGTACCTATCTGTGAGGTTGTGAGGTACCTGTCTGCGAGGGTGTGAGGTACTTGTCTGCGGGTGTGTGAGGTGCCTGTCTGCGAGGGAGCGAGGTACCTGTCTGTGGGTGTGTGAGGCACCTGCCTGCGGGTGTTTGAGGTACCTGTCTGCGAGGGAGTGAGGTACCTGTCTGCGAGGGTGTGAGGTACCTGTCTGCGAGGGAGTGTGGTACCTGTCTGCGGGTGTTTGAGGTACCTGTCTGCGGGTGTGTGACGTACCTGTCTGCGAGGGAGTGAGGTACCTGTCTGCGAGGGTGTGAGGTACCTGTCTGCGGGTGTGTGAGGTACCTGTCTGCGAGGGGGTGAGGTACCTGTCTGCGAGGGTGTGAGGTACCTGTCTGCGGGTGTGTGAAGTACCTGTCTGCGGGTGTGTGAGGTACCTGTCTGCGTGGGAGTGTGGTACCTGTCTGCGGGTGTTTGAGGTACCTGTCTGCGGGTGTGTGACGTACCTGTCTGCGAGGGAGTGAGGTACCTGTCTGCGAGGGTGTGAGGTACCTGTCTGCGGGTGTGTGAGGTACCTGTCTGCGAGGGAGTGAGGTACCTGTCTGCGGGTGTGTGAGGTACCTGTCTGCGAGGGTGTGAGGTACCTGTCTGCGAGGGTGTGAGGTACCTGTCTGCAGGGGTGAGGTACCTGTCTGCGGGTGTGTAAGGTACCTGTCTGCGGGTGTGTAAGGTACCTGTCTGCGGGTGTGTGAGGTAACTGCCTGCGAGGGAGTGTGGTACCTGTCTGCGGGGGTGAGAGGTACCTGTCTGCGAGGGTGTGAGGCACCTGTCTGCGAGGGTGTGAGGCACCTGTCTGCGGCTGTGTGAGGTACCTGTCTACGAGCGTGTGGGGGACCTGTCTGCGAGCGTGTGAGGTACCTGTCTGCGAGGGTGTGAGGTACCTGTCTGCGAGGGAGTGAGGTACCTGTCTGCGGCTGTGTGAGGTACCTGTCTGCGAGGGTGTCAGGCACCTGTCTGCGAGGGTGTGAGGTACCTCTCTGCGGGTGTGTGAGGTACCTGTCTGCGGATGTGTAAGGTACCTGTCTGCGGGTGTGTGAGGTAACTGTCTGCGACGGTGTGAGGTACCTGTCTGCGACGGTGTGAGGTACCTGTCTGCGAGGGTGTGAGGCACCTGTCTGTGAGGGTGTGAGGTACCTGTCTGTGAGGGTGTGAGGTACCTGTCTGCGAGGGTGTGAGGTACCTGTCTGCGGGTGTGTGAGGTACCTGTCTGCGGGTGTATGAGGCACCTGTCTGCGGGGGGTTGAGGCACCTGTCTGCGGGTGTGTGGGGCACCTGTCTGCGAGTGTGTGAGGAACCTGTCTGCGAGGGTGTGAGGTACCTGTCTGCGGGTGTGTGAGGTACCTGTCTGCGGGTGTATGAGGCACCTGTCTGCGGGGGGTTGAGGCACCTGTCTGCGGGTGTGTGGGGCACCTGTCTGCGGGTGTGTGAGGTACCTGTCTGCGAGGGTGTGAGGGACCTGTCTGCGAGGGTGTGAGGTACCTGTCTGCGGGTGTGTGAGGTACCTGTCTGCGAGGGAGGTACCTGTCTGCGGCTGTGTGAGGTACCAGTCAGCGAGGGTGTGAGGTACCTGTCTGCGAGGGTGTGAGGTACCTGTCTGCGAGGGAGTGAGGTACCTGTCTGCGGGTGTGTGCGGTACCTGTCTGCGGGGGTGAGAGGTACCTGTCTGTGAGGGTGTGAGATACCTGTCTGCGGGGGTGAGAGGTACCTGTCTGTGAGGGTGTGAGATACCTGTCTGCGGGTGTGAGGTACTTGTCTGCGAGGGAGTGAGACACCACTCTGCGGGTGTGTGAGGTACCTGTCTGCGGGTGTATGAGGCACCTGTTTGCGGGGGGTTGAGGCACCTGTCTGTGGGTGTGTGAGGTACCTGTCTGCGAGGGAGTGAGACACCTGTCTGCGAGTGTGTGAGGGACCTGTCTGCGAGGCTGTGAGGTACCTGTCTGCGGGTGTGTGAGGTACCTGTCTGCGAGGGTGTGAGGCACCTGTCTGCGGGTGTGTGAGGTACCTGTCTGCGAGGGAGTGAGACACCTGTCTGCGGGTGTGTGAGGTACCTGTCTGCGAGGGAGTGACACACCTGTCTGCGAGGGTGTGAGGGACCTGTCTGTGAGGCTGTGAGGTACCTGTCTGCGAGGGTGTGAGGTACCTGTCTGCGAGGGAGTGAGGTACCTGTCTGCGGCTGTGTGAGGTACCTGTCTGCGAGGGTGTGAGGTACCTGTCTGCGGGTGTGTGAGGTACCTGTCTGCGGGGGGGCGGGGGGTGGGGGGGGGGGGAGAGGCACCTGTCTGCGAGGCTGTGAGGTACCAGTCTGCGGGTGTGTGAGGTACTTGTCTGCGAGGGAGTGAGGTACCTGTCTGCGGGTGTGTGAGGTACCTGTCAGTGGCTGTGTGAGGTACCTGTCTGCGGGTGTGTGAGGTGCCTGTCTGCGAGTGAGTGAGGTACCTGTCTGCGGGTGTGTGAGGTACCTATCTGCGGGTGTATGAGGCACCTGTTTGCGGGGGGTTGAGGCACCTGTCTGCGGGTGTGTAAGGTACCCGTCTGCGAGGGTGTGAGGTATCTGTCTGCGGGTGTGTGAGGTACCTGTCTGCGGCTGTGTGAGGTACCTGTCTGCGAGGGTGTGAGGTACCTGTCTGCGAGGGTGTGAGGTACCTGTCTGCGAGGGAGTGAGGCACCTGTCTGCGGCTGTGTGAGGTACCTGTCTGCGAGGGTGTGAGGTACCTGTCTGCGAGGCTGTGAGGTACCTGTCTGCGGGTGTGTGAGGTACCTGTCTGCGGGTGTGTGAGGTACCTGTCAGTGGCTGTGTGAGGTACCTGTCTGCGGGGGGGGGGGGGGTGAGGCACCTGTCTGCGAGGGTATGAGGTACCTGTCTGCGGGTGTGTGAGGTACCTGTCTGCGAGGGTGTGAGGTACCTGTCTGTGGGTGTGTGTGGTACCTGTATGCGGGGGTGTGAGGCACCTGTCTGCGAGGGTGTGAGGAACCTGTCTGCAGGGTGTGAGGTACCTGTCTGTGGGTGTGTGTGGTACCTGTCTGCGAGGGTGTGACACACCTGTCTGCGAGGGTGTGACGTACCTGTCTGCGAGGGTGTGAGGTACCTGTCTGTGGGTGTGTGTGGTACCTGTCTGCGGGTGTGTGAGGTACCTGTCTGCGATGGAGTGAGGTACCTGTCTGCGGGAGTGTGAGGCACCTGTCTGCAGGTGTGTGAGGTACACGTCTGCGGGGGTGAGGTACCTGTCTGCGTGGGTTTGAGGCACCTGTCTGCGAGGGTGTGAGGCACCTGTCTGCAGGTGTGTGAGGTACCCGTCTGCGGGGGTGAGGTACCAGTCTGCGAGGGTGTGAGGCACCTGTCTGCGAGGGTGTGAGGTACCTGTCTGCGAGGCTGTGAGGTACCTGTCTGCGGGTGTGTGAGGTACTTGTCTGCGAGGGAGTGAGGTACCTGTCTGCGGGTGTGTGAGGTACCTGTCAGTGGCTGTGTGAGGTACCTGTCTGCGGGGGGGGGGTGGTGAGGCACCTGTCTGCGAGGGTGTGAGGTACCTGTCTGCGGGTGTGTGAGGTACCTGTCTGCGAGGGTGTGAGGTACCTGTCTGTGGGTGTGTGTGGTACCTGTATGCGGGGGTGTGAGGCACCTGTCTGCGAGGGTGTGAGGAACCTGTCTGCAGGGTGTGAGGTACCTGTCTGTGGGTGTGTGTGGTACCTGTCTGCGAGGGTGTGACACACCTGTCTGCGAGGGTGTGACGCACCTGTCTGCGAGGGTGTGAGGTACCTGTCTGTGGGTGTGTGTGGTACCTGTCTGCGGGTGTGTGAGGTACCTGTCTGCGATGGAGTGAGGTACCTGTCTGCGGGAGTGTGAGGTACCTGTCTGCGAGGGAGTGAGGTACCTGTCTGCGGGTGAGTGAGGTACCTGTCTGCGAGGGAGTGAGGTACCTGTCTGCGGGTGAGTGAGGCACCTGTCTGCGGGTGTGTGAGGTACCTGTCTGCGGGTGTGTGAGGTACCTGTCTGCGAGGGAGTGAGACACCTGTCTGCGGGTGTGTGAGGTACCTGTCTGCGAGGGAGTGAGACACCTGTCTGCGAGGGTGTGAGGTACCTGCCTGCGAGGGAGTGAGACACCTGTCTGCGAGGGTGGGAGGTACCTGTCTGCGGGTGTGTGAGGTACCTGTCTGCGAGGGTGTGAGGTACCTGTCTGTGAGGGTGTGAGGTACCTGTCTGCGAGCGTGTGAGGTACCTGTCTGCGGGTGTGTGATGTACCTGTCTGCGGGTGTATGAGGCACCTGTCTGCGGGGGGTTGAGGCACCTGTCTGTGGGTGTGTGAGGTACCCGTCTGCGAGGGTGTGAGGCACCTGTCTGCGGGGGCAGGGGGGGGTGAGGCACCTGTCTGCGGGTGTGTGAGGTACCTGTCTGCGAGGGAGTGAGACACCTGTCTGCGGGTGTGTGAGGTATCTGTCTGCGGGAGTGTGAGGTACCTGTCTGCGAGGGTGTGAGGCACCTGTCTGCGAGTGTGTGAGGCACCTGTCTGCGGGTGTGTGAGGTACCTGTCTGTGAGGGAGTGAGGTACCTGTCTGCGAGGGTGTGAGGCACCTGTCTGCGGGTGTGTGAGGTACCTGTCTGTGAGGGAGTGAGGTACCTGTCTGCGGCTGTGTGAGGTGCCTGTCTGCGAGGTTGTGAGGTACCTGTCTGCGAGGGTGTGAGGTACCTGTCTGCGAGTGTGTGAGGTACCTGTCTGCGGATGTGTGAGGTACCTGTCTGTGAGGGAGTGAGGTACCTGTCTGCGGCTGTGTGAGGTGCCTGTCTGCGAGGTTGTGAGGTACCTGTCTGCGAAGGTGTGAGGAATCTGTATGCGGGGGTGAGAGGTACCTATCTGTGGATGTGTGAGGTACCTGTCTGCGGGTGTGTGAGGTAACTGTCTGCGACGGTGTGAGGTAACTGTCTGCGACGGTGTGAGGCACCTGTCTGTGAGGGTGTGAGGTACCTATCAATGGGTGTGAGGTACCTGTCTGCGAGGGTGTGAGGTACCTGTCTGTGAGGGTGTGAGGTACCTGTCTGCGAGGGTGTGAGGTACTTGTCTGCGGGTGTGTGAAGTACCTGTCTGCGAGGGGGTGAGGTACCTGTCTGCGAGGGTGTGAGGAACCTGTCTGCGGGTGTGTGAGGTACCTGTCTGCGAGGGTGTGAGGTACCTGTCTGCGGGTGTGTGAGGTACTTGTCTGCGGGTGTGTGAAGTACCTGTCTGCGAGGGGGTGAGGTACCTGTCTGCGAGGGTGTGAGGAACCTGTCTGCGGGTGTGTGAGGTACCTGTCTGCGAGGGTGTGAGGTACCTATCTGTGAGGGTGTGAGGTACCTGTCTGCGAGGGTGTGAGGTACTTGTCTGCGGGTGTGTGAGGTACCTGTCTGCGGGGGGTGAGGAACCTCTCTGCGAGGGTGTGAGGCACCTGTCTGCGAGGGTGTGATGCACCTGTCTGCAGGTGTGTGAGGCACCCGTCTGCGGGGGTGAGGTACCTGTCTGCGAGGGTGTGAGGCACCTGTCTGCGAGGGTGTGAGGCACCTGTCTGCTGGTGTGTGAGGTACATGCCTGCGAGGATGTGAGGCACCTGTCTGCGGGTGTGAGGTACCTGTCTGCGGTGGTGAGGTACCTGTCTGCGGGGGGTGAGGTACCTGTCTGCGGGTGTGTGAGGCACCTGTCTGCGGGTGTGTGAGGTACCTGTCTGCGAGGGTGTGAGGTATCTGTCTGCGGGTGTGTGAGGTACCTGTCTGCGAGGGTGTGAGGTACCTGTCTGCGGGTGTGTGAGGTACCTGTCTGCGGGTGTGTGAGGTACCTGTCTGCGGCTGTGTGAGGTATCTGTCTGCGGGTGTGTGAGGTACCTGTCTGCGAGGGTGTGAGGTACCTGTCTGCGAGGGTGTGAGGTACCTGTCTGCGGGTGTGTGAGGTACCTGTCTGCGGCTGTGTGAGGTATCTGTCTGCGGGTGTGTGAGGTACCTGTCTGCGAGGGTGTGAGGTACCTGTCTGCGAGGGTGTGAGGTACCTGTCTGCGGGTCTGTGAGGTACCTGTCTGCGGCTGTGTGAGGTATCTGTCTGCGGGTGTGTGAGGTACCTGTCTGCGAGGGTGTGAGGTACCTGTCTGCGAGGGTGTGAGGTACCTGTCAGCGAGGGTGTGAGGTATCTGTCTGCGGGGGGTGAGGAACCTCTCTGCGGGGGGTGAGGTACCTGTCTGCGGGTGTGTGAGGCACCTGTCTGCGGGTGTGTGAGGTACCTGTCAGCGAGGGTGTGAGGTATCTGTCTGCGGGTGTGTGAGGTACCTGTCTGCGAGGGTGTGAGGTATCTGTCTGCGGGGGGTGAGGCACCTGTCTGCGAGGGTGTGAGGTACTTGTCTGCGGGTGTGTGAGGTACCTGTCAGCGAGGGTGTGAGGTATCTGTCTGCGGGGGGTGAGGCACCTCTCTGCGGGGGGTGAGGTACCTGTCTGCGAGGGTGTGAGGTACCTGTCTGCGGGGGTGAGGTACCTGTCTGCGAGGGTGTGAGGCACCTGTCCGCGTGGGTTTGAGGCACCTGTCTGCGAGGGTGTGAGGCACCTGTCTGCGAGGGTGTGAGGCACCTGTCTGCTGGTGAGTGAGGTACCTGTCTGCGAGGGTGTGAGGTACCTGTCTGCGGGGGTGAGGTACCTGTCTGAGAGGGTGTGAGGCACCTGTCTGCGGGTGTGTGAGGTACCTGTCTGCGGGTGTGTGAGGTACCTGTCTGCGTGGGTTTGAGGCACCTGTCTGCGAGGGTGTGAGGCACCTGTCTGCAAGTGTGTGAGGTACCTGTCTGCGGGGGTGAGGTACCTGTCTGCGAGGATGTGAGGCACCTGTCTGCGGGTGTGAGGTATCTGTCTACGGGGGTGAGGTACCTGTCTGCAGGGGGTGAGGTACCTGTCTGCGGGTGTGTGAGGCACCTGTCTGCGGGGTTGGTTAGCGGGGGGGGGGGGGGGGGGGTGAGGTACCTGTCTGCGGGTGTGTGAGGTACCTGTCTGTGGGGGGTGAGGTACCTGTCTGCGGGTGTGTGAGGTACCTGTCTTTGGGTGTGTGATGTACCTGTCTGCGGGTGTGTGAGATACCTGTCTGCGGGTGTGTGTGGTAACTGGCTGCGGGTGTGTGAGGTACCTGTCTGCGGGTGTGTGATGTAACTGGCTGCGGGTGTGTGAGGTACCTGTCTGCGGGTGTGTGATGTAACTGGCTGCGGGTGTCTGAGGCACCTGTTTGCGAGGGTGTGAGGCACCTGTTTGCGAGGGCGTGAGGCACCTGTCTGCGAGGGTCTGAGGCACCTGTTTGCGAGGGTGTGAGGCACCTGTCTGCGAGGGTGTGAGGCACCTGTCTGCGGGGGGTGAGGTACCTGTCTGAGGGTGTGTGAGGCACCTGTCTGCGAGGGTGTGAGGTACCTGTCTGCAGGTGCGTGAGGCACATGTCTGCGGGTGTGTGAGGCACCTGTCTGCGGGTGTGTGATGTACCTGTCTGCGGGGGGGGGGGGGTGAGGTACCTGTCTGCGCGGGGGGTGAGGTACCTGTCTGCGCGTGTGTGAGGCACCTGTCTGCGAGGGTGTGAGGTACCTGTCTGCAGGTGCGTGAGGCACCTGTCTGTGAGTGTGTGAGATACCTGGCTGCGAGGGAGTGAGTTACCTGCCTGCGAGGGTGTGTGGTACCTGTCTGCGATGGAGTGAGGTACCTGTCTGCGGATGTGTGAGGTACCTGTCTGCGAGGGAGTGAGGTACCTGTCTGCGGGTGAGTGAGGCACCTGTCTGATGGTGTGTGAGGTACCTGTCTGCGGGTGTGTGAGTTTTCTGTCTGCGAGGGAGTGAGGTACCTGTCTGCGGGTGTGTGAGGTACCTGTCTGCGAGTGTGTGAGGCACCTATCTGCAAAGGTGTGAGGCTTGTGTCTGCGAGGGTGTGAGGTACCTGTCTGCGAGGGTGTGAGGTACCTGTCTGCGAGGGTGTGAGGTACTTGTCTGCGAGGGTGTGAGGTACGTTTCTGCAAGGGTGAGAGGTACCTGTCTGCGAGGGTGTGAGGTACCTGTCTGCGGGTGTGTGAGGCACCTGTCTGCGAGGGTGTGAGGTACCTGTCTGTGGGTGTGAGAGGTACCTGTCTGCGAGGGTGTGAGGTACCTGTCTGCGGGTGTGTGAGGTACCTGTCTGCGGGGGGGGGGTGAGGTACCTGTCTGCGGGGGGGGTGAGGTACCTGTCTGCGAGGGTGTGAGGCACCTGTCTGCGAGGGTGTGAGGTACCTGTCTGCGGGGGGTGAGGTACCTTTCTGTCGGTGTGTGAGGAACCTGTCTGCGGGGGGGTGAGGTACCTTTCTGTCGGTGTTTGAGGTACCTGTCTGCGGGGGGGGGTACCTGTCTGCGGGTGTGTGAGGTACCTGTCTGCAGGTGTGTGAGGTACCTGTCCACGGGTGTGTGAGATACCTGTCTGCGGGTGTGTGAGGTACCTGTCTGCGGGTGTGTGAGGCACCTGTCTGCGGGTGTGTGAGGTACTGTCTGCGGGTGTGTGAGGTACCTGTCTGCGGGGATGAGGTACCTGTCTGCGGGTGTGTGAGGTACCTGTCTGCAGGTGTGTGAGGTACCTGTCTGCAGGTGTGTGAGGTACCTGTCTGCGAGGGTGTGAGGTACCTGTCTGCGGGGATGAGGTACCTGTCTGCGGGTGTGTGAGGTACCTGTCTGCAGGTGTGTGAGGTACCTGTCTGCGAGGGTGTGAGTCACCTGTCTGCGGGTGTGTGAGGTACCTGTCTGTGGGGGTGAGGTACCTGTCTGCGAGGGTGTGTGGCACCTCCCTGCGCGGGTTTGAGGCACCTGTCTGCGGGTGTGTGAGGTACCTGTCTGTGAGGG
Source organism: Scyliorhinus torazame (assembly GCF_047496885.1). NCBI lineage: Eukaryota > Metazoa > Chordata > Chondrichthyes > Carcharhiniformes > Scyliorhinidae > Scyliorhinus > Scyliorhinus torazame. The sequence continues at coordinate 28,418,464 of NC_092733.1, read as the reverse complement.
TGTGAAGTACCTGTCTGCGGGTGTGTGAGGTACCTGTCTGCGGAGGTGAGGTACCTGTCTGCGTGGGTGTGAGGCACCTGTCTGCGAGGGTGTGAGGCACCTATCTGCGAGGGTGTGAGGCACCTGTCTGCAGGTGTGTGAAGTACCTGTCTGCGGGGGTGTGGTACCTGTCTGCGGGTATGTGAGGTACCTGTCTGCAGGTGTGTGAGGCACCTGTCTGCGAGGGTGTGATTTACCTGTCTGCAGGTGCTGAGGCACATGTCTGCGGGTGTGTGATGTACCTGTCTGCGGGGGGCGGTGAGGCACCTGTCTGCGGGGGGGGTGAGGTACGTGTCTGCGCGTGTGTGAGGCACCTGTCTGCGAGGGTGTGAGGTACCTGTCTGCAGGTGCGTGAGGTACCTGTCTGCGGGTGTGTGAGGTACCTGTCTGCGGGGGGGGGGGTGAGGTACCTGTCTGCGGGTGTGTGATGCACCTGTCTGCGGGTGTGTGAGGTACCTGTCTGCGGGGGGGGGGGGGGTGAGGTACCTGTCTGCGGGTGTGTGAGGAACCTGTCTGCGGGGGGTGAGGCACCTGCCTGCGAGGGTGTGAGGTACCTGTCTGCGGGGGTGTGAGGTACCTGTCTGCGGGTTTGTGAGGTGCCTGTCTGCGGGTGTGTGAGGTACCTGTCTGCGGGTGTGTGAGGTACCTGTCTGCGGGGAGTGAGGTACCTGTCTGCGAGGGGTGTGAGGTACCTGTCTGCGGGTTTGTGAGGTGCCTGTCTGCGGGTGTGTGAGGTACCTGTCTGCGGGTGTGTGAGGTACCTGTCTGCGGGTTTGTGAGGTGCCTGTCTGCGAGGGTGTGAGGTACCTGTCTGCGAGGGTGTGAGGTACCTGTCTGCGGGGGGGGGGGGTGAGGCACCTGTCTGCGGGTGTGTGAGGTGCCTGTCTGCGAGGGTGTGAGGTACCTGTCTGCGAGGGTGTGAGGTACCTGTCTGTGGGTGTGTGAGGTGCCTGTCTGCGAGGGTGTGAGGTACCTGTCTGCGAGGGTGTGAGGTACCTGTCTGCGAGGGTGTGAGGTACCTGTCTGCGAGGGAGTGAGGTACCTGTCTGCGGGTGTGTGAGGTACCTGTCTGCGGGTGTGTGAGGTACCTGTCTGCGGGTGTGTGAGGCACCTGTCTGCGGGTGTGTGAGGTACCTGTCTGCGAGGGTGTGTGGTACCTGTCTGCGAGGGTGTGAGGTACCTGTCTGCGGGGGGCGGGGGGGGGGGGGGGGTGAGGCAACTGTCTGCGGGTGTGTGAGGTACCTGTCTGCGGGGGGGGGGGGGGGGGGGGGGGGTGTGAGGCACCTGTCTGCGAGGGTGTGAGGGAGCTGTCTGCGAGGGTGTGAGGTACCTGTCTGCGAGGGAGTGAGGTACCTGTCTGCGGGTGTGTGAGGCACCTGTCTGCGAGGGTGTGAGGTACCTGTCTGCGGGTTTGTGAGGTCCCTGTCTGCAGGTGTGTGCGGTACCTGTCTGCGAGGGTGTGAGGTATCTGTCTGCGGGGGGGGGGGGGGGGGGGGGGTGAGGCACCTGTCTGCGGATGTGTGAGGTACCTGTCTGTTGGTATTTGGGATACCCGCCTGTGGGTGTTCGAGACCACCTGCTGAAACATTTGGGAATGTATGCGAGTGACCACTTGTCAGCCCTGAGTCAGTGAGTGTCCCTTTCACCTCTTAGCCAGCAGGTTGAGGGTTCAAGTCTCACTCGAGGCTGGAGGGTGAAGTCGAGCCTCGCCGTCCCACCTAGTACAGTGCTGAGGGAGTGCAGCACTGCCTTCGAATGAAACCCAGTGCCCCTCTGCCACCTGAAAGATCCCATGTGAAAGACGCCCCCAGCGTCCTGGCCAATATTGGCCTCTCAGTCAAACTGGCACAAAAAGAAAAAAACCCAGGTAATCTGGCTGTTGTCTTGCTGCGCAGGGCCTATGGGATCTTGCTGTGCACCAATGAGCTGTGTTTCTTCCATTACAGCGGGCGGCGGCTCATTTGAAAATACCGTATTGGTCGCTGCGGCCTTTGGGGTCGGTGGGGGGCGGTTGGGGGGGAAACGCCTTGAGAACACGACAGGCGTGAAGCAAATGCAAGTCCCGGTTTCCTGTCGATTAATGCAAGTAAAATGGCGCCTAAGCGACGAGGAGAATGAGGCCAGGATCCGGGGGGAGGTTGGGAGGACGAGTCACACAGCCCACGATACAACTGGAAGGGGCAGCGGAGAGGATGTGCAGGAATGTGGCGTCGAGGAGTCTCCTCTGGCAGGCATGATTCCCATCACATCTCATTGCCGGTGACAGAGGGGTCAGGCCCAAAGTGCTCCCGAGTATATTGGTGTAATTAGCAGCCTCAGCTTTCATTATGTTGGATTTAATGGGGATCAGATGACAGCCTGCAATGGGATGGCACTCGAAAGAGATGATGGATAGAGTACAGCTCCGTCTCGCTGAGAAACAATGAATCATTGGCAAAGGTTCGCGGCTGATGGGCGTGTTCGCCACGGAGCTGAGCTCCCGACAGGTCGTGTCACGCGTTCCCACGCACGGCAATGAGGTAACCGAGGAGATCGCCTGTCCCCAGGGCGTTTTTATACTAAACTCACTCCAGGGACGTGGGCGACGTGGGCTAGGTCGGCATTCATTGCCCATCCCTCATTGCCCCCCGAGAGACGGTGCCTGGATTGAAGGATATGCCTGGATCAGGACGCTGGGGAGACCATTCAGCCCATCAAATCTGGTCCAGCAAAGCAGTTAGCCCCGCTTCCCCTCCTCCTGTCCCGTGGCCCTGCCATTTTTCTTTCCCTCCTTCATAACTTATCGAATTCATTTTTTTGAGGCGAGTCCCTGAATCGGGATTGGTCAGCCGATCAGGCAGTAATGTCCCAAACCCCAGCGCCCAGACTCGAGCACAAACATCAAGGCTGATGATGTTCCAGCGCAGCGACATTGTTGTATCGTAGAATGCCGGCGGTGCACAATTGGGCCATTCAGCCCATCGAGTCTGCACCGCCCCTCCGAAGGAGCACCCGATCTAGGCTCACGACCCCCGGTCCTATCCCCGTAACTGTTTAGCACAGGGCTAAATCGCTGGCTTTGAAAGCAGACCAAGGCAAGCCAGCAGCACGGTTCAATTCCCGTACCAGCCTCCCCGAACAGGCGCCGGAATGTGGCGACTAGGGGCATTTCACAGTAACTTCATTGAAGCCTACTTGTGACAATCAGCGATTTTCATTTTCATTTTCATAACCCCAGCCAACCTTCTTGGGCACTGAGGGACAATTTTAGCACGGCCAGTCAATCTAACTTACGCACCTTTGGACTGCGGGAGGAATCCGGAGCACCCGGAGGAAACCCATGCCGACACGGGGAGAACGTGCAAAGTCCACGCAGGCAGTTGCCCAAGCCGGGAATCGAACCTGGGGCCTTGGCGCTGTGAGGCAGCAGTGCTAACCACTGTGACACTCATAAATCTTAAAGATGAGACGTTAAATTGAGACTCCCTCTGCCCTCTGGCGCAGACAAGGAAGATCCCATTGCTCCGGTTTGAAGAAGCTATTTTGGCCTTGAAGGGTATGCAGCAGAGATTTACAAAAATTGCACCTGGAGGTAAATTACAAGGCGAGATTACACAAATCAGGCCTGTTTTTTCCATAATTTAAAAGGGATGATCTGATCGAAGTATCATAGAACCATAGAGTGTACACCATTCGGCCCATCGAGTCTGCACCGGCCCTTAGAAAGAGCACCCTACTTAAGCCCACGCCTCCACCCTATCCCTGAAACCTAGTCACCCCACCTAACCTATTGGTCACTAAGGGGCAGATTAGCATGGCCAATCCACCTAACGGGCACATCTTTGGGCTGTGGGAGGAAAACGGAGCACCGGAGGCCAGAATTGAACCCGGGCCTCCGCCGCTGTGAGGCAGCAGTGCTAACCACAGTGCCGTCCATGAAGACTTCACAATATTAACAGGGAAAGAGGGAAAGACAGGGTAGATAAAGAGGAACTAATTCCACTGGTTGGAGATTAGGGGGCACAGTCTAAAAATTAGGGTCAGGGCGTTCAGGAGAGATGTTCGGAAGAACATCTTCACTCAAAGGGTGGCAGAGGTTTGGAACTCTCGCCCACAAACAGCACGGCAGCACAGTGGCTAGCATAGTTGCTTCACAGCTCCAGGGTCCAGGTTCGATTCCCCACTGGGTCACTGTCTGTGCGGAGTCTGCACGTCCTCCCCGTGTGCGCGTGGGTTTCCTCCGGGTGCTCCGGTTTCCTCCCACAGTCCAAAGATGTGCAGGTTAGGTGGATTGGCCATGATAAATTGCCAACAAAAAAAACGTTAGGTGGGGTTACTGGGTTACGGGGATAGGGTGGTTCCAACGGCAATTGTATCTTTGTTCAAACAAGGAGACCAAAACTGCGCACACTACTCTCGATGTGCCGGGACGCCTGGACGCGATTCTCCGCATGGGGCCGGCGTGGTCGATGCGGTGCCGAGCGCCCCCCCCCCCCCCGGAGGGGCACCCCCCGGAACCAGATCACCCCGCGCCCTCCCCCAGGACCCCGGAGCCCGCCCGCGCCGCCTTGTCCCGCCGTTCAAAAGGAGGTTTAATCCACGCCGGCGGGAGAGGGCTGACAGCGGCCGAACTTTGGCCCATTGCGGGCCGGAGAATCGCCGGGGGGGGCCGCCGTCTGGCGCGGCGCGATTCCCGCCCCCGCCGAATCTCTGGTGGCGGAGAATTCGGGACACGGCGGGGGCGGGATTCACACCAGCCCCCGGCGATTCTCCGACCCGGTGGGGGGGTCGGAGAATCGCACCCCTGCTCTGAGCCGGCGGGACCTCACTGTTGAAGGGTCGGGTGGCGGCCTTTGGGGGGGGGAGGGCTCTGACCCTGGGGGGGGGTGGGGGGGCTCTGACCCTGGGGGGGGGGGGCACCGATGTGGCCTGGCCCGCGATCGGGACCGACCGATCGGCAGGCCGGCCTCTCTGTCATCCGGCCTCCTTTCTTCCGCGCTGATGCCTGTACTCCTGCGCCATGTAGGGGCCAGAATTGCTGATCCTGGGGTCGTGTTGACGCCGTCGGGAAATGCGACGGCGTTTCCGACGGCGTCAACACTTAGCCTCAGGATCAGAGAATCCTGCCCGTGGTCTCACTAAGGCCCTGGACACCTGCAATACAACTTCCTTATTATATTTCCCATTGCCCTTGCAATCATGGTCAGAATTTTGCAGATGGAGCAGTCACACCTCCTGCCGTCTGAAGAGTGGGTGGGGAACTCAGTCCCTTCGCCATTTTATTGTGCAGGTTACAACAGCGGGGAAAGGAACAAGATGAGAGGCTGCATGAGAAAGAACGAGAGAAAGAACAAGTCACATGATGGGAGAGAGAGAGTGTGAGAGAGAGAGAGAGAGAGAGTGAAAGAGTGAGAGGATGGAAAATCAGAGGGGAAAGGAGCAAGATTAATAATTACAGACACACCGGGGTGAGAAAGAATGAGCGATGGCGAGAGAAATGGGGGAGTCACATGAGGGAAAGAGAGGGCGAGAAGGCTGGGTGGCGGGTGGAAGAATGGGCCAGCACTCGGTGACATCAGCACGTTAATGTGACGGTCTGTCAGGGGTTGTGGTTTCAGTCAGTCAGGATTGGGTGGCTCTCAGGCCCTGCCTCAGTAAAGGAATCCGTGCCTGAGCACGATTTGCAGCTTCGCTCCCCACACATTCCTTCTCCAGCTCCGATTAACTTCTCCAAATGGCTGATTAGCCCAGGTTTAATACCTTCCCCAGCACAAATTACATTCGGTAATTACCTCAGGATTTTGAAACTAAATTCACAACACCTGTAGCGGGCTCTGTCTAGGAGCTAATTAAGCGAGTGGAGCGGCAGAAAATTTTCACCAGCGTCACGGACACGGTAACATCTAGCTGACAGGAATGTTAAGGATCTATTATCGTCCTTACAGAGGGAACACTGATCTTCGCAGCTCTTCCTCGAGAGCCATGGGGCAAAGAGCTTGTCCCAGGATTGGAGATGACAGGGATCGTGTCACTGAGCATTGTTACACAGGGCAGTGTACACGACACACACACACACAGACTCACACACACTCGTGCGCACACACACACACACATATACACATATACACATGCACACACACACACAACACTCACACTCACTTGCACACACACACACTCGCACACACACACACTCACACACACATATACACATATACAAACGTACACACACACACAACACTCACATTCACACACACACACACATATACACATGCACACACGTACACTCACACACATCAAACACACACACCCACACACATGCACATAACACACACACGCACGTACACCACACACACAGACACACACACACGTACACTCACACACATACACACACACTCGCACACACACACATATACACATATACACACGTACACACACACGGGGGGGGTCAGTGCTGACTCGACAGGCCGAATGGCCTCCTTCAGCACTGAATAGATTCTATGAAAGAAATGGCAATCGCCCAAGAAGCCAGAGTTGAAGGCGTGCAAGGTTTTTTGGAGGGTTGTAAGGGATGATAGACGTACGGTTGAATGAGGCCCAAGGAGGGTTTGAAGAAAAGGCTGAGAGGGAAATAAGGAACCGGGAATCAATCGAGACCAGCATGGTCAGAGAGAGGGGCAAGTGGGACCTTAGGATGAGCCAGAGCTTGGAAGAGTTTGCAGAATGGGAGGTTGACCTGGGGAGCATTGGGATGCTGGAGGTAACAGAGATGGAAGAGCTGAGGGCAAGGGAGCGCAGGCGATAAAAAAGAATAAATAACAAAGAAAGGTACAGCACAGGAACAGGCCCTTCGGCCCTCCAAGCCCGTGACGACCATGCTGCCCGACTAAACTAAAATCTTCTACACTTCCTGGGTCCGTATCCCTCTATTCCCATCCTATTCATGTATTTGTCAAGATGCCCCTTAAACGTCACTATCGTCCCTGCTTCCACCACCTACTCCGGCAGCGAGTTCCAGGCACCCACGACCCTCTGTGTCAAAAACTTCCCTTTGCACATCTACTCTAAACCTTGCCCCTCGCACCTTAAACCTGTGCCCCCTAGTAATTGACCCCTCTACCCCGGGGAAAAGCTTCTGATTATCCTCTCTGTCCATGCCACTCATACTTTTGTAGACCTCTATCAGGTCGCCCCTCAACCTCCGTCGTTCCAGTGAGAACTGACCGAGTCTGTTCAACCGCTCCTCATAGCTAATGCCCTCCATACCAGGCAACACCTGGTAAATCTCTTCTGCACCCTCTCCAAAGCCTCCACATCCTTCTGGTAGTGTAGCGACCAGAATTGAACACTCTACTCCAAGTGTGGCCTAACTAATGTTCTATACAGCTGCAACATGACTTGCCAATTTTAAAACTCAATTCCTCGGCCGATGAAGGCAAGCATGCCGTATGCCTTCTTGACTACCTTCTCCACCTGTGTTGCCACTTTCAGTGACCTGTGGACCTGTACACGCAGATCCCTCTGCCTGTCAATACTCTTAGGGCTCTACCATTCACTGTATATTCCCTACCTGCATTAGACCTTCCAAAATGCATTACCTCACATTTGTCCGGATTGAACTCCATCTGCCATCTCTCCGCCCAAGTCTCCAAACGATCTAAATCCTGCTGTATCCTCTGACGGTCGTCATCGCTATCCGCAATTCCACCAACCTTTGTGTTGTTACACAGAATGCAGTAGTTGGTTTTGTGATGGAGAAGAGAGAGGGGGGGGTGTCAGAGTTTTAGCTTGGCATTGCCAGAGTTACAAAGAATTTGGAGGTGGCGGGTGGGAGTTTGCAACAGGGCCTGAAGAGAATGGCCCAGATCCTGCAGCCAAAATGAAGGCGAGTTTCCCCATTGCTAAACGGCCGGTAAAAAAGCGAAATTGTCTAGCAACTTGCAGTGAGGAAAAGATAGCCCGTGAATTGCAAATCAGCACAAGTTACAGGACTATAGGCACAGCTCAGCCAATTAGTTGATTAATACCTGGAAAGGGTGGGTTGTCTGATGAGGAAAGGTTGTACAGGCTCGGCCTGTACCCGCTGGAGTTCAGACGGGTACGAGGCGACTTGGCTGAAACATATAAGATCCTGAGGGGTATTGACAGGGTGGATGTGGAGAGGATGTTTCCCCTTGTGGGAGAATCTAGAACGAGGAGGTCATTGTTTATAAATAAGAGGTCACCCATTCAGGACAGAGGTGAGGAGAACATTTTCTCTCGCAGGGTTGGGAGACTTTGGAACTCGTTTCCTCCAAGGTGACGGAGGCAGATTCACTGAATGTCTTCAAGGCAGAAGTGGATAGATTCGTGACAAGCCAAGGGGGTGAAAGGTTATCGGGGGAAGGAGGAACGTGAAGCTGAGGTAAAAATGAGATCAGGACGGGGGCCTGCTCTTAATTCGTATGCTTGCATGTCCATGTGAAAATGGCAGCTTGCTGTGAGCTTCACGCATTTGCTCCATTTGTGTAATAATCACCTATTGACCTCACAGTGGAAAATTATGGCTGGCACATCGTGGCGCACATACCTCTTTAATGAGGCGAGGATATTGCTGAAATGTTAATCAGCCTCTCCAGCCCAGAAAGGGAACAATTTAATCTTTGGGCTCTCATTCCTACAGGTAATAAATTGTTGTTGGAGATGTTTTGGAAAAAAAAATTTCTCTCAAACCTTTCCTTGCTTCCTTCCCTCTTTCTTTATCCAATCTTTCTCTCCTTACTTTTATTTCTCATCCAGTACCTAATTGAATCTAAATCACCCTATTTTTTGTTCTCCATTGTTCTTCAATTTCTTCCACATTCCTCAACAGTCAAGCAGGTAGAGTCTTGGTCCTGTTTTTTTTTACTGAGTTCCCAGATGCTCTGCTGGGAATCAGTGGATCTTTTACAATCACTGATTCCAAGGTTTGCAAGGATCACACCTCTGAAGTTCCCATACCATTAGTAAATGTGCTCATGTGTATCTTTTTGTCAAAGGCATCTTTGGGAAAACAAACATTTGTTATAATGCGGAGCCTGGTAGAAGGTACATGACCCAACGCACTCAGTAGCAAGGCCAGAGTAAATCCGGATAATCGATTTCATTCAGCTTCACTGAATGGTAACTTTGTCATTCATCCTGTAAATTCCCACCTACTTCTCCGCCCCCGGGAAACCTGTGTGCCACATTAATTCATCACAAGAAGTTGAACAAGAAGCATTTTTTGAATAGGGGTTGGATTACTAAAACACTAGTTCTGAGGCAATTTGTACTGCAAAGCACGGATTAATTAAATCTGTCTGCATAAAGCATCTCCGCCCTCCTTCACAATGTGATCCCTCAATTTATGTACATCTGTACTTGTTAATGGTGCGTGTGTCTGTGAGCGTGTGTATGTTTCCGTGTCTGTGAGAGTATGGGCATGTGAGTGTGTTTATAGGTGTGAGAGTGTGTTGGTGAGAATGTGTTTGTCAGCGTGTGTATGAGAGCGAGTGCGGTAAGACTTAGTGTGTTTGTGTGGGTGGGTGTAAGAGTGAGTGTGTGTAAGAGTGAGTGCGGATGTGTGTGTAACAGTGGGTGTGTCTGTGTTTGCAAGAGTGAGTGAGCGAGAATGAGTGAATTGAACAATATCTGTGTGAATGCTTGTGTGCATGCACATTTGTCTATGCATGGATGTGTATGAGTATTAGTGCAAGTATGCATGAGTGTATGCATGGGAGCATGGATATATGAGAATGCATTTTTGAGAGTGAATGTGTGTATGTTTTGATGCGACCATCAATTCACTCGAAGACACGCGGAGAAGTAAACCGTGGTTTTAATCAGCTTAGAACTGAGCCTGCCTGTGACCGGTACAACACTGAAGGCGGCCCCGCAGGTCAGCAGCTCTTATACTTCCTGTAAAGGGGGTGGAGCCATGGGCGGAGCCCGTACATGCCCCAACATATCCCCTGTGGGTGAAGCCACACAATGGCCCATAGGTAGAGCCCATAGGGTTAATAACATAACACAGTGCACTGGTGAATTATCAGTAATTATACATTCACCACATGTTTGCAAATGTGTGTGTGTGCTTGTGTCTATGCTTGTAAGAGATTGTGTGTAAAAGAGTGATTGGGCGAGAATGAGTCAATGAGGGTGAGCTACCAATGTCTGTGCAAATGCCTGTGTACATGCACGCATAGCTATGCATGTGTACTCGAATCGTCTCACCATGAAGGCCAACATACCATTAGCCTTCTTTATCGCCTGCTGCACCTGCATGCTTACCTTCAGTGACTGGTGTACAAGGACACCCAGGTCTCAATACACATTCCTCTCCCTCAAACTACAGCCATTCAAATAATAATCTGCCTTCCTATTTTTACTACCGAAGTGGATAACCTCACATTTATCCACATTATACTGTGTCTGCCATGCATTTGCCCTCTCGCTCAGCTTGTCCAAATCAAACTGAAGGACCTCTGCATCCTCCTCACAGCTCATAGTTTAGAAGAGTGAGAAGAGATCTCCTCGAATCCCTACAGTGCAGGAGGACATTTGGCCCAATGGGTCTGCACCAGCCCTTGGATTGATTATCCTACTTAAGCCCTCGCCTCCACCCTACGCCCATAACCTAATAACCCCACCTAACCTTTTGGACACTAAGGAGCAATTTAGCATGGCCAATCCACGTAGCCTGCAAATCCGGAGCACCCGGAGGAAACCCACGCAGAGACGGGAAGAAAATGCAGACTCCACACAGGCAGTCACCCGAGGCTGGAATAGAACCCGGGTCACTGGAGCTGTGAGGCAGCAGTGCTAACCACTGGGCCACCGTGCCATCCTCTCATAAAAACTTACAAAATTCTGACAGGATTAGGCAGGGTCGATTCAGAAAGAATGTTCCCGATGGTCGGGCGGAAGTCCAGAACTAGGGTCATAGTTTGAGGGTCAGGGGTAAACCTTTTAGGACTGAGGTGAGGGGAAATTTCTTCACCCAGAGAGCGGTGAATCGGTGGAATTCGCTACCACAGAAAGTAGTTGAGGCCAGAACGTTGTGTAATTTCATGAGGAATTAGATTTAGCTCTTGGGGCTAAAGGGATCAAAGGATATGGGGGGCGAAGGTGGGATCAGGGTATTGAACTCGATGGTCAGCCATGACCATAATGAATGGTGGAGCAGGCTCGAAGGGCCGAATGGCCTCCCTCCTGCTTCTATTGTCTATGTTTCTATGCACAGGTTACTGTGGGGTTATGTTATACATTGAGAAAGAGGTTCATCGCTTGTCCTGCCAATCATTGAGTAATTTACACAACAGTTCAGCTGAAAACAGAGGCACTGGGAGCTGATGTCACGTGTTTGGAAGAATTATGCTTTACGATGAAGGCACCACTGGTAAGTTAGAAATTCAGTGATGTCTGCTTACCTCGTGTGTGTCGAGGCATGTGGAGGAGGAACCCTGGGCATGAGCCCACAGGCAATGAGGCCAATTGTAGAACCATAGAATACCAGAACAGTAGGACACAGGAAGAGGCCAGTTGGACAATCGAATCTGTGCCAGCCAATTCAAAGAGCAAATGGGTTAATCCCACTCTCCTACTCTTCCCCATATGGCTGCAAGTTTTTATTCTTTGAGTATTTTGAGTGTTGGGTGGCACGGTAACATAGTGGGTAGCACAAATGCTTCACAGCGCCAGGGTCCCAGGTTCGATTCCCAGCTGGGTCACTGTCTGTGCGGAGTCTGCACGTTCTCCCCGTGTCGGTGTGGGTTTCCTCCGGGCGCTCCGGTTTCCTCCCACAGTCCAACGACGTGCAGGTTAGGTGGATTGGACATTCTGAATTCTCCCTCCGTGTACCCGAACAGGCGCCAGAATGTGGCGACGAGGGGGTTTTCACAGTAACCTCATTGCAGTGTTAATGCAATCCTAATAAACAATATCACTGCTTATTCAATTCCCTTCTGAAAGTTATTATCAAATCTGAGCCCATCAAGCTATCAAAGTGGCGCATTGCAAATTCTAACCACTCGTTACATAACAAAGAGCGGGATTCTCCCGTACTTGGCCGGGTGGCCCGACGTCGGCTCCAAGAGCGACGCAAACCACTCCGGCGTCGGGCGCCAGAAGTTGCGGAATCCTCGGCGTGTTTCCTGCGCCCGCGCAGGGGGGGTCTCTTCTCCGCGCCGGCCATGGCGGAGCCCGACAGAGGCCGGCGCGGAGGGAAAGAGTGCCCCCCGCGGCACAGGCCCGCCTGCAGATCGGTGAGCCCCGATCGCGGGCCAGCCCACCGTGGCCCACCCCCCCCCCCCCCAGGGCCGGATCCCCCCCCCCCCCTCCCCGAGGACTCCGCTAGCCGCCCCCCAAGCCAGGTCCTGCCGGGATGGACCATGTCTATTTCACCCCGGCGGGACTGGTAAAAATGGGTGGCCGCTCGGGGAGAATTGCCAGGGGTGGGGGGGGGGTCCCGCTGCCAACGCCCCCCCCCCCCGACCGGTGCGCCGCGATCCCCCGCCCCCGTCCGCAAACCGGCGCCGGAGAATTTGGCAGCCCGCGTCGCAGCGGCGGGGCGGGATTCACGCCCCCCCCCCCCCCCCCAGCGATTCTCCAACCCGGCGGGCGGTCGGAGAATCCCGCCCAAAATGTTTCTTCGTCAAATCACCTTAAATCTATGCTCTCCGATTATCAACCCTTCAGGTGATGGAAACAACCTCCCCTTTTTAATCCTACCTCAAACCTTCCCGATTTCAAACGCCTCTTTCAATTTGGCTCAAAGAAGGCCCCACCCCAGCTCCTCCAGTCCCTCCGCCCCACTGTAACCCCCCCGGACACAGTCTGGCGAATCCCTTCCCCCGTGCTCCGCCTGACTGAGACCAGCAAAAAGGTTGGGAACCAGACGCACCCTGGCGCTCTGCACACGCCTGTTGCCTGCCAAGCGGAGCTGGATGGTGTTCGCTGTGCCCTGTGAAGATTATCGTTGCCACCTTCTGAGTTTCAGTGAGAGGGGTGGGGTGGAGGGTGCGGGGTATGGGGGGGAGGAGGGGTGGTGTGGTGGTACAGGGGTGGGGGCAATGTTTGGGAAAGATTTGGCCTCATCAATTCAGACAATATGGGTTTTGTTTAGCCTTTCACTCCCGCTCTGCAACCATCACGTTGTTTGCAAACAATCTGTGCCGTCAAATGTGCAACTTCCCCTTCAACACCAGCAGAGTGAGGGGGAGACTGGGCGGACCCGACTTTATCAATTAGCAATTGTCCGATTGGAAAATCAAGGTGAGGAATTCAGTTCCCTGAAGGCGCATCCTCGCGATGGCTTCGCACCATCACGCCTCCTCCCTCAAAGCCTTTTTGATAAACTCTCCACTGCGGACACCTGTCAGCGAGCAGAGGAGGACGTTTAATTGCTGTGCATCCAGCGGCAGGAGCAATCGCCCATCTAATCTCCATAATAAACAGCAACAGAAATAGCAAACAGAAATAGTCCTCGAGAGTTTGACACTTTGATTACAGTCCAATGGCTACCTGCCTGAATGCTGATGAGGCTGGGCCTGTGCGGCCTGCATGGGCCACTCATGCCTGCTGCACTGGGGGGAACGTGGGCGGGGGGGGGGCACTTCACGCTGCCCCTCTGAGGGTCAGCACAAGGTGGGCTGAGAGTCCAGGAAGTTCCCTTCCTTCTCCCTCTGTCCTTAATGTACCACTAACAGAATCACAGAGGAAGGCCATTTGGCCCGAAACGACGGCGCTGACTCCTATGTAATGAGTTGCCAAGCAACCTGAGTATTGCTAAAAAAAAAAAGAGACCGGCCGCCGAAGCTTTTAATCTTGCTCTCGCCAGGACAAGCACAAGAATACCAAATTTCAAAGGGAGCAACAATCTACAAAAGTGTGCTGGGTGGTTGGCCGGTGAGCTCTGATTGGTCATGCAGGTTTCAGAGGCAACCAATCCCCCCCACTCCCCCAACAGCACCCGCCCCACTACACTTTTCTTCAATTCAAAATTGCTTGGACATGTTCCTTTTCCCTGCAGGGGACCAGTCCCCGGGGATGAATATGTGTAGCTTCCAGGTGAGCCACATTGAAAGCCTGATTGATTGATCATCTCAATTATTGGACTATAAAATGAGTCCCATTCTTTCCCCGTACTCCTGCAATTTTCTTCCCTTCGAAGATTTATCGAATTCCCTTTGGCAGTTGCGACTGAATCCGCCACCCTTTCAGTCAGATCATTACGGACCATAGTGGCTCACTGAGTCAAACAGATCCCCCCCCCCCACCTCCACTTGTCTCGCTAATGGCCCTAAATCTGTGTCCCCTGGTTACCCACCCTGTTCTTTATTTACCCTTTGTGCTTTTGGACACCTCAATTGGCAGGGTACCAACTTGCCCGATGCCCCACCATTTGTGAGGCCGCATGAGGGCTGATTGTGCGTCGCTCCCTCAGAGGGGACCATGTCTTAGAAATGGCACCAGGCCCATCGCTCACGGGCCAGCCGTGTTGACCCGCAGGGATAAAGGGTGGGGTTGCCAACCCTCCAGTATCAGCCTGGAATCTGCAGCTAGTGGATATTTATCTCCAGGGGGTTCCTGTAAGCAAGCCTGGAGAAAAATCATAGTCGCCTTAAATAAGTTGCCTGTGACTCCCCACGGAGAGCGAAATGGAGCAGGGCATTCCCAATGGTCTTACCCCCTTTCCCGGAGGGAGGTTAGGCTAAAGGCACCCGTGATTGCGTCTGCCAACCACAGGGGGAAATAGTGGGCCATTAGCCACTGTCCCACGGGGGAGACCGTAGGCACCCCTCTGTAGTGGAGGGAGACAACTTGGTCACATCGCTTGGGATGCACTCCTCTGCATCAAGCATTGGGCAGGCGAGGAGGCAGGTCCCGCGTCTACCTCAGCAGGAATGGGGATTGAACCCGTTACTCTGAATAATTCCAATAATTGTAAGTTGAGTCTGACTTGAGGCCGTACCTTCAAACCGGCTCATTTGCAAGACAGCAAAGCAAAGTCATGACCCACCCACTTCCTCCCGGAAGCCCAGAGCGAACTGGTTGATATAATCCTGCAACGATTCCCTCACCCTCCTTCAGTTGGGGACCGTCGGGCTGGATTACCAACTTAAAATGTGTATTGTTAACACCTCGCACAAGCCACTTAGCCAACCGAGCTAATTGGGCCCCAGTGGAGGTGGGGGAGGGGGGGGGATACGGGGAGTGTGGCAGGGGCGTCTGAACCAGCCTGCACAACCTTTCGAAGGCGCCCTGTGCCACTGAAGGACCCAGGGGCTGGTTTAGCGCACTGGGCTAAATCACTGGCTTTTAAAGCAGACCAAGGCAGGCCAGCAGCACGGTTCAATTCCCGTACCAGCCTCCCCGAACAGGCGCCGGAATGTGGCGACTAGGGGCTTTTCACAGTAACTTCGTTTGAAGCCTACTCGTGACAATAAGCGATTTTCATTTTCATTTCATTTCAGGCCGGGCAAACTCAAAGACAGCAGCACGGGCGGATTATTTATTGCCCTGCCCAGCGGTTTCCTTCAGCTCAAATAACCGCTGCCGTCGGCAGTGGATGCCCACGTTAAACCCAGCCACTCGGAACAGGCACGGCGTGGGGCAGGATGCGATGACGAGAAGGTGTGAGCAGAGGATGCCAGGCTCGGCGGCTATGAATACAGCACTCCAAACGATGGGTGGAAAGGGGGGTCAGCCCAGGACCCAGCAGGACAATCGAGTGAGATGCTGCAGTCCGGTGGCAAGGTGGCACCCAGCTCAAGCGGGTTGGCGCCAACCGCTATGCGTGTGGCGTTTAAATAGCCATTAAAATGGGGGCAGCCCTTAAGCATTAGCAATGAGGGGTCACAAGCATTGAGAAAGACTGGTTGTGAGAGCTTCTTTGCTGCAGGGGGAAAATGCTGAGAGGTGTTCTACCAGAAGGCTTCAAAATGGCGGAACAGAAGGGAAGAAGGGAACAGGCGGAGGCCATTTAGCCCCTCCGGCCTATTCTGCCCTCATGCTCTGGGGTGAGGTTATTGACAGACAATCGCCCCCCCCCCTTGCCCCCTCAACCCCGCCCCCCCCCCCCATCCCCCGGGACCCAGCATCAGGGTGGGAAGTGGGGGGGGGGGCCTCTGAGAGCCACAGCCTTGCCCGTGCTGCCAAGCTGCCTTTAAAGCCTGGTCCCTCACTATTCCCCATCCGTGAACCCCCCCCCCCCCCCACCATCGCTTTTCTCTGGCCCGGGGTGGGTCTGCGATCCCAGGCTACCGGCGCGCGTCATACCGGCAGCAGCCACCAGCCCTCGGGCGGCGCTGCGAGCTGAAGAGCCGCAAGGCCTCTGATGGCCCGGCAGCCTCTCGGGGAGGGGGAGAGGAGGGGGGGCGGGTACCACTTCCCCTCCCCGGGGTCCTGATTCGGTGCCCTTTCAACTGCCTGATTGGTTTGTAATACCAGCAGGCTTCTCTCAGTGGCTCGCCAGCCAGGAGCTGAGACCTACACCCACCCCCCCCCCCCCCCCGCCACCTCTATAAAACCGCCCCCTGCCCCCCCCATCATGAGCTGTGACCGAACTCCATGCACCTGCGTTTGCCCTGCGTCCCTTTTAAAACCACAGATTAACAATAAAATCTGCCGTTCTCAGATTTGCAAAGCAAAAATTGACTTGGGGGTTGGGAGACGTGGAGAGGGCGTTTCCACTAATGGGGGGTGGGGGGGGGGGGGGGGAGAGGCCAAATCTAGGAACCATTAAATATCATCACTAATAAATCTAACGGAATTCAACAGAAACACCACGGACTTTCACAGTAACTTCATTGCAGTGTTAATGTAAACCTACTTGTGACAATAAAGATTATTATTATTACAAAGAATACAAAGGCTGGTTGGAACGTGGGACTAGCTGCCACTGCGGGTGGTTGAGCAAATAGCATAGACACATTGAACACAAAGAAAGCCAAACTCATGGGGGCTCAATGGCTAACTAATTGTAATCTGCATCGTCCAACATTAATACCTGTAGCTGCTTTATAATCACACCAGTCCCGTGCCGCCAATGGGACCTACACCTTGGCTCCAATCCGCAAACACTTTTGCCAGGGCGTGCTAATGCCAATTGGCGGAAAACCTGTGTGATTACATTTGGGCTACTGTGTACAGGAGTGAGTGGGTACAACTGCAACTTTGACCTTATTCACTTCAACCTAGCGTCCCTGCTTCCACCACCTCCTCCGGCCGCGAGTTCCAGGCACCCATTACCCTCTGTGTAAAACACTTGCCTCGCACATCTCCTCTAAACCTTGCCCCTCTCACCTTAAACCTTTGTCCCCGAGTAATTGACCCGTCCACCCTGGGAAAAGCCTCTGACTATCCAGTCTGTCTATGCCCCTCATAATTTTGTAGACCTTTATCAGGTCGCCCCTCAACCTCCGTCGTTCCAGTGGGAACAAACCGAGTTTATTCAACTTTTCCTCATAGCTAATGCCCTCCATACCAGGCAACATCCTGGAAAACCGCTTTTGCACTCTTTCCAAAGCCTCCACACCCTTCTGATAGTGTGGCGACCAGAATTGAACACTCTATCCCAAGTACGGCCTAACTAAGGTTCTATGCAGCTGCAGCATGACTTGCTGGTTGAATTTAATACATCAACTCTCTCGGTCACCAGGTATCTGCTCGTTGTCACTGATTGCTGCACTTATTCACATTAGATATCACTTCAAAGGGAGAGGATTCACTGCTCTGGTCGACAGACATCTGAATATGGCATCTCACAAGGCCACACCTCCATGCACCTGGATTATGACAGGAACTGTGTCACAATCGACCCCACACATCATCCAATCATTCAAGCTGCCCACACCAAACCCTCAACCTGAGGTGGGGATGGTTGACAGCTTCAAATTCCTAGGTGTGCACATCACCAACAGTCTGTCGTGGTCCACCCACGTCGACGCTACCACCAAGAAAGCACAACAGCGCCTAACCTTCCTCAGGAAACGAAGGAAATTCGGCATGCCCACACTGACTCTTACCAACTTTTACAGATGCACCACAGAAAGCATCCTATCGGGCTGCATCACAGCCTGGTGTGGCAACTGCTCGGCCCAGGGCCGCAAGAAACTTCAGAGAGTCGTGAACACCGCCCAGTCCATCACACGAACCCGCCTCCCATCCATTGACTCCATCTACACCTCCCGCTGCCTGGGGAAAGCAGGCAGCATAATCAAAGATCCCTCCCACCCGGCTTACTCACTCTTCCAACTTCTTCCATCGGGCAGGAGATACAGAAGTCTGCGAACACGCACGAACAGACTCAAAAACAGCTACTTCCCCGCTGTTACCAGACTCCTAAACAACCCTCTTATGGACTGACCTCATTAACACTACACCCTGTATGCTTCACCCGATGCTGGTGTCTATGTATTTACATTATATTATTAAGTATTTTCTTTTCATGTACTAAACGATCTGTTTGAGCTGCACACAGAAAAATGCTGTACCTCGGTACACGTAACAATCAACAAACAAATCCAAAACCTCGCTCTCCCCATCCCCATTCCAACCAGTCACTGCTATGATCCCCCCCACCCAGCCTTGACAGCGGAATGCCAAAACAAGAAAGACGAACAACGTCACTCCTAAAGAAAAGGCTTTTGCACCTTTGCAAAATTCAGCAAGTTCCTTTGTGCCATTGGTATTTAAGATGGAGGGAGAGCTGAGATGGGGTTGAGAAATGTCAAACCTGGCTGTGGAGAACCACAGCTCTGCTACTTGCAACGTCCCCCCCCCCCCCATGTACAACTGTCACATCTGGAACATAGGGCTCATTCCAAGCCATTGGATACAACCTCAAACCAAACGCCACCCTTCAACGCACTTCCAAACTGGCGCCTTACCTTCTGCAGGTGTTGAGCTGAAGAGTGTAATCCAGCAAAGGCAGGCTGTCCACCACAGGAAGCCCATCGTCTTTAGCATGGTCCTCATGCACTGTCCAGTCCTCCGCTGAAGTTTAGCACTGGAAGCTTGGAGGGTCGGGACCAGTGATCCTCAGACCTGAGATAGAGGCAAACAAGGAAAGTGAATTAGAATTTAATTAGAGGTCATTAACATCTCAAGGCAAGAGGACAACTGGAGGGTGAGAAGTGTTATTCAGCCATCATAACCTTTACATGCAAGAACGAAAATCATAGCATCATCTGGTACGAACATATGACTTGGGAGCAGGAATAGGCCATTTAGCCCCTCGAGCCTGCTCCACCTATGATGAATATAGTAATTTCAGATATACGTATTACAAGTATTTGATAGAGAAAGGGTTAAAAACCTGGGTTAGAGTGTGTTTGACTACTGAAATCATGTTTTAAAAGATTCTTACGCTGAAAGCCAACAAAGGTTTTGGGAGCCAGAGGTGCAATTAACCATCGTAAAAAGCTTGGGGCAATTCAGATTTGTTTTGATTAAGGGGATTCCCTGGTAAGTTAATTCATTTTCAGCTCGATGAGATTATGTCATTGCTGGATGGAGTGAAGGCATCAGGCATTTTGAGAAAGCGTTTTCAGTTCAGTTGTGTCCTGGATGACGCTGGGACGACAAGTCGGGTTTTGCCCTCTGCAGTTTAGTTAGAAAGAGTTTAACAGTGTTTAAAGCAGTGTAGACTTGTCTGAGGACAAGGGGGGAGGGGGCTAAAACAAGACAATTGTAAAAGCTTTTGAAGGCATGCAGCCAGCGTTTCTGCATGGGTCTGCCAGGGGTCAGATCTTGTCTTTAAAGCAGCGACAAGAGATCTGTCTTTCTCAAAGAATAACTCTGTAAAGCAAGCATTCCACTGTGCCATGGGTATTTAAGGTGGATTGACAGCTGAGATGGGGTTGAGAAAAATAATTCTTCTGATCATCTTATACGGGAGACTCCTTCATTTTTTAAATGGTGACCTCGAGTTCTAGTCTCTCCCACACGTGGAAACACCATCTCAGCATCCACACTGTCAAGTCCTCTCAGGATCTTACATGTCTCAAGAAGATCAACTGTCAATCTTCTAAACTCCAATGGATACAAGCCCTGCCCATCCAACCTTCCCTCATGAGATAACCTCCTATCCCATCCCAGGTATCAGTTGAGCGAAACTTTATTGAAGCCAACATTTCTTTTCTCTTCTATTGAACTTGAATATCATTGTAAGTACACCTCATACGTTGTCCAAAGAAATACTGAAAGGCATCAAACGTAGATTGACTCACCATTGGTTAGGGGACTAATTCTTGGGAAATAAAGCAAAGGACATTTGAACTGTGGGTCGGAGGTGAGGTGATTGCTAGTGAACAAGGGCAGTGAGATTGTGAGAGGGTGAGTGGTTGGGTAAATGTCAGAATGTTGGTGGGGGGGGGGGGAGGGGGGAAGAGGGGTAGTTGGGTCTTGAGACCCTATTAGTCATGGGGATTAAAAATCAACTAAAACTTACAACTCATTTTGTTACGTCACAACATTGTCATCCGTTCTTAGCGGCTGAATGCACTCAATCCCTCAAGTCAATGAAACTCATTCCAGAGATTCCCAGCACCCAAGGACTGTCCTAGAAATAAAGAATTGTCGGACAGACCCAAGACAAATAGTCAAAATAAGGGTCAATTGCTTACAATACGAGACAATTGGTCACTCTGATCACTGCTTTTAACCTCATGGTCCTTACTCTCCAAATAACAAAAGGGAAATGTTGGAAGGAAAGGAAATTGCCGTTGGTTATTTAAAATTGGAGATGTCTCCCACAGGTTTTCAACGTCCCACGCAACCCTTTCCCTCCAAAATCCCAATTTGGGCCTTCCCTTCTGTTTGAGCCTTGGCCTCGAGTTGGAAATCTCTTCAATTCCCCTCAATCGGACGCCGAGGACTCCTGTGGATCTATTTATGAGTACGAGGCAGGGTGACGCTTTGTGGTAACGATGGTTACCTCTGCTGCCGTGGGGTGGCAACGCCCAGAATGCACTGTGGTCACATGGCAGCAAGGTCAATGAAGGGAAGAGTCATGGTTGACAACTCTACCCCGGATATTGTAAACGCGATGAGAAGATGCCTGTTGGGACATACACCAACGGGCTCACTGCTGATAGAAAACAAATGCTTTCTACGCTGTGGCCTGTGTTTGGGTGTTTGGCCATGTCACAATGATCGCGGGCAGGTGGCCACATCAGGTGGCCATCCATTCAGGCGCAGGACACTGGAGAACTCTGGGCACCGCACTTCAGATAGAATAGCAAGGCCTTGCAGAGAAATCCTCCTCCAGCCCACCCTCTTGTGAGAGAATCTAGGACTGGGGGGGTCACTGATTAAAAATAAGGGGTCGCCCATTTAACCAGAGATGAGGCGAAATGTTTTCTCTCTGAGGGACGCGAGACTTTGCAATTCTCTTTCTGAAAAGGTGGCTGTAGCAGAGTTTTTGAATATTTTTAAGGTGGAGGTGGATAGATTCTTGGGAAGCAAAGGTGAAAGGTGTGTTGAAACAAGGTCACTTTTAAACATTAAAAAATAAAATTAAGAGTGCCTATTTCATTTTTTCCAATTAAGGGGCAATTTAGCGCGGCCAATCCACCTACCCTGCACATCTTTGGGTTGTGGGGGCGAAACCCACGCAAACACGGGGAGAATGTGCAAACTCCACACGGACAGTGACCCAGAGCCGGGATCGAACCTGGGACCTCGGCGCCGTGAGGCAGCAGTGCTAGGAACAAGGTCACTTTAAGGGATCGATCATGTGACATACTGATGACACCATCGACAGTTTGGCGGCCAAACAGACAGTGTCGTCTCGCAGCCTGTGCAAAAACGCTTTTCCAGTAACGCTTTTGTTTGTTTGTATCTTAGTGATCTGCAAGCCTATCCTTTAAAAATAGCACGAAGGTTATTGGGGGGGGGGGGGGGGGGGGGGGGGGGGGGGGGTTTGGCGGGACGCAGATTTGAGTTTATTATCAGATCAGCCATGATCTTTTTTAAATGGCGGAGCAGACTCGAGGGGCCGAATGGCCTCCTCCTTGTTCCCATGCTTGTATTCTAGGTCTACACTCTATTAAAAAAAAAATTCAGAAGGCCCAATTCTGTTTTTCCCCAATTAACGGTCAATTTAGCGTGGCCAATTCACCTACTCTGCACATCTTTTTGGGTTGTGGGGGTGAGACCCACACGGACACAGGGAGAATGTGCAAACTCCACACGGACAGTGACCCGGAGCCAGATTGAACGTCGGGTCCTCTGCGCCATGAGGCAGCAGTGCTAACCACTGTGCCACCGTGCCGCACCGAGACGCTTGTTATGTGAAAATGTTTATCCCTCTGTCGCCCTTGATTCTTTCGCTTTTAGATCAATGTCCACTGGATCTCAACTAACAGGAACATTTTTCTCTCCATCTACTGAGGGGATACGGTGGCGTAGTGGTAGTGTCACTGGTCTAGTAATTCAGAGACCAAGTTTAATGCTCTGGGGACCCAGGTTCAAATCCTGCCAGTGCAGATGGTGAAATTTGAATTCAGCAAAAATCTAGAATTAAAAGTCGAATGATAACCATGAATCCATTGGCAGAAAAAACCCCATCTGATTCACGAATGGCCTTTAGGGAAGGAAATCTTCCACCTTGCCTGGTCTGGCCCATATCTGACTCCAGGGGCGAAATTCTCCCCCAACGGCGGGCTGTCCGCCGACTGGCGCCAAAGACGGCGCCAATCAGACGGGCATCGCGCCGCCCCAAAGGTGCTGAATGCTCCGCATCTTTGGCGGCCTCGCCCCAACATTGAGGGGCTAGGCCGACGCCGGAGGGATTTCCGCCCCGCCAGCTGGCGGAAATGGCGTTTGTTGCCCCGCCAGCTGGCGCGGAAATGCGGCGCATGCGCGGGAGCGTCAGCGGCCGCTGTCAGTTTCCCGGCGCATGCGCGGGAGCGTCAGCGGCCGCTGTCAGTTTCCCGCGCATGCGCAGTGGGGAGAGTCTCTTCCGCCTCCGCCATGGTGGAGGCCGTAGCAGAGGCGGAAGGGAAAGAGTGCCCCCACGGCACAGGCCCGCCCGCGAATCGGTGGGCCCCGATCGCGAGCCAGGCCACCGTGGGGGCACCCCCCGGGGTCAGATCGCCCCGCGCCCCCCCCCAGGACCCCGGAGCCCGCCCACGCCGCCTGGTCCCGCCGGTACATACCAGGTTTGATTTACGCCGGCGGGACAGGCAATTCCTGGGTGGGACTTCGGCCCATCCGGGCCGGAGAATCCAGCGGGGGGTCCCGCCAACCGGCGCGGCCCGATTCCCGCCTCCGCCCAATCTCCGGTACCGGAGACTTCGGCGGGGCCGGGGGCGGGATTCACGGCGGCCGACGGCCATTCTCCGACCCGGCGGGGGGTCGGAGAATGACGCCCCAGATCCACAGCAATGTGGTTGACTCTCACGTGCCCCACAAGGGCAACCCGGGATGGGCAATGAATGCTGGCCCAGCTCCCGATGCCCATGTCCCACAAACAAATAAAAATAACTTTGTTCTCTGCCTTGTTATTTTGAACACATTGAACAGATTTTTTTGCTCAAGTTGCTCCTCTCCAAGGGGAAAAACCCCTGTTTCTCCAATCTGTCCATGTAACTGACGTTCCGCATCTCTGGAATATTTTCTACGCCCTCTCTAATACCTTCACATCCTTCCAAAGACATGGTGGCCGGGATTGTGTGGACACAAGATTCCAGTTGAGTTCAAACCAGAATGGAATGAAAGGTTCATCATAACCTCCGAATTATGAAGCCTTATTAACTGTTTCCTCAACTGGCCCCTGCTTAATTCACTGCTTCATTTCCACTTGTCCACCCCCAGGTCTCACAGCGCCTGCCGCCTCCCCTTTTCAAATTGTATCCTTTATTTTATATTGCTTCTCTCCCCGTTCTACCGATCAAAGCGTATCGCTTCCCAGATCTATCTCCGTTCCTTCACTGTCGCTGGGACAAAATCCTGGGAACCCCTCCCTGACAGCACGGTGGGTGTACCTACACCAGATGGACTGTGGCGGCTGAAGAAGGCGGCTCGCCTTCTTAAGGGGCAATTAGGGATGGGCGATAAATTGCAGCCTCGCCAACCACCGCCCGTGAATGACTAAAAAAAGTATGAAAGGCGTTAGCTAAGCCAGACGTCACAATGTAAAGTAAATTGCCCCTCCAGCAGCAAGCTGGTGAACAGAACAATAAAAGTGGAATCATAGACTTTACAGTGCAGAAGGAGGCCATTCGGCCCATCAAGTCTGCGCCGGCCCCTGGAAAGAGCACCCTACTTAAGCCCACGCCTTCACCCTCTCTCCGTAACCCAGTAACCCCACCTAACACTTTTCTTGGACACGAAGGGGCAATTTGGCATGGCCAATCCACCTAACTCGCACATCTTTGGACTGTGGGAGGAAACCTGAGCGCCTGGAGGAAACCCACGCACACACGGGGAGGATGTGCAGACTCCGCACAGACAGTGACCCAAGCCGGGAATCGAAACAGGGACCCTGGAGCTGTGAGGCAGCGGTGCTAACCACTGTGCTACCGTGCTGCCCCGTCTTTGAGTATGAGTAATATTTTTACCTCCAAGCAGCGATGTGAGACCTCATGTGTCATTTAGTAAGCACTGTATGGAATTGTGTCATTTAGTATCTACTGTTAGGGCCAAACTACTGTCCTATCTAGGCTAGAGCAGGATTGTAGAGCACCTAATGCCCCAAGGCTGATAGTCGTGGCTCAGCGGGCTGTACTTATTCTGAATCAGAAGGTTGTGGGTTTGAGTCCCTTCCCACAGGCTTGACCACAACATTGAGGCTGACGCCCCCAGTGCAATACTGAGGGAGTGCCACGTTGTCAGAGGTGCCACCTTCTTAAACCGAGGACCCACCTGTAATGATATCTAGTATATCATCTTTGTATATAAGGCATATCATCTTTTGTGTATATGAATGATCATGTAGAATAGTGTGTAATTTCAGCATCCAGCCACCAGATGGAGTAAGAGCACATCTCACAACCCACACGGTGGTCCACGTGATCTTGGGGTGAGTTCGTCGAGAGGGTTGGAGACAGTTGTGTTTTTCAGTAGTTCGGTGTATTGTAGTGTGGTGAATGTAAATACAGTTAATTCACCAGTTATGTTCTATGTTATTAACCCTGTGGGTTTTATCTGTGGGCCATTGTATGGCTTCACCCACAGGGGGAGATGTTGGAGGATGTATGGGCTCAGCCCATGGCTCCGCCCCTTTGAAGGAGTATAAAAGTAGCTGGCCTGTGGGAGTGTCCTCAGTATGTACCCCAGTCGCAGGCAGGCAAAGTTGATAGTTAATTAAAACCACTATTTTACTCCGGCACGAGTCCTTGAGTGAATTGATGGTCGCATCAAGTAGTTATTTGATCTAATGCTTAGTTTTTTTGGCATACTTAAGAATTCACAATTTATAGCGTAGTGTAGATAAATTGACTTTGATTTAGTACAAAGTCTGCATGTTCTTTTAGCAACACTACAACCTCAATAATATTACTTTAAAAAACGAAGAACACCACATCATCTGCTCCCTCAGATTGATCTAAAAGGGTTCATTTTGAAGTGACAGGGGCTTGACCCTGGATTTCAGGCTGTCCTTTACCGCTCAGCCCACAGCACTCAGCTCATCTGATCGTTGTCACATTGCTGTTTGCGAGATCTTCCTGTGCGCAAACGGGTGCTGTGTTTCTGACGGCGACCGTGCTACAAAGTTTGATTTTGTGGCGTGGGCCAAGGATGATCAGCATCCGGGACAACACGGTGGCGCAGTGGGTTAGCACTGCTCCAGGGTCCCAGGTTCGATTCCGGCCTCGGGTCACTGACTGCGCGGAGTCTGCACATCCTCCCCGTGTCTGCGTGGGTTTCCTCCGGGTGCTCCGGTTTCCTCCCACAGTCCAAAGATGTGCGGGTTAGGCGGATTGGCCATGATACACTTGCCCCTCAGTGTCCAAAGAAGTGTAGCTTAGGTCGGGTTACGGGGATAGGATCGGGGATTGATGCTGGGTAGGGTGCTCGTTCAGAGGGTCGGTGCAGACACGATGGGCCGAGTGGCCTCCTGTACTGCAGGGATTCTATGATTAGTGGCCCGATAACAAACCTAGTTGACCCTTGATTACTTATTTGAAGATTGTCAATGGGCTGCTGATTTTGATACCGGCCCAACCTCTCTGGGATGTGGAGGTACGCGGGGGGGTGGGGGGTGGGGGGGGTTGTGTGTGGGTGGGTGGGGGGTGGTGAGTGTGTGTGTGTGTGTGTGTGTGTGTGGGTGGGGGGAGTGGGGGGCGGGGGTGTGTGGGTGGGGGAGTTGTGGGGGTGGGGGGGGGACCCTATTTTACGCCCCCTCCCCCTTGCCCAAAGCACGCTCAGCCCCAAGTCTGTTGATTCTGCACAGATCGCTTAGAAATCGTGATCATTGCCACGGGGGGCCCGAAACCACATTGTACAATCAATCCTGACAGTAGAGAACACTGAGGTAAAGACCTGAATGGCGATGAGGCAGAAGCTGCTCGCAGATTGCCAAATCATTTCTCCCTTTAATAAAATTACTCAGTGTTATCTGCTGACACAGACGATCAGTCACTGCACAGGGGAGGCTAATACCGTAACTGTGGGCATCATTGAGAACCTCTAATCTGAGCGGGAGGGGAGGGCGGAGTGCGGTGAGGCAGGAAGAGACATTTTGCTCGCCTCGTAAGCGGTAAAAGAAAATTAACGCAGGCATCAATAAAGAAGGAGAGACGAGATTGGGGAAATTATAAAGAATGCCGGCACCGCCCAAGGGACCTGGAGCTGAGAGATGAATTACTAACTGAGAATCTAATCCAGCTCACAAAGCGATAAACACGTTTCCTGCCCCAACTGCCTAAACCCCGCACACGCAGAGATCTGCCAATTCTTCAGAGTCGTACAAAGACCCGAGCTCGAACGCTGCTCGCTACATCACAGTATGGTTCACTGCAGACCCGGGTTTTCAAAGGGTTCCATTCCTCAGGCAGCATCCACCTGCTCACTCAGGAATGGGTTAGCTCAACACTATGGCTGCTCTGCTGGTGAAGGTGATTTAATGTTCAGATGATACACGGCTGAAGTTCACTTCATTAACTCTGACCAATCTGTAACCGTGTGGCACGTAACAGACTGAATGATTTATTATAGGGTGAATAATTCAGTATTACAGGATGAATAATTCTGTATTACAGGGTGAATGATTCTGTATTACAGGGTGAATAATTCAGTATTACAGAGTGAATGATTCAGTATTGCAGGGTGAATGATTCAGTATTACAGGGTGAATGATTCAGTATTACAGGGTGAATGATTCAGTATTACAGGGTGAATGATTCAGTATTACAGGGTGAATGATTCAGTATTACAGGGCGAATGATTCAGTATTACATGGTGAATGATTCAGTATTACAGAGTGAATGATTCAGTATTACAGGGTTAATGATTCAGTATTACAGGGTGAATGATTCAGTATTATAGGGTGAAAGATTCAGTATTACAGGGTGAATGATTCGGTATTACAGATTGAACGATTCAGTATTACAGGGTGAATGATTCAGTATCACAGGGTGAATGATTCAGTATTACAGGATGAATAATTCTGTATTACAGAGTGAATGGTTTAGTATTACAGGGTGAATGATTCAGTATTACAGGGTGAATAATTCAGTATTACAGGGTGAATGATTCAGTATTACAGGGTGAATGATTCAGTATTACAGAGTGAATGATTCAGTATTACAGGGCGAATGATTCAGTATTACAGGGTGAATGATTCAGTATTACAGGGGGAATGATTCAGTATTACAGAGTGAATGATTCAGTATTACAGGGTGAATGATTCAGTATTATAGGGTGAATGATTCAGTATCGCAGGGTGAATGATTTAGTATCACAGGGTGAATGATTCAGTATTACAGGGTGAATGATTCAGTATTACATGGTGAATGATTCAGTATTACAGAGTGAATGATTCAGTATTACAGGGTGAATGATTCAGTATTACAGGGTGAATGATTCAGTATTACAGGGTGAATGATTCAGTATGACAGGGTGAATGATTAAGCATTACAGAGTGAATGATTTAGTATCACAGAGTGAATGATTCAGTATTACAGGGTGAATGATTTAGTATCACAGGGTGAATGATTCAGTATTACAGGGTGAATGATTCAGTGTTACATGGTGAATGATTCAGTATTACAGAGTGAATGATTCAATATTACAGGGTGAATGATTCAGTATTACAGGGTGAATGATTCAGTATTACCGAGGGAATGATTCAGTATTACAGGGTTAATGATTCAGTATTACAGGGTGAATGATTCAGTATTATAGGGTGAATGATTCAGTATTACAGGGTGAATGATTCAGTGTTACAGAGTGAATGATTCAGTATTACAGGGCGAATGTTTCAATATTACAGGGCGAATGATTCAGTATTACAGGGTGAATGATTCAGTATTACAGGGTGAATGATTCAGTATTACAGGGTGAATGATTCAGTATTACAGGGTTAATGATTCAGTTTTACAGGGTTAATGATTCAGTTTTACAGGGTGAATGATTCAGTATTATAGGGTGAATGATTCAGTATTACAGGGTGAATGATTCAGTATTACAGAGTGAATGATTCAGTATTACAGGGTGAATGATTCAGTATTACAGGGTGAATGATTCAGTATTACAGGGTGAATGATTCAGTATTACAGGGTGAATGATTCTGTATTACAGAGTGAATGATTTAGTATTACAGGGTGAATGATTCAGTATTACAGGGTGAATGATTCAGTATTACAGGGTGAATGATTCAGTATTACAGAGTGAATGATTCAGTATTACAGGGCGAATGATTCAGTATTACAGGGTGAATGATTCAGTATTACAGAGGGAATGATTCAGTATTACAGAGTGAATGATTCAGTATTATAGGGTGAATGATTCAGTATTGCAGGGTGAATGATTTAGTATCACAGGGTGAATGATTCAGTATAACAGGGTGAATGATTCAGTATTACATGGTGAATGATTCAGTATTACAGAGTGAATGATTCAGTATTACAGGGTGAATGATTCAGTATTACAGGGTGAATGATTCAGTATTACAGGGTGAATGATTCAGTATTGCAGGGTGAATGATTCAGTATTACAGGGTGAATGATTCAGTATTACAGGGTGAATGATTCAGTATTACAGGGTGAATGATTCAGTATTACAGGGTGAATGATTCAATATTACAGGGCGAATGATTCAGTATTACATGGTGAATGATTCAGTATTACAGAGTGAATGATTCAGTATTACAGGGTTAATGATTCAGTATTACAGGGTGAATGATTCAGTATTATAGGGTGAAAGATTCAGTATTACAGGGTGAATGATTCGGTATTACAGATTGAATGATTCAGTATTACAGGGTGAATGATTCAGTATCACAGGGTGAATGATTCAGTATTACAGGATGAATAATTCTGTATTACAGAGTGAATGGTTTAGTATTACAGGGTGAATGATTCAGTATTACAGGGTGAATAATTCAGTATTACAGGGTGAATGATTCAGTATTACAGGGTGAATGATTCAGTATTACAGAGTGAATGATTCAGTATTACAGGGTGAATGATTCAGTATTACAGGGTGAATGATTCAGTATTACAGGGGGAATGATTCAGTATTACAGAGTGAATGATTCAGCATTACAGGGTGAATGATTCAGTATTATAGGGTGAATGATTCAGTATCGCAGGGTGAATGATTTAGTATCACAGGGTGAATGATTCAGTATTACAGGGTGAATGATTCAGTATTACATGGTGAATGATTCAGTATTACAGAGTGAATGATTCAGTATTACAGGGTGAATGATTCAGTATTACAGGGTGAATGATTCAGTATTACAGGGTGAATGATTCAGTATGACAGGGTGAATGATTCAGCATTACAGAGTGAATGATTTAGTATCACAGAGTGAATGATTCAGTATTACAGGGTGAATGATTTAGTATCACAGGGTGAATGATTCAGTATTACAGGGTGAATGATTCAGTGTTACATGGTGAATGATTCAGTATTACAGAGTGAATGATTCAATATTACAGGGTGAATGATTCAGTATTACAGGGTGAATGATTCAGTATTACCGAGGGAATGATTCAGTATTACAGGGTTAATGATTCAGTATTACAGGGTGAATGATTCAGTATTATAGGGTGAATGATTCTGTATTACAGGATGAATAATTCTGTATTACAGGGTGAATGATTCAGTATTACAGAGTGAATGATTCAGTATTACAGGGTTAATGATTCAGTATTACAGGGTGAATGATTCAGTATTATAGGGTGAATGATTCAGTATTACAGGGTGAATGATTCAGTGTTACAGAGTGAATGATTCAGTATTACAGGGCGAATGTTTCAATATTACAGGGCGAATGATTCAGTATTACAGGGTGAATGATTCAGTATTACAGGGTGAATGATTCAGTATTACAGGGTGAATGATTCAGTATTACAGGGTTAATGATTCAGTTTTACAGGGTTAATGATTCAGTTTTACAGGGTGAATGATTCAGTATTATAGGGTGAATGATTCAGTATTACAGGGTGAATGATTCAGTATTACAGGGTGAATGATTCAGTATTACAGGGTGAATGATTCAGTATTACAGGGTGAATGATTCAGTATTACAGGGTGAATGATTCTGTATTACAGAGTGAATGATTTAGTATTACAGGGTGAATGATTCAGTATTACAGGGTGAATAATTCAGTATTACAGGGTGAATGATTCAGTATTACAGGGTGAATGATTCAGTATTACAGAGTGAATGATTCAGTATTACAGGGCGAATGATTCAGTATTACAGGGTGAATGATTCAGTATTACAGAGGGAATGATTCAGTATTACAGAGTGAATGATTCAGTATTATAGGGTGAATGATTCAGTATTGCAGGGTGAATGATTTAGTATCACAGGGTGAATGATTCAGTATAACAGGGTGAATGATTCAGTATTACATGGTGAATGATTCAGTATTACAGAGTGAATGATTCAGTATTACAGGGTGAATGATTCAGTATTACAGGGTGAATGATTCAGTATTACAGGGTGAATGATTCAGTATTACAGGATGAATAATTCTGTATTACAGAGTGAATGATTCAGTATTACAGGGCGAATGATTCAATATTACAGTGCGAATGATTCAGCATTACAGGGCGAATGATTCAGTATTACAGGGTGAATGATTCAGTATTACAGACGGAATGATTCAGTATTACAGGGTTAATGATTCAGTATTACAGGTGAATGATTCAGTATTATAGGGTGAATGATTCTGTATTACAGGATGAATAATTCTGTATTACAGGGTGAATGATTCAGTATTACAGAGTGAATGATTCAGTATTACAGGGTTAATGATTCAGTATTACAGGGTGAATGATTCAGTATTACAGGATGAATAATTCTGTATTACAGAGTGAATGATTCAGTATTATTGGGTGAATTATTCAGTATTACAGGGTGAATAATTCAGTATTACAGGGTGAATGATTCAGTATTACAGGGTGAATGATTCAGTATTACAGAGTGAATGATTCAGTATTACAGGGCGAATGATTCAGTATTACACGGTGAATGATTCAGTATTACAGAGTGAATGATTCAGTATTACAGGGTGAATGATTCAGTATTACAGGGTGAATGATTCAGTATTACAGGGTGAATGATTCAGTATTACAGGGTGAATGATTCAGCATTACAGGGTGAATGATTCTGTATTACAGGGTGAATGATTCAGTATTACAGGGTGAATGATTCTGTATTACAGGGTGAATGATTCAGTATTACAGGGTGAATGATTCAGTATTACAGGGTGAATGATTCTGTATTACAGAGTGACTGATTCTGTATTACAGGGTGAATGATATTGTATTACAGGGTGAATGATTCTGTATTACAGGGTGAATGATTCTGTATTACAGGGTGAATGATTATGTATTACAGGGTGCATGATTCTGTATTACAGGGTGAATGATTCTGTATTACAGGGTGCATGATTCTGTATTACAGGGTGCATGATTCTGCATTACAGGGTGAATGATATTGTATTACAGGGTGAATGATATTGTATTACAGGGTGAATGATTCTGTATTACATGGTGAATGATTCAGTATTACAGGGTGAATGATTCTGTATTACAGGGTGAATGATTCAGTATTACAGGGTGAATGATTCAGTGTTACAGGGTGAATGATTCTGTATTACAGGGTGAATGATTCTGTATTACAGGGTGAATGATTCTGTATTACAGGGTGAATGATATTGGATTACAGGGTGACTGATTCTGTATTACAGGGTGAATGATTCAGTATTACAGAGTGAATGATTCTGTATTACAGGGTGAATGATATTGTATTACAGGGTGAATGATTCAGTATTACAGGGTGAATGATTCTGAATTACAGGGTGAATGATTCTGTATTACAGGGTGAATGATATTGGATTACAGGGTGACTGATTCTGTATTACAGGGTGACTGATTCAGTATTACAGGGTGAATGATTCTGTATTACAGGGTGAATGATTCTGTATTACAGGGTGAATGATATTGTATTACAGGGTGAATGATTCAGTATTACAGGGTGAATGATTCAGTATTACAGAGTGAATGATTCTGTATTACAGGGTGAATGATATTGTATTACAGGGTGAATGATTCAGTATTACAGGGTGAATGATTCAGTATTACAGGGTGAATGATTCAGTATTACAGGGTGAATGATTCCGTATTACAGGGTGAATGATTCAGTATTACAGAGTGAATGATTCAGTATTACAGAGTGAATGATTCAGTATTACAGAGTGAATGATTCAGTATTACAGGGTGAATGATATTGTATTACAGGGTGAATGATTCAGTATTACAGAGTGAATGATTCAGTATTACAGAGTGAATGATTCAGTATTACAGGGTGAATGATTCAGTATTACAGAGTGAATGATTCAGTATTACAGGGTGAATGATTCAGTATTACAGAGTGAATGATTCAGTATTACAGAGTGAATGATTCAGTATTACAGGGTGAGTGATTCAGTATTACAGAGTGAATGATTCAGCATTACAGGGTGAATGATATTGTATTACAGGGTGCTGCGCCTTTTCAATCGTGGAGCTCAGCTTATTGTGACTGCACGAGTCGGGTTGGTTGCGTGAATTGGGATTTTTCTAATTGCACCTTCTCTTTCGTGGATTTCCATCTGTACAGCAGAGTGCGACAATGGGACTTGGCCTGAATTGGTGCGAGAAGATGCTCCATGTTCCTCCGAGGACTCAAACCGCTCAGCATGCATTTACAGCAGGGCGCCCTGAGCAGGCAATTAGATGG
This sequence comes from Scyliorhinus torazame, assembly GCF_047496885.1. Lineage (NCBI taxonomy): Eukaryota > Metazoa > Chordata > Chondrichthyes > Carcharhiniformes > Scyliorhinidae > Scyliorhinus > Scyliorhinus torazame. The sequence goes on along the minus strand of NC_092733.1, from coordinate 28,385,040 downwards.
GAACTATAATTTTTATTGGCCAAGGTGAGGTTTTGGCCGCAGACTGGCTGGCTCCCTCGGATGTTGCGGGAGATCTGTGGTATTGATTTATAGATCTGTGTGAGGTGAAGTTGTGCAACGGGGTGACAGATTAATGGATGCAGCCTTTATTCCAGTCAAAGGAAAGACACCTTCTTAATAATGGAAGTGCATAGCCACTTGGTCAGCACTCACGTATTGAGAAATGGGACCCCAGGCCGGCCCCAGCTCCGCAGGCAGGTGGCAATGCGCACGTGCGCAGCTTCCTAACTCGTTTCCGATCACTTTCTCCCTGGCATTGTAGTAACTTTTTATTTTTAGCTGGCAAAGCCCCGCACCATTTCTGAGCTGAAGTGGCAGTCAGGCCGGTAGGCATGCAGACGCCTTCCTTCGTGCTGCCAATCTGGCTCGGTAAGCGGTTGCCCGCATCGGTTGGGTGAGGGGGCAGCGGGAGGAAGTGGGGGGGGGGGGGGGGGCTGTAGCTTTGTCTTGGGGGCGACCCGTGTGCCAATCTGCGACCCCCACACACCCTACTCTAGTCCCCCTCTTTTCGCCCACCACCTGCCAACGGCCGCAGCGCCAGGCTGCGTTGGCACATTGGTCTGGCAACGCGGGGTGCCCGTGGGTTCTGGGGCATTTCCATCGGAGAGCGACGCCTCGGGCCATCCTTGCCAGGATCAACCTTCTGTGCGTCCTGGATAACTGAGGTGATGCGGGCACAGTGACAGGCACATGAGCAAACATTCAACCCTGTCCACCTTCGCCCTGTCCCAAATCCCCCAACAACAGCTCCCACCCGCTTGAGGAGCATCACCAATCCTCTTGTCTGCACCACCTCACTGGAAATATAATTCGACAAAGAACAACTGGCATTCCTGTACCTGGGCCAGCACGGTAGCACAGCGGTTAGCACTGCTGCCTCACAGTGCCAGGGCACCGGGTTCATTTCCCGACTTGGGTCACTGTCTGTGCGGTGTCTGTAAGTTCTCCCCAAGTCTGCGTGGGTTTCCTCCGGGTGCTCCGGTTTCCTCCCACAGTCCAAAGACGTGCAGGTTAGGCGGATTGGCCATGATAAATTGCCCCTTAGTGTCCAGGGAGGTGCAGGGTTGGATAAGGGAGTGGGCATGGGTAGAGCGCTCACACAAAGGTTTGGTGCAGACTCGATGGGCCGAATGGCCTCCTTCTGCACTGTGCAATGCTTCTCAATCCAACAATAATGAAACGACTTTGAATGTTTGCAGCCGTTTTCAGTACGGGTCCTGGGCATTGCTGATGCCTTTTGTTTGGCACTCATCACGGCAGCCCGCAATAAATTACCGACTGCGCCAGGGGAACAACATCCATATTGCGTGAGAAGACAATGTTTCCCCATTTCAGTTTGTCGTTTCTTCTGAGTTTTCCCAATGCTGGGCCGGGCGATAAAAGCGGTGTGCAGCTCGCCGCCTGCACAGCTAACCTTTCTCGTCATATTGTCCAGCACTTAAGAACAAAGAAAACCTGGAGGTGTGTCCCATGCTGTCCTGCTGCTGGGGTGGAGCGTGAAAGAGCTGGCAACGCCGACGTTCTGGAAATCGGGGTGCCTTTGTTTAAAGGGCGGCCCGATCTCCGGTAAGAAAGAATCTCTTCCCACCTACCCAGCAAGGACACACACACATACACTCCATGTGGAACACCCCCCTCCCCACGTACATGGGAAATTACCCCACGCAAACCAGGGACACACTCTCGCCCCCATGGAGCTCCCCAGAGGACTCCCCCCATGGGCACTGCCCCTTGGCACTTTCCACTGGCGCCGTCCTTGGCACTGACCCCAGCACACCAGGGGGATCTGTCAGGCACGTCCCTCTCCCCCATCTGCCAGATGTACTTATCTGCACCCCCCCCGCCCCCCCCCCCCACCGCACGATCTCGCCGCCTGGTTCACATTGCTCCGACCAGTTGTAAACCTTGTTGATGCCACGTCGGCGAAGGGGGAAATCCCAATGTCGGGTGAACGGTGCAGCGGCAAAGCTCGATAATAGATCACAGAATTTACAGTGCAGAAGGAGGCCATTTGGCCCATCGAGTCTGCACCGGCCCTTGGAAAGAGCCCCCTACTTAGGCCCACGCCTCCACCCTATCCCCATAACCCAGTAACCCCATCTAATCTTTTTGGACACTAAGGGGCAATTTATCATGGCTAATCCAACTAACCTACGCATCTTTGGACTGTGGGAGGAAACCGGAGCACCCGGAAGAAACGCACGCAGACACGGGGAGAACGTGGTTGGTTTAGGGGCTGGTTTAGCACACTGGGCTAAATCGCTGGCTTTTAAAGCAGACCAAGGCAGGCCAGCAGCACGGTTCGATTCCCGTACCAGCATCCCCGAACAGGCGCCGGAATGTGGCGACTAGGGGCTTTCCACAGTAACTTCATTTTGAAGCCTACTTGTGACATAGAGCGATTTTCATTTCATTTCAACGTGCAGACTCCGTCTGACAGTGACCCAAGCCGGGAATCGAACCTGGGACCCAGGAGCTGTGAAGCGACTGTGCTAACCACTATGCTACAATGCTGACTTGTTAATGTACTGAATCCCAAGCTTCCTGGACTGGAACTTCATCACATCAATGGCAGGGAGATGGGAGCGATCGCGTTGTGAGATCTCACTGACGGGTATCTCGCTTTTGGCCTCTTGTGTCCCCGTCGCCATTTGCAATCACATTCCTGGCCAGTGATTGCAGGACAAAAAGCTGTGTAGCTTCTATTTTATCAGCAATACGTCTACTATTTGTTGCACACTCACAGATTTAAAGGGAAGACCAAGTCGGCTTTAGATAGGCTAATAATCTGTTACCCACCCCAAGGGGCATCGTGGGAGCATTCACGTGTATCTGATACAAAATTGTTGCGTGCTGGGATCTCAGTCCAGATTTTAATGGCTCCATTCCTTGTTTTGACAGTTCCCTGCTGGGGACTCGAGGCTAGAGGGACGAACCACGAGTACAGCCGTAGTATTTGTGGCGATTGAGAGACCATAAACCAGGCTTGAAATGTTAATGGCATGTCACTGTGCTCAGGGTATGTTCATTATGTTGTTAGAATGTACCGGTGAAGGACGTTGTTTCATTAAGTATGTTAAGCGTCTATAAACCTGGGTTGGCTGGGGCACTGGGCTGAGTGGGAGGGGAGTTCTGAATCTGAGCAAGTCAATGAACTCTCTCAGTGAAGGAAAGCTCTGGGTTAACTTAACCCCGTCACCACTAAACACTGGGTCGATGTCCATTGGCCTTGTCTGATGAATACAGGTGGCATCTCATGTTACCAAGATAGGTGGGGCTCTTTAGCATCCATTACAGTGCAGCTTAACATGGAGAGCACCCTGAGCTACCCTACCCTGCTGAAGATTCTCATGCGTGTTGGGACAGGACTCAGTGTTTCAGAATGGGCAGGGTTTTCGGCAACAAACTGGTCACTGCGGCTGAGCTGGTCGCACTTTGAACTCTTGAGTGAAAAGACTCCGGGTTCAAATCCCACTCCCGAGGCATGAGCAGAAACAAAAGTCGACTGGTGCTCCAGGGCAGTACTGAGGGAGTGCTGCACTACCAGAGGTGCCACCATCCAGATGTGGTTGAATTATACAGGACAGAAGAGGCTCTTCGGCCCATCAAAGCCTGCAACAACAAAATGAAACTCGAATCTACACCACTTGCCAGCACTTAGCCCATAGCTTTGAAGTTCATTCAAGTACTTGTTAAAGATTGTGGAGTTTCCCGTCCCAACTATCCCCTCAGGCAGTGCATCCCATATTCCCACTCTTTCCCCAAATCCCCCCTAAACCTCCGGACTTTCACTTTAAAATTAACCCACCTTGTTGTTGACCCGTCAACTAAGAATCATAGAATCCCTAGAGTGCAGAAGGAGGCCATTCGGCCCATTGAGTCTGTACTGGCCCTTGGAAAGGGCACCCTACTTAAAGGCCACGCTTCCACCATATCCCCGTAACCCGACCTAACCTTTTGGGCACTAAGGGGCGATTTAGCATGGCCAATCCACCTAACCCGCACACCTTTGGACTGTGGGAGGAAACCGGAGCACCCGGAGGAAACCCACGCAGACACGGGGAGAATGTGCAGACTCCGCACAGACAGTGACCCAAGGACGGAATTGAATCTGGGTCCCTGGAGCTGTGTCGCAGAAGTGCTAACCACTGTGCCACCCTGCCGTCCGAGGGGGAACAGATGCCTTCTATCCACTCCGTCAATGCCCCTCATAATCATATACCCCTCAGTCAGGTCCCCTCTTCACCTTCCCTGCTCCGAAGAAAACATCCCAAGCTTATGCACCATCTCTCCATTGTTAAAACGTTCCACCCCGGCAACATCCGGGTGAATCTCCTCTGCACCCCCTCCAGTGCAATCGCATCCTTCCTAAAGTATGGCGACCAGAACGGAACACAGTACTCCAGCTGTGGCCTATCCAAAACCTTATTAAACTGGGGTCCTTTCTGCCTGTTTGTGTGTCTGAGAAAGATCCCATGCCACTATCTGGAAGAAGAGCAGGGTCGGCCTCCCTGTTATTCTGGCCAATAGTTAACCCCAAACCAACATCGCAATAATAATAATCTTTATTGTCACGAGTAGGCTTACATTAACACTTGCAATGAGGTTACTGTGAAAAGCCCCTGTTCGCCACATTCCGGCACAAGTTAGCTGGGAAGGACCTAACGAGAGAGCTAAGGAGAGCCAGGAGGGGACATGAGAAGTCTTTGGCAGGTAGGATCAAGGATAACCCTAAGGCTTTCTATAGATATGTCAGGAATAAAAGAATGACTTGGGTAAGAGTAGGGCCAGTCAAGGACAGTAGTGGGAAGTTGTTCGTGGAGTCCGAGGAGATAGGAGAGGTGCTAAATGAATATTTTTCGTCAGTATTCACACAGGAAAAAGACAATGTTGTCGAGGAGAATACTGAGATTCAGGCTACTAGACTAGAAGGGCTTGAGGTTCATAAGGAGGTGTTAGCAATTCTGGAAAGTGTGAAAATAGATAAGTCCCCTGGGCCGGATGGGATTTATCCTAGGATTCTCTGGGAAGCTAGGGAGGAGATTGCTGAGCCTTTGGCTTTGATCTTTAAGTCATCTTTGTCTACAGGAATAGTGCCAGAAGACTGGAGGATAGCAAATGTTGTCCCCTTGTTCAAAACGGGGAGTAGAGACAACCCCGGTAACTATAGACCAGTGAGCCTTACTTCTGTTGTGGGCAAAATCTTGGAAAGGTTTATAAGAGATAGGATGCATAACCATCTGGAAAGGAATAATTTGATTAGATATAGTCAACACGGTTTTGTGAAGGGTAGGTCGTGCCTCACAAACCTTATTGAGTTCTTTGAGAAGGTGACCAAACAGGTGGATGAGGGTAAAGCAGTTGATGTGGTGTATATGGATTTCAGTAAAGCATTTGATAAGGCTACTGCAGAAAATACGGAGGCATGGGATTCAGGGTGATTTAACAGTTTGGATCGGAAATTGGCTAGCTGGAAGAAGACAAAGGGTGGTGGTTGATGGGAAATATTCAGACTGGAGTCCAGTTACTAGTGGTGTACCACAAGGATCTGTTTTGGGGCCACTGCTGTTTGTATTTTTATAAATGACCTGGAGGAGGGCGTAGAAGGATGGGTGAGTAAATTTGCAGATGACACTAAAGTCGGTGGAGTTGTGGACAGTGCGGAAGGATGTTACAAGTTACAGAGGGACATAGATAAGCTACAGAGCTGTGCTGAGAGGTGGCAAATGGAGTTTAATGCAGAAAAGTGTGAGGTGATTCATTTTGGAAGGAATAACAGGAAGACAGAGTACTGGGCTAATGGTAAGATTCTTGGCAGTGTGGATGAGCAGAGAGATCTCGGTGTCCATGTACATAGATCCCTGAAAGTTGCCACCCAGGTTGAGAGGGTTGTTAAGAAGGCGTACGGTGTGTTAGCTTTTATTGGTAGAGGGATTGAGTTTTGGAGCCATGAGGTCATGTTGCAGCTGTACAAAACTCTAGTGCGGCCGCATTTGGAGTATTGCGTGCAATTCTGGTCGCCGCATTATAGGAAGGATGTGGAAGCATTGGAAAGGGTGCAGAGGAGATTTACTAGAATGTTGCCTGGTATGGAGGGAAGATCTTATGAGGAAAGTCTGAGGGACTTGAGGTTGTTTTCGTTAAAGAGAAGAAGGTTAAGAGGTGACTTAATTGAGGCATACAAGATGATCAGAGGATTGGATAGGGTGGACAGTGAGAGCCTTTTTCCTCGGATGGTGATGTCTAGCACGAGGGGACATAGCTTTAAATTGAGGGGAGATAGATATAGGACAGATGTCAGAGGTAGGTTCTTTACTCAGAGAGTAGTAAGGGTGTGGAATGCCCTGCCTGCAACAGTAGTGGACTCGCCAATACTAAGGGCATTCACATGGTCATTGGATAGACATATGGATGATAAGGGAATAGTGTAGATGGGCTTTAGAGTGGTTTCACAGGTCGGCGCAACATTGAGGGCCAAAGGGCCTGTACTGCGCTGTAATGTTCTATGTTCTATGTTCTATTTTGCTGAATGTTTGTTGCAATCTCTCCCAGTTCCCAGTGATCACTTCTCTTCTGTTCCACCCACTCTTACACTTTTCTCCCTCTCTTTAATTCCGGAGAAGAGTTGTACGGACTCAAACTCTGTTTTCTCTCTACAGATACTGCCAGACCCGCTACATTTCTCCAGCATTCTCTGTTTTTGCTTCAGATCCCAGCATTTGCGGTATTTTGCTTGTATTTTCTGTTTTGTCTGACAAACTGTTTAATAAAAACAAGAACATTCTAAAATTTGACATATGGTGCTGCACTTTACGTGAGAATGGAAATGGAGTGGGTGAAGTCGATGATCATAGACTCAGAGGATCCCACAGTGCAGAAGGAGGCCATTCAGCCCATTGAGTCTGCACTGACCCTCTGATAGAGCACCCTACCCGTGCGCACTCCCCCACCTATCTCCCTAACCCAACCAACCTGCAAATCCCTGGACACGAAAGGGCAATTTAGCATGGCCAATTCACCGACCCACATCTCTTTGGACTAAGGGAGGAAACCGGAGCACCCGGAAGAAACCCACGCAGACCCGGGGGGGGGGAGAATGTGCAAACTCCACAGAAACAGTCACCCAGGGCCGGAATCGACTCTGGAGCTGTGAGGCAGCAGTGCTGACCCCAGTGACACCCTGCCGCCCCATATTGCTGTCAGTTTTTGGTGGCTTCACCTGTCAATTTTGTAAAACTGCCGGCTTGGAGGAACTGATGGAAGAGGACTTTATCTCACAGCCCCAGCAGGAACGCCTGACGATCTGAAACCAGCACTGACTGATCCTCCAGCATTCCAGTTACTGTCGATTTCCACACCTCCTTAACAGTGAAATTGATGAACTGCTATCAATCCCAGGTGATCAAGTCTTCCTGTCTAATTTGATGCTCTTCATCGTATGTCTATGTTGCCCACTGCTTCTCCTAATGCGTGAATTGCACTGATATACATATTCAATTTGTCTAATTGCATGAACTGATATAAATCAATCGCAGGTTGCTAACTGCATTCTTGTTCGGAAGCAACTCCCTACTTTGGAGTCTGATGCAATTTTAACTCGTCGGCAACTGCTCTCTCAATCCACCTTTCTTACGTCAGACTTCCGTTTGCGAGGGTGCGGAGGAGACGTACCAGAACGGCGCCAGGGAGGAGGGGGTTTTAGCTGCTAAGTGAGGGCTGGGGAAACTGGGGTCGCTCGCCTTGGCAGGAAGGAGGTTGAGGGGAGATTTGATAAGAGGTGTGCAGGTTTATCATGAGGTTAAAGAAAAGCTATTCCCTTTAGCTGATGGTCTCAGGATTGGGGGGGGCGGGGGCAGAATTAAGGGTTTGAGCGGGAGATGTAAGGGGTACAGTTGAGGAAGAATCTTTTCTAGGAACTGAGTGGTATCGACCTGGAACTCAGCACTCGTGCATGTTTGGAAGTGGACAGAATGAATGAACCTAAAAGGAAGTCAGATATATACCTGAGTTGGTGGTGCAGTGGGTCAGTGGGTCAGTGGGGCAGTGGGTCAGTGGGGCAGTGGCTCAGTAGGGCAGTGGGGCAGTGGCTCTGTGGGGCAGTGGGGCAGTGGGGCAGTGGCGCAGTGGGGCAGTGGGGCAGTGGGGCAGTGGCGCAGTGGCGCAGTGGCGCAGTGGGGCAGTGGGGCAGTGGCGCAGTGGGGCAGTGGGGCAGTGGCTCAGTGGGGCAGTGGCTCAGTGGGGCACTGGCTCAGTGGGGCACTGGCTCAGTGGGGCACTGGCTCAGTGGGGCACTGGCTCAGTGGGGCACTGGCTCAGTGGCTCAGTGGCTCAGTGGCTCAGTGGCTCAGTGGCTCAGTGGCTCAGTGGCTCAGTGGCTCAGTGGGGCAGTGGCTCAGTGGGGCAGTGGCTCAGTGGGGCAGTGGCTCAGTGGCTCAGTGGGGCAGTGGCTCAGTGGGGCAGTGGCTCAGTGGGGCAGTGGCTCAGTGGGGCAGTGGCTCAGTGGGGCAGTGGCTCAGTGGGGCAGTGGCTCAGTGGGGCAGTGGCGCAGTGGCTCAGTGGCTCAGTGGCGCAGTGGGGCAGTGACTCAGTGGCTCAGTGGCTCAGTGGCTCAGTGGCTCAGTGGCTCAGTGGCTCAGTGGCTCAGTGGCTCAGTGGCTCAGTGGCTCAGTGGCTCAGTGGCGCAGTGGCTCAGTGGCTCAGTGGGGCAGTGGGGCAGTGGGGCAGTGGGGCAGTGGGGCAGTGGGGCAGTGGGGCAGTGGGGCAGTGGGGCAGTGGGGCAGTGGGGCAGTGGCGCAGTGGCTCAGTGGGGCAGTGGCTCAGTGGGGCAGTGGCTCAGTGGGGCAGTGGCTCAGTGGGGCAGTGGCTCAGTGGGGCAGTGGCTCAGTGGGGCAGTGGCTCAGTGGGGCAGTGGCTCAGTGGGGCAGTGGCTCAGTGGCTCAGTGGCTCAGTGGGGCAGTGGCTCAGTGGGGCAGTGGCTCAGTGGGGCAGTGGCTCAGTGGCTCAGTGGCTCAGTGGGGCAGTGGCTCAGTGGCTCAGTGGGGCAGTGGCGCAGTGGGGCAGTGGCTCAGTGGGGCAGTGGGGCAGTGGCTCAGTGGCTCAGTGGGGCAGTGGCACAGTGGGGCAGTGGCACAGTGGGGCAGTGGCACAGTGGGGCAGTGGGGCAGTGGCTCAGTGGCTCAGTGGGGCAGTGGCTCAGTGGGGCAGTGGCTCAGTGGCTCAGTGGCTCAGTGGGGCAGTGGCACAGTGGGGCAGTGGCACAGTGGGGCAGTGGCTCAGTGGGGCAGTGGGGCAGTGGCTCAGTGGGGCAGTGGCTCAGTGGGGCAGTGGCTCAGTGGGGCAGTGGCTCAGTGGGGCAGTGGCTCAGTGGGGCAGTGGCTCAGTGGGGCAGTGGCTCAGTGGGGCAGTGGCTCAGTGGGGCAGTGGCTCAGTGGGGCAGTGGCTCAGTGGGGCAGTGGCTCAGTGGGGCAGTGGCTCAGTGGGGCAGTGGCTCAGTGGGGCAGTGGCTCAGTGGGGCAGTGGCTCAGTGGGGCAGTGGCTCAGTGGGGCAGTGGCTCAGTGGGGCAGTGGCTCAGTGGGGCAGTGGCTCAGTGGGGCAGTGGGGCAGTGGGGCAGTGGGGCAGTGGCTCAGTGGCTCAGTGGCTCAGTGGGGCAGTGGCTCAGTGGCTCAGTGGGGCAGTGGCTCAGTGGTTCAGTGGGGCAGTGGCTCAGTGGTTCAGTGGGGCAGTGGCTCAGTGGGGCAGTGGCTCAGTGGGGCAGTGGCTCAGTGGCGCAGTGGCTCAGTGGCTCAGTGGCTCAGTGGGGCAGTGGGGCAGTGGCGCAGTGGCGCAGTGGCGCAGTGGCGCAGTGGGGCAGTGGGGCAGTGGGGCAGTGGCTCAGTGGGGCAGTGGCTCAGTGGGGCAGTGGCTCAGTGGGGCAGTGGCTCAGTGGGGCAGTGGCTCAGTGGGGCAGTGGCTCAGTGGGGCAGTGGCTCAGTGGGGCAGTGGCTCAGTGGGGCAGTGGCTCAGTGGGGCAGTGGCTCAGTGGGGCAGTGGCTCAGTGGGGCAGTGGCTCAGTGGGGCAGTGGCTCAGTGGGGCAGTGGCTCAGTGGGGCAGTGGCTCAGTGGGGCAGTGGCTCAGTGGGGCAGTGGCTCAGTGGGGCAGTGGCTCAGTGGGGCAGTGGCTCAGTGGGGCAGTGGCTCAGTGGGGCAGTGGCTCAGTGGGGCAGTGGCTCAGTGGGGCAGTGGCTCAGTGGGGCAGTGGCTCAGTGGGGCAGTGGCTCAGTGGGGCAGTGGCTCAGTGGGGCAGTGGCTCAGTGGGGCAGTGGCTCAGTGGGGCAGTGGCTCAGTGGGGCAGTGGCTCAGTGGGGCAGTGGCTCAGTGGGGCAGTGGCTCAGTGGGGCAGTGGCTCAGTGGGGCAGTGGCTCAGTGGGGCAGTGGCTCAGTGGGGCAGTGGCTCAGTGGGGCAGTGGCTCAGTGGGGCAGTGGCTCAGTGGGGCAGTGGCTCAGTGGGGCAGTGGCTCAGTGGGGCAGTGGCTCAGTGGGGCAGTGGCTCAGTGGGGCAGTGGCTCAGTGGGGCAGTGGCTCAGTGGGGCAGTGGCTCAGTGGGGCAGTGGCTCAGTGGGGCAGTGGCTCAGTGGGGCAGTGGCTCAGTGGGGCAGTGGCTCAGTGGGGCAGTGGCTCAGTGGGGCAGTGGGGCAGTGGGGCAGTGGCTCAGTGGGGCAGTGGCTCAGTGGGGCAGTGGCTCAGTGGGGCAGTGGCTCAGTGGGGCAGTGGCTCAGTGGGGCAGTGGCTCAGTGGGGCAGTGGCTCAGTGGGGCAGTGGCTCAGTGGGGCAGTGGCTCAGTGGGGCAGTGGCTCAGTGGGGCAGTGGCTCAGTGGGGCAGTGGCTCAGTGGGGCAGTGGCTCAGTGGGGCAGTGGCTCAGTGGGGCAGTGGCTCAGTGGGGCAGTGGGGCAGTGGGGCAGTGGCTCAGTGGGGCAGTGGCGCAGTGGCTCAGTGGGGCAGTGGGGCAGTGGGGCAGTGGTGCAGTGGCTCAGTGGGGCAGTGGGGCAGTGGTGCAGTGGCTCAGTGGGGCAGTGGGGCAGTGGGGCAGTGGCTCAGTGGCTCAGTGGGGCAGTGGCTCAGTGGGGCAGTGGCGCAGTGGCTCAGTGGTGCAGTGGCGCAGTGGCTCAGTGGCTCAGTGGGGCAGTGGGGCAGTGGCTCAGTGGCTCAGTGGGGCAGTGGCTCAGTGGCTCAGTGGGGCAGTGGCGCAGTGGCGCAGTGGCTCAGTGGGGCAGTGGCTCAGTGGGGCAGTGGCTCAGTGGGGCAGTGGCTCAGTGGGGCAGTGGCTCAGTGGGGCAGTGGCTCAGTGGGGCAGTGGCTCAGTGGGGCAGTGGCTCAGTGGGGCAGTGGCTCAGTGGGGCAGTGGCTCAGTGGGGCAGTGGCTCAGTGGGGCAGTGGCTCAGTGGGGCAGTGGCTCAGTGGGGCAGTGGCTCAGTGGGGCAGTGGCTCAGTGGGGCAGTGGCTCAGTGGGGCAGTGGCTCAGTGGGGCAGTGGCTCAGTGGGGCAGTGGCGCAGTGGCTCAATGGGGCAGTGGCTCAGTGGGGCAGTGGCTCAGTGGCGCAGTGGCTCAGTGGGGCAGTGGCTCAGTGGGGCAGTGGCTCAGTGGGGCAGTGGCTCAGTGGGGCAGTGGCTCAGTGGGGCAGTGGCTCAGTGGGGCAGTGGCTCAGTGGGGCAGTGGCTCAGTGGGGCAGTGGCTCAGTGGGGCAGTGGCTCAGTGGTGCAGTGGCTCAGTGGGGCAGTGGCTCAGTGGGGCAGTGGCTCAGTGGCTCAGTGGCTCAGTGGGGCAGTGGGGCAGTGGTGCAGTGGCTCAGTGGTGCAGTGGCTCAGTGGGGCAGTGGGGCAGTGGGGCAGTGGGGCAGTGGGGCAGTGGGGCAGTGGCTCAGTGGCTCAGTGGGGCAGTGGCTCAGTGGGGCAGTGGCGCAGTGGCTCAGTGGTGCAGTGGCGCAGTGGCTCAGTGGCTCAGTGGGGCAGTGGGGCAGTGGCTCAGTGGCTCAGTGGGGCAGTGGCGCAGTGGCGCAGTGGCGCAGTGGCTCAGTGGGGCAGTGGCTCAGTGGGGCAGTGGCTCAGTGGGGCAGTGGCTCAGTGGGGCAGTGGCTCAGTGGGGCAGTGGCTCAGTGGGGCAGTGGCTCAATGGGGCAGTGGCTCAGTGGGGCAGTGGCTCAGTGGGGCAGTGGCTCAGTGGGGCAGTGGCTCAGTGGGGCAGTGGCTCAGTGGGGCAGTGGCTCAGTGGGGCAGTGGCGCAGTGGGGCAGTGGCTCAGTGGGGCAGTGGCTCAGTGGGGCAGTGGCTCAGTGGGGCAGTGGCTCAGTGGGGCAGTGGCTCAGTGGGGCAGTGGCTCAGTGGGGCAGTGGCTCAGTGGGGCAGTGGCTCAGTGGGGCAGTGGCTCAGTGGGGCAGTGGCTCAGTGGGGCAGTGGCTCAGTGGGGCAGTGGCTCAGTGGGGCAGTGGCTCAGTGGGGCAGTGGCTCAGTGGGGCAGTGGCTCAGTGGGGCAGTGGCTCAGTGGGGCAGTGGCTCAGTGGGGCAGTGGCTCAGTGGGGCAGTGGCTCAGTGGGGCAGTGGCTCAGTGGGGCAGTGGCTCAGTGGGGCAGTGGCTCAGTGGGGCAGTGGCTCAGTGGGGCAGTGGCTCAGTGGGGCAGTGGCTCAGTGGGGCAGTGGCTCAGTGGGGCAGTGGCTCAGTGGGGCAGTGGGGCAGTGGCTCAGTGGGGAAGTGGCTCAGTGGGGCAGTGGCTCAGTGGGGCAGTGGCTCAGTGGCTCAGTGGCTCAGTGGCTCAGTGGCTCAGTGGCTCAGTGGGGCAGTGGGGCAGTGGGGCAGTGGGGCAGTGGGGCAGTGGGGCAGTGGGGCAGTGGGGCAGTGGGGCAGTGGGGCAGTGGGGCAGTGGGGCAGTGGGGCAGTGGGGCAGTGGGGCAGTGGGGCAGTGTGCCAGTGGGGCAGTGGGGCAGTGGGGCAGTGGGGCAGTGGGGCAGTGGCTCAGTGGGGCAGTGGCTCAGTGGGGCAGTGGCTCAGTGGGGCAGTGGCTCAGTGGCGCAGTGGCTCAGTGGCGCAGTGGCTCAGTGGCGCAGTGGCTCAGTGGCGCAGTGGCTCAGTGGCGCAGTGGCTCAGTGGCGCAGTGGCTCAGTGGCGCAGTGGCTCAGTGGCGCAGTGGCTCAGTGGCGCAGTGGCTCAGTGGCGCAGTGGCTCAGTGGCGCAGTGGCTCAGTGGCGCAGTGGCTCAGTGGCGCAGTGGCTCAGTGGCGCAGTGGCGCAGTGACACAGTGGCTCAGTGGGGCAGTGGCTCAGTGGGGCAGTGGCTCAGTGGGGCAGTGGGGCAGTGGCTCAGTGGGGCAGTGGCTCAGTGGGGCAGTGGCGCATTGGGGCAGTGGCTCAGTGGCTCAGTGGGGCAGTGGGGCAGTGGCTCAGTGGTGCAGTGGCTCAGTGGTGCAGTGGCTCAGTGGCTCAGTGGGGCAGTGGCTCAGTGGCTCAGTGGGGCAGTGGCTCAGTGGGGCAGTGGCGCATTGGGGCAGTGGCTCAGTGGCTCAGTGGCACAGTGACGCAGTGGCGCAGTGGCGCAGTGGCTCAGTGGCGCAGTGACGCAGTGGGGCAGTGGCTCAGTGGGGCAGTGGCGCAGTGGCTCAGTGGCTCAGTGGCGCAGTGGTTAGCCATGGTGCCGGGGACCCGGGTTTGATCTTGGCCCCAGGTCACTGCCCGTGTGGAGTTTGCACATTCTCCCCTAGTCTGTGTGGGTTCCCCCCCCCACCCCCCCCCCCCGCCCCCCTCCCCCCACAACCCAAAGATGTGCTGGATAGGTGGATTGCCCCTTAAAAAAAGATAAACGCTTGAGGGACATAAGCCAGGGGGTGGGGAGTGGCTCCAGGGATCGAGTACGGTGGGGGAGGTTAGCTAGCTGGGTAAATGGGGCTGACTGGATTTCTCTTGGGATCAATGGGCCGAATGGCCTCATTCTATGTTTCATGCTTCTATAACTGACAACTCGATGAGGCTGTCCCTTGACACTCTCATTCAACGCCTCCTCAAATCCTGACCTCTGGAGTACTCGATTTAGCCCTGTCCCCTGGAGAAACCCTCCCTGACTCCTCCCTGATCCTCCCCGTCACCCCCTGGGGAACTCCAGTCAACCCTTCCCCCGATCCTGTCCCTGAGCCCTGGGAATAAATCTTTCCCGCCTACCCTGTCTAGGCAATTTCCAACTTTGTGCACCTCAATGGGGTCACCCCTTAGTCTCCTTTGTTTTAAGGAAAACAACCCTAGCCTGTCCAATCTCTCCTCACAACTGCAATTTTTCAACACTGGCAACATTCTTGTAAATCTCCTTTGCACTATCTCCAGAGCAATTGTATCCTTTCTGTAATATGGGGCGAAATTCTCCGGAAAAGGCGCGATGTCCGCCGACTGGCACCCAAAACGGCGCAAATCAGACGGGCATGACGCTGCCCCAAAGGTGCGGAATGCTCCGCATCTTTGGGGGCCGAGCCCCAACATTGAGGGGCTAGGTCGGCGGCGGATGAATTTCCGCCCCGCCAGCTGGCGGAAAAGGCTTTTGGTGCCCCGCCAGCTGGCGCGGAAATGACATCTCCGGGCAGCGCATGCGCGGGAGCGTCAGCGGCCGCTGACGGCATTCCCGCGCATGCGCAGTGGAGGGAGTCTCTTCCACCTCCGCCATGGTGGAGACCGTGGCGGAGGCGGAAGGGAAAAAGTGCCCCCACGGCACAGGCCCGCCCGCGGATCGGTGGGCCCCGATCGCGGGCCAGGCCACCGTGGGGGCACCCCCCGGGGCCAGATCGCCCCGCGCCCCGCGCCCCCCCCCCCCCCCAGGACCCCGGAGCCCGCCAGCACCGCCTTGTCCAGGGCGGAAAGGCAAGAGACAGGCATTTTAGCGGCGGGACTTCGGCCCATCCGGGCCAGAGAATCGAGCAGGGGGGCCCGCCAACCGGCGCGGCGCGATTCCCGCCCCCGCCGAATCTCCGGTGCCGGAGACTTCGGCAACCGGCGGGGGCGGGATTCACGGCAGCCCCCGGCGATTCTCCGACCCGGCGGGGGGTCGGAGAATTTCGCCCATGGTGAGCAGAACTGTACACAAAACCCCAGCAGTGACCCAAATGGCATTTAAGACAGTCCCATCATTACATCCCTGCTTTTGTACTCAATACCTCACCCGATGGAGGAAAGCATTCATTCATTATGCTTGCTCCACCACCTTATCCAACTGGTCCTGACACCTTCACGGACCATTGAACATGCTCTCCAAGGTGTCTTGCTTCCTCCACCCCTCCCAAAATCTTCCCGAAACGATAAATAATCCCACAGTGCTGTCGGAGTGAGCAGGGGAGTTGACTCTGTGTTTATCCCTCAACCAACATCACTAAAAAAAGATGATCTGGTCCTTATCGCTGTACGGTTCATTCGGGCTTTCACTCTTCCCGGCTGTCTTTGTCCAACACCTTCCGGAGAGTTCTGTAGCATTCCTCATGGCTTCCGTCACCTTTTTACCCTTTGGGGCTGCAGAGATTTCCCTCCTTACCCCAGTAGCAATTGTATTGCAGGTAGTTTAGGCTGAGTCATAGATCATAGAATTTACAGTTCCGAAGGAGGCCATTCGGCCCATCGAGTCTGCACCGGCCCTTGGAAAGAGCACCCTACCCAAGCTCACACAATCCCCCATCACCCAGTAACCCCACCCAATCCTTTCGGACACTAAGGGCAATTTATCGTGGCCAATCCACCTAACCTGCACATCTTTGGACTTGTGGGAGGAAACCGGAGCACCCAGAGGAAACCCACGCACACACGGGGAGAACGTGCAGACTCCGCACAGACAGTGACCCAAGCCTGGAATCGAACCTGGGACCCTGGAGCTGTGAAGCAACTGAGCTAACCACTGTGCTACCGTGCCGCCCCTGTCGCTAGTGTTTACCCTTGAGGGCTGCAGGCTGGTGTCCTGAAGGAGTTCTTCACTGAGACTACCTGGAGCCCTCTCAAACTTGTTAATTCCTTGAAATGCTCCCCACATTTCCCTCAAATCTCGCCCCTGCTTATAGCACTGCATTTAAATCTTGGTTCCTGGCATTGCTCGTTAAGTAAAAGATCGTGCAAATTTAATCATGTTAACGACACCCTTGAAAATACAACCCAGTGAAGTGGTTGTTGTGTTCTGCTTCTTCATGTAGCATAAGCTGCTTCCTCTATGTATACTCTGACAAAGGAAGGTTCAGACTTGGAGATAGGTTTAACACATTTATTGAACAGTTAACAATTCTCCTACTTGAGTTCGACTCTCTTGCTGATCTTGCTACAGTAACTCAGTCTAACTAACCAGTCTGCTCTCAGCCATGCGGTGGGTGTGATGCTTCCTGATCTGCCCCTGTGTTACAACCTGCCTACTTACGATTGGCTGGGGACTAATGACTATCCCACAATCCTATGGGAGGATGAACTTCCCCAATGAGGGGGGCGGAGAAACTCCTAGTATAAATAAGCTGGCCAGTTCAGGAACCAGCAGGAAGAAGAAGGTAGCAAGGGAAGTTACTGCTACTGTTACGTATATATTGTTATAGTAAATAAACGTTATTATTTTGAATCCTTAAAACTCGTGCTGGATTTTTCGTGGCCCTTACAAAACTGGCGACAAAGGTAAAAGAGAATAGCTGTCTACACTGCTGAAGCCACCTCCCTGGATTTTTGTTGGATACAGGTTGGAAGTTGTTTTCTATTATACCATGCCTCTGTACGGACGTTTGGATGTTTTTGATGCTGCGCTGGAAAGCTGGAACCAGTACACACAACGGATGCGTTACTATTTCCGGGCAAACAATATCACCGAAAACGAGCGCCAGGTGGTCATATTGCGGGCCGCATACGTTTGGGGTGATTAGGAGCCTTACATACCCAGCTGCGCTGGACACCAAAACGTTTGACGAACTTGTGAATATAGTGGGGCAACACTTTAACCCAACCCCATCCACGATAGTCCAGCGTTACCGGTTTAATACCGCTGAGAGGACCCCTGGAGAATCCCTTGCCGATTTTTTTATCCAGGCTACGCGGCATTGCGGAGTACTGTGACTATGGTGAGACCTTGTCAGAAATGTTACGCGACCGTTTGGTTTGCGGTATTAACAATGCAGCAACCCAGAGAAAGTTGTTAGCGGAGCCAACATTGACTTTTCAACAGGCAATACAAATAGTCTTGTCCCGAGAGAGCGCAGAGCGAGGAGTACAGGAGCTACAGGGAATGGAAGTGCATGCCTTGGGGCACAACCCTTTCCGCCCAAAAACTTCCCCCCGCACTCCTGCGGTACCTTGGGCGAGGCAACGACCGGACCAACGCCAGTGGCCATCGGACATTCCTCCCCGAAGGGAGCCTTCTCCAGAGCCAATGGATGAGGAGCCATGTCCGTGTCAGACTTGTAGGCGCCGACCCCGTCGCGGACGGCGGTCCTGGGGACGCCAGAGGCGCCGTCGTTCCGACCGAAACTGGGACCAGCCCAGGGGCCGTAACTGGGACCAGCCCAGAGGCCATACCTTCCATGTGGATAACCTGCGGCGACCACTCCTGAGGACGTGGAGACGGAGGACGACTGCCTGCAGCTGCATTGTGTGGCAGCTCCCCGTGTGGCCCCCATTAAGGTGACAGTACGGGTCAATGGCCACCCGCTGGAGTTGGATACTGGCGCAGCGGTCTCCGTGATCGCCCAGAGGACATTCGACCGCATCAAGCAGGGTATACAGACCCTTACATTAACTGACTCACAGGCCAGGTTGGCCACCTACACGGGGGAACCAGTGGACATTGCAGGAACTACAATGACCCCTGTTGTCTATGGATGCCAGGAGGGGCGTTTCCCACTTATCGTAGTGCGTGGCCATGGGCCCAGCCTGTTGGGTCGGGACTGGTTGCGCCATTTGCAGTTGCAATGGCAGCACATCCTCCAAACAGTTTCTGGAGGGTTGACTGAGGTGCTAGGACGATACCCAGAGGTATTCCAGCCTGGTTTGGGGAAAATAAAAGGGGCCGTAGCCTGTATCCAAGTTGAACCAGGAGCCACGCCGCGCTATTTCCGGGCGCGCCCAGTGCCTTACGCTTTGCTCGAGAAGGTAGAAGGGGAGCTCACTCGTTTGGAGAGTTTGGGTATTATCAGGCCCGTCCGTTTTGCTGACTGGGCAGCACCAATTGTACCAGTAATGAAGCCAGATGCCACAGTTCGCTTGTGTGGCGACTATAAACTTACAGTGAATACAGTTTCCCGAGGATCTCTACGCGAAACTTGCAGGTGGACTCTCATTCACAAAATTAGATATGAGTCACGCCTACCTGCAGTTGGAGCTGGACCCTGCCTCCCGACCATATGTAACAATTAACACACACCGGGGCCTGTATGAATATACACGGTTGCCCTCTGGAGTATCCTCAGCCTGCGCAATTTTTCAACGTGTTATGGAGGGCATTTTGAGAGGCTTGCCACGTGTGGCTGTCTACCTAGATGACGTGTTGATTACAGGGACGTCGGAGCAAGGGCATTTGGAAAATCTGGAGGCTGTCCTTAGGCGCCTTTCGGAGGCTGGAGTCCGTTTACGTCACACAAAGTGCGTATTTCAGGCAAAAGAAGTAGTCTACCTAGGTTATCGGGTGGACCGCGAGGGTCTGCACCCCGTCGCAGAGAAGGTGCGTGCAATTCAACATGCCCCCACCCCGACTGACACTTCGCATCTTCGTTCTTTTCTCGGTCTCGTAAACTATTACGGGAAGTTCCTCCCCAATCTGGCAACTACGCTGGCCCCCTTACACCTGCTGCTAAAGAAAAATCACACCTGGGTTTGGGGTCAGCCGCAAGAAACCGCTTTCCGGGGGGTAAAGCAACAATTGTCGTCGTCTGGGTTACTAACCCACTATGATCCGGGAAAGCCTTTGCTCGTCACATGTGATGCAAGCCCGTATGGTATTGGGGCTGTCCTGTCCCACAAGATGGAGAACGGGGCCGAGCGACCGATAGCTTTCGCCTCCCGCACATTGACTGCAGCGGAGAAAAAGTACGCGCAGATCGAGAAGGAGGGCCTGGCAGTGGTTTTCGCGGTGAAACGCTTCCACCAGTATGTGCACGGCCGCCATTTCACTATCGTGACTGATCATAAGCCCATGCTGGGACTCTTCAGAGAGGATAAGCCGATACCGCCCATTGCTTCTGCACGGATCCAGCGCTGGGCTTTGTTGCTTGCTGCATATGAGTATTCTCTGGAGCACAAACCAGGTACGCAGATAGCAAATGCCGACACACTGAGCCGATTGCCTTTATCGACCGGCCCCATGTCGACCCCCACGACCGGTGAGGTGGTCGCAACCCTAAATTTTATGGACACCTTGCCTGTCACGGCATCACAGATCCGTGAGTGGACCCAGACGGAGCCAGTCTTGTCAAAGGTTCAGCACATAGTCCTGTATGGTGGGCAGCATAGACAGCTCCCAGGCGAATTACGGGCATTTTCCTCCAAGCTGTCAGAGTTCAGCGTGGAAGACGGCATCCTCTTGTGGGGGACGCGTGTGATTGTCCCGGAAAAAGGCCAGGAGCTGATATTATCAGACTTGCACAATGGGCATCCGGGCGTGACCAAGATGAAAATGTTGGCCCGGAGTTATGTCTGGTGGCCAGGCCTCGACACCGACATTGAGAAGGTGGCCCAAAACTGCTCCATTTGCCAGGAGCATCAGAAGCTTCCGCCGGCCGCGCCCCTACATCACTGGGAATGGCCAGGGCGGCCTTGGGCACGCTTTCATGCAGATTTCGCAGGCCCTTTTCAGGGATCCTTGTTCCTTCTACTAATTGACGCCCAGTCCAAATGGCTGGAGGTGCATAAGATGCAGGGGACAGCGTCCTGCGCAACAATTGAAAAGATGCGTTTATCATTTAGTACGCATGGTCTCCCCGAGGTGCTGGTCACGGATAATGGCACTCCATTCACGAGTGAGGAGTTTGCTAGGTTTACAAAGATGAACGGCATCTGCCATATCCGCACTGCCCCTTACCACCCGGCTTCAAATGGGTTGGCAGAGCGCGCAGTGCAGACATTCAAAGGAGGCCTAAAGAAGCAGTCTTCCGGATCAATGGACACGAGACTGGCTCGCTTTTTGTTTACGTACAGGACCACCCCCCATGCAGTGACTGGGGTAGCTCCCGCAGAACTCCTAATGGGCCGGAGACTTCGCACCCGCCTTAGTATGGTTTTCCCGGACATTGGCGCAAAAGTACGCCGCACACAAGAACGGCAGGGACAGGGATTGTCTCGGCATCGTCCGATCCGGCAGTTTGCGCCCGGTGACCCAGTATTCGTGCGGAATTTTGCTGGTGGTGCCCAATGGGTTCCTGGTGTAATCTTTCGCCAAACGGGCCCTATATCTTACCAAGTGCAAGCCCAGGGTCGTCTCCAGCGAAAACACGTAGACCACGTCCGGTCCAGAAGATCATCCCCTCAAAAGATTCCCCGCCCTCGGAGCTCATTTCAACAGCCGCAGAGACCAGAGACAAGGGAAGGTAGTCCGCAAAATCTTCCACTGGTGCCTCACTCGAAGCCTGCGCAGGTCGTTACGGGACCGAATGGAGATAGAGACGCTGACATGACAGAGGCAGCAGACTCTGACTCCGAGATGGAGACACAGGATGCATCAGTGGGGGAATCCTCGGGTCCACGGGCCGTGGATGTACAACCGCGCCGTTCATCACGGAAGCGCCGGTCTCCGTCTCGTTACACGCCGCCTGATCCAGCGCCGCGCGCAAATGGCATCCGACCTGCGGCCAAACGAGTTTGACGCCTTCCTTCGCCAGGGTCTTCGGTGGATTCCTTGGACTTTGGGGGGGAGGGATGTTATAACCTGCCTACTTACGATTGGCTGGGGACTAATGACTATCCCACAATCCTATGGGAGTATGAACTTCCCCAATGAGGGGGGCGGAGAAACTCCTAGTATAAATAAGCTGGCCAGTTCAGGAACCAGCAGGAAGGAGAAGGTAGCAAGGGAAGTTACTGCTACTGTTATGTATATATTGTTGTAGTAAATAAACGTTATTATTTTGTATCCTTAAAACTCGTGCTGGATTTTTCGTGGCCCTTACAAAACCCTGTCTCTCTGAGTGTCGTTTGTGGAAAGAGAAAGAGCATGTGTGCCCTGTCCTTTTATATGGGTAGCCCCCTTGTGGTAGTGTCACCTCTGGGTGTGTCTTGACTGCCCGTTGGTCGTGTCCTATCTTACTGACCTATTGGTTGAATGTCTGTGTGTCATGATGTCTCTGGTGCTCCCTCTAGTGTTTACTTAGTTGCAGTGTACCTACATTAACCCCTTGTGCATCTACAGTGATGCATATCACCACAGTGGCGGGAAAATGACAGAATGTAGACAGCCGTGAAAAAAACACTGGGCTCTAGAAGGTTCCCAAGTAGGCTTGCTACCTCTCCAGGATTCGCCGACTGTCTCCGGGAATTGCAGGTGGCTCTCCGGGATAGCGTAGACAGCAAGCAGCTGGAGGAATCAGAGGGGAGCTGGTGTGGTAGCGGTAATGTCACTGGACTAGTAACCCAAGCTGATACTCCGTGGGTGCGAAATGGGTTCAAACCTCGCCACGGCAGCTGTTATAACTCAAGTTCATTTAACATTAAAAAAAAAAATCTGGCCTCAGTCATGGTGACCGTATTGTGGTCTTTACCCCAGTCTGGCCTACATGTGACTCCAGACCCACAGCAATGTGGTTGCCTCTCAACTTCCCCCCTCTGAAATGGCCCTAGCAAGCCCCTCAGTTCAAGGGCAATTAGGGATGGGTAACAAATGCTGGGCCCAACCAACGATGCCCTACATCCGACAGAAGAATAATTAAAACAAATACCAAGGGGGCATGAAAGCAAATTGGGGTTCCCCCCCCCCCCCCCCCCCCGCCCAAGGCCAGAATCAAACTCGAGTCCCTGGTGCTGTGAGGCAGCAGTGCTAACCACCGTGTCACCGTGCCGCCATTGTTACCAACACCTTCACAACCCCCCACTCAACTCCCTCCCCATCAATCCCACAGTTGACGTGTCCCTGATAAGAGTTGTCATAAGAGTTTTCACACCGCGGCCCAATCTCAGTGCACTGTTGCATCTTCTCTACCCTTGATCAGCCTCACAGCAATGCAGCGGTGACGCTAGATTCTAAATGTGCAACAACTTGATTTTCAGAGTTCTATCCAATGCTTCAAAATGTCCAGCCTCCCATTCGTCAAGCAGCTTCCAGTTCTTTCCATGGTGTCTGCTTACTTTGCTCTGAGTCTACACCGAGCCTTAGCCAATCAAGCACAGTGAGCGTACATCAGCTACCAGACTCACAATAGTCAAACAGAGATCAACTGAACCACTGAGCACTGCGGACCGTGCGTCAAGAACCTTCAGGGTTTCTATCTGTTCCCGCTGACAAAATAAACAGTGGAGTTCTTCAGAACGCTTGTGCTTCTGTTGCGAACACTTCATGAAATAAAATAAAACCTGCCCTGCTCAATAAAAAGCTGACAAGAGTTTGAATTTTCAAATCGATTCAAGGCAGGTGGGCCTCATTGGCACAACCAGCCTTTATCACCCATCCCTCGTGGGCCTTGAGGAGGTGGCAGTGGGCCACTTTGTTGAACTGCCGCAGTCCACCTTGGTTACAGGGACACCGCACCCCGGAAAGGCAAGACACCCACAGGGACCGTACGGGGCTCCGGGCAATATTGTACGCGTATCTGACTGATTGCTTTGTGCCTCGGTCAATCCTGCAATTTCTTGAGCGTCGGGGCAATGTGGAGAGCAAGGCAGCAATAAATCAAATGGGCTTCCAGAGACGTGGGCCCTATCAGGTCAAGGCGGGGGAGGAATTGACTACAATCTCCCAGAATTCCACGGGCCACCTTGCCAATGATAGGTCAACATAGTTGGCGATGGTCCAATCAGATGCGGAGGTTCAGCCGGGACGTCAGGTCGGCGGGCTTCCTCCAGTTATTAATTTCTCCCTCAGTGCGAGCAGGCATATCTTGAGGGTAAGGCAAATGATTACGTCTAAAAAATAACAGAATTTCAGTTTGAGGGACAGCGACATAATCGTGTTGATTCGGAGGTGCAAGACAACCTTTTGGGTTGTGGGGGAGACTGTGGTGAACGTACTGCTGCTACAATTCACCACTGTATTGTATTGTATTATGTTGACGCCCTTGTGGGCCCCACCTGTGGCTCCGCCCCCTCGGGGGTGGTATATACATCTGCAGCCTGTAGGCGGCACTCAGTACAGAGCAGTCGCAGGCAGGCATAGATCTAGCTGATTAAAACCACTGTTCACTTCTACTAATCATCTCGTGTGAGTTGATGGTTGCATCAGAGACCCACGCAGACACAGGGAGATTGTGCAAACTCCACACGGTCAGTGACCCAGGGCCGGGATCGAACCCGGGTCCCCGGCCCCGTGAGGCAGAAAACCGAACAATCAAAGGGCAGTCGTACACTGGGCAGCCAATTGAACATCTAGAATGCAGCGCATATTTAAATTAATCATAATAATATAAATATTATTAATAATATTTTGGTGGCTCAGTTCTAACAAAAAGCAGGTTATTGCAGTGTTAGCAATGGCTTCTCGAGGCAGCTAATCAGGAGGGTGGACAGGAATCCCTGTGACATTTACAGACTCGACCCGGGACAGGAAACTTTGAAAGCATCTGATTTAAGTTGATGCAGTGATTCTGGTATCTCAGCATCTCCCACACGTTAAAATATTCTTGGAAATGGGGTGGGATTGCCGGGTTGTGGGGGTAGGGGAGGTGGGGGTGGGGGCGTTTGTTGTGCAGGTGCTTGATATAAGCATAAAGCTGGCTTGAAGTTTATTCGAACATGTTTTAACACCAGTAAGTATGCTGCTTAACTACAATAACACTGCTGCTTAACTACAATAACACTGCTGCTTAACTCCAATAACACTGCTGTTTAACACCAATAACACTGCCGTTTAACACCAATAACACTGCCGTTTAACACCAATAACACTGCCGTTTAACACCAATAACACTGCTGTTTAACACCAATAACTGCTGTTTAACTCCAATAACACTGCTGTTTAACCCCAATAGCACTGCTGTTTAACACCAATAACACTGCCGTTTAACCCCAATAACACGGCTGTTTAACCCCAATAACACTGCTGTTTCACCCCAATAACACTGTTGTTTAACACCGATAACACTGCTGTTTAACACCAATAACACTGCTGCTGCCCAACTCCAATCACACTGCTGTTTAACTCAAATAACACTGCTTTTTAACCCCAATAACGCTGCTGTTTAACACCAATAACACTACTGTTTAACAACAGTAACACTACTGTTTAAACTCCAATAACAGTGCTGTTTAACTCCAATAACGCTGTTTAACACCAATATCGCTGTTTAACACCAATAACGCTGCCGTTTAACTCCAATAACACTGCTGTTTAACTGCAATAACACTGTTGTTTAACCCAAATAACACTGCTGTTTAACCCCAATAACACTGCTGTTTAACCCCAATAACACTGCTGTTTAACCCCAATAACACTGCTGTTTAACCCCAATAACACTGCTGTTTAACCCCAATAACACTGCTGTTTAACCCCAATAACACTGCTGTTTAACCCCAATAACACTGCTGTTTAACCCCAATAACACTGCTGTTTAACCCCAATAACACTGCTGTTTAACCCCAATAACACTGCTGTTTAACCCCCCAAAAACTGCTGTTTAACACCAATAACACTGCTGTTTAACACCAATAACACTGCTGTTTAACACCAATAACACTGCTGTTTAACTCCAATAACACTGCTGTTTAACTCCAATAACACTGCTGTTTAACTCCAATAACAATGCTGTTTAACTCCAATAACACTGCTGTTTAACTCCAATAACACTGCTGTTTTACTCCAATAACACTGCTGTTTTACTCCAATAACACTGCTGTTTTACTCCAATAACACTGCTGTTTTACTCCAATAACACTGCAGTTTAACTCTAATAACATTGCAGTTTAACTCTAATAACACTGCTGTTTAACTCCAATACCACTGCTGTTTAACACCAATAACACTGCTGTTTAACTCCAATAACACTGCAGTTTAACACAAATAATACTGCTGTTTTACTCCAATAACACTGCCATTTAACTCCAATCACACTGCTGTTAACTCCAATAACACTGCTGTTTAACACCAATAACACTGGAAATTAACCCCAATAACACTGCTGTTCAACTCCAATAACACTGCTGTTGAACACCAATAACACTGCTGTTTAACCCCAATAACACTGCTGTTTAACTCCAATAACACTGCTGTTTAACTCCAATAACACTGCTGTTTAACTCCAATAACACTGCTGTTTAACTCCAATAACAATGCTGTTTAACTCCAATAACAATGCTGTTTAACTCCAATAACACTGCTGTTTAACTCCAATAACACTGCTGTTTTACTCCAATAACACTGCTGTTTTACTCCAATAACACTGCTGTTTTACTCCAATAACACTGCTGTTTA
Organism: Scyliorhinus torazame; assembly: GCF_047496885.1. NCBI lineage: Eukaryota > Metazoa > Chordata > Chondrichthyes > Carcharhiniformes > Scyliorhinidae > Scyliorhinus > Scyliorhinus torazame. Next base: position 28,359,423 of record NC_092733.1, on the reverse strand, counting down.
ACTCTAATAACATTGCAGTTTAACTCTAATAACACTGCTGTTTAACTCCAATACCACTGCTGTTTAACACCAATAACACTGCTGTTTAACTCCAATAACACTGCAGTTTAACACAAATAATACTGCTGTTTTACTCCAATAACACTGCCATTTAACTCCAATCACACTGCTGTTAACTCCAATAACACTGCTGTTTAACACCAATAACACTGGAAATTAACCCCAATAACACTGCTGTTCAACTCCAATAACACTGCTGTTGAACACCAATAACACTGCTGTTGAACACCAATAATACTGCTGTTGAACACCAATAACACTGCTGTTAACACTAATAACACTGCAGTTAACACTAATAACACTGCAGTTTAACTCTAATAACACTGCAGTTTAACTCTAATAACACTGCAGTTTAACTCCAATAACACTGCTGTTTAACTCCAATAACACTGCTGTTTAACACAGATAACGCTGTTTAACACCAATATCACTGCTGTTTAACACCAATAACGCTGCCGTTTAACTCCAATAACACTGCTGTTTAACTGCAATAACACTGCTGTTTAACCCCAATAACACTGCTGTTTAACTCCAATAACACTGCTGTTTAACACCAAGAACACTGCTGCTGTCCAACTCCAATAACACTGCTGCTGTCCAACTCCAATAACACTGCTGTTTAACTCCAATAACACTGCTGTTTAACTCCAATAACACTGCTGTTTAACTCCAATAACACTGCTGTTTAACTCCAATAACACTGCTGTTTAACTCCAATAACACTGCTGTTTAACTCCAATAACACTGCTGTTTAACTCCAATAACACTGCTGTTTTACTACAATAACACTGCTGTTTTACTACAATAACACTGCAGTGTAACACCAATAACACTGCAGTGTAACACCAATAACTCTGCTGTTTAACTCCAATATCACTGCCGTTTAACACAAAAAAGAATGCTGGTGAACACCAATAACACTGCAGTTTAAAAAAATAACACTGCTGTTTAACACCAATAACACTGCTGTTTTACTCCAATATCACTGCTGTTAACGCTAATAACACTGCTGTTCTACTCCAATACCACTGCTGTTCTACTCCAATACCACTGCAGTTTAACTCCAATAACACTGCTGTTTTACTCCAATAACACTGCTGTTTTACTCCAATAACACTGCTGTTTTACTCCAATAACACTGCTGTTTTACTCCAATAACACTGCTGTTTCACACCAATAACTCTGCTGTTTAACTCCAATATCACTGCCGTTTAACTCCAATAACACTGCCGTTTAACACCAATAACACTTCAGTTTAACTCCAATAACACTGCTGTTGAACACCAAGAACACTGCTGCTGTCCAACTCCAATAACACTGCTGCTGTCCAACTCCAATAACACTGCAGTTTAACACAAATAACACTGCAGTTTAACACAAATAACACTGCTGTTTTACTACAATAACACTGCAGTGTAACACAAATAACACTGCTGTTTAACTCAAATAACACTGCTGTTTAACTCAAATAATACTGCTGTTTAACACCAATAAGGCTGCTGTTTAACACCAATAAGGCTGCTGTTTTACTCCAATCACACTGCTGTTAACTCCAATAACACTGCTGTTTAACACCAATAACACTGGAAATTAACCCCAATAACACTGCTGTTCAACTCCAATAACACTGCTGTTGAACACCAATAACACTGCTGTTGAACACCAATAATACTGCTGTTGAACACCAATAACACTGCTGTTAACACTAATAACACTGCAGTTTAACTCTAATAACACTGCAGTTTAACTCTAATAACACTGCAGTTTAACTCTAATAACACTGCAGTTTAACTCCAATAACACTGCTGTTTAACTCCGATAACACTGCTGTTTAACTCCGATAACACTGCTGTTTAACACAGATAACGCTGTTTAACACCAATATCACTGCTGTTTAACACCAATAACGCTGCCGTTTAACTCCAATAACACTGCTGTTTAACTGCAATAACACTGCTGTTTAACCCCAATAACACTGCTGTTTAACACCAAGAACACTGCTGCTGTCCAACTCCAATAACACTGCTGCTGTCCAACTCCAATAACACTGCTGTTTAACTCCAATAACACTGCTGTTTAACTCCAATAACACTGCTGTTTAACTCCAATAACACTGCTGTTTAACTCCAATAACACTGCTGTTTAACTCCAATAACACTGCTGTTTAACTCCAATAACACTGCTGTTTAACTCCAATAACACTGCTGTTTTACTACAATAACACTGCAGTGTAACACCAATAACTCTGCTGTTTAACTCCAATATCACTGCCGTTTAACACAAAAAAGAATGCTGGTGAACACCAATAACACTGCAGTTTAAAAAAATAACACTGCTGTTTAACACCAATAACACTGCTGTTTTACTCCAATATCACTGCTGTTAACGCTAATAACACTGCTGTTCTACTCCAATACCACTGCTGTTCTACTCCAATACCACTGCAGTTTAACTCCAATAACACTGCTGTTTTACTCCAATAACACTGCTGTTTTACTCCAATAACACTGCTGTTTTACTCCAATAACACTGCTGTTTTACTCCAATAACACTGCTGTTTTACTCCAATAACACTGCTGTTTCACACCAATAACTCTGCTGTTTAACTCCAATATCACTGCCGTTTAACTCCAATAACACTGCCGTTTAACACCAATAACACTTCAGTTTAACTCCAATAACACTGCTGTTGAACACCAAGAACACTGCTGCTGTCCAACTCCAATAACACTGCTGCTGTCCAACTCCAATAACACTGCAGTTTAACACAAATAACACTGCAGTTTAACACAAATAACACTGCTGTTTTACTACAATAACACTGCAGTGTAACACAAATAACACTGCTGTTTAACTCAAATAACACTGCTGTTTAACTCAAATAATACTGCTGTTTAACACCAATAAGGCTGCTGTTTAACACCAATAAGGCTGCTGTTTTACTCCAATAACACTGCTGTTTTACTCCAATAACACTGCTGTTTTAGTCCAATAACACTGCTGTTTTACTCCAATAACACTGCTGTTTTACTCCAATAACACTGCTGTTGAACACCAATAACACTGCTGTTGAACACCAATAACACTGCTGTTGAACACCAATAACACTGCAGTTTAACACCAATAACACTGCTGTTTAACTCCAATAACACTGCAGTTTAACACCAATAACACTGCTGTTTAACTCCAATAACACTGCTGTTTAACTCCAATAACACTGCTGTTTAACTCCAATAATACTGCTGTTTTACTCCAATAACACTGCTGTTTAACACAAATAACACTGCTGTTTAACTGCAATAACACTGCTGTTTAACCCCAATAACACTGCTGTTTAACACCAATAACACGGCTGTTTCACCCCAATAACACGGCTGTTTCACCCCAATAACACGGCTGTTTCACCCCAATAACACGGCTGTTTCACCCCAATAACACGGCTGTTTCACCCCAATAACACGGCTGTTTCACCCCAATAACACGGCTGTTTCACCCCAATAACACGGCTGTTTCACCCCAATAACACGGCTGTTTCACCCCAATAACACGGCTGTTTCACCCCAATAACACGGCTGTTTCACCCCAATAACACGGCTGTTTCACCCCAATAACACGGCTGTTTCACCCCAATAACACGGCTGTTTCACCCCAATAACACGGCTGTTTCACCCCAATAACACGGCTGTTTCACCCCAATAACACGGCTGTTTCACCCCAATAACACGGCTGTTTCACCCCAATAACACGGCTGTTTCACCCCAATAACACGGCTGTTTCACCCCAATAACACGGCTGTTTCACCCCAATAACACGGCTGTTTCACCCCAATAACACGGCTGTTTCACCCCAATAACACGGCTGTTTCACCCCAATAACACGGCTGTTTCACCCCAATAACACGGCTGTTTCACCCCAATAACACGGCTGTTTCACCCCAATAACACGGCTGTTTCACCCCAATAACACGGCTGTTTCACCCCAATAACACGGCTGTTTCACCCCAATAACACGGCTGTTTCACCCCAATAACACGGCTGTTTCACCCCAATAACACGGCTGTTTCACCCCAATAACACGGCTGTTTCACCCCAATAACACGGCTGTTTCACTCCAATAACAATGCTGCTGCCCAACTCCAATCACACTGCTGTTTAACTCAAATAACACTGCTGTTTAACCCCAATAACGCTGCTGTTTAACACCAATAACACTACTGTTTAACAACAGTAACACTGCTGTTTAAACTCCAATAACAGTGCTGTTTAACTCCGATAACACTGCTGTTTAACACAGATAAAACTGCTGTTTAACTCCAATAACACTGCTGTTTAATACCAGTAACGCAGCTGTTTAACACCAATAACACTGCAGTTTAACACAATAACACTGCTGTTTAACTGCAACAACACTGCTGTTTAACTGCAACAACACGGCTGTTTAACACCAACAACACTGCTGTTTAACTGCAATAACACTGCTGTTTAACCCAAATAGCACTGCTGTTTAACACCAATAACACTGTTGTCTCCACATCACTGCTGTTGAACACCAATAAAATGGCTGTATAACCCTAATTACACTGCTGTTTAACACCAATAACACTGGCGTTTAACGCCAATAGCACTGCTGTTTAACGCCAACAACACTGCTGTTTAACTCCAATAACACTGCTGTTTAACACAAATAACACTGCTGTTTACCTCCAATATCACTGCTGTTTACCTCCAATATCACTGCTGTTTACCTCCAATAACACTGCTGTTTACCTCCAATAACACTGCTGTTTAACACCAATAAGGCTGCTGTTTAACACCAATAAGGCTGCTGTTTAACACCAATAAGGCTGCTGTTTAACACCAATAAGGCTGCTGTTTAACTCCAATAAGGCTGCTGTTTAACTCCAATAACACTGCTGTTTAACTCCAATAACACTGCTGTTTAACTCCAATAACACTGCTGTTTAACTCCAATAACACTGCAGTTTAACACAAATAATACTGCTGTTTTACTCCAATAACACTGCCATTTAACTCCAATAACACTGCTGTTAACTCCAATAACACTGCTGTTTAACACCAATAAGACTGCAGTTTATAAAAATAACACTGCAGTTTAACTCCAATAACACTGCAGTTTAACACCAATAACACTGCTGTTTAACTCCAATAACACTGCTGTTTAACTCCAATAACACTGCTGTTTAACCCCAATAACACGGCTGTTTAACACCAATAACACTGGCGTTTAACGCCAATAGCACTGCTGTTTAACGCCAACAACACTGCTGTTTAACACCAACAACACTGCTGTTTAACACCAATAACACAGCTGTTTAACACCAATAGAATGGCAGTATAACCCTAATTACACTGCTGTTTAACACCAATAACACTGCTGTTTAACACCAACAAGACTGCTGTTTAACACCAATAACACGGCTGTTTAACCCCAATAAAATGGCAGTATAACCCTAATTACATTGCTGTTTAACTCCAATAACACTGCAGTTTAACACAAATAATACTGCTGTTTTACTCCAATAACACTGCCATTTAACTCCAATAACACTGCTGTTAACTCCAATAACACTGCTGTTTAACACCAATAAGACTGCAGTTTATAAAAATAACACTGCAGTTTAACTCCAATAACACTGCAGTTTAACACCAATAACACTGCTGTTTAACTCCAATAACACTGCTGTTTAACCCCAATAACACTGCTGTTTAACCCCAATAACACTGCTGTTTAACCCCAATAACACGGCTGTTTAACCCCAATAACACGGCTGTTAAACACCAATAACACTGGCGTTTAACGCCAATAGCACTGCTGTTTAACGCCAACAACACTGCTGTTTAACACCAACAACACTGCTGTTTAACACCAATAACACTGGAATTTAACCCCAATAACACTGGAATTTAACCCCAATAACACTGCTGTTTAACACCAATAACACTGCTGTTTAACACCAATAACACTGCTGTTCAACCCCAATAACACTGCTGTTTAACACCAATAACACTGGAATTGAACCCCAATAACACTGCTGTTCAACTCCAATAACACTGCTGTTTAACACCAATAACACTGCTGTTTAACACCAATAACACTGCTGTTTAACACCAATAACACTGCTGTTTAACACCAATAACACTGCTGTTTAACACCAATAACACTGCTGTTTAACACCAATAACACTGCTGTTTAACACCAATAACACTGCTGTTTAACACCAATAACACTGCTGTTTAACACCAATAACACTGCTGTTCTACTCCAATAACACTGCTGTTCTACTCCAATAACACTGCTGTTCTACTCCAATAACACTGCTGTTCTACTCCAATAACACTGCTGTTCTACTCCAATAACACTGCTGTTCTACTCCAATAACACTGCTGTTCTACTCCAATAACACTGCTGTTCTACTCCAATAACACTGCTGTTCTACTCCAATAACACTGCTGTTCTACTCCAATAACACTGCTGTTTTACTCCAATAACACTGCTGTTTTACTCCAATAACACTGCTGTTTTACTCCAATAACACTGCTGTTTTATTCCAATAACACTGCTGTTCTACTCCAATAACACTGCTGTTCTACTCCAATAACACTGCTGTTCTACTCCAATAACACTGCTGTTCTACTCCAATAACACTGCTGTTCTACTCCAATAACACTGGAATTTAACCCCAATAACACTGCTGTTTAACCCCAATAACACTGCTGTTTAACACCAATAACACTGCTGTTTAACCCCAATAACACTGCTGTTCAACTCCAATAACACTGCTGTTTAACACCAATAACACTGCTGTTTAACACCAATAACACTGGAATTTAACCCCAATAACAGTGCTGTTTAACACCAATAACAGTGCTGTTTAACACCAATAACAGTGCTGTTTAACACCAATAACACTGCTGTTTAACACCAATAACACTGCTGTTTAACACCAATAACACTGCTGTTTAACACCAATAACACTGCTGTTCAACCCCAATAACACTGCTGTTCAACTCCAATAACACTGCTGTTTTACTACATTAACACTGCTGTTTTACTACATTAACACTGCTGTTTTACTACAATAACACTGCTGTTGAACAACAATAACACTGCCATTCAACTCCAATAACACTGCTGTTTAACACCAATAACACTGCTGTTTAAAAAAATAACACTGCTGTTTTACTCCAATAACACTGCTGTTCTACTCCAATAACACTGCTGTTCAACTTCAATAACACTGGAATTTAACCCCAATAATACTGCTGTTTAACACCAATAACACTGCTGTTTAACCCCAATAACACTGCTGTTCAACTCCAATAACACTGGAATTTAACCCCAATAACACTGCTGTTTAACCCCAATAACACTGCTGTTTAACTCCAATAACACTGCTGTTTAACTCCAATAACACTGCTGTTTAACCCCAATAACACTGCTGTTTAACCCCAATAACACTGCTGTTTAACACCAATAACACTGCAGTTAAAAAAAATAACACTGCTGTTCAACTTCAATAACACTGCTGTTCAACTTCAATAACACTGGAATTTAACCCCAATAACACTGCTGTTTAACCCCAATAACACGGCTGTTAACACCAATAACACTGCTGTTTAACCCCAATAACACTGCTGTTTAACTCCAATAACAATGCTGTTTTACTCCAATAACACTGCAGTTTTACTCCAATAACACTGCAGTTTAACCCCAATAACACTGCTGGTTAACTCCAGTAACAGTGCAGTTCAACCCCAATAACATTGCTCTTGAACACCAATAACACTGCTCTTTAACTCCAATAACACTGCTGTTTAACTCCAATAACACTGCTGTTTAACTCCAATAACACTGCTGTTTAACTCCAATAACACTGCTGTTTAACTCCAATAACACTGCTGTTTAACTCCAATAACACTGCTGTTTAACTCCAATAACACTGCTGTTTAACTCCAATAACACTGCTGTTTAACTCCAATAACACTGCTGTTTAACTCCAATAACACTGCTGTTTAACTCCAATAACACTGCTGATTAACACCAATAACACTGCTGATTAACACCAATAACACGGCTGTTTAACCCCAATAACACGGCTGTTTAACCCCAATAACACGGCTGTTTAACCCCAATAACACGGCTGTTTAACACCAATAACACGGCTGTTTAACCCCAATAACACTGCTGTTGAACCTCAATAACACTGCTGTTCAATCCCAATAACACTGCTGTTTAACACCAATAACACTGCTGTTTAACTCCAATAACGCTGCTGTTTAACCCCAATAACACTGCTGTTTAACACCAATAACACTGCAGTTAAAAAAAATAACACTGCTGTTCTACTCCAATAACACTGCTGTTCAACTTCAATAACACTGGAATTTAACCCCAATAACACTGGAATTTAACCCCAATAACACTGGAATTTAACCCCAATAACACTGCTGTTTAACCCCAATAACACTGCTGTTTAACCCCAATAACACTGCTGTTTAACACCAATAACACTGCTGTTTAACACCAATAACACTGCTGTTTAACACCAATAACACTGCTGTTTAACACCAATAACACTGCTGTTTAACACCAATAACACTGCTGTTTAACACCAATAAAACTGCTGTTTACCTCCAATAACACTGCTGTTTTACTCCAATAACACAGCTGTTGAACACCAATAACACTGCTGTTGAACACCAATAACACTGCCATTCAACTCCAATCACACTGCTGTTTAAAAAAATAACACTGCTGTTCTACTCCAATAACACTGCTGTTCTACTCCAATAACACTGCTGTTCTACTCCAATAACACTGTTGTTCAACTTCAATAACTGGAATTTAACCCCAATAATACTGCTGTTTAACACCAATAACACTGCTGTTTAACCCCAATAACACTGCTGTTCAACTCCAATAACACTGCTGTTTAACCCCAATAACACTGCTGTTTAACACCAATAACACTGCTGTTTAACACCAATAACACTGCTGTTTAACACCAATAACACTGGAATTGAACCCCAATAACACTGCTGTTTAACACCAATAACACTGCTGTTTAACACCAATAAAACTGCTGTTTACCTCCAATAACACTGCTGTTTTCCTCCAATAACACTGCTGTTTTACTCCAATAACACAGCTGTTGAACACCAATAACACTGCTGTTGAACACCAATAACACTGCCATTCAACTCCAATAACACTGCTGTTTAAAAAAATAACACTGCTGTTTTACTCCAATAACACTGCTGTTCTACTCCAATAACACTGCTGTTCAACTCCAATAACACTGGAATTTAACCCCAATAATACTGCTGTTTAACCCCAATAACACTGCTGTTCAACTTCAATAACACTGGAATTTAACCCCAATAATACTGCTGTTTAACACCAATAACACTGCTGTTTAACACCAATAACACTGCTGTTTAACCCCAATAACACTGCTGTTCAACCCCAATAACACTGCTGTTTAACCCCAATAACACTGCTGTTTAACCCCAATAACACTGCTGTTTAACACCAATAACACTGCAGTTAAAAAAAATAACACTGCTGTTCAACTTCAATAACACTGCTGTTCTACTCCAATAACACTGCTGTTCAACTTCAATAACACTGGAATTTAACCCCAATAACACTGGAATTTAACCCCAATAACACTGGAATTTAACCCCAATAACACGGCTGTTAACACCAATAACACGGCTGTTAACACCAATAACACGGCTGTTTAACCCCAATAACACTGCAGTTAAAAAAAATAAAACTGCTGTTCTACTCCAATAACACTGCTGTTCTACTCCAATAACGCTGCTGTTCTACTTCATTGACACTGGAATTTAACCCCAATAATACTGCTGTTTAACACCAATAACACTGCTGTTTAACCGCAATAACACTGCTGTTTAACACCAATAACACGGCTGTTTAACACCAATAACACGGCTGTTTAATCCCAATAACACGGCTGTTCTACTCCAATAACACTGCTGTTCAACTTCAATAACACTGGAATTTAACCCCAATAACACTGGAATTTAACCCCAATAACACGGCTGTTAACACCAATAACACGGCTGTTTAACCCCAATAACACGGCTGTTTAACCCCAATAACACGGCTGTTTAACCCCAATAACACGGCTGTTTAACACCAATAACACGGCTGTTTAATCCCAATAACACTGCTGTTCTACTCCAATAACACTGCTGTTCAACTTCAATAACACTGGAATTTAACCCCAATAAAACTGGAATTTAACCCCAATAACACGGCTGTTAACACCAATAACACGGCTGTTTAACCCCAATAACACTGCTGTTTAACACCAATAACACGGCTGTTTAATCCCAATAACACTGCTGTTTAACACCAATAACACTGCTGTTTAATCCCAATAACACTGCTGTTCTACTCCAATAACACTGCTGTTCAACTTCAATAACACTGGAATTTAACCCCAATAACACTGGAATTTAACCCCAATAACACGGCTGTTAACACCAATAACACGGCTGTTAACACCAATAACACGGCTGTTTAACCCCAATAACACGGCTGTTTAACCCCAATAACACTGCTGTTTAATCCCAATAACACTGCTGTTTAACACCAATAACACTGCTGGTTAACACCAATAACACTGCTGTTTAACTCCAATAACACTGCTGTTCAACTCCAATAACACTGCTGTTTAACACCAATAACACTGTTGTTTAACACCAATAACACTGTTGTTTAACTCCAATAACACTGCTGTTTGACACCAATAACGCTGCTGTTTTACTCCAATAACACTGCAGTTTAACCCCCCAAAAACTGCTGTTTAACCCCAATAACACTGCTGTTTAATACCAAAAACACTGCAGTTTAACCCCTCAAAAACTGCTGTTTAACTCCAATAACACTGCAGTTTAACACCTCAAAAACTGCTGTTTAACACCAATAACAATGCTGTTTAACTCCAATGACACTGCTGTTTAACACCAATAACACTGCTGTTTAACACCAATAACACTGCTGTTTAACACCAATGACACTGCTGTTTAACCCCAATGACACTGCTGTTCAACTCCAATGACACTGCTGTTTAACACCAATAACACTGCTGTTTAACCCCAATAACACTGCTGTTCAACTCCAATAACACTGCTGTTTAACACCAATAACACTGCTGCATGACACCAATAACACTGCTGTTTGACACCAATAACACGGCTGTTTGACACCAATAACACGGCTGTTTAACCCCAATAACACTGCTGTTAACACCAATAACACGGCTGTTTAATCCCAATAACACTGCTGTTTAACACCAATAACACTGCTGTTTAACACCAATAACACTGCTGTTTAACACCAATAACACTGCTGGTTAACCCCAATAACACTGCTGGTTAACCCCAATAACACTGCTGGTTAACACCAATAACACTGCAGTTAAAAAAATAACACTGCTGTTCTACTCCAATAACACTGCTGTTCTACTCCAATAACACTGCTGTTCTACTCCAATAACACTGCTGTTTTACTCCAATAACACTGCTGTTTTACTCCAATAACACTGCTGTTTTACTCCAATAACACTGCTGTTTTACTCCAATAACACTGCTGTTCAACTTCAATAACACTGCTGTTCAACTTCAATAACACTGGAATTTAACCCCATATAACACTGCTGTTCAACTCCAATAACACTGCTGTTTAACACCAATAACACTGCAGTTTAACCCCAATAACACTGCAGTTTAACCCCAATAACACTGCTGTTTAACCCCAATAACACTGCTGTTTAACTCCAATAACACTGCTGTTTAACCCCAATAACACGGCTGTTTAACCCCAATAACACGGCTGTTTAACCCCAATAACACTGCTGTTGAACCTCAATAACACTGCTGTTTAACCTCAATAACACTGCTGTTTAACCTCAATAACACTGCTGTTTAACCTCAATAACACTGCTGTTTAACCTCAATAACACTGCTGTTTAACACCAATAACGCTGCTGTTTAACACCAATAACGCTGCTGTTTAACACCAATAACACTGCTGTTTAACACCAATAACACTGGAATTTAACCCCAATAACACTGGAATTTAACCCCAATAACACTGCTGTTCAACCCCAATAACACTGCTGTTTAACTCCAATAACACTGCTGTTCAACTCCAATAACACTGCTGTTTTACTCCAATAACACTGCTGTTTCACTCCAATAACACTGCTGTTTTACTCCAATAACACTGCTGTTTAACACCAATAACACTGCTGTTTAAAAAAATAACACTGCTGTTTTACTCCAATAACACTGCTGTTCAACTTCAATAACACTGGAATTTAACCCCAATAATACTGCTGTTTTACCCCAATAACACTGCTCTTCAACTCCAATAACAATGCTGTTCAACACCAATAACACTGCTGTTTAACACCAATAACACTGGAATTTAACCCCAATAACACTGCTGTTTAACACCAATAACAGTGCTGTTTAACACCAATAACACTGCAGTTTAACTCCAATAACACGGCAGTTTAACACCAATAACACGGCTGTTTAACTCCAATAACACTGCTGTTTAACACCAATAACACTGCTGTTTAACACCAATAACACTGCTGTTTAACTCCAATAACACTGCAGTTTAACTCCAATAAAACTGCTGTTTAACACCAATAAGGCTGCTGTTTAACACCAATAACACGGCTGTTTAACTCCAATAACACTGCTGTTTAACTCCAATAACACTGCTGTTTAACACCAATAACACTGCTGTTTAACTCCAATAACGCTGCTGTTTAACACCAATAAGGCTGCTGTTTAACTCCAATAACACTGCAGTTGAACTCCAATAACACTGCTGTTGAACTCCAATAACACTGCTGTTTAACTCCAATAACACTGCTGTTTAACTCCAATAACACTGCTGTTTAACCTCAATAACACTGCTTTTTAACCCCAATAACACTGCTGTTTAACTCCAATAACACTGCAGTTTAACTCCAATAACACTGCTGTTTAACACCAATAACACTGCTGTTTGACACCAATAACACGGCTGTTAACACCAATAACACGGCTGTTTAACCCCAGTAACACTGCTGTTTAACACCAATAACACGGCTGTTTAATCCCAATAACACTGCTGTTTAACACCAATAACGCTGCTGTTTAACACCAATAACTCTGCTGGTTAACACCAATAACACTGCAGTTAAAAAAAAATAACACTGCTGTTCTACTCCAATAACACTGCTGTTCTACTCCAATAACACTGCTGTTCAACTTCAATAACACTGGAATTTAACCCCATATAACACTGCTGTTCAACTCCAATAACACTGCTGTTCTACTCCAATAACACTGCTGTTCAACTTCAATAACACTGGAATTTAACCCCATATAACACTGCTGTTCAACTCCAATAACACTGCTGTTCTACTCCAATAACACTGCTGTTCAACTTCAATAACACTGGAATTTAACCCCATATAACACTGCTGTTCAACTCCAATAACACTGCTGTTTTACTCCAATAACACTGCTGTTTAACTCCAATAACACTGCTGTTTAACCCCAATAACACTGCTGATTAACACCAATAACACTGCTGATTAACACCAATAACACGGCTGTTTAACCCCAATAACACGGCTGTTTAACCCCAATAACACGGCTGTTTAACCCCAATAACACGGCTGTTTAACACCAATAACACGGCTGTTTAACCCCAATAACACTGCTGTTGAACCTCAATAACACTGCTGTTCAATCCCAATAACACTGCTGTTTAACACCAATAACACTGCTGTTTAACTCCAATAACGCTGCTGTTTAACCCCAATAACACTGCTGTTTAACACCAATAACACTGCAGTTAAAAAAAATAACACTGCTGTTCTACTCCAATAACACTGCTGTTCAACTTCAATAACACTGGAATTTAACCCCAATAACACTGGAATTTAACCCCAATAACACTGCTGTTTAACCCCAATAACACTGCTGTTTAACACCAATAACACTGCTGTTTAACACCAATAACACTGCTGTTTAACACCAATAACACTGCTGTTTAACACCAATAACACTGCTGTTTAACACCAATAACACTGCTGTTTAACACCAATAACACTGCTGTTTAACACCAATAAAACTGCTGTTTACCTCCAATAACACTGCTGTTTTACTCCAATAACACAGCTGTTGAACACCAATAACACTGCTGTTGAACACCAATAACACTGCCATTCAACTCCAATCACACTGCTGTTTAAAAAAATAACACTGCTGTTCTACTCCAATAACACTGCTGTTCTACTCCAATAACACTGCTGTTCTACTCCAATAACACTGCTGTTCTACTCCAATAACACTGTTGTTCAACTTCAATAACTGGAATTTAACCCCAATAATACTGCTGTTTAACACCAATAACACTGCTGTTTAACCCCAATAACACTGCTGTTCAACTCCAATAACACTGCTGTTTAACCCCAATAACACTGCTGTTTAACACCAATAACACTGCTGTTTAACACCAATAACACTGGAATTGAACCCCAATAACACTGCTGTTTAACACCAATAACACTGCTGTTTAACACCAATAAAACTGCTGTTTACCTCCAATAACACTGCTGTTTTCCTCCAATAACACTGCTGTTTTACTCCAATAACACAGCTGTTGAACACCAATAACACTGCTGTTGAACACCAATAACACTGCCATTCAACTCCAATAACACTGCTGTTTAAAAAAATAACACTGCTGTTTTACTCCAATAACACTGCTGTTCTACTCCAATAACACTGCTGTTCAACTCCAATAACACTGGAATTTAACCCCAATAATACTGCTGTTTAACCCCAATAACACTGCTGTTCAACTTCAATAACACTGGAATTTAACCCCAATAATACTGCTGTTTAACACCAATAACACTGCTGTTTAACACCAATAACACTGCTGTTTAACCCCAATAACACTGCTGTTCAACCCCAATAACACTGCTGTTTAACCCCAATAACACTGCTGTTTAACCCCAATAACACTGCTGTTTAACACCAATAACACTGCTGTTCAACTTCAATAACACTGCTGTTCTACTCCAATAACACTGCTGTTCAACTTCAATAACACTGGAATTTAACCCCAATAACACTGGAATTTAACCCCAATAACACTGGAATTTAACCCCAATAACACGGCTGTTAACACCAATAACACGGCTGTTAACACCAATAACACGGCTGTTTAACCCCAATAACACTGCAGTTAAAAAAAATAAAACTGCTGTTCTACTCCAATAACACTGCTGTTCTACTCCAATAACGCTGCTGTTCTACTTCATTGACACTGGAATTTAACCCCAATAATACTGCTGTTTAACACCAATAACACTGCTGTTTAACCGCAATAACACTGCTGTTTAACACCAATAACACGGCTGTTTAACACCAATAACACGGCTGTTTAATCCCAATAACACGGCTGTTCTACTCCAATAACACTGCTGTTCAACTTCAATAACACTGGAATTTAACCCCAATAACACTGGAATTTAACCCCAATAACACGGCTGTTAACACCAATAACACGGCTGTTTAACCCCAATAACACGGCTGTTTAACCCCAATAACACGGCTGTTTAACCCCAATAACACTGCTGTTTAACACCAATAACACGGCTGTTTAATCCCAATAACACTGCTGTTCTACTCCAATAACACTGCTGTTCAACTTCAATAACACTGGAATTTAACCCCAATAAAACTGGAATTTAACCCCAATAACACGGCTGTTAACACCAATAACACGGCTGTTTAACCCCAATAACACTGCTGTTTAACACCAATAACACTGCTGTTTAACACCAATAACACGGCTGTTTAATCCCAATAACACTGCTGTTTAACACCAATAACACTGCTGTTTAATCCCAATAACACTGCTGTTCTACTCCAATAACACTGCTGTTCAACTTCAATAACACTGGAATTTAACCCCAATAACACTGGAATTTAACCCCAATAACACGGCTGTTAACACCAATAACACGGCTGTTTAACCCCAATAACACGGCTGTTTAACCCCAATAACACTGCTGTTTAATCCCAATAACACTGCTGTTTAACACCAATAACACTGCTGGTTAACACCAATAACACTGCTGTTTAACTCCAATAACACTGCTGTTCAACTCCAATAACACTGCTGTTTAACACCAATAACACTGTTGTTTAACACCAATAACACTGTTGTTTAACTCCAATAACACTGCTGTTTGACACCAATAACGCTGCTGTTTTACTCCAATAACACTGCAGTTTAACCCCCCAAAAACTGCTGTTTAACCCCAATAACACTGCTGTTTAATACCAAAAACACTGCAGTTTAACCCCTCAAAAACTGCTGTTTAACTCCAATAACACTGCAGTTTAACACCTCAAAAACTGCTGTTTAACACCAATAACAATGCTGTTTAACTCCAATGACACTGCTGTTTAACACCAATAACACTGCTGTTTAACACCAATAACACTGCTGTTTAACACCAATAACACTGCTGTTTAACCCCAATGACACTGCTGTTCAACTCCAATGACACTGCTGTTTAACACCAATAACACTGCTGTTTAACCCCAATAACACTGCTGTTCAACTCCAATAACACTGCTGTTTAACACCAATAACACTGCTGCATGACACCAATAACACTGCTGTTTGACACCAATAACACGGCTGTTTGACACCAATAACACGGCTGTTTAACCCCAATAACACTGCTGTTAACACCAATAACACGGCTGTTTAATCCCAATAACACTGCTGTTTAACACCAATAACACTGCTGTTTAACACCAATAACACTGCTGTTTAACACCAATAACACTGCTGGTTAACCCCAATAACACTGCTGGTTAACCCCAATAACACTGCTGGTTAACCCCAATAACACTGCTGGTTAACACCAATAACACTGCAGTTAAAAAAATAACACTGCTGTTCTACTCCAATAACACTGCTGTTCTACTCCAATAACACTGCTGTTCTACTCCAATAACACTGCTGTTTTACTCCAATAACACTGCTGTTTTACTCCAATAACACTGCTGTTTTACTCCAATAACACTGCTGTTTTACTCCAATAACACTGCTGTTTTACTCCAATAACACTGCTGTTCAACTTCAATAACACTGCTGTTCAACTTCAATAACACTGGAATTTAACCCCATATAACACTGCTGTTCAACTCCAATAACACTGCTGTTTAACCCCAATAACACTGCTGTTTAACTCCAATAACACTGCTGTTTAACCCCAATAACACGGCTGTTTAACCCCAATAACACGGCTGTTTAACCCCAATAACACTGCTGTTGAACCTCAATAACACTGCTGTTTAACCTCAATAACACTGCTGTTTAACCTCAATAACACTGCTGTTTAACCTCAATAACACTGCTGTTTAACCTCAATAACACTGCTGTTTAACACCAATAACGCTGCTGTTTAACACCAATAACGCTGCTGTTTAACACCAATAACACTGCTGTTTAACACCAATAACACTGGAATTTAACCCCAATAACACTGGAATTTAACCCCAATAACACTGCTGTTCAACCCCAATAACACTGCTGTTTAACTCCAATAACACTGCTGTTCAACTCCAATAACACTGCTGTTTTACTCCAATAACACTGCTGTTTCACTCCAATAACACTGCTGTTTTACTCCAATAACACTGCTGTTTAACACCAATAACACTGCTGTTTAAAAAAATAACACTGCTGTTTTACTCCAATAACACTGCTGTTCAACTTCAATAACACTGGAATTTAACCCCAATAATACTGCTGTTTTACCCCAATAACACTGCTCTTCAACTCCAATAACAATGCTGTTCAACACCAATAACACTGCTGTTTAACACCAATAACACTGGAATTTAACCCCAATAACACTGCTGTTTAACACCAATAACAGTGCTGTTTAACACCAATAACACTGCAGTTTAACTCCAATAACACGGCAGTTTAACACCAATAACACGGCTGTTTAACTCCAATAACACTGCTGTTTAACACCAATAACACTGCTGTTTAACACCAATAACACTGCTGTTTAACTCCAATAACACTGCAGTTTAACTCCAATAAAACTGCTGTTTAACACCAATAAGGCTGCTGTTTAACACCAATAACACGGCTGTTTAACTCCAATAACACTGCTGTTTAACTCCAATAACACTGCTGTTTAACACCAATAACACTGCTGTTTAACTCCAATAACGCTGCTGTTTAACACCAATAAGGCTGCTGTTTAACTCCAATAACACTGCAGTTGAACTCCAATAACACTGCTGTTGAACTCCAATAACACTGCTGTTTAACTCCAATAACACTGCTGTTTAACCTCAATAACACTGCTTTTTAACCCCAATAACACTGCTGTTTAACTCCAATAACACTGCAGTTTAACTCCAATAACACTGCTGTTTAACACCAATAACACTGCTGTTTGACACCAATAACACGGCTGTTAACACCAATAACACGGCTGTTTAACCCCAGTAACACTGCTGTTTAACACCAATAACACTGCTGTTTAATCCCAATAACACTGCTGTTTAACACCAATAACGCTGCTGTTTAACACCAATAACACTGCTGGTTAACACCAATAACACTGCAGTTAAAAAAAAATAACACTGCTGTTCTACTCCAATAACACTGCTGTTCTACTCCAATAACACTGCTGTTCAACTTCAATAACACTGGAATTTAACCCCATATAACACTGCTGTTCAACTCCAATAACACTGCTGTTCTACTCCAATAACACTGCTGTTCAACTTCAATAACACTGGAATTTAACCCCATATAACACTGCTGTTCAACTCCAATAACACTGCTGTTCTACTCCAATAACACTGCTGTTCAACTTCAATAACACTGGAATTTAACCCCATATAACACTGCTGTTCAACTCCAATAACACTGCTGTTTTACTCCAATAACACTGCTGTTTAACTCCAATAACACTGCTGTTTAACCCCAATAACACTGCTGTTTAACCCCAATAACACTGCTTTTTAACCCCAATAACACTGCAGTTTAACTCCAATAACACTGCAGTTTAACCCCCAAAAACTGCTGTTTAACACCAATAACAATGCTGTTTAACACCAATAACACTGTTGTTTAACTCCAATAACACTGCTGTTTGACACCAATAACGCTGCTGTTTTACTCCAATAACACTGCTATTTAACTCCAATAACACTGCTATTTAACCCCAATAACACTGCTGTTTAACCCCAATAACACTGCTGTTTAACTCCAATAACACTGCAGTTTAACCCCCCAAAAACTGCTGTTTAACCCCAATAACGCTGCTGTTTAACACCAATAACGCTGCTGTTTAATACCAATAACACTGCTGTTTAACACCAATAACACTGCAGTTTAACCCCCCAAAAACTGCTGTTTAACACCAATAACAATGCTGTTTAACACCAATAACACTGCTGTTTAACACCAATAACACTGCTGTTTAACACCAATAACACTGCTGTTTAACTCCAATAACACTGCTGTTTAACACCAATAACACTGCTGTTTAACACCAATAACACTGCTGTTTAACTCCAATAACACTGCTGTTTAACTCCAATAACACTGCTGTTTAACTCCAATAACACTGCAGTTTAACTCAAATAACACTGCTGTTTAACACCAATAACAATGCTGTTTAACACCAATAACACTGCTGTTTAACTCCAATAACACTGCTGTTTAACTCCAATAACACTGCTGTTTAACTCCAATAACACTGCTGTTTAACCCCAATAACACTGCTGTTTAACCCCAATAACACTGCTGTTCAACTCCAATAACACTGCTGTTCAACTCCAATAACACTGCTGTTTAACACCAATAACACTGCTGTTCAACTCCAATAACACTGCTGCATGACACCAATAACACTGCTGTTTGACACCAATAACACGGCTGTTAACACCAATAACACGGCTGTTTAACCCCAATAACACTGCTGTTTAACACCAATAACACTGCTGTTCTACTCCAATAACACTGCTGTTCTACTCCAATAACACTGCTGTTCTACTCCAATAACACTGCTGTTCTACTCCAATAACACTGCTGTTTTACTCCAATAACACTGCTGTTTTACTCCAATAACACTGCTGTTTTACTCCAATAACACTGCTGTTTTACTCCAATAACACTGCTGTTCAACTTCAATAACACTGCTGTTCAACTTCAATAACACTGGAATTTAACCCCATATAACACTGCTGTTCAACTCCAATAACACTGCTGTTCTACTCCAATAACACTGCTGTTCAACTTCAATAACACTGGAATTTAACCCCATATAACACTGCTGTTCAACTCCAATAACACTGCTGTTTTACTCCAAGAACATTGCTGTTCAACTCCAATAACACTTCTGTTCAACTTCAATAACACTGCTGTTTAACACCAATAACACTGCAGTTTAACCCCAATAACACTGCAGTTTAACCCCAATAACACTGCTGTTTAACCCCAATAACACTGCTGTTTAACACCAATAACACTGCTGTTTAACACCAATAACACTGCTGTTTAACACCAATAACACTGCTGTTTAACACCAATAACAGTGCTGTTTAACACCAATAACAGTGCTGTTTAACACCAATAACACCGCAGTTTAACTCCAATAACACTGCAGTTTAACTCCAATAACACTGCAGTTTAACTCCAATAACACTGCTGTTTAACTCCAGTAACACTGCAGTTTAACTTCAATAACACTGCAGTTTAACTCCAATAACACTGCTGTTTGACACCAATAACGCTGCTGTTTTACTCCAATAACACTGCTGTTTAACTCCAATAACACTGCTGTTTAACCCCAATAACACTGCTGTTTAACCCCAATAACACTGCTGTTTAACTCCAATAACACTGCAGTTTAACCCCCCAAAAACTGCTGTTTAACCCCAATAACACTGCTGTTTAATACCAATAACACTGCTGTTTAACACCAATAACACTGCAGTTTAACCCCTCAAAAACTGCTGTTTAACACCAATAACACTGCTGTTTAACACCAATAACACTGCTGTTCAACTCCAATAACACTGCTGCATGACACCAATAACACTGCTGTTTAACCCCAATAACACTGCTGTTTAACCCCAATAACACTGCTGTTTAACCCCAATAACACTGCTGTTTGACACCAATAACACGGCTGTTTAACCCCAATAACACTGCTGTTTAACACCAATAACACGGCTGTTTAGCACCAATAACACTGCTGTTTAACTCCAATAACACTGCTGTTTAACTCCAATAACACTGCTGTTTAACACCAATAACACTGCTGTTTAACACCAATAACACTGCTGTTTAACCCCAATAACACTGCTGTTTAACCCCAATAACACGGCTGTTTAACCCCAATAACACTGCTGTTTAACACCAATAACACTGCTGTTTAACACCAATAACACTGCTGTTTAACTCCAATAACACTGCTGTTTAACACCAATAACACTGCTGTTTAATCCCAATAACACTGCTGTTTAATCCCAATAACACTGCTGTTTAACACCAATAAAACTGCTGGTTAACACCAATAACACTGCAGTTAAAAAAAATAACACTGCTGTTCTACTCCAATAACACTGCTGTTCAACTTCAATAACACTGGAATTTAACCCCAATAACACTGGAATTTAACCCCAATAACACTGGAATTTAACCCTATTAACACGGCTGTTAACACCAATAACACGGCTGTTTAACCCCAATAACACTGCTGTTTAACACCAATAACACTGCTGTTCTACTCCAATAACACTGCTGTTTTACTCCAATAACACTGCTGTTTTACTCCAATAACACTGCTGTTTTACTCCAATAACACTGCTGTTCAACTTCATTAACACTGGAATTTAACCCCAATAACACTGGAATTTAACCCCAATAATACTGCTGTTTAACACCAATAACACTGCTGTTTAACCCCAATAACACTGCTGTTCAACTCCAATAACACTGCTGTTTAACACCAATAACACTGCTGTTTAACACCAATAACACTGCTGTTTAACCACAATAACACTGCTGTTTAACACCAATAACACCGCTGTTTAACACCAATAACACCGCTGTTTAACTCCAATAACACTGCAGTTTAACTCCAGTAACACTGCTGTTTAACTCCAGTAACACTGCTGTTTAACTCCAGTAACACTGCAGTTTAACTCCAGTAACACTGCAGTTTAACACCAGTAACACTGCTGTTTAACTCCAATAACACTGCAGTTTAACACCAATAACACTGCAGTTAAAAAAATAACACTGCTGTTCTACTCCAATAACACTGCTGTTCTACTCCAATAACACTGCTGTTCTACTCCAATAACACTGCTGTTTTACGCCAATAACACTGCTGTTTTACTCCAATAACACTGCTGTTTTACTCCAATAACACTGCTGTTTTACTCCAATAACACTGCTGTTTTACTCCAATAACACTGCTGTTTTACTCCAATAACACTGCTGTTTTACTCCAATAACACTGCTGTTTTACTCCAATAACACTGCTGTTTTACTTCAATAACACTGCTGTTCAACTTCAATAACACTGCTGTTCAACTTCAATAACACTGGAATTTAACCCCATATAACACTGCTGTTCAACTCCAATAACACTGGAATTTAACCCCATATAACACTGCTGTTCAACTCCAATAACACTGCTGTTTTACTCCAAGAACATTGCTGTTCAACTCCAATAACACTTCTGTTCAACTTCAATAACACTGCTGTTTAACACCAATAACACTGCAGTTTAACCCCAATAACACTGCTGTTTAACCCCAATAACACTGCTGTTTAACCCCAATAACACTGCTGTTTAACCCCAATAACACGGCTGTTGAACCTCAATAACACTGCTGTTGAACCTCAATAACACTGCTGTTTAACCTCAATAACACTGCTGTTTAACACCAATAACACTGCTGTTTAACCCCAATAACACTGCTGTTTAACTCCAATAACACTGCTGTTTTACTCCAATAACACTGCTGTTCAACTTCATTAACACTGGAATTTAACCCCAATAACACTGGAATTTAACCCCAATAATACTGCTGTTTAACACCAATAACACTGCTGTTTAACCCCAATAACACTGCTGTTCAACCCCAATAACACTGCTGTTCAACTCCAATAACACTGCTGTTTAACACCAATAACACTGCTGTTCTACTCCAATAACACTGCTGTTCTACTCCAATAACACTGCTGTTCTACTTCAATAACACTGGAATTTAACCCCAATAACACTGGAATTTAACCCCAATAACACTGGAATTTAACCCCAATAACACTGGAATTTAACCCCAATAACACTGGAATTTAACACCAATAACACTGGAATTTAACACCAATAACACTGCTGTTTAACACCAATAACACTGCTGTTTAACACCAATAACACTGCTGTTTAACACCAATAACACTGCTGTTTAACACCAATAACACTGGAATTTAACCCCAATAACACTGGAATTTAACCCCAATAACACTGCTGTTCAACTCCAATAACACTGCTGTTTAACACCAATAACACTGCTGTTTAAAACCAATAACACTGCTGTTCAACCCCAATAACACTGCTGTTCAACCCCAATAACACTGCTGTTTAACTCCAATAACACTGCTGTTCAACTCCAATAGCACTGCTGTTTTACTACATTAACACTGCTGTTTTACTACATTAACACTGCTGTTTTACTCCAATAACACTGCTGTTTAACACCAATAACACTGCTGTTTAACACCAATAACACTGCTGTTTAAAAAAATAACACTGCTGTTTTACTCCAATAACACTGCTGTTCAACTTCAATAACACTGGAATTTAATCCCAATAATACTGCTCTTTAACCCCAATAACACTGCTCTTCAACTCCAATAACACTGCTGTTTAATACCAATAACACTGCTGTTTAACACCAATAACACTGCTGTTTAACCCCTCAAAAACTGCTGTTTAACTCCAATAACACTGCAGTTTAACACCTCAAAAACTGCTGTTTAACACCAATAACAATGCTGTTTAACTCCAATGACACTGCTGTTTAACACCAATAACACTGCTGTTCAACTCCAATGACACTGCTGTTCAACTCCAATGACACTGCTGTTTAACCCCAATAACACTGCTGTTTAACCCCAATAACACTGCTGTTCAACTCCAATAACACTGCTGTTTAACACCAATAACACTGCTGCATGACACCAATAACACTGCTGTTTGACACCAATAACACGGCTGTTAACACCAATAACACGGCTGTTTAACCCCAATAACACTGCTGTTAACACCAATAACACGGCTGTTTAATCCCAATAACACTGCTGTTTAACACCAATAACACTGCTGTTTAACCCCAATAACACTGCTGGTTAACCCCAATAACACTGCTGGTTAACACCAATAACACTGCAGTTAAAAAAATAACACTGCTGTTCTACTCCAATAACACTGCTGTTTTACTCCAATAACACTGCTGTTCAACTTCAATAACACTGCTGTTTAACACCAATAACACTGCTGTTTAACCCCAATAACACTGCTGTTTAACTCCAATAACACTGCTGTTTAACTCCAATAACACTGCTGTTTAACCCCAATAACACGGCTGTTTAACCCCAATAACACTGCTGTTGAACCTCAATAACACTGCTGTTTAACCTCAATAACACTGCTGTTTAACCTCAATAACACTGCTGTTTAACCTCAATAACACTGCTGTTTAACACCAATAACGCTGCTGTTTAACCCCAATAACACTGCTGTTTAATCCCAATAACACTGCAGTTAAAAAAAATAACACTGCTGTTCAACTTCAATAACACTGCTGTTCTACTCCAATAACACTGCTGTTCAACTTCAATAACACTGCTGTTCAACTTCAATAACACTGGAATTTAACCCCAATAACACTGGAATTTAACCCCAATAACACTGGAATTTAACCCCAATAACACTGGAATTTAACCCCAATAACACTGGAATTTAACCCCAATAACACTGCTGTTTAACACCAATAACACTGCTGTTTAACACCAATAACACTGGAATTTAACCCCAATAACACTGGAATTTAACCCCAATAACACTGCTGTTTAACACCAATAACACTGCTGTTTAAAACCAATAACACTGCTGTTCAACCCCAATAACACTGCTGTTCAACCCCAATAACACTGCTGTTTAACTCCAATAACACTGCTGTTCAACTCCAATAACACTGCTGTTTTACTCCAATAACACTGCTGTTTAACACCAATAACACTGCTGTTTAAAAAAATAACACTGCTGTTTTACTCCAATAACACTGCTGTTCAACTTCAATAACACTGGAATTTAACCCCAATAATACTGCTGTTTAACCCCAATAACACTGCTCTTCAACTCCAATAACAATGCTGTTCAACACCAATAACACTGCTGTTTAACACCAATAACACTGGAATTTAACCCCAATAACACTGGAATTTAACACCAATAACACTGCTGTTTAACACCAATAACACTGCTGTTTAACACCAATAAGGCTGCTGTTTAACTCCAATAACACTGCAGTTGAACTCCAATAACACTGCTGTTCAACTCCAATAACACTGCTGTTTAACTCCAATAACACTGCTGTTTAACCCCAATAACACTGCTGTTTAACTCCAATAACACTGCAGTTTAACTCCAATAACACTGCTGTTTAACACCAATAACACTGCTGTTTAACACCAATAACACTGCTGTTTGACACCAATAACACGGCTGTTTGACACCAATAACACGGCTGTTTAACCCCAGTAACACTGCTGTTTAACACCAATAACGCTGCTGTTTAACACCAATAACGCTGCTGTTTAACACCAATAACACTGCTGGTTAACACCAATAACACTGCAGTTAAAAAAAAATAACACTGCTGTTCTACTCCAATAACACTGCTGTTCTACTCCAATAACACTGCTGTTCAACTTCAATAACACTGGAATTTAACCCCATATAACACTGCTGTTCAACTCCAATAACACTGCTGTTCTACTCCAATAACACTGCGGTTCAACTTCAATAACACTGGAATTTAACCCCATATAACACTGCTGTTCAACTCCAATAACACTGCTGTTTTACTCCAAGAACATTGCTGTTGAACTCCAATAACACTGCTGTTCAACTTCAATAACACTGCTGTTTAACACCAATAACACTGCTGTTTAACTCCAATAACACTGCTGTTTAACCCCAATAACACTGCTGTTTAACCCCAATAACACTGCTGTTTAACCCCAATAACACTGCTGTTTAACCCCAATAACACTGCTTTTTAACCCCAATAACACTGCAGTTTAACTCCAATAACACTGCAGTTTAACCCCCAAAAACTGCTGTTTAACACCAATAACAATGCTGTTTAACACCAATAACACTGTTGTTTAACTCCAATAACACTGCTGTTTGACACCAATAACGCTGCTGTTTTACTCCAATAACACTGCTATTTAACTCCAATAACACTGCTATTTAACCCCAATAACACTGCTGTTTAACCCCAATAACACTGCAGTTTAACCCCCCAAAAACTGCTGTTTAACCCCAATAACACTGCTGTTTAACACCAATAACGCTGCTGTTTAATACCAATAACACTGCTGTTTAACACCAATAACACTGCAGTTTAACCCCCCAAAAACTGCTGTTTAACACCAATAACAATGCTGTTTAACACCAATAACACTGCTGTTTAACACCAATAACACTGCTGTTTAACACCAATAACACTGCTGTTTAACTCCAATAACACTGCTGTTTAACTCCAATAACACTGCTGTTTAACTCCAATAACACTGCTGTTTAACACCAATAACACTGCTGTTTAACACCAATAACACTGCTGTTTAACACCAATAACGCTGCTTTTTAACTCCAATAACACTGCTGTTTAACTCCAATAACACTGCTGTTTAACTCCAATAACACTGCAGTTTAACTCAAATAACACTGCTGTTTAACACCAATAACAATGCTGTTTAACACCAATAACACTGCTGTTTAACACCAATAACACTGCTGTTTAACACCAATAACGCTGCTTTTTAACTCCAATAACACTGCTGTTTAACCCCAATAACACTGCTGTTTAACCCCAATAACACTGCTGTTCAACTCCAATAACACTGCTGTTCAACTCCAATAACACTGCTGTTTAACACCAATAACACTGCTGTTCAACTCCAATAACACTGCTGCATGACACCAATAACACTGCTGTTTGACACCAATAACACGGCTGTTAACACCAATAACACGGCTGTTAACACCAATAACACGGCTGTTTAACCCCAATAACACTGCTGTTTAACACCAATAACACGGCTGTTTAACACCAATAACACTGCTGTTTAACCCCAATAACACTGCTGGTTAACACCAATAAAACTGCAGTTAAAAAAAATAACACTGCTGTTCTACTCCAATAACACTGCTGTTCTACTCCAATAACACTGCTGTTTTACTCCAATAACACTGCTGTTCAACTTCAATAACACTGCTGTTCAACTTCAATAACACTGGAATTTAACCCCATATAACACTGCTGTTCAACTCCAATAACACTGCTGTTCTACTCCAATAACACTGCTGTTCAACTTCAATAACACTGGAATTTAACCCCATATAACACTGCTGTTCAACTCTAAGAACATTGCTGTTCAACTCCAATAACACTTCTGTTCAACTTCAATAACACTGCTGTTTAACACCAATAACACTGCAGTTTAACCCCAATAACACTGCTGTTTAACCCCAATAACACTGCTGTTTAACACCAATAACAATGCTGTTTAACTCCAATAACACTGCTGTTTAACACCAATAACACTGCTGTTCAACTCCAATAACACTGCTGTTTAACACCAATAACACTGCTGCATGACACCAATAACACTGCTGTTTAACCCCAATAACACTGCTGTTTAACACCAATAACACGGCTGTTTAACCCCAATAACACTGCTGTTTGACACCAATAACACGGCTGTTTAACCCCAATAACACTGCTGTTTAACACCAATAACACGGCTGTTTAGCACCAATAACACTGCTGTTTAAC
This sequence comes from Scyliorhinus torazame, assembly GCF_047496885.1. NCBI lineage: Eukaryota > Metazoa > Chordata > Chondrichthyes > Carcharhiniformes > Scyliorhinidae > Scyliorhinus > Scyliorhinus torazame. The sequence goes on along the minus strand of NC_092733.1, from coordinate 28,331,098 downwards.
TCCAATAACACTGCTGTTTAACTCCAATAACACTGCTGTTTAACACCAATAACACTGCTGTTTAACCCCAATAACACTGCTGTTTAACCCCAATAACACTGCTGTTTAACACCAATAACACTGCTGTTTAATCCCAATAACACTGCTGTTTAACACCAATAAAACTGCTGGTTAACACCAATAACACTGCAGTTAAAAAAAAATAACACTGCTGTTCTACTCCAATAACACTGCTGTTCAACTTCAATAACACTGGAATTTAACCCCAATAACACTGGAATTTAACCCCAATAACACTGGAATTTAACCCCAATAACACTGGAATTTAACCCCAATAACACGGCTGTTAACACCAATAACACGGCTGTTTAACCCCAATAACACTGCTGTTTAACACCAATAACACTGCTGTTTAATCCCAATAACACTGCTGTTCTACTCCAATAACACTGCTGTTCTACTCCAATAACACTGCTGTTCAACTTCAATAACACTGGAATTTAACCCCAATAACACTGGAATTTAACCCCAATAACACGGCTGTTAACACCAATAACACGGCTGTTTAACCCCAATAACACGGCTGTTTAACACCAATAACACAGCTGTTTAACACCAATAACACGGCTGTTTAATCCCAATAACACGGCTGTTTAACACCAATAACACTGCTGGTTAACACCAATAACACTGCAGTTAAAAAAAATAACACTGCTGTTCTACTCCAATAACACTGCTGTTTTACTCCAATAACACTGCTGTTTTACTCCAATAACACTGCTGTTTTACTCCAATAACACTGCTGTTCAACTTCATTAACACTGGAATTTAACCCCAATAACACTGGAATTTAACCCCAATAATACTGCTGTTTAACACCAATAACACTGCTGTTTAACCACAATAACACTGCTGTTTAACACCAGTAACACTGCTGTTTAACTCCAATAACACTGCAGTTTAACACCAATAACACTGCAGTTAAAAAAATAACACTGCTGTTCTACTCCAATAACACTGCTGTTCTACTCCAATAACACTGCTGTTCTACTCCAATAACACTGCTGTTTTACTCCAATAACACTGCTGTTTTACTCCAATAACACTGCTGTTTTACTCCAATAACACTGCTGTTCAACTTCAATAACACTGCTGTTCAACTTCAATAACACTGCTGTTCAACTTCAATAACACTGGAATTTAACCCCATATAACACTGCTGTTCAACTCCAATAACACTGCTGTTCTACTCCAATAACACTGCTGTTCAACTTCAATAACACTGGAATTCAACCCCATATAACACTGCTGTTCAACTCCAATAACACTGCTGTTTTACTCCAAGAACATTGCTGTTCAACTCCAATAACACTTCTGTTCAACTTCAATAACACTGCTGTTTAACACCAATAACACTGCAGTTTAACCCCAATAACACTGCAGTTTAACCCCAATAACACTGCTGTTTAACCCCAATAACACTGCTGTTTAACCCCAATAACACTGCTGTTTAACCCCAATAACACTGCTGTTTAACCCCAATAACACAGCTGTTTAACCCCAATAACACAGCTGTTTAACCCCAATAACACGGCTGTTTAACCCCAATAACACTGCTGTTGAACCTCAATAACACTGCTGTTTAACCTCAATAACACTGCTGTTTAACCTCAATAACACTGCTGTTTAACCCCAATAACGCTGCTGTTTAACCCCAATAACACTGCTGTTTAACCCCAATAACACTGCAGTTAAAAAAAATAACACTGCTGTTCTACTCCAATAACACTGCTGTTCAACTTCAATAACACTGGAATTTAACCCCAATAACACTGGAATTTAACCCCAATAACACTGGAATTTAACCCCAATAACACTGGAATTTAACCCCAATAACACTGCTGTTTAACACCAATAACACTGCTGTTTAACACCAATAACACTGCTGTTTAACACCAATAACACTGGAATTCAACCCCAATAACACTGCTGTTCAACTCCAATAACACTGCTGTTTAACACCAATAACACTGCTGTTTAAAACCAATAACACTGCTGTTTAAAACCAATAACACTGCTGTTCAACCCCAATAACACTGCTGTTCAACCCCAATAACACTGCTGTTTAACTCCAATAACACTGCTGTTCAACTCCAATAGCACTGCTGTTTTACTACATTAACACTGCTGTTTTACTCCAATAACACTGCTGTTTAACACCAATAACACTGCTGTTTAACACCAATAACACTGCTGTTTAAAAAAATAACACTGCTGTTTTACTCCAATAACACTGCTGTTCAACTTCAATAACACTGGAATTTAACCCCAATAATACTGCTGTTTAACCCCAATAACACTGCTCTTCAACTCCAATAACAATGCTGTTTAACACCAATAACACTGGAATTTAACCCCAATAACACTGCTGTTTAACACCAATAACAGTGCTGTTTAACACCAATAACAGTGCTGTTTAACACCAATAACACGGCTGTTTAACTCCAATAACACTGCTGTTTAACACCAATAACAGTGCTGTTTAACTACAATAACACTGCAGTTTAACTCCAATAAAACTGCTGTTTAACACCAATAAGGCTGCTGTTTAACACCAATAAGGCTGCTGTTTAACACCAATAACACTGCAGTTTAACACCAATAACACTGCAGTTTAACACCAATAACACGGCTGTTTAACTCCAATAACACGGCTGTTTAACTCCAATAACACTGCTGTTTAACTCCAATAACACTGCTGTTTAACACCAATAACACTGCTGTTTAACTCCAATAACACTGCTGTTTAACTCCAATAACACTGCTGTTTAACTCCAATAACACTGCTGTTTAACTCCAATAAAACTGCTGTTTAACACCAATAAGGCTGCTGTTTAACTCCAATAACACTGCAGTTGAACTCCAATAACACTGCTGTTTAACTCCAATAACACTGCTGTTTAACTCCAATAACACTGCTGTTTAACCCCAATAACACTGCTTTTTAACCCCAATAACACTGCTGTTTAACTCCAATAACACTGCAGTTTAACTCCAATAACACTGCAGTTTAACTCCAATAACACTGCAGTTTAACTCCAATAACACTGCTGTTTAACTCCAATAACACTGCTGTTTAACACCAATAACACTGCTGTTTGACACCAATAACACGGCTGTTAACACCAATAACACGGCTGTTTAACCCCAGTAACACTGCTGTTTAACACCAATAACACGGCTGTTTAATCCCAATAACACTGCTGTTTAACACCAATAACGCTGCTGTTTAACTCCAATAACACTGCTGTTTAACACCAATAAGGCTGCTGTTTAACTCCAATAACACTGCAGTTGAACTCCAATAACACTGCTGTTTAACTCCAATAACACTGCTGTTTAACCCCAATAACACTGCTGTTTAACCCCAATAACACTGCTTTTTAACCCCAATAACACTGCTGTTTAACTCCAATAACACTGCAGTTTAACTCCAATAACACTGCAGTTTAACTCCAATAACACTGCTGTTTAACACCAATAACACGGCTGTTTAACACCAATAACACGGCTGTTAACACCAATAACACGGCTGTTTAACCCCAGTAACACTGCTGTTTAACACCAATAACACGGCTGTTTAATCCCAATAACACTGCTGTTTAACACCAATAACGCTGCTGTTTAACACCAATAACACTGCTGGTTAACACCAATAACACTGCAGTTAAAAAAAAATAACACTGCTGTTCTACTCCAATAACACTGCTGTTCAACTTCAATAACACTGGAATTTAACCCCATATAACACTGCTGTTCAACTCCAATAACACTGCTGTTCTACTCCAATAACACTGCTGTTCAACTTCAATAACACTGGAATTTAACCCCATATAACACTGCTGTTCAACTCCAATAACACTGCTGTTCTACTCCAATAACACTGCTGTTCTACTCCAATAACACTGCTGTTCTACTCCAATAACTCTGCTGTTCAACTTCAATAACACTGGAATTTAACCCCATATAACACTGCTGTTCAACTCCAATAACACTGCTGTTTTACTCCAAGAACACTGCTGTTGAACTCCAATAACACTGCTGTTCAACTTCAATAACACTGCTGTTTAACACCAATAACACTGCTGTTTAACACCAATAACACTGCTGTTTAACCCCAGTAACACTGCTGGTTAACTCCAGTAACAGTGCAGTTCAACCCCAATAACATTGCTCTTGAACACCAACAAAACTGCTGTTTAACTCCAATAACACTGCTGTTTAACTCCAATAATACTGCTGTTTCGCACCAATAACACTGCTGTTTCGCACCAATAACACTGCTGTTTCGCACCAATAACACTGCTGTTTCGCACCAATAACACTGCTGTTTAACCCCAATAACACTGCTTTTTAACCCCAATAACACTGCTTTTTAACCCCAATAACACTGCAGTTTAACTCCAATAACACTGCAGTTTAACCCCCCAAAAACTGCTGTTTAACACCAATAACAATGCTGTTTAACACCAATAACACTGTTGTTTAACTCCAATAACACTGCTGTTTGACACCAATAACACTGCTATTTAACTCCAATAACACTGTTATTTAACCCCAATAACACTGCTGTTTAACCCCAATAACACTGCTGTTTAACTCCAATAACAATGCAGTTTAACCCCCCAAAAACTGCTGTTTAACCCCAATAACACTGCTGTTTAACACCAATAACGCTGCTGTTTAATACCAATAACACTGCTGTTTAACACCAATAACACTGCAGTTTAACCCCCCAAAAACTGCTGTTTAACACCAATAACAATGCTGTTTAACACCAATAACACTGCTGTTTAACACCAATAACACTGCTGTTTAACTCCAATAACACTGCTGTTTAACACCAATAACACTGCTGTTTAACACCAATAACGCTGCTTTTTAACTCCAATAACACTGCTGTTTAACTCCAATAACACTGCTGTTTAACCCCAATAACACTGCAGTTTAACTCAAATAACACTGCTGTTTAACACCAATAACAATGCTGTTTAACACCAATAACACTGCTGTTTAACTCCAATAACACTGCTGTTTAACACCAATAACGCTGCTTTTTAACTCCAATAACACTGCTGTTTAACACCAATAACAATGCTGTTTAACACCAATAACACTGCTGTTTAACTCCAATAACACTGCTGTTTAACACCAATAACGCTGCTTTTTAACTCCAATAACACTGCTGTTTAACCCCAATAACACTGCTGTTTAACCCCCCAAAAACTGCTGTTTAACACCAATAACACTGCTGTTTAACACCAATAACACTGCTGTTTAACCCCAATAACACTGCTGTTTAACCCCAATAACACTGCTGTTTAACACCAATAACACTGCTGTTTAACACCAATAACACTGCTGTTTAACACCAATAACACTGCTGTTTAACACCAATAACACTGCTGTTTAACCCCCCAAAAACTGCTGTTTAACACCAATAACACTGCTGTTTAACACCAATAACACTGCTGTTTAACTGCAGTAATATTGCTGTTTTTCACTATCTTCACCATTGCACAACCTCCACATCAAACTTGTTCACCTAATCTACTCTCAAACTGTGGTAGTTTTGGCTATTGCAGTAATACTGAGCTGGAGAGATGACACTTCTTTAATGTTTCACACTTAATGCTCTTTGAATTTCGCTGTGTGGAGTGTGTGGTTTTCTTAAACGTTGGTCTGCTGCATCGCTAAGTATAGCTTGTCAATATGTGATGACCTGATTCGAATTGGGTGGTTAAAGGTTCAATGTTTTCATTTGAACTCCAAAATGCTGGACATTGCTGCGAGATCCTGGGTCGAAGTTGAAAGGAATCATTCTTGCGGTTCTCGTCTGAGGGCCACGGTCCGTCTCAGTAAATTGTTGTGTACCGGGCAATGGGTCGGAGAACTGGAATGGCCATCAGCAATTGAAATCAATATTTAAGATTGTTACCAGCAACCCTCTGAGACAGCCTCAAATTAGAAAGCTGACAAGGTAATCAGAGAGGTTCTAAAACAGCTATTATTTTCGTTAATGCTGAGGTGTGCGATAGAGAGCATCCTATCTGGCTGCATCACAGCCTGGTGTGGCAACTGCTCGGTCCAAGATCGCAAGAATCTGCAGAGTGTGGTGAATTCAGCCCAGCGCATCACACAAGCTTGTCACCCCCACATTGATTCTGTCTACACCTCCCGCTGCCTCAGGAAGGCAGACAGCATTATCAGAGACCCCACCCCTTACTGGAACCTTGCTCTGTCTGATCCTGCTCCACTGCCTTACTGGAACCTTGCTCTGTCCGATACTGCTCCACTGCCTTACTGGAACCTTGCTCTGTCTGATCCTGCTTCAATGCCTTACTGGAACCTTGCTCTGTCTGATACTGCTCCACTGCCTAACTGGAACCATGCTCTGAATGATCCTGCTCCACTGCCTTACTGGAACCTTGCTCTGAATGATCCTGCTCCACTGCCTTACTAGAACCTTGCTCTGAATGATCCTGCTCCACTGCCTTACTGGAACCTTGCTCTGTCTGATCTTGCTCCACTGCCTTACTGGAACCTTGCTCTGTCTGATCCTGCTCCACTGCCTTACTGGAACCTTGCTCTGTCTGATCCTGCTCCACTGCCTTACTGGAACCTTGCTCTGTCTGATCCTGCTCCACTGCCTTACCGAAACCTTGCTCTGTCTGATCCTGCTCCACTGCCTTACCGGAACCTTGCTCTGTCTGATACTGCTCCATTGCCTTACTGGAACCTTGCTCTGTCTGATACTGCTCCACTGCCTTCCTGGAACCTTGCTCTGTCCGATTCTGCTCCACTGCCTTACTCGAACCTTGCTCTATGATCCTGCTCCACTGCCTTACTGGAACCTTGCTCTGTCTGATCCTACTCCACTGCCTTACTGGAACCTTGCTCTGTCTGATACTGCTCCACTGCCTTACTGGAACCTTGATCTGAATGATCCTGCTCCACTGCCTTACTGGAACCTTGCTCTGTCTGATCCTGCTCCACTGCCTTACTGGAACCTTGCTCTGTCTGATCCTACTCCACTGCCTTACTGGAACCTTGCTCTGCCTGATACTGCTCCAGTGCCTGACTGGAACCTTGCTCTGTCTGATCCTGCCCCACTGCCTTACTGGAACCTTGCTCTGTCTGATCCTGCTCCACTGCCTTACTGGAACCTTGCTCTGAATGAACCTGCTCCACTGCCTTACTGGAACCTTGCTCGGTCTGATACTGCTCCACTGCCTTACTGGAACCTTGCTCTGTCCGATACTGCTCCACTGCCTTACTGGAACCTTGCTCTGTCTGGTCCTGCTCCACTGCTTTACTGGAACGTTGCTCTGTCTGATACTGCTCCACTGCCTTACTGGAACCTTGCTCTCTCTGATACTGCTCCACTGCCTTACTGGAACCTTGCTCTGTCTGATCCTGCTCCACTGCCTTACTGGAACCTTGCTCTGTCCGATACTGCTCCACTGCCTTACTGGAACCTTGCTCTGTCTGATCCTGCTCCACTGCCTTACTGGAACCTTGCTCTGTCAGATACTGCTCCATTGCCTTACTGGAACCTTGCTCTGTCTGATCCTGCTCTACTGCCTTACTGGAACCTTGCTCTGCCTGATACTGCTCCACTGCCTTACTGGAACCTTGCTCTGTCTGATCCTGCTCCACTGCCTTACTGGAACCTTGCTCTGCCTGATACTGCTCCACTACCTTACTCAAACCTTGTTCTGTCTGATCCTGCTCCACTGCCTTACTGGAACCATGCTCTGTCCGATACTGCTCCACTGCCCTACTGGAACCTTGCTCTGTCTGATCCTGCTCCACTGCCTTACTGGAACCTTGCTCTGAATGATCCTGCTCCACTGCCTTACTCAAACCTTGCTCTGTCTGATCCTGCTCCACTGCCTTACTGGAACCATGCTCTGTCCGATACTGCTCCACTGCCTTACTGGAACCTTGCTCTGTCTGAACCTGCTCCACTGCCTTACTCAAACCTTGCTCTGTCTGATCCTGCTCCACTGCCTTACTGGAACCATGCTCTGTCCGATACTGCTCCACTGCCTTACTGGAACCTTGCTCTGTCTGATCCTGCTCCACTGCCTTACTCGAACCTTGCTCTGTCTGATCCTGCTCCACTGCCTTACTGGAACCTTGCTCTGTCTGATCCTGCTCCACTGCCTTCCTGGAACCTTGCTCTGTCTGATCCTGCTCCACTGCCTTACTGGAACCTTGCTCTGAATGATCCTGCTCCACTGCCTTACTGGAACCTTGCTCTGTCTGATACTGCTCCACTGCCTTACTGGAACCTTGCTCTGTCCGATACTGCTCCACTGCCTTACTGGAACCTTGCTCTGTCTGATCCTGCTCCACTGCTTTACTGGAACCTTGCTCTGTCTGATCCTGCTCCACTGCCTTACTGGAACCTTGCTCTGTCTGATACTGCTCCACTGCCTTACTGGAACCTTGCCCTGTCTGATCCTGCTCCACTGCCTTACTGGAACCTTGCTCTGTCCGATACTGCTCCACTGCCTTACTGGAACCTTGCTCTGTCTGATCCTGCTCCACTGCCTTACTGGAACCTTGCTCTGTCCGATACTGCTCCACTGCCTTACTGGAACCTTGCTCTGTCTGATCCTGCTCCACTGTCTTACTGGAACCATGCTCTGTCCGATACTGCTCCACTGCCTTACTGGAACCTTGCTCTGTCTGATCCTGCTCCACTGCCTTACTCGAACCTTGCTCTGTCTGATCCTGCTCCACTGCCTTACTGGAACCTTGCTCTGTCTGATCCTGCTCCACTGCCTTCCTGGAACCTTGCTCTGTCTGATCCTGCTCCACTGCCTTACTGGAACCTTGCTCTGAATGATCCTGCTCCACTGCCTTACTGGAACCTTGCTCTGTCTGATACTGCTCCACTGCCTTACTGGAACCTTGCTCTGTCCGATACTGCTCCACTGCCTTACTGGAACTTTGCTCTGTCTGATCCTGCTCCACTGCTTTACTGGAACTTGCTCTGTCTGATCCTGCTCCACTGCCTTACTGGAACCTTGCTCTGTCTGATACTGCTCCACTGCCTTACTGGAACCTTGCTCTGTCTGATCCTGCTCCACTGCCTTACTGGAACCTTGCTCTGTCCGATATTGCTCCACTGCCTTACTGGAACCTTGCTCTGTCTGATCCTGCTCCACTGCCTTACTGGAACCTTGCTCTGTCCGATACTGCTCCACTGCCTTACTGGAACCTTGCTCTGTCTGATCCTGCTCCACTGCCTTACTGGAACCTTGCTCTGAATGATCCTGCTCCACTGCCTTGCTGGAACCTTGCTCTGTCTGATACTGCTCCACTGCCTTACTGGAACCTTGCTCTGTCTGATCCTGCTCCACTGCCTTACTGGAACCTTGCTCTGTCTGATCCTGCTCCACTGCCTTACTGGAACCTTGCTCTGTCTGATCCTGCTCAACTGCCTTACTGGAACCTTGCTCTGTCTGATCCTGCTCCACTGCCTTACTGGAACCTTGCTCTGTCTGATCCTGCTCCACTGCCTTACTGGAACCTTGCTCTGCCTGATCCTGCTCCACTGCCTTACTGGAACCTTGCTCTGTCTGATCCTGCTCAACTGCCTTACTGGAACCTTGCTCTGTCTGATCCTGCTCCACTGCCTTACTGGAACCTTGCTCTGAATGATCCTGCTCAACTGCCTAACTGGAACCTTGCTCTGTCTGATCCTGCTCCACTGCCTTACTGGAACCTTGCTCTGTCTGATCCTGCTCCACTGCCTTACTGGAACCTTGCTCTGTCTGATCCTGCTCAACTGCCTTACTGGAACCTTGCTCTGTCTGATCCTGCTCCACTGCCTTACTGGAACCTTGCTCTGTCTGATCCTGCTCAACTGCCTTACTGGAACCTTGCTCTGTCTGATCCTGCTCCACTGCCTTACTGGAACCTTGCTCTGAATGATCCTGCTCAACTGCCTAACTGGAACCTTGCTCTGTCTGATCCTGCTCCACTGCCTTACTGGAACCTTGCTCTGTCTGATCCTGCTCAACTGCCTTACTGGAACCTTGCTCTGTCTGATCCTGCTCCACTGCCTTACTGGAACCTTGCTCTGAATGATCCTGCTCAACTGCCTAACTGGAACCTTGCTCTATCTGATCCTGCTCCACTGCCTTACTGGAACCTTGCTCTGAATGATCCTGCTCCACTGCCTTACTGGAACCTTGCTCTGTCTGATCCTGCTCCACTGCCTTACTGGAACCTTGCTCTGAATGATCCTGCTCAACTGCCTAACTGGAACCTTGCTCTGTCTGATCCTGCTCCACTGCCTTACTGGAACCTTGCTCTGAATGATCCTGCTCCACTGCCTTACTGGAACCTTGCTCTGTCTGATACTGCTCCACTGCCTTACTGGAACCTTGCTCTGAATGATCCTGCTCCACTGCCTTACTGGAACCTTGCTCTGTCTGATCCTGCTCCACTGCCTTACTGGTATCTCCTTCCGCACTTCTCAATTATTGGAGTCTCTCTCAGATCACTGCAGCTCTGGGCCGGGATTCTCCCCTACCCGATGGGGAGGGGGGTCCCGGCGGGGTGGAGTGGCGGGAACCACTCCGGCGTCGGGCCGCCCCAAAGGTGCAGATTTCTCTACACCTTTAGGAGCCAAGCCCTCACCTTGAGGGGCTAGGTCGGCGCCGGAGTGCTTGGCGCGCCGCCGGACGGCGGGAAATGCCTTTGGCGCCACGCGAGTCGGGACCAAAAGGATTTCGCAGGTCGGCGGCTGATGATGTCACCGGCTGCTGACATCATCCCCGCGCATGCGCGGGGGGGTTCACTTCCGCATCGGCCATCGCGGAGGCTGTGGCCGAGGCGGAAGGAAAAGAGTGCCCCCACGGCACAGGCCCGCCCGGGATCGGTGGGCCCCGATCGCGGGCCAGGCCACCGTGGGGGCACCCCCCGGGGCCAGATCGCCCCACACCGCCCCCAGGACCCCGGAGCCCGCCTGCACCGTCAGTCCCGCCGGTGAGGTAGGTTGTTTGATTCACGCCAACGGGACTGGCATGACAGCAGCGGGACTTCAGCCCACCATGGGCCGGAGAATCGCCGTGGTGTGGTGGGTCCCGCTGACCGACGCGGCGCGATTCCCGCCCCCGCCGAATTTTCGGTGCCAGAGAATTCGGCGGCCGGCGGGGGCGGGATTCATGTCGCCCCCCCCGGCGATTCTCCGACCCAGCGGGGGGGCTCCCACTCAAAGAACGTGCATTTATATATCATCTGATCGCTCCCTGATCGCTCCCTGAAATCTATCTGTGGAAATCAGCATTGCCCAGACAGCCTATGGCTGCATTGTGGCTATGTTAAGTAGGTGAGAAATCCAGGGGCCAGCCTGCTGTTGGCCTGCTGGTTAATTCCTACATGAATTTTAACCGAGTTAATTAAATTCATTGGGAAAAAGGGAAAATCTCATATCTGCAATGTTGTCCCTGAGGCTATTGGATTGTCATTATGGGTGGCATGGTGGTTAGCACTGCTGCTTCTCTGCTCCAGGGACCCGGGTTCGATTCCGACCTCGGATGACTGTCCTTGTGGAGTCTGCACGTTCTCCCCGTGTGTGCGTGGGTTTCCTCCGAGTGCTCCGGTTTCCTCCCACAGTCCAAAGATGTGCAGGTTAGGTGGATTGGCCGTGCTAAATTGCCCCTTAGTGTCCAAAAGGTTAAGTGGGGGTTACTGGGTTACGGTGAGAGGGTGGAGGCATGGGCTTAAGTAGAGTGCTCTTGCCGAGTGTCGGAGAAGACTCGATGGGCTGAATGGCGTCCTTCTTCACTGTAAATCCTATGATAATACTGTGATGAATATAGGAATTTCTGGTATATTGTATCATATGTATTTGGTGCAATAAGGCTTAAAATCCTGGGTTAGTGTGTGTGACTGCTGCAGTCATGTTTTTAAAAATCCAGGTTTGAAAGGCAGCAGGCTTTGTGGAGACAGAGGTGCAATTAAAGCATTATAAAAGTTGGGTGATGGAATTTTGTTTGTATAAAAAACGTTCCCTGGGGAGATAATTAGAGACATAGCGTGCAATTTAGGCAGAAAAAAATCTATGTCTGATTTTGGCCGCGGTTAAAGGTATGTTTCACCTTGAACCCACCTGGACAAATGCAAGAATACCAAATTTCAAACTATCACAATAATTCATACTGCAAGAGAAAAGGGTGTTGGCTTGTCGACACCTTGACCAATCAGAGTTGATTTTCCAAACAATCAATATCCTTTAATATAAATTGTTGTGGCTGTTTGAAATTTGGCATTCTTGCATTTGCTCTGATGGGTGCAAGATGAAAAACTTTGACAACATGTCTCTCTTTTCAGCAAAATCTTCATTTTTGTAATTAGCAATTTCAAAGTCACCACCTTGTGATGGGGTGAGGAGGAAGGGAGGGTGCAGTAACAGTGTGACGTGTTTACATAGGAAGTTTTCATTCTAAATGCGGACTTGGAGAAAGACTGGATGAGTTGCTTTCACGAGACATCTTCCACGACCTCGGAGCACCCCAAATCGTACGGGTACCAAGTTTGAACCGGTGCCACTATTCTACAGTCGGAAAAATGTGTCATCCAAAAGACAACACCACGATTAATCAGCACTCCACTGTATTGGATGTGTCAGTCCAGATTATGGATCGAGAATGGGACTTGAGTCTACAGCCTTCTGACATGGTGATTCTATGAATGATTCTATGATACCCATTAAGCTGCCACTGACACGCAAAGGTTCACAGAAAGTGCATGCAAATGGAAAATTCTGAATATCATGATATATATTTGCCCCAACATGTTCCTAATTTTCAGCATTCTGATGGACCGGGAACTTCAGCCTTGCAAATGATGCCTTGACAGAATAGTGTCAAGTTTTTAACAATTCTCATCCCTGTTTTTTCCAAGTCCCTCTATGGCTTCGCTCCATCCCTGTCCCAGTAATCTCCTCCAAAACTTTACAACCCTCTTAAGATATCTGCGCTCCACCAACTCTAGCCTCTTGCGTGGTTTCTGACTTTCATCACCTCCGGCATTCTCCTGCGAGCCTTCAGCTGGCTGGGTCCTAAATTCTGGAATTTCAACCTCCGCCCCCAACACACACCCTGCCCCTCCTCAAATCTCTCTACCTCACTACCTCCCTGGAGTCATTCATCCTTGACCAGATTTTGGTTCACCTGCTGTGCTATCTCTGCCTCCACCACCCCCACCCCCCCGGTGTCGAATATGCCCCCGCCGAAGTGCCCTGGGACATTTCACTGCCCTATGGGCGGTGTATAAATGCAAGCTGTTGTCGCTGCTGTTTTGGAGAGCTGTGCGCGGAGCTAAGCTTGCCGGAGGTATCAGCGAACACTTGCCTGCTGCCTGAAGCAGGGATCCCACAAGACCTCTCAGGGGGCTGGCCGGAATTTACAGCTAGGAACTGGGAATTAAGGACCACAGCCATCTCCCCAATCCTCCAAACCATAACTTACAAGTTGACGTCCCCAGCACATGTGTTCACGGGCCCTGGAATCGGAAAGGTGAGCCACGGCATTTGCGGTTCAAAAACTCAGAGACGCCAGTAAAAGCAAGGAAAATGTTAAGGTGCTGAGGCAACTGCAGACGTATAAATCTGTCCACAGTTTGTAGACAGCAGGAAGATTCGAAACAGACTCAAATCCGTTTGCAGTAACCCTCACAATCCCACAATGGTTTTACAGCATGTCTGACATGAACACCTGGGTGAGGCTCAGAGCTACAAGGAAGGCATTGGGAATATTGATACTGGAAAGTTTTTAAGAGTCAGCATTGAGGAGGTGACTTGATCAGAGAGATTGCTCGAGCATTGTAGCACCGTCAATATGACGCGAGGCAGGTTGAGGTAATGTCAATTGAAGGCTTTATTAAGCAGAACTTAATCCCCAGCAGCGTGGTTACAGAATGCAGCTGCTAAGGGAAATGGAGGGAAAAGCTGGGTTCTCATACCGGCATTTCTGGGTGGAGTCCAGTAGGTGGCAGATCCTATCAGGACGTGGCATCCCTCCACCAATAGCCTGTCGACACGTGGTGTACCGTATTACCCCTAATACATACCACCACATTCACCCCTTGTTGAAAAAGAACTCGGCGGGATGGTGGTTCGCATGGTGGTAGGGGTTTACAGAGTCGGTACTGTGCCGTAACTTTGAACAAAACACAAAATTATCGCTTCAACTGGGCCAACGGGCCAAACAGGGTCGGCATGATGCCATAACTATAACAAGACACAATAACTGAAAACGTTGAGAGTTAAAGTGATTCAATGAGCCGGATGGGCGCCTTGGTCGTCCTTTCCGATCGTCTCGGGCGTGGTGGTGATGGCGCTGGCTCGAGTCCCGTCGACTCTGGGAGCGTAGCGCTGTCCCCTGTGTCCTTATTCCTGGGCGGGTCTGGGAGGAGAACCAAACCCCCCCGGAAGGGGGTGGCTGCGGGATGAACCGGCGGCAGTGAGGAGGTGGTGATTGACGTTGGGGGGGGGTGTGGGTCGCTCCGGCGGGCGCCAGGTCTCGCAGGGAGACTGTGTCCTGTCGGCCATCGGGGTACTCCACATAGGCGTATTGCGGGTTGGCGTGAAGGAGATGCACCCGTCCCACCAACGGATCTGACTTGTGCGCCCGGAGCAGAATGGGTCCCGGAGCAGCTAGCCAGGTCGGAAGTGGCGTTCCAGAGGAGGACTTCCTAGGAAAGAGGAGGAGGCGCTCGTGAGGCGTTTGATTCGTGGTGGTGCACAGCAGGGACCGGATAGAGTGAAGGGCATCCGGGAGGACTTCCTGCCAGCGGGAAATTGGGAGACCCCGAGACTGGAGGGCCAGCAGGACGGCCTTCCAGACCGTTCCATTCTCCCTTTCTACCTGCCCGTTCCCCCGGGGGTTGTAACTGGTCGTCCTGCTCGAGGCTATGCCCTTGCTGAGCAGGAATTGATGCAGTTCGTCACTCATAAAGGAGGACCCCCTGTCGCTATGGATATAGTCGGGGAAACCGAACAGTGTAAAAATGGTACCGAGGTCTTTAATGACCGTGGACGCTGTCATGTCGGGGCAGGGGATGGCGAAAGAGAAACGGGAGTATTTGTCAACGACGTTCAGGAAGTACGTGTTGCGATCGGTGGAGGGGAGGGGGCCTTTGAAATCCAAACTGAGGTGATCAAAGGGTCGAGAGGCCTTAACCAGGTGCGCTCCATCTGGCCTGACAAAGTGCGGTTTGCACTCAGCGCAGATCTGGCAGTTTCTGGTGACTGTTCGGACGTCCTAGACGGAGTAAGGGAGGTTGCAGGCCTTAAGGAAGTGGTAGAAACGAGTGACCCCCGGGTGGCAGAGGTCCTCGTGGAGGGCTTGGAGACGGTCCACTTGTACATTGGCACATGTGCCGCGAGATAGGGCATCGGACGGCTCGTACAGCTTTCCGGGGCGGTACAGGATCTCATAATTGAAGGTGGAGAGTTCGATCCTCCACCGCAAGATCTTGTCGTTCTTGATCTTGCCCCGTTGTGCATTATCGAACATGAAGGCTGCCGACCGTTGGTCAGTGAGGACAGTGAATCTCCTACCGGCCAGGTAATGCCTCCAGTGTCGCACAGCTTCCACTATTGCTTGTGCCTCCTTTTCCACTGAGGAGTGGCGGATTTCTGAAGCGTGGAGGGTTCAGGAGAAGAAGGCCACGGGTCTGCCCGCTTGGTTGAGGGTGGCCGCCAGAGCTCCATCTGATGCATCGCTCTCGACCTGGAAGGGGAGGGACTCGTCGATGGCGCGCATCGTGGCCTTTGCGATATCCGCTTTGATGCGGCTAAAGGCCTGGCAAGCCTCTGTCGACAGGGGAAAAGTAATGGACTGGATTAGCGCACGGGCCTTGTCGGCGTATTGTGGAACCCACTGGGCGTAATAAGAAAAGAAGCCCAGGCAACGTTTCAGGGCTTTGGCACAGTGGAGGAGAGGGAACTCCATGAGGGGGCACATGCGTTCAGGGTCGGGGCCTATCACTCCATTATGCACTACGTAGCCCAGGATGGCTAGACGATCGGTGCGGAACATGCATTTTTCTTTGTTGTAAGTGAGGTTCAGGGCGTGAGCGGTCTGGAGGAATTTTTGGAGGTTGGCGTCGTGGTCCTGCTGGTCGTGGCCGCAGATGGTGACGTTGTTGAGATACGGGAACGTGGCCCGTAAACCGTGCTGGTCAACCATTCGGTCCATCTCTCGTTGGAAGACCGAGACTCCGTTCGTGACGCCGAATGGAACCCTTAAAAAGTGGGAAACCGCCCGTCTGCTTCGAAGGCAGTATAGTTGCGGTCACCGGGTCGGATGGGGAGCTGGTGGTAGGCGGACTTGAGGTCCACGGTGGAAAAGACCTTGTACTGTGCAATCCGATTGACCATGTCGGATATGCGGGGGAGAGGGTACGCATCTAGCTGAGTGTACCTGTTGATGGTCTGACTATAGTCGATGACCATCCTCTGTTTCTCCCCAGTCTTAACGACTACCACCTGGGCTCTCCAGGGACTGTTGCTAGCCTGGATGATGCCTTCCTTCAGCAGCCTCTGGACTTCGGACCAGATAAATGCTCGGTCCTGGGCGCTGTACCGTCTGCTCCTTGTGGCGACGGGTTTGCAATCCGGGGTGAGGTTCGCAAACAAGGAAGGCGGTTCAACCTTGAGGGTCGCGAGGCCGCAGACAGTCAGTGGGGGTATAGGGCCGCCAAATTTAAATGTTAAACTCTGGAGGTTGCATTGGAAGTCCAACCCTAGGAGTGTAGGCGCACAGAGATGGGGGAGGACATACAGCCGGTAATTTTGGAACTCCCTCCCCAGCACCGTTAGGTTAGCGATGCAGAACACCGTGATCTGAACGGAGTGGGATCCCGCCGCCAGGAAAATTTTCTGGGTGCTTGGCCGAATTACGAGGGAACAGCACCTTACCGTGTCCGGATGAATTAAGCTCTCCGTGCTCCCAGAGTCGATAAGACACGGCGTCTCGTAACCATTCACCAGGACTGTAGTGGTTGCAGTCTGGAGCGTCCGGGGTCACGACTGGTCAAGGGTCGTCAAAGCCAGACGTGGTTGTTGAAGTTGAGCATCGTAATCAGGCAGTATGTGGCCGTCTGTGTTGGGGTCCTTCAGCCAAGATGGTGGCGTCCACGGATCGAGCGCGGTCGGGGGTGGACAAAATGGCGGCGCCCATCTCTCCCTCGTGGCGTCCGGGGTCCAAAATGGTGGCGTCCGTTGGTTGCACGTGGATCGCTGGGGCTGGGTCTGTGGTCCCGTTTCTTCCCCGGAGATAGCGGCGACTCCGCGGGACTTGCACACCGTCGCGTAGTGGCCCTTCTTCCCGCAGCTTTTGCAGGTAGCCGCGCAGGCCGGGCATCGCTGCCGAGGGTGTTTCGGCTGGCAGGGCCCCCCCGGTTGGTCTGGTGATTTGGCCGCGCAGATGTGCGGGGGTGGGGGGGGGTGGGAGAGTCGACCGCAGCGGGGGTCCACGGAGCCCAAGGGGCTGTAGTGCGGTCGGGGGCGTAGGCGTGGGCGTTACGCAAGGCAACATCCAGGGATGCCACCAGGGCCCGAGCTTCTGTAAGTTCCAGAGATTCTTTCTCCAGAAGCCTCTGGCGGATCTGGGAAGAGGCCAAACCTGCCACATACGCACCGCGGACCAGGAGCTCTGTGTGTTCACTCGCTGTGACCGCCGGGCAGTTGGAGTTTCGACCCAGGATCTGCAGGGCGTTATAAAACTTGTCCAGCGATTCCCCCGAAAATTGCCGTCGTGTAGCGAGCTGGTAGCGAGCAAAAACCTGGTTGGCGGGCCAGATGTAGATATCCTTCAGCGCGGCGATGGCACCGGTGAAACCGTCCTCGTCCTCGATAAGGGAGTAGACGTCAGGACTCACCCTGGAATAGAGGACCTGCATCTTTTGTTCGTCAGTCGATGTGCCGGGGGCCGTTCGGAGGTAGCCCTCAAAGCATGCCAGCCAGTGCTTGAAGATAGAGGTCGAGTTAGCTGCTTGGGGTGCGATGCGCAGGCACGCCGGGGTGATTCAGAGCTCCATGTTCCCACGTCGTTTTCTTCAATTTAAATTCTGCTTAATAAATTGTAGCACCGTCAATATGACGCGAGGCAGGTTGAGGTAATGTCAATAGAAGGCTTGATGAAGCAGAACTTTATCCCCAGCAGCGTGGTTACAGAATGCAGCTGCTGAGGGAAATGGAGGGAAAAACTGGGTTCTTATACCGGCATTTCTGGGTGGAGTCCAGTAGGTGGCAGATCCTATCAGGACCTGGCATCCCTCCACCAATAGCCTGTCGGCACGTGGTGTACCATATTACCCCTAATACATACCACCACAAGCATTATAACACAAAGCTGAGGTCAGAATTGGAAGGTGAAGAGTATCAATTCATCGAACTACAAGTGTGCAAATCAAACAGGTTCAGCATCCAGAAGAATACTCCAAGGATAATCTAACCTTCCCCCAGTTCAAATGTTTAATAAACCACACCCTCACCTCAACACTCAAAAATGTACACCCTCCCCTCAACACTCAACAACACACACCCTCCCCTCAACACTCAACAACACACACCCTCACCTCAACACTCTATAATGTACACCCTCCCAACACTCAATAACACACACCCTCCCCTCAACACTCAACAACACACACCCTCCCCTCAACACTCAACAACACACACCCTCCCCTCAACACTCAATAACACACACCCTCCCCTCAACACTCAATAACACACACCCTCCCCTCAACACTCATTAACACACACCCTCCTCTCAACACTCAATAACACACATCCTCCCCTCAACACTCATTAACGCACACCCTCCTCTCAACACTCAATAACACACATCCTCCCCTCAACACTCAATAACTGACACCCTCCCCTCAACACACAATAACACACACCCTCTTCTCAACACACAATTACACAAACCCTCCCCTCAACACTCAATGACACACTCTCCCCTCACCACACAGTAACACAGATCTTTGCCTCAACACTCAATAACACATCCTCGCCTCAACACTCAATGATCCACACTTACCCCTCAACAGTCAATACCCTACAACGTCCCTCAAACACACAGTAACACACACCATCACCTCAAACACTCAGTAACCTGCAGCTTCCCTCAAACACTCAACAGCACCAACCCTCAAGCACACTACAACTGAGCCCTTCAATGACCTACACCCTCCCCTCAACACTCAATAACACACACCCTCCCCTCAACACTCAATAACACACACGCTCCACTCAACACTCAATAATCCACACCAATCACTCAAACACACAATAACAAACACTCTCCCCTCAAACGCTCAATAATACACACTCTCCCCTAAAATGCTCAATAACACACCCGCTCCCCTCGACATTCAATAACACACACCCTCCCCTCAACACTCAGAACTCACACTCTCCCCTCAACACTCAATAATGCACAATCTCCTCTCAACACTCAATAATCACCACCCTCCCCTCAACACTCAATAACGCACATCCTCCCCATAACTCTCAATAAAACACACCCTCCCCCCAACACTCAATAACACACACCCTCCCCTCAACACTCAATAATCCACACTCTCCCCTCAACACTCAATAACACACACACTCCCCTCAACACTCAATAACACACACCCTCTCCTCAGCACTCAATAACACACACCCTCCCCTCAACACTCAATAACACACACCCTCCTCTCAACACACAATTACACAAACCCTCCCCTCAACACTCAATAACACACACTCTCTCCTCAACACTCAATAACACACACTGTCCCCACAACATTCAATAACACACACCCTCCTCTCAACACACAATTACACAAACCCTCCCCTCAGCACTCAATAACACACACTCTCTCAACACTCAATAACACACACTCTCCCCTGAACACTCAATAACACACAACCTCCCCTCAACACTCAATAACACACACTCTCCCCTCAACACTCAATAACACACACTCTCTCCTCAACACTCAATAACACACACTCTCCCCTGAACACTCAATAACACACAACCTCCCCTCAACACTCAATAACACGTACTCTCCCCTCAACACTCAATAACACCCACCCACTAACACTCAATAACACACACTCTCCTCTCAACACTCAATAATCACCACCCTCCCCTCAACACTCAATAGCACACATCCTCCCCATAACTCTCAATAAAACACACCCTCCCCTCAACACTCAATAACACAACCCTCCCCTCAACACTCAATAACACACACCCTCCCCATAACTCTCAATAAAACACACCTTCCCCTCAACACTCAATAATCCACACTCTCCCCTCAACACTCAATAACACACACTCTCCTCACAACACTCAATAACACACACTCTCCCCTGAACACTCAATAACACACACTCTCCCCTGAACACTCAATAACACACACTCTCCCCTGAACACTCAATAACACACAACCTCCCCTCAACACTCAATAACACACACTCTCCTCACAACACTCAATAACACACACTCTCCCCTCAACACACAATAACACGTACTCTCCCCCCAACACTCAATAACACCCACCCACTAACACTCAATAACACACACTCTCCTCTCAACACTCAATAATCACCACCCTCCCCTCAACACTCAATAGCACACACCCTCCCCATAACTCTCAATAAAACACACCTTCCCCTCAACACTCAATAATCCACACTCTCCCCTCAACACTCAATAACACACACTCTCCCATCAACACTCAATAACACACACTCTCCTCGCAATACTCAACAACACACACCCTCCCCTCAACACTCAATAACACACACCCTCTCCTCAACACTCAATAACACACACTCTCCCATCAACACTCAATAACACACACTCTCCTCGCAACACTCAATAACACACACCCTCTCCTCAACACCCAATAACACACACCCTCCCCTCAACACTCAATAACACACACTCTCCTCACAACACACAACACTGTGAGCCAAATGTCCTTCTTCTGCGGCAGTAACAATGCCGTGATTCTGTGAAAATACATTCAGGATAGACAGCCCAACTTTAACAAAACCGAACTCACAAAGAAATACCATACTCTGGAGGCGTCATTCAACCCGTGTACACATTTATTTAACTTCCAGAATATTCTATCTGTGTTTGAAAGTCTCTCTGAGGGCAAATTGTTTAAAATCTTTCAAGCTGGTGTCCCTCTCAGAAAGCAGCTTTGAAATCTATCGGCTTGCATTCCCAAGCGTGTGTGACAAACAGAACCAAAAGGATGTTAAAAATAACCTTTGCTGAAGTACGTGAATTGACCCTTCATCTTGGGCACCCAAGTTTCCTTCAACGCCTCGTGGCACTACCCTGGCTTTGGCCTTATAAATTCCATCAGGAAGCACCTTTTCCGTGCATATCCATCCATGAGATAGAATTCATTGTCCCCTATCTGGGACCTCCGCGTACACCCCAAATTCTTTCCAATTTTGTTGCACTTACTGTTTTTTCAATTTATCATCTAATTTGTTGGAAGCCACTAAGATCTCTCGATCAAGTGGACTTGCGCTCCTTATAGCATGCTTGGTCTGTACCATATTTCTTGGCCTTTGTTAGGTTGCACCCTCTATCCTGCCTTGTGTCTCGTCCCGGACTGCTACTGCTCAATCTCCCCCTCCTATTATGAGATGTTCTTTCACCAAACTGTGGGCATGTTCACTGCCAGGCCTACTGTCCGAACTGACACCCTCCATCTTTTGTACTTCATTCTCTGAATCTATGGGCCTATATTTCCTGGCGGCCTTACCTGCTCTACCAGTTCTAAGCCAACGTTAATGTACAGTCTGCACGTCATGGTTCCTCTCGCATATCCTGTCACTAAATGGGCTTTCAGCTTGGGTCGTCGGAACTATTTTGTCCATGTTCTCACATGTATCCCGGAATTCATCGTTAGCAATCGTTATGGGGAGGCAGTGGAGTATCGTCGCTGGATTAGTAATCCAGAGAGATGCAGAGGCAGTGGCATGCCCTGGGGACCCAGGTTCGAATCCTGCCAAGGCAGATGGTGAAATTTGAATTCAATAAAAATCTGGAATTAAAAGTCTAATGATTCCCGTGAAACCATTGCCGATTGTCGTAAAAACCCATCTGGTTCACTAATGTCCTTCAGGGCAGGAAATCTGCCATCCTTCCCCAGTCTGGCCTACATGTGACTCCAGATCCACAGCAATGTGGTTGACTCTGAAATGCCCCTCAATTAGGGATGGGCAATAAATGTTGGCACAGCTTGCAATGCCCATGTCCCATGGACAAGTTTTTAAAAATCCCCCCCCCGCCCTGTGATCAGTGAGGAATGTTGCCGATGGCCCCAGTCCGGACCCTATCCATTTTTCCATTATCTGATCCTCAAACATTTTCTTTACTAGGTACAATCGTCGACTGACCAAACCGAGTTGCCAAGTTTACAAAGCCTAAAATTAAAATTTATTTTCTTTGTCTCACACCTTGGCCGGGATTCTCCCCGACCCGGCGGGGCAGGGGTTCCCGGCGGGATGGAGAGGCGGGAACCACTCCGGTGTCGGGCCGCCCCAAAGGTGCGGATTTCTCCGCACCTTTAGGGGCCAAGCCCTCACCGTGAGGGGCTAGGCGCGTGCCGGAGTGGTTTCCGCTCCGCCGGCTGGCGTGGAAGGCCTTTGGCGCCACGCCAGCCGGGGCCAAAAGGACTTCGCCAGCAGGCGGAAGTCCACGCATGCGCGGGAGCATCAGCGGCTGCTGCCGTCATCCCCGCGCATGCGCAGGGAGGGGTGTCTCTTCGGCCATGGTGAAGGCTGTGGCCGACGCGGAGGGAAAAGAGTGCCCCCCACGGCACAGGCCCGCCCGTGGATCAGTGGGCCCCGATCGCAGGCCAGGCCACCCCTGGGGCCAGATCACCGGAGCTCGCCCGCGCCGCCTAGTCCCGCCGGTAAGAGAGATGGTTTGATTCTCGCCGGCGGGACAGGCATTCCAGCAGCGGGACTTCGGCCCATCGCGGGCCGGAGAATCGCCGGGGGGGGGCCTTGCCGACCGGCGAGGCGCGATTCCCGCCCCCGCCGAATATCCGCTGCCGGAGAATTCGGCAACCAGCGGGGGCGGGATTCACGCCAGCCCCCGGCGATTCTCCGACCCGACGGGGGGTCGGAGAATCCCGCCCCTTAAGTCACAACTTCATTAAAATCTGTCGCTAAGCGCAAACTCACGATAGGTTGCGATGGTGTTCTTCTATGTTGCTCACATACGTCACAACTATCGCTTATCTGTTCTATAAGTTTGGAGTAATCTTCATCTCTGATACCCGCAATCCCTGAGCTACATTTTTAATCTTTGGGAAGAAGGATGGGCAAATTGTCGATGCAGCTTCAAGACAATTAACTTTTTGTTCACTAGACTCCTGCTCTCTGATGTTAACGGTGTTTCCATAATCTCTGTACAAGAAGATTTAGGATTCATTAATGGGATACAATCGTGTCCAGACTGTGTAAGTTGTAAGTCCTCAGTTTTTCCAAATACGATGGCCTTGTTATGTCCCATGTCAAGTTTCACTTGTGCTGTCTTCATCGATGGTCAGCTCAATAATAAAGATATTTCGCTGGATACGACATCCGTGCCAATAAAATTATTCCGTCTGCTGATTTTACAAGGAATGGCTACTCCATCCAGTGATTTAGGACCTGCACTTCTGCCAAACACCTCACTATCCAACAGCAATTTGCCGTTTATTTGGCCTCGGCGAGGAAGGCCGCACTTACATCATTTTCTGTGCTGATGTGCTCAGCTGGCCAGTTCAGGAAGAGCACACGGGGACGGAGGTGCCATTTTTAACTTGCATGCTCCCCTCCAATACGCACTACATTGCAACATCTCCTCAAACACTCAATATATTGCAACATCTCCTCAAACACTCAATACACTGCAACATCCCCTCAAACACTCAATAACTGACACCCTCCCCTCACTCAATACACTGCAACATCTCCTCAAACACTCAATACATTGCAACATCTCCTCAAACACTCAATACACTGCAACATCCCCTCAATCACTCAATACACTGAAACATCCCCTCAAACACTCAATACATTGCAACATCTCCTCAAACACTCAATACATTGCAACATCTCCTCAAACACTCAATACACTGCAACATCCCCTCAAACACACAATAACTGACACCCTCCCCTCAAACACTCAATACACTGCAACATCCCCTCAAACACTCAATACATTGCAACATCTCCTCAAACACTCACTACACTGCAACATCCCCTCAAACACTCAATACACTGCAACATCTCCTCAAACACTCAATACACTGCAACATCTCCTCAAACACTCAATACATTGCAACATCTCCTCAAACACTCAATACATTGCAACATCTCCTCAAACACTCAATACACTGCAACATCCCCTCAAACACTCAATAACTGACACCCTCCCCTCACTCAATACACTGCAACATCCCCTCAAACACTCAATACATTGCAACATCTCCTCAAACACTCAATACACTGCAACATCCCCTCAAACACTCAATACACTGCAACATCTCCTCAAACACTCAATACACTGCAACATCCCCTCAAACACTCAATACACTGCAACATCCCCTCAAACACTCAATACACTGCAACATCCCCTCAAACACTCAATACACTGCAACATCCCCTCAAACACTCAATACACTGCATCATCCCCTCAAACACTCAATACACTGCAACATCCCCTCAAACACTCAATACACTGCAACATCCCCTCAAACACTCAATACACTGCAACATCCCCTCAAACACTCAAGACACTGCAACATCCCCTCAAACACTCAATACACTGCAACATCCCCTCAAACACTCAATACACTGCAACATCCCCTCAAACACTCAATAAACTGCAACATCCCCTCAAACACTCAATACACTGCAACATCCCCTCAAACACTCAATACACTGCAACATCCCCTCAAACACTCAATACACTGCAACATCCCCTCAAACACTCAATACACTGCAACATCCCCTCAAACACTCAATAACTGACACCCTCCCCTCAAACACTCAATAACACACCGTCCCCTCAAACACTTAATAACTGAATCCCTCCCCTCAAACACTCAATAACACACATCCTACACTCAGAGATTCAATAACACACACCCACCACTCAAACACTCAATAACACACATCCTCCCCTTAAACACTCAATATCACACACCCTCCACTCAAACACTCAATACACTGCAACATCCCCTCAAACACTCAATACACTGCAACATCCCCTCAAACACTCAAGACACTGCAACATCCCCTCAAACACTCAATACACTGCAACATCCCCTCAAACACTCAATACACTGCAACATCCCCTCAAACACTCAACACACTGCAACATCCCCTCAAACACTCAATACACTGCAACAGCCCCTCAAACACTCAATAAACTGCAACATCCCCTCAAACAATCAATACACTGCAACATCCCCTCAAACACTCAATAACTGACACCCTCCACTCAAACACTCAATAACTGACACCGTCCCCTCAAACACTTAATAACTGAATCCCTCCCCTCAAACACTCAATAACACACATCCTACACTCAGAGATTCAATAACACACACCCACCACTCAAACACTCGATAACACACATCCTCCCCTTAAACACTCAATATCACACACCCTCCACTCAAACACTCAATAACACACACCCTCCACTCAAACACTCAATAACACACACCCTCCACTCAAACACTCAATAACACACATCCTCCCCTCAAACACTCAAATACTGACACCCTCCACTCAAAAACTCAATAACAAATACCCTCCCCTCAAACACATGATAATTAATACAATCCCCTCAAAAACTCTATAATTAACACTATCCCCTCAAACACTCAATAACTGACACTCTCCCCACAAACACTCAATAACTGACACTCTCCCCACAAACACTCAATAACACACGCCCTCCCCTCAAACACTCAATAAAACACACCCTCCCCTCAAACACTCAATAAAACACACCCTCCACTCAAACACTAAGTAACTGAAACCCTCCCTTCAAACACAAAAATACTGACACCCTCCACTCAAACACTCAATAGCACACATCCTCCCCTCAAACACTCAATAACTGAGAACCTCCCCTCAAACACAAAAATACTGACACCTTCCACTCAAACACTCAATAGCACACACCCTCCCCTCAAACACTCAATAACGAACACCCTCCACTCAAACACATGATAATTAAAACAATCCCCTCAAAAACTCAATAATTAACACATTCCCCTCAAACACTCAAAAACTGACTCCCTCCCCTCAAACACTCAATAACACACAGCCTCCCCTAAAACACTCAATAACTGACACCCTCCACTCAAACACTCGATAACACGAACCCTCCCCTCAAACACTCAATAACTGACACCCTCAACTCAAACACTCGATAACACAAACCCTCCACTCAAACACGAAGTAACTGGCACCCTCCCCTCCAACACAAAAATACTGACACCCTCCACTCAAACACTCAATAGCACACACCCTCCACTCAAACACTCAATAACACACACCCTCCACTCAAACACTCAATAACTGACACCCTCCCCTCAAACACTCAATAACAGACACAATCCACACAAACACTCAATAAATGACACCCACCCCTCAAACACTCAATAATTAAAACCATCCCCTCAAAAACTCAACAATTAACACTCTCCCCACACACTCAATAACTGACACTCTTCCCACAAACACTCAATAACACACACCCTCCCCTCAAACACTCAATAACTGACACCCTCCCCTCAAACACTCAATAACACACATCCTCCACTCAAACACTCAATAACACACACCCTCCCCTCAAACACTCAATATCACACATCGTCCCCTCAAACACTCAATAACAGTCACCCTCCACTCAAACACTCAATAAATGACACACTCCCCTCACACAATAACACACACCCTCCATTCATTCAATAACATACACCCTCCTCTCAAACACTCAATAACAGACACCCTCCCCTCAAACACTCAATAACACACACCCTCCCCTCAAACACCCAATAACTGACTCCCTCCACTCAAACATTCAATGACACACACCAACCCCCTCAAACACTCAATAACTGACACACTCCCCTCAAACACTCAATAACTGACACCCTCCACTCAAACACTCAATAACACACACCCTCCCCTCAAACACCCAATAACTGACTCCCTCCACTCAAACATTCAATGACACACACCAACCCCCTCAAACACTCAATAACTGACACCCTCCCCTCAAACACTCAATAACTGACTCCCTCCACTCAAACACTCAATAACACACACACTCCATCCAAATACTCAATAACTGACACACTGCCTCCAAACACTCAATAACACACACCCTCGACTCAAACACTCAATAACAGACACCCTCCCCTCAAATACTCAATAACTGACACCCTCCCCTCAAACACTCAATAACTGACACCCTCCACTCAACCACTCAATAACACACACCCTCCATCCAAATACTCAATAACTGACACACTTCCTCCAAACACTCAATAACACACACCCTCCCCTTAAACACTCAATAACTGACACCCTCCCCTCAAACATTCAATAACTGACACCCTCCCCTAAAATAATCAATAACACACACCCTCCCCTCAAACACTCAATAAATTTCACCCTTCCCTCAAACACTCAAGAACGTACACCCTCCCCTCAAACACCCAATAACTGACACCCTCCCCTCAAACACTCAATAACACACACCCTCCACTCAAACACTCAATAACAGACAGCCTCCCCTCAAATACCCAATAAAACACACCCTCCCCTCAAACACTCAATAACTGACACCCTCCACTCAAACACTCAATAACTGACACCCTCCCCTCAAACACTCAATAACTGACACCCTCCCCTCAAACACTCAATAACACACATCCTCCCCTCAAACACCCAATAACTGACACCGTCCCCTCAAACACCCAATAACACACACCCTCCATCCAAACTTCTCAATAACTGACACAATTCCTCCAAACTCTCAATAACACACACCCTCCACACAAACACTCAATAACAGACACCCTCGCCTCAAATACTCAATAACTGACACCCTCCCCTCAACACTCAATAACACACATCCTCCACTCAAACACACAATCACGCACACCCTCCCCTCAAACACTCAATAACTGACACCCATCCCCCTCAAACACTCAATAACTGACATCCTCTCCTCAAACACTCAAAAACACACACCCTCCACTCAAATACTCAATAACACACACCCTCCCCTCAAACACTCAATAACACACACCCTCCACTCAAACACTCAATAAGTGACACCGTCCCCACAAACACTCAATAACTGAGTCCCTCAACTCAAACACTCAATAACACACACCCTCCCCTCAAACACTCAATAACAGACACACTCCCCTCATACACTCAATGAAACACACCCTCTCCTCAAACACTCAATAACTGACACCCTGCCATCAAATGCTCAATAACTGACACCCTCCACTCAAACACTCAATAACTGACACCCTCGCCTCAAACACTCAATAACACAGACCCTCCCCTCAAACACTCAATAACACACACCCTCCACTGAAACATTCAATAACAGACACCCTCCCCTCTAATACTGAATAACTGACACCCTCCCCTCAAACACTCAATAACACACACCCTCCCCTCAAACACTCAATAACTGACACCGTCCCCTCAAACACTCAATAACTGACTCCCTCAACTCAAACACTCAATAACACACACCCTCCCCTCAAACACTCAATAACACACACCCTCCACTCAAACACTCAATAACTGACACCGTCCCCTCAAACACTCAATAACTGACTCCCTCAACTCAAACACTCAATAACACACACACTCCCCTCAAACACCCAATAACACACACCCTCCACTCAAATTCTCAGCAACACACACCCTCCCCTCAAACACTCAATAACACACACCCTCCCCTCAAACACTCAATAATTAAAACCATCCGCTCAAATACTCAATAACACACACCCTCCCCTCAAACACTCAATAACTGACACCCTCCCCTCAAACACTCAATAACAGACACCCTCCACTAAAACACTCAATCACTGACACCCTCCCCTCAAACACTCAATAACTGATACCCACAACTCAAACACTCAATAACTGACAACCTCCACTCAAACACTCAATAACTGACACCCTCGCCTCAAACACTCAATAACACACACCCTCCACTCAAACACTCAATAACACACACCCTCCCTTCAAACACTCAATAACTGACACCCTCCCCTCAAACACTAAGTAACTGAAAGCCTCCCCTCAAACACTCAAATACTGACACCCTCCCCTCAAACACTCAATAACAGACACCCTCCACTCAAACACTCAATAATACACACCCTCCACTCAAACACTCAATTACAGACACCCTCCCCTCAAACACTCAATAACTGACTCCCTCAACTCAAACACTCAATAACACACACCCTCCCCTCTAATACTGAATAACTGACACCCTCCCCTCAAACACTCAATAACGAGCACCCTCCCCTCAAACACTCAATAACACACACCGTCCACTCAAACACTCAATAACTGACACCGTCCCCTCAAACACTCAACAACACACACCCTCACCTCAAACACTCAATAACAGACACACTCCCCTCAAACATTCAATAACACACACCCTCCACTCAAATATTCAATAACACACACCCTCCCCTCAAACACTCAATAACACACACCCTCCACTCAAACAGTCAATAACAGACACCCTCCCCTCTAATACTGAATAACTGCACCCTCCCCTCACTCAATAACACACACCCTCCACTCAAACACTCAATAACTGACACAGTCCCCTCAAACACTCAATAACTGACTCCCTCAACTCAAACACTCAATAACACACACCCGACCCTCAAACACTCAATAACAGACACACTCCCCTCAAACACTCAATAACACACACCCTCCCCTCAAACACTCAATTATTAAAACCTTCCCCTCAAACACTCAATAACACACACCCTCCCCTCAAACACTCAATAACTGACACCCTCCCCTCAAACACTCAATAAGTGACACCCTCCACTCAAACACTCAATAACTGACACACTCCCCTCATACACTCAATGAAACACACCCTTGCCTCAAACACACAATAACACACATCCTCCCCTCAAACACTAAGGAACTGAAAGCCTCCCCTCAAACACTCAAATACTGACACCCTCCCCTCAAACAGTCAATAACAGACACCCTCCACTCAAACACTCAATAACACACACCCTCCACTCAAACACTCAATAACAGACAACCTCCCCTCTTATACTGAATAACTGACACCCTCCCCTCACTCAATAACTAACACCCTCCCCTCATACACTCAATAACACACACCCTCCACTCAAACACTCAATAACTGACACCGTCCCCTCAAACACTCAATAACTGACTCCCTCAACTCAAACACTCAATAACACACACCCTCCCGTCAAACACTCAATAACAGACACACTCCCCTCAAACACTCAATAACACACACCCTCCACTCAAATACTCAACAACACACACCCTCCCCTCAAACACTCAATAACACACACCCTCCACTCAAACACTCAATAACTGACACCCTCCACTCAAACACTCAATAACAGACACCCTCCCCACTAATACTGAATAACTGACACCCTCCCCTCAAACACTCAATAGCTAACACCCTCCCCTCAAACACTCAATAACACACACCGTCCACTCAAACACTGAATAACTGACACCGTCCCCTCAAACACTCAATAACTGACTCCCTCAACCCAAACACTCAATAACAGACACGCTCCCCTCAAACACTCAATAAAACACACCCTCCCCTCAAACACTCAATAATTGAAATCATCCGCTCAAACACTCAATAACACACACCCTCCCCTCAAACACTCAATAACTGATACCCACAACTCAAACACTCAATAACTGACACCCTCGACTCAAACACTCAATAACTGACACCCTCGCCTCAAACACTCAATAACTGACTCCCTCAACTCAGTCACTCAATAACACACACCCTCCCCTCAAACACTCAATAACAGACACACTCCCCTCAAACACTCAATAACTAACACTCTCCCCTCAAACACTCAATAACACACACCCTCCACGCAAACACTCAATAACTGACACCGTCCCCTCAAACACTTAATAACTGACTCCCTCAACTCAAACACTCAATAACACACACCCTCCCCTCCAACACTAAATAACAGACACCCTCCCCTCAAACACTCAATAATTAAAACCATCCACTCAAACACTCAATAACACACACCCTCCCCTCAAGCACTCAATAACTGACACCCTCCCCTCAAACACTCAATAACACACACTCCACTCATACACACAATAACACACATCCTCCCCTCAAACACTAAGTAACTGAAACCCTCCCCTCAAACACTCAAATACTGACACCCTCCCCAAAAACACTCAATAACAGACACCCTCCACTCAAACACTCAATAACACACACCCTCCACTTAAACACTGAATAACAGACATCCTCCCCTCTAATAATGAATAACTGACACCCTCCCCTCACTCAATAACTAACACCCTCCCCTCAAACACTCAATAACACACACCCTCCACTCAAACACTCAATAACTGACATCGTCCCCTCAAACACTCAATAACTGACTCCCTCAACTCAAACACTCAATAACACACATCCTCCACTCAAACACTCAATAACACACACCCTCCACTCAAACACTCAATAACTGACACCGTCCCCTCAAACACTCAATAACACACACCCTCACCTCAAACACTCAATAACAGACACCCTCCCCACTAATACTGAATAAATGACAACCTCCCCTCAAACACTCAATAACACACACCCTCCACTCAAACACTCAATAACAGACACCCTCCCCACTAATACTGAATAAATGACAACCTCCCCTCAAACACTCAATAACACACACCCTCCCCTCAAACACTCAATAACACACACCCTCCCCTCAAACACTCAATAACACACACCCTCCCCTCAAACACTCAATAATTAAAACCATCCCCTCAAACACTCAATAACACGCACCCTCCCCACTAATACTGAATAAATGACAACCTCCCCTCAAACACTCAATAACACACACCCTCCACTCAAACACTCAATAACAGACACACTCCCCACTAATACTGAATAAATGACAACCTCCCCTCAAACACTCAATAACAGACACACTCCCCTCAAACACTCAATAACACACACCCTCCCCTCAAACACTCAATAATTAAAACCATCCCCTCAAACACTCAATAACACACACCCTCCCCTCAAACACTCAATAACTGACACCCTCCCCTCAAACACTCAATAACAGACACCCTCCACTAAAACACTCAATCACTGACACCCTCCCCTCAAACACTCAATAACTGATACCCAGAACTCAAACACTCAATAACTGACACACTCCACTCAAACACTCAATAACTGACACCCTCGCCTCAAACACTCAATAACACACACCCTCCACTCAAACACACAATAACACACATCCTCCCCTCAAACACTCAATAACACACATCCTCCCCTCAAACACTAAGCAACTTAAAGCCTCCCCTCAAACACTGAAATACTGACACCGTCCCCTCAAACACTCAATAACAGACACCCTCCACTCAAACACTCAATAACACACACCCTCCACTCAAACACTCAATAACTGACTCCGTCCCCTCAAACAATCAATAACTGACTCCCTCAACTCAAACACTCAATAACACACACCCTCCCCTCAAACACTCAATAACAGAGACACTCGCCTCAAACACTCAACAACACACACCCTCCCCTCAAACACTCAATAAATAACACCCTCCCCTCAAACACTCAATAACACACACCCTCCACTCAAACACTCAATAACTGACACCGTCCCCTCAAACACTCAATAACTGACTCCCTCAACTCAAACACTTAATCACTGACACCCTCCCCTCGAACACTCAATAACACACACCCTCCCCTCAAACACTCAATAACAGACACGCTCCCCTCAAACACTCAGTAAAACACATCCTCCCCTCAAACACTCAATAATTAAAACCTTCCGCTCAAACACTCAATAACTGACACCCTCCCCTCAAACACTCAGTAACAGACACCCTCCACTAAAACACTCAATCACTGACACCCTCCCCTCAAACACTCAATAACTGATACCCACAACTCAAACACTCAATAACTGACACCCTCCACTCAAACACTCAATGACTGACACCCTCGCCTCAAACATTCAATAACACACACCCTCCACTCATACACACAATAACACACACCCTCCACTCATACACACAATAACACACACCCTCCACTCAAACACTCAATAACAGACACGCTCCCCTCAAACACTCAATAAAACACACCCTCCCCTCAAACACTCAATAATTAAAACCATCCACTCAAACACTCAATAACTGACACCCTCGCCTCAAACACTCAATAACACACACACTCCACTCATACACACAATAACACACACCCTCCCCTCAAACACTCAATAATTAAAACCATCCACTCAAACACTCAATAACACACACCCTCCCCTCAAACACTCAATAACACACACCCTCCCCTCAAACACTCAATAACTGACACCCTCCACTAAAACACTCAATCACTGACACCCTCCCCTCAAACACTCAATAACTGATACCCACAACTCAAACACTCAATAACTGACACGCTCCACTCAAACACGCAATAACTGACACCCTCGCCTCAAACACTCAATATCACACACCCTCCACTCATACACACAATAACACACATCCTCCCCTCAAACACTAAGTAACTGAAACCCTCCTCTCAAACACTCAAATACTGACACCCTCCCCAAAAACACTCAATAACTGACACCCTCCCCTCAAACACTCAATAACAGACACCCTCCACTAAAACACTCAATCACTGACACCCTCCCCTCAAACACTCAATAACTGACACCCACAACTGAAACACTCAATAACTGACACCCTCCACTCAAACATTCAATGACTGAGACCCTCGCCTCAAACATTCAATAACACACACCCTCCACTCAGATACTCAATAACTCACACCCTCCACTCATACACACAATAACAAACATCGTCCCCTCAAAAATTAAGTAACTCAAACCCTCCCCTCAAACACTCAAATATTGACACCCCTCAAACACTCAATAACAGACACCCTCCACTCAAACACTCAATAACACACACCCTCCACTCAAACACTCAATAACAGACATTATCCCCTCTAATAATGAATAATTGACATCCTGCCCTCACTCAATAATTAACACCCTCCCCTCAAACACTCAATAACACACACCCTCCACTCAAACACTCAATCACTGACACCCTCCCCTCAAACACTCAATTACTGATACCCACAACTCAAACACTCAATAACTGACACCCTCCACTCAAACACACAATGACTAACACCCTCGCCTCAAACATTCAATAACACACACCCTCCACTCATACACACAATAACACACATCCTCCCCTCAAACACTAAGTAACTGAAACCCTCCCCTCAAACACTCAAATACTGACACCCTCAACTCAAACACTCAATAACAGACACCCTCCACTCAAACACTCAATAACACACACCCTCCCCTCTAATAATGAATAACTGACACCCTCCCCTCACTCAATCACTAACACCCTCCCCTCAAACACTCAATAACACACACCCTCCACTCAAACACTCAATAACTGACACCGTCCCCTCAAACACTCAATAACACACACCCTCACCTCAAACACTCAATAACAGACACCCTCCCCTCTAATACTGAATAACTAACACCCTCCCCTCAAACACTCAATAACACACACCCTCCACTCAAACACTCAATAACAGACACCCTCCCCTCTAATACTGAATAACTGACAACCTCCCCTCAAACACTCAATAACACACACCCTCCACTCAAACACTCAATAACTGACACCGTCCCCTCAAACACTCAATAACTGACTCCGTCAACTCAAACACTCAATAACACACACCCTCCCCTCAAAGACTCAATAACAGACACACTCCCCTCAAACACTCAATAACACAAACCCTCCCCTCAAACACTCAATAACAGACACCCTCCACTAAAACACTCAATCACTGACACCCTCCCCTCAAACAGTCAATAACTGATACCCACAACTCAACCACTCAATAACTGACACCCTCCACTCAAACACTCAATGACTGACACCCTCCACTGAAACACTCAATAACTGATACCCAGAACTCAAACACTCAATAACTGACACCCTCCACTCAAACACTCAATAACTGACACACTAACCTCATACACTCGATGAAACACATCCTCCCCTCAAACACTCAATAACTGACACCCTGCCATAAAACCCTCAATAACTGACACCCTCCACTCAAACACTCAATAACTGACACCCTCGCCTCAAACACTCAATAACACACACCCTCCACTCAAACACACAATAACACACATCCTCCCCTCAAACACTCAATAACACACATCCTCCCCTCAAACACTAAGTAACTGAAAGCCTCATCTCAAACACTCAAATACTGACACCGTCCCCTCAAACACTCAATAACAGACACCCTCCACTCAAACACTCAATAACACACACCCTCCACTCAAACACTCAAATACTGACACCCTCCCCTCAAACACACAATAATTGACACCGTCCCCTCAAACACTCAATAACTGACTCCCTCAACTCAAACACTCAATAACACACACCCTCCCCTCAAACACTCAATAACAGACACACTCCCCTCAAACACTCAATAACACACACCCTCCACTCAAATACTCAACAACGCACACCCTCCCCTCAAACACTCAATAACACACACCCTCCACTCAAAAACTCAATAACAGACACCCTCCCCACTAATACGGAATAACTGACACCCTCCCCTCAAACACTCAATAACTGACTCACTCAACTCAAAGACTCAATAACACACACCCTCCCCTCAAACACTCAATAACTGACTCCCTCAACTCAAACACTCAATAAACCACACCCTCCCCTCAAACACTCAATAATTAAAACCATCCGCTCAAACACTCAATAACACACACCCTCCCCTCAAACACTCAATAACTGACACCCTCCCCTCAAACACTCAATAACAGACACCCTCCACTAAAACACTCAATCACTGACACCCTCCCCTCAAACACTCAATAACTGATACCCACAACTCAAACACTCAATAACTGACACCCTCCACTCAAACACTCAATGACTGAGACCCTCGCCTCAAACATTCAATAACACACACCCTCCACTCATACACACAATAACACACATCCTTCCCTCAAAAACTAAGTAACTGAAACCCTCCCCTCAAACACTCAATAATTAAAACCATCCGCTCAAACACTCAATAACACACACCCTCCCCTCAAACACTCAATAACTGACACCCTCCCCTCAAACACTCAATAACAGACACCCACCACTAAAACACTCAATCACTGACACCCTCCCCTCAAACACTCAATAACTGATACCCACAACTCAAACACTCAATAACTGACACCCTCCACTCAAACACTCAATGACTGAGACCCTCCACTCAAACACTCAATAACAGACACCCTCCACTCAAACACTCAATAACACACACCCTCCACTCAAACACTCAATAACAGACACCCTCCCCTCTAATAATGAATAATTGACACCCTGCCCTCACTCAATAACTAACACCCTCCCCTCAAACACTCAATAACACACACCCTCCACTCAAACACACAATAACTGACACCGTCCCCTCAAACATTCAATAACACACATCGTCACCTCAAACACTCAATAACACACACCCTCCCCTCAAACACTCAATAAAGCACACCGTCCACTCAAACACTCAATAACAGACACCCTCCCCTCTAATACTGAATAACTGACACACTCCCCTCAAACACTCAGTAACACACACCCTCCACTGAAACACTCAATAACTGACACTGTCCCCTCAAACACTCAATAACTGACTCCCTCAACTCAAACACTCAATAACACACACCCTCCCCTCAAACACTCAATAACACACACCCTCCCCTCAAACACTCAATAACACACACCCTCCCCTCAAACACTCAATAACACACACACTCACCTCAAACACTCAATAACACACACCCTCCACTCAAATACCCAATAACACACACCCTCCCCTCAAACACTCAATAACACACACCCTCCACTCAAACACTCAATAACAGACACCCTCCCCTCTAATACTGAATAACTGACACCCTCCCCTCAAACACTCAATAACACACACCCTCCACTCAAACACTCAATAACTGACACCATCCCATCAAACACTCAATAACTGACTCCCTCAACTCAAACACTCAATAACACACACCCTCCCCTCAAACACTCAATAACAGACACACTCCCCTCAAACACTCAATAACACACACCCTCCACTAAAACACTCAATCACTGACACCCTCCCCTCAAACACTCAATTACTGATACCCACAACTCAAACACTCAATAACTGACACCCTCCACTCAAACACTCAATGACTGACACCCTCGCCTCAAACACTCAATAACACACACCCTCCACTCAAACACTCAATAACTGACACCGTCCTCTCAAACACTCAATAACACAAATCCTCCCCTCAAACACTAAGTAACTGACACCCTCCCCTCAAACACTCAATAAGACACACTCCCCTCAAACACTCAATAACACACACCCTCCACTAAAACACTCAATCACTGACACCCTCCCCTCAAACACTCAATTACTGATACCCACAACTCAAACACTCAATAACTGACACCCTCCACTCAAACACTCAATGACTGACACCCTCGCCTCAAACACTCAATAACACACACCCTCCACTCAAACCCTCAATAACTGACACCCTTCACTCAAACACTCAATAACTGACACCCTCGCCTCAAACACTCAATAACACACACCCTCCACTCAAACACACAATAACACACATCCTCCCCTCAAACACTAAGTAACTGAAATCCTCATCTCAAACACTCAAATACTGACACCGTCCCCTCAAACACTCAATAACAGACACCCTCCACTCAAACACTCAATAACACACACCCTCCACTCAAACACTCAAATACTGACACCCTCCCCTCAAACACACAATAATTGACACCGTCCCCTCAAACACTCAATAACTGACTCCCTCAACTCAAACACTCAATAACACACACCCTCCCCTCAAACACTCAATAACAGACACACTCCCCTCAAACACTCAATAACACACACCCTCCACTCAAATACTCAACAACGCACACCCTCCCCTCAAACACTCAATAACACACACCCTCCACTCAAAAACTCAATAACAGACATCCTCCCCACTAATACTGAATAACTGACACCCACCCCTCAAACACTCAATAACTGACACCCTCCCCTCAAAAACTCAATAACACACACCCTCCACTCAAACACTCAATAACTGACACCGTCCCCTCAAACACTCAATAACTGACTCCCTCAACTCAAAGACTCAATAACACACACCCTCCCCTCAAACACTGAATAACTGACTCCCTCAACTCAAACACTCAAGAAAACACACCCTCCCCTGGAACACTCAATAATTAAAACCATCCGCTCAAACACTCAATAACACACACCCTCCCCTCAAACACTCAATAACTGACACCCTCCCCTCAAACACTCAATAACAGACACCCTCCACTAAAACACTCAATCACTGACACCCTCCCCTCAAACACTCAATAACTGATACCCACAACTCAAACACTCAATAACTGACACCCTCCACTCAAACACTCAATGACTGAGACCCTCGCCTCAAACATTCAATAACACACACCCTCCACTCATACACACAATAACACACATCCTTCCCTCAAAAACTAAGTAACTGAAACCCTCCCCTCAAACACTCAAATACTGACACCCTCCCCTCAAACACTCAATAACAGACACCCTCCACTCAAACACTCAATAACACACACCCTCCACTCAAACACTCAATAACAGACACCCTCCCCTCTAATAATGAATAATTGACACCCTGCCCTCACTCAATAACTAACACCCTCCCCTCAAACACTCAATAACACACACCCTCCACTCAAACACACAATAACTGACACCGTCCCCTCAAACACTCAATAACACACATCGTCACCTCAAACACTCAATAAAACACACCCTCCCCTCAAACACTCAATAAAGCACACCGTCCACTCAAACACTCAATAACAGACACCCTCCCCTCTAATACTGAATAACTGACACCCTCCCCTCAAACACTCAATAACACACACCCTCCACTGAAACACTCAATAACTGACACTGTCCCCTCAAACACTTAATAACTGACTCCCTCAACTCAAACACTCAATAACACACACCCTCCCCTCAAACACTCAATAACAGACACCCTCCCCTCAAACACTCAATAATTAAAACCATCCACTCAAACACTCAATAACACACACCCTCCCCTCAAGCACTCAATAACTGACACCCTCCCCTCAAACACTCAATAAC
This sequence comes from Scyliorhinus torazame, assembly GCF_047496885.1. NCBI lineage: Eukaryota > Metazoa > Chordata > Chondrichthyes > Carcharhiniformes > Scyliorhinidae > Scyliorhinus > Scyliorhinus torazame. The sequence continues at coordinate 28,291,328 of NC_092733.1, read as the reverse complement.
AGACACCCTCCACTAAAACACTCAATCACTGACAACCTCCCCTCAAACACTCATTAACACACACTCCACTCATACACACAATAACACACATCCTCCCCTCAAACACTAAGTAACTGAAACCCTCCACTCAAACACTCAAATACTGACACCCTCCCCAAAAACACTCAATAACAGACACCCTCCACTCAAACACTCAATAACACACACCCTCCACTTAAACACTGAATAACAGACATCCTCCCCTCTAATAATGAATAACTGACACCCTCCCCTCACTCAATAACTAACACCCTCCCCTCAAACACTCAATAACACACACCCTCCACTCAAACACTCAATAACTGACACCGTCCCCTCAAACACTCAATAACTGACTCCCTCAACTCAAACACTCAATAACACACATCCTCCACTCAAACACGCAATAACACACACCCTCCACTCAAACACTCAATAACTGACACCGTCCCCTCAAACACTCAATAACACACACCCTCACCTCAAACACTCAATAACAGACACACTCACCTCAAACATTCAATAACACAGACCCTCCACTCAAATATTCAATTACACACACCCTCCCCTCAAACACTCAATAACACACACCCTCCACTCAAACACTCAATAACAGACACCCTCCCCACTAATACTGAATAAATGACAACCTCCCCTCAAACACTCAATAACACACACCCTCCACTCAAACACTCAATAACAGACACCCTCCCCACTAATACTGAATAAATGACAACCTCCCCTCAAACACTCAATAACACACACCCTCCCCTCAAACACTCAATAACACACACCCTCCCCTCAAACACTCAATAACACACACCCTCCCCTCAAACACTCAATAATTAAAACCATCCCCTCAAACACTCAATAACACACACCCTCCCCACTAATACTGAATAAATGACAACCTCCCCTCAAACACTCAATAACACACACCCTCCACTCAAACACTCAATAACAGACACCCTCCCCACTAATACTGAATAAATGACAACCTCCCCTCAAACACTCAATAACAGACACACTCCCCTCAAACACTCAATAACACACACCCTCCCCTCAAACACTCAATAATTAAAACCATCCCCTCAAACACTCAATAACACACACCCTCCCCTCAAACACTCAATAACTGACACCCTCCCCTCAAACACTCAATAACAGACACCCTCCACTAAAACACTCAAACACTGACACCGTCCCCTCAAACACTCAACAACAGACACCCTCCACTCAAACACTCAATAACACACACCCTCCACTCAAACACTCAAATACTGACACCCTCCCCTCAAACACTCAATAACTGACTCCGTCCCCTCAAACAATCAATAACTGACTCCCTCAACTCAAACACTCAATAACACACACCCCCCCCTCAAACACTCAATAACAGAGACACTCGCCTCAAACACTCAACAACACACACCCTCCCCTCAAACACTCAATAACTAACACCCTCCCCTCAAACACTCAATAACACACACCCTCCACTCAAACACTCAATAACTGACACCGTCCCCTCAAACACTCAATAACTGACTCCCTCAACTCAAATACTCAATCACTGACACCCTCCCCTCAAACACTCAATAACACACACCCTCCCCTCAAACACTCAATAACAGACACGCTCCCCTCAAACACTCAGTAAAACACATCCTCCCCTCAAACACTCAATAATTAAAACCTTCCGCTCAAACACTCAATAACTGACACCCTCCCCTCAAACACTCAGTAACAGACACCCTCCACTAAAACACTCAATCACTGACACCCTCCCCTCAAACACTCAATAACTGATACCCACAACTCAAACACTCAATAACTGACACCCTCCACTCAAACACTCAATGACTGACACCCTCGCCTCAAACATTCAATAACACACACCCTCCACTCATACACACAATAACACACACCCTCCACTCATACACACAATAACACACACCCTCCACTCAAACACTCAATAACAGACACCCTCTCCTCTTATACTGAATGACTGACACCCTCCCCTCAAACACTCAATAGCTAACACCCTCCCCTCAAACACTCCATAACACACACCGTCCACTCAAACACTCAATAACTGACACCGTCCCCTCAAACACTCAATAACTGACTCCCTCAACTCAAACACTCAATAACAGACACGCTCCCCTCAGACACTCAGTAAAATACACCCTCCCCTCAAACACTCAATAATTGAAATCATCCGCTCAAACACTCAAAGCACACACCCTCCCCTCAAACACTCAATAACTGACACCCTCACCTCAAACACTCAATAACAGACACCCTCCACTAAAATACTCAATCACTGACACCCTCCCGTAAAACACTCAATAACTGATACCCACAACTCAAACACTCAATAACTGACACACTCCACTCAAACACTCAATGACTGACACCCTCGCCTCAAACACTCAATAACTGACTCCCTCAACTCAGTCACTCAATAACACACACCCTCCCATCAAACACTCAATAACAGACACGCTCCCCTCAAACACTCAATAAAACACACCCTCCCCTCAAACACTCAATAATTAAAACCATCCACTCAAACACTCAATAACTGACACCCTCGCCTCAAACACTCAATAACACACACACTCCACTCATACACACAATAACACACACCCTCCCCTCAAACACTCAATAATTAAAACCATCCACTCAAACACTCAATATCACACACCCTCCCCTCAAACACTCAATAACACACACCCTCCCCTCAAACACTCAATAACTGACACCCTCCCCTCAAACACTCAATAACAGACACCCTCCACTAAAACACTCAATCACTGACACCCTCCCCTCAAACACTCAATAACTGATACCCACAACTCAAACACTCAATAACTGACACGCTCCACTCAAACACTCAATAACTGACACCCTCGCCTCAAACACTCAATAACACACATCCTCCCCTCAAACACTAAGTAACTGAAACCCTCCTCTCAAACACTCAAATACTGACACCCTCCCCAAAAACACTCTATAACTGACACCCTCCCCTCAAACACTCAATAACAGACACCCTCCACTAAAACACTCAATCACTGACACCCTCCCCTCAAACACTCAATAACTGACACCCTCGCCTCAAACACTCAATAACTGATACCCACAACTCAAACACTCAATAACTGACATGCTCCACTCAAACACTCAATAACTGACACCCTCCACTCAAACACTCAATAACACACACCCTCCACTCAAACACTCAATAACAGACATCCTCCCCTCTAATAATGAATAACTGACACACTCCCCTCACTCAATAACTAACACCCTCCCCTCAAACACTCAATAACTAAAACCATCCGCTCAAACACTCAATAACACACACCCTCCCCTCAAAAACTCAATAACTGACACCCTCCACTCAAACATTCAATGACTGAGACCCTCGCCTCAAACACTCAATAACACACACCCTCCACTCATACACACAATAACACACATCGTCCCCTCAAAAATTAAGTAACTGAAACCCTCCCCTCAAACACTCAAATACTGACACCCCTCAAACACTCAATAACAGACACCCTCCACTCAAACACTCAATAACTGACACCCTCCCCTCAAACACTCAATAACACACACCATCCACTGAAACACTCATTAACTGACACCGTCCCCTCAAACACTCAATAACTGACTCCCTCAACTCAAACACTCAATAACACACACCCTCCCCTCTAATAATGAATAACTGACACCCTCCCCTCAAACACTCAATAACACACACCCTCCACTCAAACACTCAATAACACACACCCTCCACTCAAACACTCAATAACACACACCCTCCACTCAAACACTCAATAACTGACACCGTCCCCTCAAACACTCAATAACTGACTCCCTCAACTCAAACACTCAATAACACACACCCTCCCCTCAAACACTCAATAACAGACACACTCCCCTCAAACACTCAATAACACAAACCCTCCACTCAGATACTCAACAACACACACCCTCCCCTCAAACACTCAATAACACACACCCTCCACTCAAACACTCAATAACAGGCACCCTCCCCACTAATACTGAATAACTGACACCCTCCCCTCAAACACTCAATAACTAACACCCTCCCCTCAAAAACTCAATATCACACACCCTCCACTCAAACACTCAATAACTGACACCGTCCCCTCAAACACTCAATAACTGACTCCCTCAACTCAAAGACTCAATAACACACACCCTCCCCTCAAACACTCAATAACAGACACGCTCCCCTGAAACACTCAATAAAACACCCCCTCCCCTCAAACACTCAATAATTAAAACCATCCGCTCAAACACTCAATAACACACACCCTCCCCTCAAACACTCAATTACAGACACCCTCCCCTCAAACACTCAATAACTGACACCCTCCCCTCAAACACTCAATAACAGACACCCTCCACTAAAACACTCAATCACTGACACCCTCCCCTCAAACACTCAATAACTGATACCCACAACTCAAACACTCAATAACTGACACGCTCCACTCAAACACTCAATAACTGACACCCTCGCCTCAAACACTCAATAACACACATCCTCCCCTCAAACACTAAGTAACTGAAACCCTCCTCTCAAACACTCAAATACTGACACCCTCCCCAAAAACACTCTATAACTGACACCCTCCCCTCAAACACTCAATAACAGACACCCTCCACTAAAACACTCAATCACTGACACCCTCCCCTCAAACACTCAATAACTGACACCCTCGCCTCAAACACTCAATAACTGATACCCACAACTCAAACACTCAATAACTGACACGCTCCACTCAAACACTCAATAACTGACACCCTCCACTCAAACACTCAATAACACACACCCTCCACTCAAACACTCAATAACAGACATCCTCCCCTCTAATAATGAATAACTGACACACTCCCCTCACTCAATAACTAACACCCTCCCCTCAAACACTCAATAACTAAAACCATCCGCTCAAACACTCAATAACACACACCCTCCCCTCAAAAACTCAATAACTGACACCCTCCACTCAAACATTCAATGACTGAGACCCTCGCCTCAAACACTCAATAACACACACCCTCCACTCATACACACAATAACACACATCGTCCCCTCAAAAATTAAGTAACTGAAACCCTCCCCTCAAACACTCAAATACTGACACCCCTCAAACACTCAATAACAGACACCCTCCACTCAAACACTCAATAACTGACACCCTCCCCTCAAACACTCAATAACACACACCATCCACTGAAACACTCATTAACTGACACCGTCCCCTCAAACACTCAATAACTGACTCCCTCAACTCAAACACTCAATAACACACACCCTCCCCTCTAATACTGAATAACTGACACCCTCCCCTCAAACACTCAATAACACACACCCTCCACTCAAACACTCAATAACACACACCCTCCACTCAAACACTCAATAACACACACCCTCCACTCAAACACTCAATAACTGACACCGTCCCCTCAAACACTCAATAACTGACTCCCTCAACTCAAACACTCAATAACACACACCCTCCCCTCAAACACTCAATAACAGACACACTCCCCTCAAACACTCAATAACACACACCCTCCACTCAGATACTCAACAACACACACCCTCCCCTCAAACACTCAATAACACACACCCTCCACTCAAACACTCAATAACAGGCACCCTCCCCACTAATACTGAATAACTGACACCCTCCCCTCAAACACTCAATAACTAACACCCTCCCCTCAAAAACTCAATATCACACACCCTCCACTCAAACACTCAATAACTGACACCGTCCCCTCAAACACTCAATAACTGACTCCCTCAACTCAAAGACTCAATAACACACACCCTCCCCTCAAACACTCAATAACAGACACGCTCCCCTGAAACACTCAATAAAACACCCCCTCCCCTCAAACACTCAATAATTAAAACCATCCGCTCAAACACTCAATAACACACACCCTCCCCTCAAACACTCAATTACAGACACCCTCCCCTCAAACACTCAATAACTGACACCCTCCCCTCAAACACTCAATAACAGACACCCTCCACTAAAACACTCAATCACTGACACCCTCCCCTCAAACACTCAATAACTAACACCCACAACTGAAACACTCAATAACTGACACCCTCCACTCAAACATTCAATGACTGAGACCCTCGCCTCAAACATTCAATAACACACACCCTCCACTCAGATACTCAATAACTCACACCCTCCACTCATACACACAATAACAAACATCGTCCCCTCAAAAATTAAGTAACTGGAACCCTCCCCTCAAACACTCAAATACTGACACCCCTCAAACACTCAATAACAGACACCCTCCACTCAAACACTCAATAACACACACCCTCCACTCAAACACTCAATAACAGACATTATCCCCTCTAATAATGAATAATTGACATCCTGCCCTCACTCAATAATTAACACCCTCCCCTCAAACACTCAATAACACACACCCTCCACTCAAACACTCAATAACTGACACCGTCCCCTCAAACACTCAATAACACACATCGTCACCTCAAACACTCAATAACACACACCCTCCCCTCAAACACTCAATAAAGCACACCGTCCACTAAAACACTCAATCACTGACACCCTCCCCTCAAACACTCAATAACTGATACCCACAACTCAAACACTCAATAACTGACACCCTCCACTCAAACACTCAATGACTGACACCCTCGCCTCAAACATTCAATAACACACACCCTCCACTCATACACACAATAACACACATCCTCCCCTCAAACACTAAGTAACTGAAACCCTCCCCCAAACACTCAAATACTGACACCCTCAACTCAAACACTCAATAACAGACACCCTCCACTCAAACACTCAATAACACACACCTCCACTCAAACACTCAATAACAGACACCCTCCCCTCTAATAATGAATAACTGACACCCTCCCCTCACTCAATCACTAACACCCTCCCCTCAAACACTCAATAACACACACCCTCCACTCAAACACTCAATAACTGACACCGTCCCCTCAAACACTCAATAACACACACCCTCACCTCAAACACTCAATAACAGACACCCTCCCCTCTAATACTGAATAACTAACACCATCCCCTCAAACACTCAATAACACACACCCTCCACTCAAACACTCAATAACAGACACCCTCCCCTCAAAGACTCAATAACAGACACACTCCCCTCAAACACTCAATAACTCAAACCCTCCCCTCAAACACTCAATAACAGACACCCTCCACTAAAACACTCAATCACTGACACCCTCCCCTCAAACAGTCAATAACTGATACCCACAACTCAACCATTCAATAACTGACACCCTCCACTCAAACACTCAATGACTGACACCCTCCCCTCAAACACTCAATAACTGATACCCAGAACTCAAACACTCAATAACTGACACCCTCCACTCAAACACTCAATAACTGACACACTAACCTCATACAGTCAATGAAACATATCCTCCCCTCAAACACTCAATAACACACACCCTCCACTCAAACACTCAATAACTGACACCGTCCCCTCAAACACTCAATAACACACATCGTCACCTCAAACACTCAATAACACACACCCTCCCCTCAAACACTCAATAAAGCACACCGTCCACTAAAACACTCAATCACTGACACCCTCCCCTCAAACACTCAATAACTGATACCCACAACTCAAACACTCAATAACTGACACCCTCCACTCAAACACTCAATGACTGACACCCTCGCCTCAAACATTCAATAACACACACCCTCCACTCATACACACAATAACACACATCCTCCCCTCAAACACTAAGTAACTGAAACCCTCCCCTCAAACACTCAAATACTGACACCCTCAACTCAAACACTCAATAACAGACACCCTCACCTCAAACACTCAATAACAGACACCCTCCCCTCTAATACTGAATAACAACACCCTCCCCTCAAACACTCAATAACACACACCCTCCACTCAAACACTCAATAACAGACACCCTCCCCTCAAAGACTCAATAACAGACACACTCCCCTCAAACACTCAATAACACAAACCCTCCCCTCAAACACTCAATAACAGACACCCTCCACTAAAACACTCAATCACTGACACCCTCCCCTCAAACAGTCAATAACTGATACCCACAACTCAACCACTCAATAACTGACACCCTCCACTCAAACACTCAATGACTGACACCCTCCCCTCAAACACTCAATAACTGATACCCAGAACTCAAACACTCAATAACTGACACCCTCCACTCAAACACTCAATAACTGACACACTAACCTCATACAGCCAATGAAACATATCCTCCCCTCAAACACTCAATAACTGACACCCTGCCATAAAACCCTCAATAACTGACACCCTCCACTCAAACACTCAATAACTGACACCCTCGCCTCAAACACTCAATAACACACACCCTCCACTCAAACACACAATAACACACATCCTCCCCTCAAACACTCAATAACACACATCCTCCCCTCAAACACTAAGTAACTGAAAGCCTCATCTCAAACACTCAAATACTGACACCGTCCCCTCAAACACTCAATAACAGACACCCTCCACTCAAACACTCAATAACACACACCCTCCACTCAACACTCAAATACTGACACCCTCCCCTCAAACACACAATAATTGACACCGTCCCCTCAAACACTCAATAACTGACTCCCTCAACTCAAACACTCAATAACACACACCCTCCCCTCAAACACTCAATAACAGACACACTCCCCTCAAACACTCAATAACACACACCCTCCACTCAAATACTCAACAACGCACACCCTCCCCTCAAACACTCAATAACACACACCCTCCACTCAAAAACTCAATAACAGACACCCTCCCCACTAATACTGAATAACTGACACCCTCCCCTCAAACACTCAATAACTGACACCCTCCCCTCAAAAACTCAATAACACACACCCTCCACTCAAACACTCAATAACTGACACCGTCCCCTCAAACACTCAATAACTGACTCCCTCAACTCAAAGACTCAATAACACACACCCTCCCCTCAAACACTCAATAACTGACTCCCTCAACTCAAACACTCAATAAAACACACCCTCCCCTCAAACACTCAATAATTAAAACCATCCGCTCAAACACTCAATAACACACACCCTCCCCTCAAACACTCAATAACTGACACCCTCCCCTCAAACACTCAATAACAGACACCCTCCACTAAAACACTCAATCACTGACACCCTCCCCTCAAACACTCAATAACTGATACCCACAACTCAAACACTCAATAACTGACACCCTCCACTCAAACACTCAATGACTGAGACCCTCGCCTCAAACATTCAATAACACACACCCTCCACTCATACACACAATAACACACATCCTTCCCTCAAAAACTAAGTAACTGAAACCCTCCCCTCAAACACTCAATAATTAAAACCATCCGCTCAAACACTCAATAACACACACCCTCCCCTCAAACACTCAATAACTGACACCCTCCCCTCAAACACTCAATAACAGACACCCTCCACTAAAACACTCAATCACTGACACCCTCCCCTCAAACACTCAATAACTGATACCCACAACTCAAACACTCAATAACTGACACCCTCCACTCAAACACTCAATGACTGAGACCCTCCCCTCAAACACTCAATAACAGACACCCTCCACTCAAACACTCAATAACACACACCCTCCACTCAAACACTCAATAACAGACACCCTCCCCTCTAATAATGAATAATTGACACCCTGCCCTCACTCAATAACTAACACCCTCCCCTCAAACACTCAATAACACACACCCTCCACTCAAACACACAATAACTGACACCGTCCCCTCAAACACTCAATAACACACATCGTCACCTCAAACACTCAATAACACACACCCTCCCCTCAAACACTCAATAAAGCACACCGTCCACTCAAACACTCAATAACAGACACCCTCCCCTCTAATACTGAATAACTGACACCCTCCCCTCAAACACTCAGTAACACACACCCTCCACTGAAACACTCAATAACTGACACTGTCCCCTCAAACACTCAATAACTGACTCCCTCAACTCAAACACTCAATAACACACACCCTCCCCTCAAACACTCAATAACACACACCCTCCCCTCAAACACTCAATAACACACACCCTCCCCTCAAACACTCAATAACACACACACTCAATAACACACACCCTCCACTCAAATACTCAATAACACACACCCTCCCCTCAAACACTCAATAACACACACCCTCCACTCAAACACTCAATAACAGACACCCTCCCCTCTAATACTGAATAACTGACACCCTCCCCTCAAACACTCAATAACACACACCCTCCACTCAAACACTCAATAACTGACACCGTCCCATCAAACACTCAATAACTGACTCCCTCAACTCAAACACTCAATAACACACACCCTCCCCTCAAACACTCAATAACAGACACACTCCCTTCAAACACTCAATAACACACACCCTCCACTAAAACACTCAATCACTGACACCCTCCCCTCAAACACTCAATTACTGATACCCACAACTCAAACACTCAATAACTGACACCCTCCACTCAAACACTCAATGACTGACACCCTCGCCTCAAACACTCAATAACACACACCCTCCACTCAAACACTCAATAACTGACACCGTCCTCTCAAACACTCAATAACACAAATCCTCCCCTCAAACACTAAGTAACTGACACCCTCCCCTCAAACACTCAATAACAGACACACTCCCCTCAAACACTCAATAACACACACCCTCCACTAAAACACTCAATCACTGACACCCTCCCCTCAAACACTCAATTACTGATACCCACAACTCAAACACTCAATAACTGACACCCTCCACTCAAACACTCAATGACTGACACCCTCGCCTCAAACACTCAATAACACACACCCTCCACTCAAACCCTCAATAACTGACACCCTCCACTCAAACACTCAATAACTGACACCCTCGCCTCAAACACTCAATAACACACACCCTCCACTCAAACACACAATAACACACATCCTCCCCTCAAACACTAAGTAACTGAAAGCCTCATCTCAAACACTCAAATACTGACACCGTCCCCTCAAACACTTAATAACAGACACCCTCCACTCAAACACTCAATAACACACACCCTCCACTCAAACACTCAAATACTGACACCCTCCCCTCAAACACACAATAATTGACACCGTCCCCTCAAACACTCAATAACTGACTCCCTCAACTCAAACAGTCAATAACACACCCTCCCCTCAAACACTCAATAACAGACACACTCCCCTCAAACACTCAATAACACACACCCTCCACTCAAATACTCAACAACGCACACCCTCCCCTCAAACACTCAATAACACACACCCTCCACTCAAAAACTCAATAACAGACATCCTCCCCACTAATACTGAATAACTGACACCCTCCCCTCAAACACTCAATAACTGACACCCTCCCCTCAAAAACTCAATAACACACACCCTCCACTCAAACACTCAATAACTGACACCGTCCCCTCAAACACTCAATAACTGACTCCCTCAACTCAAAGACTCAATAACACACACCCTCCCCTCAAACACTGAATAACTGACTCCCTCAACTCAAACACTCAAGAAAACACACCCTCCCCTCAAACACTCAATAATTAAAACCATCCGCTCAAACACTCAATAACACACACCCTCCCCTCAAACACTCAATAACTGAAACCCTCCCCTCAAACACTCAATAACAGACACCCTCCACTAAAACACTCAATCACTGACACCCTCCCCTCAAACACTCAATAACTGATACCCACAACTCAAACACTCAATAACTGACACCCTCCACTCAAACACTCAATGACTGAGACCCTCGCCTCAAACATTCAATAACACACACCCTCCACTCATACACACAATAACACACATCCTTCCCTCAAAAACTAAGTAACTGAAACCCTCCCCTCAAACACTCAAATACTGACACCCTCCCCTCAAACACTCAATAACAGACACCCTCCACTCAAACACTCAATAACACACACCCTCCACTCAAACACTCAATAACAGACACCCTCCCCTCGAATAATGAATAATTGACACCCTGCCCTCACTCAATAACTAACACCCTCCCCTCAAACACTCAATAACACACACCCTCCACTCAAACACACAATAACTGACACCGTCCCCTCAAACACTCAATAACACACATCGTCACCTCAAACACTCAATAAAACACACCCTCCCCTCAAACACTCAATAAAGCACACCGTCCACTCAAACACTCAATAACAGACACCCTCCCCTCTAATACTGAATAACTGACACCCTCCCCTCAAACACTCAATAACACACACCCTCCACTGAAACACTCAATAACTGACACTGTCCCCTCAAACACTCAATAACTGACTCCCTCAACTCAAACACTCAATAACACACACCCTCCCCTCAAACACTCAATAACACACACCCTCCCCTCAAACACTCAATAACACACACCCTCCCCTCAAACACTCAATAACACACACACTCACCTCAAACACTCAATAACACACACCCTCCACTCAAATACTCAATAACACACACCCTCCCCTCAAACACTCAATAACACACACCCTCCACTCAAACACTCAATAACAGACACCCTCCCCTCTAATACTGAATAACTGACACCCTCCCCTCAAACACTCAATAACACACACCCTCCACTCAAACACTCAATAACTGACACCGTCCCATCAAACACTCAATAACTGACTCCCTCAACTCAAACACTCAATAACACACACCCTCCCCTCAAACACTCAATAACAGACACACTCCCCTCAAACACTCAATAACACACACCCTCCACTAAAACACTCAATCACTGACACCCTCCCCTCAAACACTCAATTACTGATACCCACAACTCAAACACTCAATAACTGACACCCTCCACTCAAACACTCAATGACTGACACCCTCGCCTCAAACACTCAATAACACACACCCTCCACTAAAACACTCAATCACTGACACCCTCCCCTCAAACACTCAATTACTGATACCCACAACTCAAACACTCAATAACTGACACCGTCCTCTCAAACACTCAATAACACAAATCCTCCCCTCAAACACAAAGTAACTGAAACCCTCCCCTGAAACACTCAAATACTGACACCCTCCCCTCAAACACTCAATGACACACACCCTCCACTCAAACACTCAATAACAGACACCCTCCCTCTAATACTGAATAACTGACACCCTCCCCTCACTCAATAACTAACACCCTCCCCTCAAACACCCAATAACACACTCCCTCCACTCAAACACTCAATAACTGACACCGTCCCCTCAAACACTCAATAACTGACTCCCTCAACTCAAACACTCAATAACACACACCCTCCCCTCAAACACTCAATAACAGACACACTCCCCTCAAACACTCAGTAACACACACCCTCCCCTCAAACACTCAATAACTGACACCGTCTCCTCAAACACTCAATAACTGACTCCCTCAACTCAAACACTCAATAACTGACACCGTCCCCTCAAACTCTCAATAACTGACTACCTCAACTCAAACACTCAATAACACACACCCTCCCCTCAAACACTCAATAACAGACATGCTCCCCTCAAACACTCAATAATACACACCCTCCCCTCAAACACTCAATAATTAAAACTATCCGCTCAAACACTCAATAACACACACCCTCCCCTCAAACACTCAATAACTGACACCCTCCCCTCAAACACTCAATAACAGACACCCTCCACTAAACACTCAATCACTGACACCCTCCCCTCAAACACTCAATAACTGATACCCACAACTCAACACTCAATAACTGACACCCTCCACTCAAACACTCAATGACTGACACCCTCGCCTCAAACATTCAATAACACACACCCTCCACTCATACACAGAATAACACACATCCTCCCCTCAAACACTAAGTAACTGAAACCCTCCCCTCAAACACGTAATTACTGACACCCTCCCCTCAAACACTCAATAACAGACACCCTCCACTCAAACACTCAATAACACACACCCTCCACTCAAACACTCAATAACAGACACCCTCCCCTCTAATAATGAATAACTGACACCCTCCCCTCACTCAATAACTAACACCCTCCCCTCAAACACTCAATAACACACACCCTCCACTCAAACACTCAATAACTGACACCGTCCCCTCAAACACTCAATAACATACACCCTCACCTCAAACACTCAATAACACACACCCTCACCTCAAACACTCAATAACACACACCCTCCACTCAAACACTCAATAACAGACACCCTCCCCTCTAATACTGAATAACTGACACCCTCCCCTCAAACACTCAATAACACACACCCTCCACTCAAACACTCAATAACTGACACCGTCCCCTCAAACACTCAATAACTGACTCCCTCAACTCAAACACTCAATAACTGACACCGTCCCCTCAAACACTCAATAACACACACCCTCCCCTCAAACACTCAATAACTGACACCCTCCCCTCAAACACTCAATAACAGACACACTCCCCTCACTCAATAACACACACTCTCCCCTCAAACACTCAATAACAACCCCCTCAAACACTCAATAACTCCCCCCTCAAACACTCAATAACACACACCCTCCCCTCAAACACTCAATAACAGACACACTCCCCTCAAACACTCAATAACACACACCCTCCCCTCAAACACTCAATAACACACACTCTCCCCTCAAACACTCAATAACAACCCCCCTCAAACACTCAATAACACCCCCCCTCAAACACTCAATAACACACACCCTCCCCTCAAACACTCAAACCCCCCCCCCTCAAACACTCAATAACACACACTCTCCCCTCCAACACTCAAAACACACCCCCTCCCCTCAAACACTCAATGACACACACTCTCCCCTCAAACACTCAATAACCCCCCCCCCCTCAGGCACTCACTAGTCCGAGCTCCTCCCCTGCCCATTTCCAAATCCATTGTTCCGGGTCCCTGCCATTGAGCCTCATTGTTTGGAATGTCAATGTGCCGAACTCTTTTCATTCCCCCTCATTCTCTAGAATCCGTGGATTCCTGCTGGTTACTCACATTACGCACAATCTCAGATGATCCAAAGCCCTCCCTTTTCCTTCGTTGCTGCATTGCGAAGTACGTTACACCCTTTCTTTATTAAATACACTACTGGCACCCTGATGGAAGACTATTCACAAAGCACCATGAGAGGAGTTGACATTGAAAGTCTGATGGAGCAGCCATGCGGAACTCACAGCCTAGATTCTCCAATGAATGGTGGTCATTTGGTTCAGGCATTGCAGCCGAGCCAGCGTCGGTCAATCTCATCTGCCCACCACCTTGTTATCGCCTGATTAACCTGCCCCAAGCTCTTTACAGCAGCCGTTTTGTATCCTCCTCACAGCTCACATTCTTACCTTGTTTTGTATCATCAGCAAATCTGGATATAACACATGGGCTGGAATGTCCTGGTTGTTCGCTGGTGGGGCAATGGGAAATCCCATTGAGAGCGGCATCAACAGACCATCCCGATGCCAGTGAACCCCCCGCCCCCCACTCCTGCCGGGAATCTCACAGCTGGGAGGCTGGAGAATCAGCCTATGAATTAGGAGATGGAACAGGCCAGTTCCCCCCTCGAGACTGCTCTGCAATTCAATAAGACTATGGTTGCCCTGACTGCGGCCTGGGCTCCACTTTCCTGTCTCTCACCTTGACTCCCTTCTCGATGCAATATCCGTCCAACTCAGCCTTAAAAACATTCAATGACGCGCCTCTGCTGCGTTCGTCAGAAAGGTTCCACAGACTCCCGAGCCTCTGAGAGAAAAAAACGATTCCTCATCTCCAGCTTAACCGGAAGACCGCTTATTTTTAAACTGCATCTCATGGTTCTGGTCTCTCTCGTAAGCGGAACCATCCTCTCAGCATTCACCCAGTTAAATCCCCTCCAGGCTCTTCTATGTTTCAATAAGACCACCTCCCATTCTCCTAAATTTCAATGGACACAGGCCCAACCTTTCGTCTCGAGATGTCCTCACCCTCCCGGGAATCAGTCGAGTTCACCTTCTCCGAACTCTTTTGAATGCAATTCTATCCATTCGTGGATCAAACAAAACTGTTCACAGCAGTTCTGGGGCGTCATTCTCCGACCCCCCCGCCGGGTCGGAGAATGGCCGTTGGGCGCCGTGAATCCCGCCCCCGCCCCCGCCGAAGTCTCCGGTACCGGAGATTGGGCGGGGGCGGGAATCGGGCTGCGCCGGTTGGCGGGACCCCCCGCTGGATTCTCCGGCCCGGATGGGCCGAAGTCCCACCCAGGGATTGCCTGTCCCGCCGACGTAAATCAAACCTGGTATTTACCGGCGGGACCAGGCGGCGTGGGCGGGCTCCGGGGTCCTGGGGGGGGGGGCACGGGGCGATCTGACCCCGGGGGGTGCCCCCACGGTGGCCTGGCCCGCGATCGGGGCCCACCGATCCGCGGGCGGGCCTGTGCCGTGGGGGCACTCTTTCCCTTCCGCCTCCGCTAATGGCGGAGGCGGAAGAGCCTCGCCCCACTGCGCATGCGCGGGAAACTGACAGCGGCCGCTGACGCTCCCGCGCATGCGCCGGGAAACTGACAGCGGCCGCTGACGCTCCCGCGCATGCGCCGCATTTCCGCGCCAGCTGACGGGGCAACAAACGCCATTTCCGCCAGCTGGCGGGGCGGAAATCCCTCCGGCGTCAGCCTAGCCCCTCAATGTTGGGGCTAGGCCGCCAAAGATGCGGAGCATTCCGCACCTTTGGGCCGGCGCGATGCCCGTCTGATTGGCGCCGTCTTTGGCGCCAGTCGGCGGACATCCCGCCGTTGGGGGAGAATTTCGCCCCTGATGTCTCACCAAAGCCCTCTATAAATGTAGCAAAATATCCCTCCTCTTAATCTCCATTCTACTGCAATAAAATAGAACATTGCTTGTTTGCCATTGTAAGGAACAGGTGCTCGGCAGGCCAAGGGTTAACGGGGGACTGGAGAACAGCACTGCCCACAGTATGATGTACAGAGTCACACGGTAATAGGCTGAGAGAGAACACCCTGGAAACGCCGTGTTTGGCAATATTTGGGATCCGTAAATAGTTAAAGCTGAACAAATGGTGCACGAGTCGCAAAAAGTTGGTGTGCAGGTGCAACAGGTGATTAAGAAGGCTAATGGTGTTTTGTCTTTCATTGCTAGAGGTATGGAGTTCAAGACTAGGGAGGTTATGCTGCAATTGTATGAGGTGTTGGTGAGGCCACATCTGGAGTATTGTGTTCAGTTTTGGTCTCCTTACCTGAGAAAGGACATATTGGCACTGGAGGGAGTGCAGAGGAGATTCACTAGGTTGATCCCAGAGTTGAGGGGATTAGATTATGACGAGAGGTTGAGTAGACTGGGACTGTACTCATTGGAGTTTCGAAGGATGCGAGGGGATCTTATTGAAACATATAAAATTATGAAGGGAATAGACAGGATAGATGTGGGCAGGATGTTTCCACTGGTCGGGGAAAGCAGAACTAGGGGGCATAGCCTCAAAATAAGGGGAAGTAGATTTAGGACCGAGTTTAGGAGGAACTTCTTCACCCAAAGGGTTGTGAATCTCTGGAATTCCTTGCCCAGTGAAGCAGTTGAGGCTCCTTCTTTAAACGTTTTTAAGAAAAAGCTAGATACCTTTCTAAAGAACAAAGGGATTCGGGGATATGGTGTACGGGCCGGAGAGTGGAGCTGTGTCCACAAAGATCAGCCATGATCTCATTAAATGGCAGAGCAGGCTCAAGGGGCCAGATGGCCTACTCCTGTTCCTAGTTCTTATGTTCTTATGTAAATGGTTCATATTTAAACATGTCAAAGGAACCCATAATACAACATGGTGCTCAGCAGTGGCCCCATAATGCAAGACTTACTGCTGTCATGAATCTGCCTGGTGGCAGCAATTGTATTCAACGGCCCTCAGTTGATATGCGTCTCTCCTAGTTATGCGTTTAGAAGGCAGTTTAGATACTAATCAAGTGTGAAAAGCTTATGGAGGAGAAACAGATTATAGATGATTGGGAAGGTCCCTGAGATGTAAATATGTTAATGTACAGTCAAGGAAGTTGATCAGGGCAGATGGCCGAATACACAGAAGACATAATCAAAGAGCAACAAAGGTATAATTGCCCAGACCGTGAGGAGCCAGGAGGAGCAGTTACCATATAGCAGTCTCAGAAAGCGGACAGACCAGTTTACAATCACCCAGCCTGAAGGCCAGGTTTACAGCAAACAAGCTTCTCCAGTCTTAGAGCCAAGGCAGTGCTGAAAACCTTTGCAACAGCAGTTTTAAAATATATTCGCTGGGCTACGAAAGAGTTTAATATTGTATTCAAAATAAAGTTTTGTTTGAAAAATATCTATTTCTTCATGCAATTGCTCGAAGATCAAACATTCTTTCGATGCGGACTTACAAATAAACTAAAATCACAACAGCGCAGAAGGAGGCCATTCGGCCCATCGAGTCTGCCCCGACCCACTTAAACCCTCACTTCCACCCTATCCCCATAACCCAATAACCCCTCCTAACCTTTGTTTTTTTTTTGATCACTAAGGGCAATTTATCATGGCCAATCCACCTAACCTGCACGTCTTTGGACTGTGGGAGGAAACCGGAGCACCCGGAGGTAACCCACGCAGCCATCGGGAGAATGTGCAGACTCCACACAGACAGTCACCCGATTGGGAATTGAACCTGTGACCCTGGCGCTGTGAAGCCACAATGCTATCCACTTGTGCTACTGTGCTGCCCTATATCTTTGGACTGTGGGAGGAAACCGGAGCACCCGGAGGAAACCCACGCACACACGGGGGAGAAAGTGCAGACTCCACACAGACAGTCACCCGAAGCTGGAATCGAACCGGAGCCCTGGCATTTTGAGGCAGCGGTGCTAACCACTGTGCCGAAATATTGGGGTTCCGATCCAGCGTCCTGGCCACTGTTCTGGTCTGGGATCGTAATACTTCAATAAATAGTCTTTAAAAATTGCTACAGGGCGACTGGGCTGTTTATTTTCACCGGGGCTTAACAGCAGAACAAAATAAAGTGATACACATCCCACAGAATGCTGTTCCAAGCTGGGATACCCCCGCAGATAACGTTAGTGTTGCTTCGTGACACTGCATTTGCAGACTAACCTGACTATTCTATTATTGTAAATAGATGAGGACCCGGCACTGATGCTTGTGACAACTCCACTAATTACAGTCAATCTTCAGAAAGAGTATAAGGTGAGGGTTCGGCGAGGGGGTGAGGGTGTGCGGATGGGGCAGAGAGCAGTGTGGGGTGGCTGGAGCAAGCTGTAAAGAATACTGGGTATGATCAGTATGAACAGTCAACGCGGTTTTGCGTTTACTGCCCCGGATTCATTAACCTCGTGTAATGCAAGTTGTAGGCAGGAGCCCAGAGATCAAAGTTGTTGAGCATTTGTTGTCACGGCGACACACAAACAAGTGTGCCTAATCTCCCGGAAAGCATCCCCGAACCCAGGTCTGCGAGAGGTTTCCTTTGGGAGCGAGTCAACGTTGGATGCTGAGGATGAGGTTTTGAAAGCTGTCCCCGGGACAGCTGGTAAACACGGTGCACACTGCGCGTGATTGAATTATACTGACGAGCTGCTCAGGTCAATCCTCGGTTGGCCTCACGCGCAGCGACTGTTCATCTGAGGCAGAGAATCACCTGGTGGCAGCGCGAAAGCCGCGCAGACAAGGTTTCTCAGCCCCAGTCGCTATCCAAAGCTGTGGACACGGGCTCATATAGGACAGATGTCAGAGGTAGGTTCTTTACTCAGAGAGTAGTAAGGGCGTGGAATGCCCTGCCTGCAACAGTAGTGGACTCGCCAGCACTAAGGGCATTCAAATGGTCATTGGACAGACATATGGACGATAAGGGAATAGTGTAGATGGGCTTTAGAGTGGTTTCACAGGTCGGCGCAACATCGAGGGCCGAAGGGCCTGTACTGCGCTGTAATGTTCTATGCTCTATGTTCTATGTTCTAACACACTGCCAGCTGGCTGCAGGTGTGGTGAGGAGAGAATACTTCTCCCAGCGCAACAACTCGTGATCTGGTAGAAACAGATGCAATGGATGGCAGGGTGGCCGGGTGGTCTCAGGCGACAGGCTCAAGGAGTGAAATCCTCCGCACGATAAGCCAGGGGGTTCGGGCCTCCAAACAGGGCGTGGGTGCCAATCCCGCTTCTGATATATTGGGCAGGATTCTCCATTTCTGCGGCTGAGTGCTTTTCTCTCCACATCCTGAGCCTCTCACAAAACAAAATTGGTGAAGGTGATTTAAGCCGGGCACAATTTGACCGGAATAAATCTCGGTCCGGGCATGGGCATGTTTAGCGGGCTGTTTCTTGGGGGCTGCAGCGATGAGAAACACCCCGCTATTCAACGGCACTCTGCCTTTATTTTTAACTCAGGGAGTTTTTCCAACCGAGGCCGCACTTAGAGTCGTTTCCTGCTGGCAAGCCCAACAGGAAAGTTTCCTCGTAGATCTTGGCGCCATTTTGTCTGACTGCCCCGATCGTCCTCTCTGTTCCAGCCCCTCCACCTTCATTTTTGATGCCCCCCCCCACCCCCACCCTACCACCTTGGGGAGGCCCCCAGGAACACACCCACATCCCCTTCCACCTGATAAGGCCCCCCTGGGCCCGATCCCTGGCAGTGCCAACCTGCCACCCGGCTATCTGGCACTGCCCCAGCCAGCCAGTGCCACCCGGGCAATCTGGCGGCACCAGGGTGGCACCTCAGGGTGCCAGGCTGCCACAGTGGCTGCCAGAATGCCACGGTGCCCTGTAGCCGACCACCCAGGAGTCTCCAAAGGCCTGGGAGACCCCCCCCCCCCCCCCCCCCGCCCCAGGTGCCATTACAACTGGTCCACGTTTGTGGAAACCAGTAGTAAACAGCACCCTGGCGAGGTCTCCCTGGCACGGCCGTTAGGTCCCGAATGGATACCGCAAATGGATATTAAAATGTGTCCAAAGGCTCCTTTAAATATGCTGATGTGGATCGCGCCCTGTGAGGGCGAGGGCCAGATTGTAAATTCTGGGGAGCATCCGTTAAATCCCGCGAGGCATTTCGAGCGGTGCTAATCTCACAAGATTCATCAGCCTTGTCCCGACATCACATCGGGCTGACAAAGCCGTTACATCGCGCCCGCTGTCACTCTGGCACGGCGGGTTCTGATGCAGCTTGGGAGCCTGGTACGGCATTGATCGAGATGCCATTCATAAAGGGTGCACCGATCAGAGCTGAACATCAACTCCCCCTACCCACCATGGAGGTATCGCCAGATTCCTCCCCACACAAAAACATCAGCGGCTCTCCCACGCCCTCCATCGCGAAGGTATCGCCAGCACTTCCATCCCCTCCCGGTCACTGCCTGCTCCCTCCCACGTGCCTGCAAGTCCCCCTCAATGGCCTCGGCATTCTCACCCGTCGCTACCACACACAACGGACCGCCCCCCCCCCCCCCCCCCCTCCTCCCCAATGTGGCTCCCTAGCGAACCTGCCCCTGGCACTTCCCCTCTGGCACAGCCCCTTGTCATAGGTTGGCCTGGCACGAAGGATAGTGCTGTGCCGACCTATGGCAGTTCCAACCTGTGCCAAACAGCAGTGCCAGGGTACCACCCGGGCAGGTCCGCCTTGCCCCGGGGGCTATACTTACCTACGCCACCCCCGGGGGGGGGCATCCCCTCGACCGATTCACATCTTCAAATAGCTGTTGGAAATCTCACTGACGTGACGTCACGTGGGCAAGGTTCGAATATTCGGCGAAAGGGGATCATGTGGTGCGGGGGGGGGGGGGGGGGTGGGAGAGACGTTGGCTAATTACATCGAAATGTATTCAAAAACATCAAAATGAGGTTCTCGGGCAGCACGGTGGCGCAGTGGGTTAGCCCTGCTGCCTCACGGCGCCGAGGTCCCAGGTTCGATCCCGGCTCCGGGTCACTCTGTGTGGAGTTTGCACCTTCTCCCCGTGTTTGCGTGGGTTTCGCCCCCACAACCCAAAGATGTGCAGGGTAGGAGGATTGGCCACGCTAAATTGCCCCTTAATTGGAAAACATGAATTGGGTACTCTAAAATTTCCAAAAAGGAAATGAGGTTTTCGTCCTTTGTGGAGCGTGAACATTGGGATGTCATCAGCGAGGGTTGCGTAAAATCGGGAAACGCAATCCCCCCCCCTCCTGCTGCTCCTAATCCATACATTCCATAGCGGCGTTAATAGTGAAAGAGAATTGGATAAACACTTGAAGACTCGCAGAGCTCTGGGGAAAGAACAAGGAGGAGCGGGGGACGAACTCACCAATCCTTTGGAAGAGCCAGCCAGCACCGACGCGATGGGCTGGATGACCAGCCTTCTGGGCTGCCATTTTGTGCCACGCTGTCTGCAAAAGGGCCCGTCTGGACAGACTGATCGATGTAGCATCAGATCCAGTCGAGGAGGGAAAACACGGCGGTCGACAATTTAATGTTTGCTGCAGGGTTATGCAGCACTCGTTTTGCAAATGGATTTGATCCACGGAGATTTGGGGGGGGGGGGGGGGAGAGGAGGAAGCTGGATTAAGTGTGACACTGAGGATACCTGCAGCTTGTTTAACTTTAACTAATAGCCAGGGAAAACGTTGCACGTTCCTGGGGGATGTGGGGTAAAGTAACACCTAGGTGGCTGGCAGGGAAATGACTCTCAAAATACACTTCCACTCAGCAAACAGCAAGCAACCACCAAGAGAATAGGGATAAGAATGAGATACAGCCAAGGATAAGTCAAAGACACCAATGGAATTGCTAACAGGGCATTAGTAAGTAGATAGTGATAGCGAAAGGAGAGCTTTCAGCAGTTACAGAAGGAGCTAGAATTTGTTCGATGGGCGCAATTGCCCTTTGGGAGTTGGCCGAAGGGCCAAGGACATTCTTGGCTTAGTTTTGTTTTTCATTTACAAGTGTTGCCAGTGGTGGTGAGTATCTGGGGGTGAGGTGGCGTGAGGGGGGAGTAGCGGGGTGGGGTTAGCACTCTTGGTATCTGATTTTGAAGGTTGAGGCTTTGAGTCCCGGTCCAGGGGAGGAGGCAGGCGACCCCAGCTGGTACTCCAGTGCGGTGCCGAGGGAGTGATGCTTTGTCTGGGTCTACGGAGCAATATACTCGCATTGAAGCCACAAGGGAAGCAACAGAAGGCTCACTCCCCTGATTCCTGGGGTGAAGGGGTTGTCTTCGGGGTAAAGGTTGTGTGATGAACGGTGACTGCCTTATCATCATTTAAGGTGAAGTCCCCTTTAAGACCAGGCTTGGAACCATGGGGACTCCGCCTCTGGCTCCGCCCATCTGGGAGCCATACATAAAGGCCTGCCTCATGGTCTGTATAGCAGTCAGCTCTCGTCCAAATCTGTAGCATAGTTATTAGCCTAATAAAGCCTTCTTTACAGTTTAATCTCTAAGCATCATTATTGAGGGTACCTCAATTTATTAGGCTAAACTAGATTCAGGATGGACGCAGGCCTAAAACCAGAGAAGCTCAATCTGGAAGCACGAACGCCGGAGGCAAAGGAAATTTTTAAATACTGGCTGCGGTGCTTCGAGGCCTACCTGGACTCCGCGGAGACTCCCATCCTGGGGCCACGCAAGCTGCGTCTACTCCACGCCCGGGTGAGTCACAGAATCTCCGCCACGCTCGAAAAGGCGACGATTTATGAGGAAGCGATTGAGTTGCTCCGCAAGCGGTTTGTCTGCTCTCTACCTGCCGGCAGCGCTCGGGGGAATCGCTCGACGAGTTTGTTGAGAAACTCACCGCGCTGGCCAGGGACTGTGACCATCAGGATGTGACAGGGGAAGTCCATATGAACCTGCACATCAGAGATTCTTTCGTGTCCGGCATCCGCTCGACCTACATCCGGCAGCGACTGCTCGAAAACGGGGCAAAAGACCTCCAGGAAACGCTAACGCTGGAGGTGGCCCGACATAACTTGGGTACGTACCCCGCGGACTCTGCCAGCCCCCCCCGGACTTCCTCAGACTCGCCCGTATTACAGGCCTGTGCCACGTGGCGACCCGCTCACCATGGGGGCACACCTTGCTACTTCTGCGGGCAGGGCCAGCACCCACGCCCACGCTGCCCAGCCCGCTCCGCGATCTGCAGCGACTGCGGGAAGAAAGGGCACTTTGCGAGGGTCTGCCTGGCCAGACCCAGGGGCCAGAAAAACAAAGAACAACCAGCCCGAAAATCAGGCTCTCAGGCCCGTAGGCCTCGCATTGCTGCTGCGCACCGACCCGACACATCCTCTTCTGACGCGTCATCAGCCTCGTGCAAATCATGGGAGCGGCCATCTGGTCGGCGGCCATCTTCTCGACCCGACACGTGCGACCAACGGCAGTGGCCATTTTACGACTCCGACTACCCGCGACTGGGTGCGATCACCCTCGATCAAACTCGGCCAAAACACCTGCAGAACTCCATGATGCAGGTCCAGGTCAACGGGCACGACACTGCATGCCTCTTCGACTACGGGAGCACGGAGAGCTTTATCCACCCTGAAACGGTAAGGCGCTGCTCCCTACGCACCCATCCCACATCCCAAACCATAGCCCTCGCATCTGGGTCCCACTCGGTACAAATCACGGGGTACTGTATTGCGGATCTCTCGATCCAGGGTGCCAAATACACCCGTTTCAAATTTTATATCCTCCCTCACCTCTGTGCCCCCCTGCTGCTCGGACTGGATTTCCAGTGCAGCCACCGAAGCCTGACACTGAAGTTCGGCGGACCCTTGCCCCCCCCTCACGGTGTGCTGCCTTGCGACACTGAAAGTCGCACCCCCCTCGCTATTCGCTAACCTCACTCCCGACTGTAAGCCCGTCGCCACCAGGAGCCGGCGCTACAGTGCCCAAGATATGGCTTTTATCAAGTCAGAGGTCCAGCGTTTACTGGGAGAGGGGGTCATCGAGGCTAGCAACAGCCCTTGGAGAGCGCAAGTGGTGGTAGTCCGGTCCGGGGAGAAGAAACGGATGGTCGTGGATTATAGCCAGACCATAAACCGATTCACACAGCTTGATGCGTACCCCCTTCCTCGCATCGCGGAAATGGTATATCGGATTGCCCAATACCGAGTCTTTTCCACGGTCGACCTCAAATCTGCCTACCACCAGCTCCCCATCCGACCAAAAGACCGCCTCTATACTGCCTTCGAAGCAGCCGGCCGGCTTTTCCACTTCCTCAGGGTCCCCTTTGGTGTCACAAATGGGGTCTCCGTCTTTCAAAGGGCGATGGACCAAATGGTGGACCAGTACGGTTTGCGGGCTACATACCCGTACTTGGGCAATGTCACCATCTGCGGCCATGATCAGCAGGACCATGACGCTAACCTCAAAAAGTTCCTCCAGACCGCCCGAGCCCTTAACCTGACCTATAACGAGGGCAAATGCGTTTTCCACACCACCCGGCTGGCCATCCTCGGCTATGTCGTGGAAGACGGGGTCCTAGGTCCCGACCCCGACCGCATGCGCCCCCTTAAGGAACTCCCTCTCCCCCGCAGCCTCAAGGCCCTCAAACGGTGCTTGGGGCTTTTCTCCTATTACGCCCAGTGGGTCCCCAAGTATGCGGACAAAGCCCGCCCACTCCTAAAGACCACCACTTTTCCCCTCTCGGCTGAGGCTCAATTGGCCTTCAACCGCATCAAGGCCGACATCATCAAGGCCGCCATGCACGCGGTGGACGAAACCATCCCTTTCCAGGTAGAGAGTGATGCATCAGACATCGCCCTGGCTGCTACCCTCAATCAAGGAGGCAGACCAGTAGCGTTCTTCTCCCGAACCCTCACCGCCTCCGAGATTCGACACTCTGCAGTCGAAAAGGAGGCACAAGCCATTGTGGAGGCTGTGCGGTGCTGGAGACACTACCTCGCCGGTAGGAGGTTTACCCTCGTCACCGACCAACGGTCGGTCGCCTATATGTTCGATAACACGCAACGGGGCAAAATAAAAAACGATAAAATTTTGAGGTGGAGGATCGAACTCTCCACCTACTCGTACGATATCAAGTATCGTCCAGGGGAGCTCAACGAGCCCCCAGATGCCCTGTCCCGCGGCACATGTACCAACGCGCAGGAGGACCGCCTGAGAGCCATCCACAATGACCTCTGCCACCCGGGGGTTACCCGGCTCGTCCATTTCATCAAGTCCCGCAACCTACCTTACTCAACCAAGGAGGTCAAGGCCATGGTCAGGGCCTGCCAGGTCTGTGCGGAGTGCAAACCGCACTTCTATCGGCCAGACAAGGTTCGGCTCGTGAAGGCCTCGGGCCCCTTTGAGCGACTGAGCGTGGACTTCAAGGGGCCCCTCCCGTCCACCAACCGTTATGCCTATTTCCTCACCGTGATCGATGAGTTCTCCCGTTTCCCATTCGCCATTCCCTGCACCGACATGACCTCAGCCACGGTGATTAAGGCACTACACAGCATCTTCACCCTGTTCGGTTTCCCTGCTTATATCCACAGCGACCGGGGTACATCGTTCATGAGCGATGAACTGCGTCAGTATCTGCTCAGCAAAGGCATCGCCTCGAGCAGAACGACCAGCTATAACCCACGGGGAAACGGGCAGGTGGAGCGGGAGAACGCGACCGTGTGGAAGGCTGTCCTTCTGGCCCTGCGGTCGAGAAATCTCCCAACCACCCGCTGGCAGGAGGTCCTACCCGATGCCCTACACTCCATTAGGTCACTCCTCTGCACGGCCACAAATGAGACCCCTCATGAGCGATTGTTTCTCTTCCCCAGGAAGTCTACCTCCGGGGTCTCGCTTCCACCTTGGCTGACGGCTCCGGGACCTGTTCTTCTCCGGAGGCACGCGAGGAGCCATAAAACGGACCCCCTAGTTGAAAAGGTCCGACTGCTCCACGCCAACCCCAGTTACGCCTACGTGGAGTACTCCGACGGCAGGCAAGATACGGTTTCTCTCCGGGATCTGGCACCCGCTGGATCCTCCACCACAGACGCCCCTTCCCGCGCCGCTCCCCTGCAGGACCCGTCGCCCCCTACAACACACCCCTTCCGGCCCTACCACCCGTTGGTGAGCTCCTACCGTGCGCCCCCCCTTGCGCCCCCCCCTTTACACACCCCGCCGGCTACGGCTCCGCTACCCCCGGCCCTGCCTAGTTCCTCTGCCCCGACCCGGACCGATGCTCCGACCGCTGTGCTCCCGGATGTGCCCTCAACCGGGACGTCCGTGCCCGCTGCACCACCGCCCGAACTGAGGAGATCGAGGAGGGCGATCCGGCCACCGAGACGGATGGACCTATGATGGCACTTCACCCCCGCCGGACTCCTTTTTAAACAGGGGGTGAATGTGATGAACGGTTACTGCCTTATCATCATGTAAGGTGATGTCCCCTTTAAGACCAGGCTTGGAACCCTGGGGACTCCGCCTCTGGCTCCGCCCATCTGGGAGCCATACATAAAGGCCTGCCTCATGGTCTGTATAGCAGTCAGCTCTCGTCCAAATCTATAGCATAGTTATTAGCCTAATAAAGCCTTCTTTACAGTTTAATCTCTAAGCATCATTATTGAGGGTACCTCAGGTTGCCTGGCACCCTGGCACTCTGTCTAGCACCTGGGCACCTTGGCACTGCCTGCCTGGTATCCTGGAAGTGTCACTGCCTGGGTAGCTTTGCCAGGGTGCCGAGGTATCAGTTTGGCACTGCCAGCAATCGGGGCAGGTCGGGCCTTACTCGTTGGAGGTTAAAAAAGGGGATCTGAATGAAACATCTCGGAGTCTGAGGGGTCTTGACTGGGGTAGAGGCTGATTGGATGCTTCCCTTTTTGGGGGGAGTTCTAGAACCAGTCGGGGCACAGTTTCAACAGACAGGGTCACCCGTTTACAGGGAGAGATGGGGAGGAATTTCTTTTCTATCAGGATCACGAATCTTTGGATATCTTCTTCTCCAGAGAGCAACGTGGACTGATCATCGAATCTACCCATGAGCTGGACAGATTTTGGAATCTTAAGGGGGTCGAAGGTTATGGAGAAGAGGCGGGAAAGCAGAGTTCAGGCCAAGATCGGGTCAGCCAAGATCTCGTCTGGTGGAGCAGGCTCGAGGGGACAATTTGGAGGAAAGAATGAGAAGGCGGATTGTTAATTAAATGGAGAGAGATTGCAGAAAGGCCGTACTTAGAGTCATTTCATGCTGGCCGCCCCAACCTTTTCCCCCCTCCTTTCAGCCCCCCCTGGGAGGGCTTCCTTCACACTCCCCTTCACCCCCCCCTCCACCTGGTAAGGGCCCCCCTGACCCGATCCCTGGCAGTGCCAAACTGATACCTCAGCACCCTGGCAAAGCTACCCAGGCAGTGACACTTCCAGGATGCCAGGCAGGCAGTGCCAAGGCGCCCAAGTGCAAGACAGAGTGCCAGGATGCCAGCCTGCCCTGTCCCAGACCACCCCAGGGGTATCAAATTGCCTGGGAGAACCCACCCCCCCCAGGTGCCATGATGACTGGTCCACGTTTGTGGAAACTGGTACTAAACGGAAGCCGGGAAAATTTTGCAAATGCCTAATGGCTCATTTAAATATGCCAATCTGGATCACGTCCAGTGAGGGTGAAATCCAGACCGCGATGACTCGTGAGACTCTGTGAAATCTGGCGAGGTGTTTCAAGCGTTGCTAATCTCGCGAGACGCAGCCTTGTACTGACACCAAGTCAGGCACGACGAGACCATTAAATTGTACCCTTGTGCTCCCTATTTAAGGAGAGATATATTATGATTGGAGGCAATACAGAGGAAGTTTACTGGGATGATCCCGGATAGGGAGCGACTGCCATTTGAGGAAAGATTACACCAGTCGGGTCTGGATTCCCGGATTCAGAAGAGTGAGAGGTGGTGTCATAGAATTTACAGTGCAGAAGGAGGCCATTCGGCCCATCAAGTCTGCACCGGCTCTTGGAAAGAGCACCCTTCCCCAGGTCAACACCTCCACCCTATCCCCATAACCCAGTAACCCCACCCAACACTAAGGGCAATATTGGACACTAAGGGCAATTTATCATGGCCAAACCACCTAACCTGCACATCTTTGGACCGTGGGAGGAAACCGGAGCACCCGGAGGAAACCCACGCACACATGGGGAGAACGTGCAGACTCCGCACAGACAGTGACCCAAGCCGGGAATCGAACCTGGGACCCTGGAGCTGTGAAGCAATTGTGCTACCCACAAAGCTACCGTGCTGACCTGTAATTGAAACATTGAAAATTCTTTGGGGGTCAGACAGGGTAAATGTTGGGGGGATGTTTCCACTCATGGGAGAGTGTAGGACCAGAGGGCACAGTCGCAGAATAAGGGGGTGCTCATTTAAGGCGGGATTTGAGGAAGGAGTTCTTCTGTCAGAGAGCGGTGAATTTTTGGGACTTTGTACCCCAGAGAGCTGTGGAGGCCGAGGCCTTGAACATTTCCAAGGCCGAGATCCATAAATGTTTAATCAGTGGGGGAGTTAAGGGTTACGGGGAGAAGGAAAGTGGACTGAGTGAGTATTAGATTAGTAATGATCTGATTAAACGGTGGAGCAGGCTCGAAGGGCTGAATGACCTCCACCTTTTCCTATTTCCTAAGCTCTCTTCTGCTTGAGGAAGGGTTATCTGGGCAGGAACATTGGAGTTAGCTTGCTGATCAGCCATGAACGGGCTGAAAGGAGAATGGGGATTGTGAGGCTGAATGGTCTATTCTTGCTCCTCTGACGGCGCTTAGAGCCATTTATAATTCATTAGCATGGAGAATGGAAAACTAAAAGTACCGAGAAAGAATCCAGATAGATTTGAAATGCCTTTTTTGTAACCTTTTGAAGCGTAATTTCTTCTCTAAAGCCAAAATGTTATCATTTGTTAACATAAAGGTGAGGAAAGCATGACTGAGGGGTTCTGGATGGTTTGTTTTTGGTACTTGACAACCGAAACTCAACTCCATGTCAGGCTGCTCGTTCGATGTTGTTTATGTCTGAACT